>NC_060144.1:91455198-92081908 GCF_021461385.2 Schistocerca piceifrons | reverse complement strand
AAACGGGAACGAACTGCGCTTTTTTCTAGTCGTTAGGTATCTTTCGTTGCTCAAGCGATCGACGATAAATTGCCGCTAGAAGGGGTGCACGTTCCTTCTTACAATCTTTATTCAATCATAGGTATCATGGTTCTGAAGCATTTCCACTGCTAAGCGAACGTAGCTGCTTTTCAATTCCGCGATCAGTGTAGCGGCAGCCGCCGAGTCGAGAGGACGCGCAGCAGAGCAGCCGCAGCACTTGTGTGGTAAACTGTAAACTAATTTAATCTTTCTGTCTTGTTCACGTGCTTCTGCAAAGTGAACTGTACGTGTGTATTTTACCATGTAGACCGTGTGTCCTACAGGGTACTGAGACGAACTCTAGTACAAGCTGCCGGCAACTGAGTAGCCAACCTGTTCTAAGCCGCCGGCCGGTGTGGCCGTGCGGTTAAAGGCGCTTCAGTCCGGAACCGCGTCACCGCTACGGTCGCAGGTTCGAATCATGCCTCGGGCATGGATGTGTGTGATGTCCTTAGGTTAGTTAGGTTTAAGTAGTTCTAAGTTCTATGGGACTGATGACCACAGATGTTAAGTCCCATAGTGATCAGAGCCATTTGAACCGTTTTTTTTTTTTGTTCTAAGCCGAGGTACGATTATGTGTATCCTCCATGTCAACCGCTGCTGTCCCAATAAATCTGCAACGAGTGCAGGGATATCCCTCTGCGGGGAGGATCTTGTCGATGGTTCTTTTACCAGACCATCACAATTATGGGATTTCTGTCATCAGTCCTCTTTACTGATGAAGCAATTTTTACTAGAACTGGCATCATCAATTAGCATAATCGTCATTTGTGCGCTACAGACATACCTCGGGGAATGGTTGATGCGTATCACCAGCATCGGTTCAACATCAATATTTGGGCAGTGTTTCTTTGCGACCACATACGTAGACCGGTTATTGTACCACAACGCCTCGACGGATGAATGTACCTGGACTTCCTGCAGAATACTTTCCCTTGGCTGTTCGAGAATGTGCCTCTGGCAGTAGGATAGGTTATGTAGCTTCTGCATGACAGTTCGCCTCCGCCTCAACACATCTTCCCCAGATTATGGATATGTGTCGGAGATCCTGTAGCCTGGCCTGCTGGATCAGCGGACTCAAACCTACCCGATTTTTACCTCTTGGTGCATCTGAAATGCTTTGTGTGCTGAAGCAGTTCCTGATGTGCAGCCCCTTCAGCAGCGTTGCACGACGCCTGTGACGCTATTCGGAGAGACACCGAAACGTGAGAAACGGTGCCGTAATCCATGATGTGACGTCTGAACGCTTGCACTGCATGCTGTGGAGACAGACATGGCTGCGATGCAGCTCTTTACTGTGTTCTGGGACGATTCCCTGTCGTTGCACGTACACCGTCCATTTCCTGACACTTGTTCAGAGGACCTTTCTTCCCCCATTTCCAGTCAGAAACCGGTCCCTGCAGTTTGTCGTTTTTATTCATGTTTAGCGTGTGTACTGGGTCTATATGTCGAAGACAGTTCTGGGCGCCTCGGTAGGGCTTCTGTTACGTGTTCCTGTAGTGCCATGTCACTATGAGGTGCTGTTTATTTTATCGGATTGTATTAAGATGGATTGTAAGGGGCGTCTCTCCGCTTGAAATGAAAATGTGATGCAGCGCACACATGAGGCATTTATCTGGTGGCGCCGCCGGACTGCCCTTACAACCAGTGTATCCGGTTCCATATTCACTCCAGGCTTCCCTGCTCGGAAATACTAATGGCAGACAGATCCCGCCCCGGTTCCTGTGGGAACAACTGCGTACTCAGATCGCTTGCACACTTGCATGGAAGATGTCTCAGACGTTCAAATGAGACTGGTAGCTACGACTGAAACACTGATACATTTTCTAAACATGGTAGTGCACACCGTCCTTCTAGAGAGACCCGAGACGGATTTATTCCTGTCGTATAAGCGACGTCAGAGCGCTATCAATGGTGGCAGCTTCAACTGACAATTGTAAATAAAAGATGTGCATTGGAAAAATCAGTTCTGAGCAGGCAGTATTAAATAGTAAATGTGGGACAGTAATGCTCTAAACTTCAAAATACTGAAAGCATTTAGCAAAAGGTAACAATTTACTATTTTTTCTTCTTCTACAACTATTATTCAAAACGAACTTCTCAAACATCTAAATACGAGTATACGTGAATACCTTTTACATACAATAATACAGTCATCAGCCTTGTGGTAATCATAGCGTCAACAAAGCACCAAAATTTTAAAACAAATCAATGGCATACGGCCGTTGTGGCAGAGCGGTTATAGGCGCTTCAGTCCTGAATCGGCTGCTGCTGCGGTCGCAGGTTCGAATCCTGCCTCGGGCGTGGATTTGTGTGATGTCCTTAGGTTAGTTCGGTTTAAGTAGTTCTAAGTCTAGGGGACTGATGACCTCAGATGTTAAGTCCCATAGTGTTCAGAACCATTTAAACCATATGACGCATTTGAATCAATGGTATAAACTTACAAGGGGAGGCCATGACGTTGGGATCACGAATTTACTTCAAATTTTGTGCATGTTTAGTAGGCTATTAAAACAACATAACGTGCAAATAGTAAGGTGCACTACTCTGGTAATGCCGAAAAAATCGCAAGAGAAGTTTTACGCATCTATTATGTGCGTCATGTATCTGTGCGTAGGTGATGTTGCAGTTCATGGTGGTCAACTGGTCAGCGCTCGGGCTTCGTCAGGCAAACGGATATGAAGCAACGGTTCGACTCCCACTTCAGACATTCATTTTTTTTAGCACAAATGTAGATTCTGTGATATTCAAAAAATTTGCACCCATACTGTTCTTCTTGCTACATTAGCATCGTCTCACAGTTACGCAGGTTAAGTGTCAAATGGGTCGCGCCGCTGCTCGAAGCGTCGAGGTGCGAAGTAGTTCCGGGTACCGTACCAGACTGCATGTATAAGGGATTTCGCAGAGCACGACATGTATAAACTTTCAGGAAAACTCTATGCATCTCTTCAAATACTTGTCGACAGCTATAAATATGTTTGTTTTAATAATTAAATTAAAGTAAAAATAGTAAGTAGTCAGATAACATGAACTTCACTAAAACTTCAAGCAAATACATATGTGTTTTTTTTTAAAAAAACTATATTACCTCTCAAGTGTAATACAAATTAAATAATATGAGTAGTGATGTGAAGTTCGTTGTTGATCTCTTCAATCAATTTTTGTATTACAGAGACCAGACAGCTCTGAGGCCGAACATGCTAAACTATCGTGCCGCCACCACTTGACCAACATGGACTGCTAACGTCCGACACCTACGTATAGATGCATCCGATACATAACAGACGAGTAAAAGGTTTCTTGCGATTCTAGGAATTTCCAGAGTAGTACACCTTACTACTTGCACATTATGTTGTTTTAATGGCCTACTAAAGCTGTACTAATTCTGTGAGCCCAACGTCGTGACCTCCCCTCGTTACTAAAATAGCATACATTTTGCCGGCAATGATACTCTAAATATTTAGAAATATAATATCCTAGATACATATTGCCTTTACTAATATATTTCACTGTAAAAGGCACACAATAAGAACATAAGTAACGAACATCGAAAACACTAATCACAATACTAATTCATCATCAGAACGAGGGAACAATGAAAGACTTTTCTTCTTCGTAAAGCCAGAATATTTCTCAACTTATACTAAATACGAAACCAAATAAGCTATATAGCTTAAAAAAATTGAGCTATTTTATTCTAAGAGACCTCCTCCAAATCCGAGGTCGCAAATAAAGAGGCAATGCCGTACGTAAACCAGAAGGATGGAGAACAACGCCTCTTGGACACGAATCAGGTACTGATAACGTTACAGTCATATTACTATGCTCCCGCGGCAGTGATTACACAGTGGGTACTTTTCACCACGAACAGAGACACTGCTGAGCGCCTCCAGCCACAAACAGAGCCCACTCATGCCCGTTTTGCGTGCCAATTCCACTAGTTACCACAGCTGACAATCACTATGTATACGTAACTTCCATACATAAAGCCTTATCGACGGAGACACGCATAGCTCACCACAGAACACAGTCCACCGCCCACAGCTGGGGCTGAATCGGAAAAATGTCCAATGTGAACAATGCCATTGTTTCAAAATATGGTAGTGTACAACGTCCATCTAAAAAGATTTATGCGACGGATTTTATTCCTGGCGTATAAACGACTTCAGCGCAGTAACAATGGTAATCCATGAACTAAGAACTGTAAACAAAAGATGTCCAATCGACCAGTCAGTTGTCAGCTGGCAGTGTTAAGTAGTAAATGCGGGACAGTAATGTTGTCCTAGTAAACTTCAAAATACCTAAAGATTTAGTAAAGGCAACACATGTCTACTTTTTTCTTTTTCTAAAATTATTCCTCAATACGAATTTCTCAAGCACCTAATTATAAGCATACATGACTATGTTTTATACATGTCAGTACAATCACTCAGTGTGGTGGTAGCATGGCGTGAACAAAGCACTTGCTAACTGCGCCTCCTGTTTGCCCACAGCGCTGCGTCGTTCTGTTGCAGCGGCAGATTGATTGCTTCCTTTCGCCCCAGCTAACATCATGTGCGTCGTCCACTTGGTGGCCAAAGAGAGCACACAACCACAGAGCACTTGCAGAGACACTTCTCTGGAATCGATACTTGGAGTCGATCCCCGAATTGCTTGCCCTCCCCCACCTAACTGGGAGCAACGCTGCCGGTTATCTGGAACACGATGATACACGAACACAACCACTGTCTCGGTAAGACCGCAGTAAATGAGTCGTGATTAATACACAGTAAAGGAATATATGCAATGGCCTGTCTTCTGATTGGAAGCTATCTCTTACTTAAAGGAAGACAAAAAGTAAGGGATACTCCTGTTTACTACTTGCATTTCGCGCGTCACTGTCTTTTGCTTTCTTAAAATATCTGAAGTGAGCAATTCATAAAGCATACTAAATGATGATAAGTTCTATGCTGAGAGACACTAAATTCTGTTATCTGCATTGTTGGAAAAGATACAGGGTGTTTCAAAAATGACCGGTATATTTGAAACGGCAATAAAAACTAAACGAGCAGCGATAGAAATACACCGTTTGTTGCAATATGCTTGGGACAACAGTATATTTTCAGGCGGACAAACTTTCGAAATTACAGTAGTTACAATTTTCAACAACAGATGGCGCTGCAAGTGATGTGAAAGATATAGAAGACAACGCAGTCTGTGGGTGCGCCATTCTGTACGTCGTCTTTCTGCTGTAAGCGTGTGCTGTTCACAACGTGCAAGTGTGCTGTAGACAACATGGTTTATTCCTTAGAACAGAGGATTTTTCTGGTGTTGGAATTCCACCGCCTAGAACACAGTGTTGTTGCAACAAGACGAAGTTTTCAACGGAGGTTTAATGTAACCAAAGGACCGAAAAGCGATACAATAAAGGATCTGTTTGAAAAATTTCAACGGAATGGGAACGTGACGGATGAACGTGCTGGAAAGGTAGGGCGACCACGTACGGCAACCACAGAGGGCAACGCGCAGCTAGTGCAGCAGGTGATCCAACAGCGGCCTCGGGTTTCCGTTCGCCGTGTTGCAGCTGCGGTCCAAATGACGCCAACGTCCACGTATCGTCTCATGCGCCAGAGTTTACACCTCTATCCATACAAAATTCAAACGCAGCAACCCCTCAGCGCCGCTACCATTGCTGCACGAGAGACATTCGCTAACGATATAGTGCACAGGATTGATTACGGCGATATGCATGTGGGCAGCATTTGGTTTACTGACGAAGCTTATTTTTACCTGGACGGCTTCGTCAATAAACAGAACTGGCGCATATGGAGAACCGAAAAGCCCCATGTTGCAGTCCCATCGTCCCTGCATCCTCAAAAAGTACTGGTCTGGGCCGCCATTTCTTCCAAAGCAATCATTGACCCATTTTTCAGATCCGAAACGATTACTGCATCACGCTATCTGGACATTCTTCGTGAATTTGTGGCGGTACAAACTGCCTTAGACGACACTGCGAACACCTCGTGGTTTATGCAAGATGGTGCCCGGCCACATCGCACGGCCGACGTCTTTAATATCCTGAATGAATATTTCGATGATCATGTGATTGCTTTGGGCTATCCGAAACATACAGGAGGCGGCGTGGATTGGCCTCCCTATTCGCCAGACATGAACCCCTGTGACTTCTTTCTGTGGGGACACTTGAAAGACCAGGTGTACCACCAGAATCCAGAAACAATTGAACAGCTGAAGCAGTACATCTCATCTGCATGTGAAGCCATTCCGCCAGACACGTTGTCAAAGGTTTCGGGTAATTTCATTCAGAGACTACGCCATATTATTGCTACGCATGGTGGATATGTGGAAAATATCGTACTATAGAGTTTCCCAGACCGCAGCGCCATCTGTTGTTGAAAATTGTAACTACTGTAATTTCGAAAGTTTGTCTGCCTGAAAATGTACTGTTGTCCCAAGCATATTGCAACAAACGGTGTATTTCCATCGCTGCTCGTTTAGTTTTTATTGCCGTTTCAAATATACCGGTCATTTTTGAAACACCCTGTATATATATCGCTTGTTAACTTCTTTAGTGTCCCCAATATGTCTTCGAATGTTTTCTGAAGTTCCGAAATGTTTGTAGGAATATATGACAAACAGGTACCAACGCTAGCGGCTAATTCCATATTTGGCTTAGTAAACGTGATCTTAAGGGGACTTGGAACGCCCTGTGCTGACAATGTTAAATTTAGTGAGTTGGCTTCCCTGTATTTTAGGAACCACTGTAGCCATTGACATGAAACTTTTACAGGACATTAAAATATGTTCTGAATCTACTGAACTACAATAGTTGCATTTCAGCCACTGCTTTCGTAAATACTATTTTTTAATCACACGCTTAAAATTATGTGTACTTTTTTGTACAGTATCCTAAATAGTTTTAATTATACATAACATTATGTTCTTCTTTTAGTTCAGTAGACTCAAGATATGTATGTTATTATTTCCTGAAAATCTGAAAATACTCGAAGTGGTTTCTGAATTTAGGGAAAAATGCAACAGAAAATGTAAATTTTCAGAAACTGCGTATAAAGTTTCAAAAGACTGTAACTCACTTAATATATGCTTATTTTTTTATTTTTAATCGCTCAGAAGCACCCTGCACCATACTGTGTATCATTCTCTTGATCTTTTTCCCAGTTTTTTCCTCTTTCTGGACTCCTTAGTGGCCAACTGTGCTACATGCTCTGCTTTATCAATGCGAACTTTGTCCATCCGTTCAAGTTGTCTGATGCAGTTTGTTCCAGGAGTAATTCCCATATGCTGCAGCACTTTCACCTTACCAATGTTGCATCATTAAAAGCAATAACAGCCTCACTGACTCCCCAATTTAGTGTCTTCATTCAAACAATATCATTCTTTGGTAAGCGAGTCCATATATGTTTATTAAACAACTCATTGGGATTTTGTGTCTAACCATGCAGACACTTCTTCAGTAATTCAGGATTTTCCAGGTCTCTGTAAATAGGTTTTATAATATTCATGACTGCTGCTGGGATGGAATGTTTATGGATGTATGAACTGTTTCAGTGCTCGGCATTGCAATAATTGCACCATGAATCAGGTCCAGGAGGGAAAAGGTGTACTGGGTTTTCATCAGTTGACAGTCTGTGGAAGAAGGTAGCCCATACTGCCTGCTTCATTTTCAACAAATTTTCAGTATTATTTCTAATGGCCATCGCATAATACTGCTGTAATTCATCAGTCATTTGGTCTGTCAGCCTTCCTCTTGTGGTTTTACCATCAGAAAGTTTCTTGTCTCTCAAACTTTGTTTCATCTTCCTCAACCTAGTGCCCATCCTCTTGTGGACATGACCAACACATAAATATCATTTTGTTTGGAAAATGCAAATTTTATAATGAGATAAAAATCCGAAAATGTGAAAAAAATTTCCGTTTTAATTCCCCTTAATTTGAGCGGTAAAATTTTTGTCACTCTTGTCCATATCCGTTAACAGTGTCCAGCCACGTTCGGCAAGAGCAGTATTAATTTGCTCAAGAAACTGTTTCTCAGATTCAGCTCAGGTATTGTTTATTTGCGCTCATTCCCATGGTCATCTCTTTGACATCGACAAGCGTGCTATTAATTTTCATGGACAACTGTTACTCATATTCATTTATCATCATTGTAATTTTCTTAAATAACGTTGTGACTGGATGTGCCTTTTCAATAGTTTCAGAAATTTTCTGCCTAGATGCTGCTTGTTTCAACAATGCCTAAGTTCACTTCCTCTGTTGCCGGATCGTCTTTATTGCTGGTATCGGCATCGGCATCAGATTCAATATTCATTTTTTTCCTAGATCTATTGGTACAACTTTCCTCATTTTCGTCATTGTTTGAAAATATCACTATTATCTGAAACTGATTTATGTTGTAATACAAATAATAAATGTTACGCTTAAACTTGTCGAAAATTATTTCTAATTGCTACTGAAAAAGACGGACGCCCGTTTTTAAAAGAGCAGAAAGTCATCTATGATCTATTTTATCGCGCGTTCTACAACAACGCAATTAACAGACCTCAGTGTCTCTCAACATACAACTTAAGATCATTTAATATGCTTTATGAATTGCTCGATGAGATGTTTTAAGATTGCAAAAGACAGTGACGCGCGAAATGCAAACATTAGACAAGAGTATCTCTTACCTTTGATTTTTCTCTTTTCTTCAGTGATGTGTTACAGCTCCCGAATGTCGTGCAGTAAAATTTCTTCTTCATATGTTTTTCTTGATACAAGTTTCATTCCATCAGCCTTCCTTCAGATGATATATCGCACCACCATATTTTTTAATTTTTTTTTAATTTGTTGGTGACATGAAAGAGAAAAGACGTAAGATGTAATTCCAAACATTAATAAAAATTTCCGAGTAAGTTTTCCGTGCCCCACGCTTTGAGAGGCAGATGAAGCGTTTCCATCCGTACTTTACATGAGACATTACTTAAAAGGGCGGGAAGAATTTAACAGCTTACAACGGGGCCACTTTAGAACAATCGAACTGTGGTGACACTGAGGGAACCTTCATTGAGGATGGATAATTTTACTAAAATTCCAAATTATATATTTTATCACAGGAAAATTCCCTGCTTTTACACAACAATTTGCCTTTTGAATTCCACATTCTTCACTTGCAGATCTTCGTGGCATTAGGCTGTTGAGTATGTTGAATACGTCATTGATCGAAAAATAGAATCCGGTCAGACACACGCACATTTAACTGTAATATATAGCATACAGCCGAGAAATGACCGGAATGAATATCTCAAGTGGTTTAGGACAGTTAACTGGAAAGTGATTAACGAAAGGAAACTAATTTTGTCCCATCGTTCGTGTCCGAACGATATACCGCCAGCCTCGCCCAAGTTTGTCTGCCATGTGTAGGAAAAGCAGCATAAAGACAAGGTTATGGCTTGAATTAATTGCGGAGCCGACGCAACAAATCGATGTAAATAATTTTTTCCATACAAATATAGATACATCTACAACACTTACATCCGCTCAGCTCGAGTTCCAACGGAAAAAAAAGAAAAAGAAAAAATGATACTATAATAAGAAGATAAAAGAACAGCGCTCATTTCCTTTTGTTTCGATGGCTTTGCAGTCACCACTTTTACTGCTTTACTACTAGTTTGAGTATGTTAAATGCAATATTTAAACATATATTAAAGTCATTGTCCCTTTTATAACTACAGTATAGTTTTCCTTTTTTACATATCATTACATTTTCCATTATTAGAATAAAAATTAGGGCAAAAAATAATGTAACTTTTTTTCGGAAGGTCAGGCATCTCATTATTCATGGAAAAATGAAACACAATCGTTTTGCATTAAAATGCAGATTCGATGGCTTGATGTGTCAGCTGAAAAGATATATCATTAGTAGGGAGATTTTTACAAGGATGCAAGGGTCATGTTAGTTTTATTTGTTATGGTAACAGTTTTCGTATGCTTCTTGAATATCTTTGCCTGTGTTGTTGTTTGGTTTGAGGTAATGTCATTTCGTTATTTACTTCACCACATACACTGTCCACAGTGATATGGTTTACGGCCAGTTTTACTGTTTACGCACACTTGAGAAATGTCCGTTGTAGAACAACCTCACAGAGCATTTTCAGAGACTCTGAATACAGCATGATCACGTGGCTGATATTTCACATCGACAATCCAATCTACCGTTGATCATTGTTTTCGATCATTCTTCGCAGTGCAGCAGCTGTGACAGTTTGCCGAGCGCACTGTGTTCGCTAGAGGTCGTAACTTTTGATTCTGGCAGTACAA
This sequence comes from Schistocerca piceifrons, assembly GCF_021461385.2. NCBI lineage: Eukaryota > Metazoa > Arthropoda > Insecta > Orthoptera > Acrididae > Schistocerca > Schistocerca piceifrons. The sequence goes on along the minus strand of NC_060144.1, from coordinate 92,071,534 downwards.
CCTCGTTTCACACAGGAGTTCGTTCACACAATGCTGCACATGCTCATACGATTCGATACATCAATTTAGGTAAGTGTAAACTTTACTGCGTATGATCAGCAGTATATCCGATTAAAATTGCGTGATAGGCAACGTTTCGCGGATTGGAGCCGGTTTCCTCCAGTCAGAACTCTCAACGTCACCCCCGAACGGTTCGCCGTTGCGAAACTGCCACAACAATCCGTCAGTTCACTTTGCGCGGCTTTCTTTCTTATTTTGTTTGGATCCCGAACTCTGGGTCTGGCCCTTTAATTTCATGTTTCCCCACATATGATAGCAACACCAAATACACACACATACGCAACGATGCTGACGATATAAACGAGATCCACAGACATCACTAACCAAACGACTACTGGACGCTTCCGCACGAGACGCGAATCAGCGTCACTTATAAAGTTGTTATAATCATACAGATCGCCTTACGTTAGAAAAGTTTTGCACGACATTACGCGAAGTCAAATTTTTGAAGCTGCAGTTCATCGGTGATACTAGATTATCAGTGATAAGTGTAACCACTTTATGCATCGTTGTGTCGTAATGCAGTGTTTAGTGCTTTAACCTGTGGTATAGGGAGTCGTAGGATCGAAACTTGTTAAACACAACGATTTTTAAAATTTTTTAATCTAGTCAAAAGACTTTATTCTTTTATTCAATTAATTAATTTAAAAGAAACTATTTTAAATTTCGAATACTTTGCTAAGTCATTTTCATCCTCTTGACCTTTCTACTTGCCCTTCTTTTTCTTCCCATCTTTCTTTTTTCTTTTTGAACCTGTTAGTATCGTCTGCACCTATCACCAAGTACCAAGCACGACTGCTCATCGGTTGGTAAAGCGGCAGTCTGTGTAGCCAGTTTGAGGATAGTTTCGGTTAACCAATGAATGATAGTGAGAAATCAGTTTGTTTTTCGACGCTGAAACTGAAATTTTTCTGTCTTGAGTTTGCAAATAGTGGCTGCCTATAATCGCCGTGAACAAAGCAGTCGTGATTTTAGTTTTGCCGCTGATTGCTGACCACCGTTTTCTCGGATACATTGAACATCACGGGGTTGTGGTTAGGTTAGAACATGAACTCAAATTCAGGGCTACAGAACAAGCCGTCTGCCGTAGTTCAACATCGGTCACATAAAATCGGCTATCGACAGAGCATCTCGCATTTGCGTCATACGTCGCAGCGCCCGCTTCCATCGTTGCATTTTCGAAGTGACCCGCCGCGTTTGTGTGTCACTTATAACCGAGCGGTAACCGGCAGCCGATTTCGCAATGGTGTAGCGACCACTGACAGACGTCAACTATCAAGTAATTGTAATCGGGCTGCAGATTGGTCGCCTTTTGCAACACGCTAGGAAGTCGCACATTTTACTATTTACTTAGTATTCAAGGTTCACACACTGCAGCTTTCAAAGAAAGTCTCTAATAGCACTGAGTTTGATATTCGGCTATATTCTGAATTATTTATCGCATACAGTTCTTTACGTATGTCACTGGGTTGTTAAGGCTATTACTTTACATAAAGACCGGGCGCGTTCTACGGATCGGAGAGTGGAATGTCAGATCCCTTAATCGGGCAGGTAGGTTAGAAAATTTAAAAAGGAAAATGGATAGGTTAAAGTTAGATATAGTGGGAATTAGTGAAGTTCGGTGGCAGGAGGAACAAGACTTCTGGTCACGTGAATACAGGGTCATAAATATAAAATCAAATAGGGGTAATGCAGGAGTGGGTTTAATAATAAATAAAAAATAGGTGTAAAGGTAAAGTACTACAAACAGCATAGTGAACGCATTATTGTGGCCAAGATAGACACGAAGCCCACACCTACTACAGTAGTACAAGTTTATATGCCAACTAGCTCTGCAGATGACGAAGAAATTGATGAAATGTATGATGAGATAAAAGAAATTATTCAGGTAGTGAAGGGAGAGGAAAATTTAATAGTCATGGGTGACTGGATTTCATGAGTAGGAAAAGGGAGAGAAGGAAACATAGTAGGTGAATATGGATTGGGGCTAAGAAATGAAAGAGGAAGCCTCCTGATAGAATTTTGCGCAGAGCATAACTTAATCATAGCTACTACTTGGTTTAAGAATCATAAGAGAAGGTTGTGTGCATGGAACAACCCTGGAGATACTAAAAGGTATCAGATAGATTATATAATCGTAAGACAGAGATATAGGAACCAGGTTTTAAATCGTAAGACATTTCCAGGGGCAGATGTGGACTCTGACCACAATCTATTGGTTATGAACTGTAGATTAAAACTGAAGAAACTGCAAAAAGGTGGGAATTTAAGTAGATGGGACCTGGATAAACTGAAAGAACCAGAGATTGTACAGAGTTTCAGGGAGAGCATAAGGGAACTATTGACAGGAATGGGGGAAAGAAATACAGTAGAAGAAGAATGGGTAGCTTTGAGGGATGAAATATGAAAGCAGCAGAGGATCAAATACGTAAAAAGACGAGGGCTTGTAGAAACCCTTGGGTAACAGAAGAAATGTTGAATTTAATTGATGAAAGACGAAAATATAAAAATGCAGTAAATGAAGCAGGCAAAAAGGAATACAAACATCTGAAAAATGATATTGACAGGAAGTGCAAAATGGCTAAGCAGGGATGGCTAGAGGACAAATGTAAGGATGCTTATCTCACTAGGGGTAAGATAGATACTGCCTACAGGAAAATTAAAGAGACCTTTGGAGAAAGGAGAACCACTTGCATGAATATCAAGAGCTCAGGTGGAAACCCAGTTCTAAGCAAAGAAGGGAAAGCAGAAAGGTGGAAGGAGTATATAGAGGGTCTATACAAGGGCGATGTACTTGAGGACAATATTATGGAAATGGAAGAGGATGTAGATGAAGATGAAATGGGAGATATGATATTGCGTGAAGAGTTTGACAGATCACTGAAAAACCTGAGTCGAAACAAGGCCCCAAGAGTAGACAACATTCCATTAGAACTACTGACAACCATGGGAGAGCCAGTCCTGACAAAACTCTACCATCTTGTGAGCAAGATGTATGAGAAAGGCGAAATACCCTCAGACTTCAAGAAGAATATAATAATTCCAATCCCAAAGAAAGCAGGTGTTGACAGATGTGAAAATTACCGAACAATCACTTTAATAAGTCACAGCTGCAAAATACTAACGTGAATTCTTTACAGACGAATGGAAAGACTGATAGACGACGACCTCGAGGAAGATAAGTTTGGATTCCGTAGAAATGCTGGAACACGTGAGGCAATACTGACCCTACGACTTATCTTAGAAGCAAGATTAAGGAAAGGCAAACCTATGTTTCTAGCATTTGTAGACTTAGAGAAAGCTTTTGACAATGTTGATTGGAATACTCTCTTTCAAATTCTGAAGGTGGCAGGGGTAAAATAGAGAGAGCGAAAGGCTATTTACGATTTGTACAGAAAGCAGATGGCAGTTATAAGAGTCGAGGGGTATGAAAGAGAAGCAGTGGTTGGGAAGGGAGTGAGAAAGATTTGTAGCCTATCCTCGATGTTATTCAATCTGTATATTGAGCAAGCAATATAGGAAACAAAAGAAAATTTCGGAGTAAATATTAAAATCCATGGAGAAGAGATAAAAACCTTGAGGTTCGCCGATGACATTGTAATTCTGTCAGAGACAGCAAAGGACTTGGAAGAGCAGTTGAACGGAATGGACAGTGTCTTGAAAGAAGGGTGTAAGATGAACATCAACAAAAGCAAAACGAGGATATTGGAATGTAGTCGAATTAAGTCGGGTGATGCTGAGGGAATTAGATTAGGAAATGAGACACTTAAAGTAGTAAAGGAGTTTTGCTATTTGGGGAGCAAAATAACTGATGATGGTCGAAGTAGAGAGGATATAAAATGTAGACTGGCAATGGCAAGGAAAGCGTTTCTGAAGAAGAGAAATTTGTTAACATCGAGTATTGATTTAAGTGTCAGGGAGTCGTTTCTGAAAGTATTTGTATGGAGTGTAGCCATGTATGGAAGTGAAACGTGGACGATAAATAGCTTAGACAAGAAGAGAATAGAAGCTTTCGAAATGTGGTGCTACAGAAGAATGCTGAAGATTAGATGGGTTGATCACATAGCTAATGAGGGGGTATTGAATAGAATTGGGGAGAAGAGGAGCTTGTGGCACAACTTGACTAGTAGAAGTGATCGGTTGGTAGGACATGTTCTGAGACATCGAGGGATCACCAATTTAGTATTGGAGGGCAGCGTGGAGGGTAGAAATCGTAGAGGGAGACCAAGAGATGAATACACTAAACAGATTCAGAAGGATGTAGGTTGCAGTAGGTACTGGGAGATGAAGGAGCTTGCACAGGATATAGTAGCATTGAGAGCTGCATCAAACCAGTCTCAGGACTGAAGACCACAACAACAACAACAGAGGCCCTTTATGAGGTGAGTATACTTTCCTATTATAGTGTAGTTCGTTACACCACTTACCTAATGTAAACTTCCAAATTGTATTTATACGAACTCCCAAAATATATTTATTGATATACAATAAATCATTCTAGTTATCATTCCTCATCTCACGTTACATGGCCTTGCGTCCTTGAATTGTGTTACCTGTGCTTTACATAGATATATTGGTTGCATCCAGTAAATATTCTTAACATAAGGAAATCGCTGTTCCAGAGCTGTATCATATTTCTGCACATTAAGCAGCAATGAACCCGAGAAAGAGAAAATGCCCAACATTACTGGGATGGAAGTAATGTCTGAAGACATCAGACTGTGCCAAGAATTAAATGCACTGTACTCAAATGCAAAAAAGTTTAAAAAGTTGATGACTCTTGCATTTTGCTTTTCCTGTAAGCTATACCCACAGTTACTAGTCATTCAAAATCATTACTGATTTAAATTGCTGAATTTTTTTCGATGATTAGGTTATGCATTCTGTTGAAGTTCATCAGAAAATGCATATATTAAATGCTTCTATATTCCATTTAAGAAATACTTGTATTAGTTCTCAGACATCTCTATTCATAACTTTCATTTCACAGCACACAATTAAATGTTACCAAAAACAAAGGAGGAAAAGAATAAACGATACTAATTATAGTAAAAATGCCCACAAAACTTAAATACTAGACACTCTTTGGACTTAAACTACTATGTACACATTTATTAAATAATTAATTGCTGTGTGTCAAGGCACCATTTAAATTGTCTGTTTACTGAATTTCCTGTTTCACACAGGTTAAGTTCTGTGATAAGCATGCTAACCAGTTTCTTTGCCGTAAATGCATTAGTTCACTATGAAGATACTTCTGTGCATTCTGTATTCATCTAAAACATTTCTGGTTTATGACACCACCAGTAGATTATACAGTACAAGAAAGCTTCTCAGCACTAACGAATATACATAAAAAAACAACAAAACGTATGTTGGTATTAGAAAAGAAATCATCAAATGACACGAAAATTACATAGTCAAATATGTATCTTTTTAGATCCAGTAGAAGATTCCAACACTCCTATTTTACTGGACTCAAGGTATATAAGAAAATAACTTCCTTGGTGAGGTATATTGTTAGTCCTCCAAGGACCAGTGCACCACAACAGCCATTTTTTTATTTTTCGTTGAGACAAGGAAGATTTAGGGTGTGACTATAATGCAACTTTTCTCCGATCTGATATCTTTGTACTCCAGCTAGGTCTCTGTCATATTTGGTATTCTTCAGTTGCGTCCAGTGTGCTAATGAGTCAGTCGTTCGTTTTATGTTTTTTCCCATGATACTTCCTCTTTTGGCAAATGTGGAAGGGTTTTGAATCATTCATTGAGCTCTTACATTTTGAACATCAGATCAGCTGCTGTATGTGTAGTTGAATTATGGGGAAACTTACTTACTGTTTCCTCAAAGCCCCTACGGATTGGTGATTTGGCATAAAGGTTCGTATGAATCAGTTAAAGTCCAAGAATGGACATGCAGTGGGGTTACCTTCTGGGTGGAACCGGTAAATTAGTTTGTCTGTAATATTCTGTTCGCTTAGAAAAGACTTACATTTGCGACTGGTAAAATTTGCAGCGTTCAGAGGTAGTATCGCCGTAGGCATCCCTACCTTGGATGTAATCGCTTAGAATTCTCTTCACAATGGGAGCGAAGTGGTGGTCTTTACTGCATACAGTTTTATATGTTTCTTGAATATGTCTAGAAAAGCCACTAAATACTTCTTGCCCTCATGTGGCATGGGAAGGAATCCAGCGACATCGACAGCTACGAATTCCAATGGTTTAGAATGTAGGATAGCATGTAATGTGCATGGCAAGATACATTTACCGGTGTAGTCTTTTGACATGTTGTACATATTCTCAGTAAATGGTGAACATATCTCTTCCTTTTTGGAAAGTAACAATATCATTTCAATTTCTGTGTGCAATTGTTTATCCCATAGTGCCATCATATGCAATATGTGCACCATACTAATGGTTCTGGAGGAATACACACACATCACTCATCAGACTGTCTGTTGTGAAGGAAAAACACAACATTGTTGCAGGGGATATAGTGTAGATTTGTTTTACTTGCAGGTTCGTGATCTAAAGATTATCTAATCTGTGCCCACTTAGGATTTGTTCCATGTAGTGCTTTCATGTTCCAAAGCATATTAAGACTGTAAGTGTAAGCTTTTATCAACGAAACATTAAATTCTGTTGACTGTTCAGCTAATTATGAAAACTCATGCAGACCCAACTCATGCATATCCTATGGAAGGCGAGATAGTACATCCACTACTACATTGTATTTCGCACTTATGTATAATATCTGAAGGTCATATTCCTGTAATATTAACGACAGTGCGCTAAGGACTGATGTAAAAGTTTAGAACTCATTATAAAACTCAAAGCTTGATGGTCGCAGAAAACCTTTACATGTTTACCATGAACGCAATAGTTGAATTTTTTCAGAGACTGTTGTTGTTGTTGTGGTCTTCAGTCCTGAGACTGGTTTGATGCAGCTCTCCATGCTACTCTATCCTGTGCAAGCTTTTTCATCTCCCAGTACCTACTGCAACCTACATCCTTCTGAATCTGCTTAGTGTATTCATCTCTTGGTCTCCCTCTACGATTTTTACCCTCCACGCTGCCCTCCAATACTAAATTGGTGATCCCTTGATGCCTCAGAACATGTCCTACCAACCGATCCCTTCTTCTGGTCAAGTTGTGCTTTTTATCCTGATAACGACGTCCTCTTGAGTAGTCCCCGCCCGGAGATCCGAATGGGGGACTATTTTACCTCCGGAATATTTTACCCAAGAGGACGCCATCATCATGTAATCATACAGTAAAGCTGCATGCCCTCGGGAAGAATTACGGCTGTAGTTTCCCCTTGCTTTCAGCCGTTCGCAGTACCAGCACAGCAAGGCCGTTTTGGTTATTGTTACAAGGCCAGATCAGTCAATCATCCAGACTGTTGCCCTTGCAACTACTGAAAAGGCTGCTGCCCCTCTTCAGGAACCACACGTTTGTCTGGCCTCTCAACAGATACCCCTCCGTTGTGGTTGCACCTACGGTACGGCTATCTGTATCGCTGAGGCACGCAAGCCTCCCCACCAACGGCAAGGTCCATGGTTCATGGGGGGGGGTTTCAGAGACTACAGAATTGGTAATGCTTCAAGCTCTGTTGCTGAATAAGATTTTTCGCATTCAGACCATTTTCTGTTTGAAAATCCTATAACTTGAATACCAATGCCAGCATCACTCTCTTCTATCTGAAAAAGACAAAATATTGAACCAAAGAAAGAGACGTCTATAACCAAACAGAATTCTTTATTTAAGTCTGGATGTCGTAATATTTGTGCATTAGTCAATGCACATTTGATATTATCAGAAGCTGTTTGATATTTATTTCTCCAACACCAATATGTACAAGGTGTATTTTTTTCTTAGTAAGTGGAGTAGTAGCTAACTATTGAGCAATTGATTAGGTACAAAGTGCCAGAAAAATGAAGTAAGTCCTAAGTAAGCTTTCAGTTGTTTTCAGTTCATGGAGATGGCGTGTTTATTATGCATCTCTTTGACTTGGATCTGATATGATACATTTTGGTGTTATAAAGTGACCAAAAATTTAATCTTTTTCTCGACAGATTTCGATATCTGCAAATTTGCAGTGACACCTGCCTCCTGAAAGTTGCAAAATACTCTCTCAAGTAACTCAAGCTGTTCCTTTCATGTGGAAGTAGCTATTAACAGCTCATGTACATACACTGTGATCGTGCCTAAAAGATCAGGACCCAGTACTGTATGGAAAGCTGTTAGAAATACACCAGTACTGACATTCAGTCCGAACTGTAAGACATGGAAGTTCTACCATTGAAAATAAGAGCTGTATACTTCCGAGGTTCTTGTGACGATAACAACTGCCAGCATGAAGATCTCAGTTCTATTGTGGATAAATACTGAACACAGCAGAATTTTTGAATGTGTTCTTCCAGTTTTGCAGGACATGTCGTATTGGGTATTATAGCTCGCACATCCAGCACCAAGCATACACTACCATCTGCTTTAACCACAGGTAATAATGGATTCCTATATGGTGAAATAGATCCCTTAATCAATTATCTTCCTGATCCCTTCACGTACTACCTCTATTTTTGTCCAAGGAATTGAGTAGGTAGCAATACATCTCATGACGTTTAACTTGCATATGATACACACAACCCTTGATTATCCCTGGTTTTTCCATGAATACTTGTAAGTACGTATATAATAAGCTACAGTGTTTATTTGTTTGTTTTTCAGTTAAGTATTCAGATTTTTAGCATCTTGCCCTGCAATGCTGTTTTTCTAGATCTTGCATCTTTAAAATCGGTTATATATTTGGTGTACTTGGCTTTGGCAGCCAAAAGGCTACCTAGATATGGTACTCAAATACCTGCAAGTTTGACCTTTACCCCTGACAAAACTTGTGACACTTGGTTTTCGTTTTAATTACAAGTCTAGAACTAGCTCTTTGCCATCAACTTCCAGACACGTCGATATTTGCATCGTGCTCAAGTAAAAATCCTATATGTAATATTCAACTGGCTGTCAAATTATCCACTACCAAGAATGTGCGCAGAAATGCTTCTTTAATTGTAACAAGTACCATCTGCATCTGCCAACTAACATTCTTTCACTTGGCATTAGTGGTACCTATTACTCGACGGTTCTGAACTGTTGATGTGCGATGTGTACACTTATCACATATTTGCTTCTGTAAGCCTGTATCTATAATTACTGCAGTCAGTACCTTACATACTCTGGCAGCAAAGTTAGCTTGAACTACTGTCATTTTATTCTTTACATGGTTCTGAATCAGAGAATAGCTCATTACTTATATGTATTCTGCTGAAGTACATGGCGAAATTGATTTGTTCACTTGTATAGCCCCCTACACTGTTCCAAGCAACTATCTGAAGGCACGATGTGGCTATCTTTAGTTTGTTGAATTGCTAGTCGTGTGTTGGTTATTCTCAATTACTTCAATGAGCCTGCCCGGTTGATTCTGTGGCCTCCGATCAGAGCTATCTGTATTACTACTGTTACCGTGAACAGGATTAGAATTTTACTGGTTTACATTCTGGGTTATGGGATTTTAGTCCAGTTACTTTGCGTATTGCCATGCCAAGTAGCTGACATATCATTATTGTTGTTTCTATAAGATGGGTTAAAATCAGTTGTCATAATGCCTTTTCCTGTCATATGGTGGCCGGTTGGTACCATCATTACAATGATTGTACTTGAAGTTGTGTTGTGGTGAGGACCTACCGTTACCAAAGCCATTATGCTTACAGTTGTGATTATTGTGTTGCTACCAATTTGCCTTGCCTGCATTACTGCCTTACCCACGATTGTGCGTTTTAGTATCTTCATGAAGCAAATCAGTTGATTCAGCCACTGACATGAACTGTTCAGTATCTGTTTCGGAAGCGTCGGATGTATGCTACAATTTTTCTTTGGAGTGCACAGGCAATTTTGCCTTAACAAAACGTATGACTTTTTTAGTCGATATTGGATCGTCACAATACCGAGTTTTATTCATGTACTTTTATGAAATATTTCCTCAGAGTTTGCTGTCGTAACTTCTGGGCTATAAAACTCCTCTTTATGCTGTTCTTGAGTGTTGGGAGACCAGTACTTGGCTCGAAAAGCTTTTTCAGATTGTTCATACGAGTCACAGCTGTCTATAACTGCAAATGCCCCAAGGGCTCAATCGCCCTGAATGTGTGATAAGACAAATTCTTGGTAAAAGGCTTCCGGTTGCGGCGAAAAGCAATATTTACTGTTGCAGCGGATAGCTCCTGCTGTAGTTTGCCCACGGGAGCCTCCGCACTTTCCCTCCATCTCGGAAGTTACTGTGTAGCATATACTAAACTTGACCTAATGCCGATTTAACTCCTTGGCAATCGTCTGTACGATTAGCTGCAATATCTGTACTTGCGTTCTGTACGACTGGTCGTAACTGATTTTTCAACGACTCGTTAAGCTGAGCATCTTTCTTTGGTAGCCACTTAACAAATTCGTCATTGGTCTTCTTACATTGAACGGTTAAGGACTCGGTAACATGTACTTCTTCTTCGTGCAGCACACTAGCAAATTCTCTATTGTTGTGGCTACTCCGCGAAGATAGCTGATGCATAGTAGTTTCAGTTCCTTTACTTATGATTATGACTGCTTTATTGGTTCCGGTAAACCTTGGCACACTACATTAGCTAATTCTGCATTTGCTATGTTTGCTTTTAATTTGTGGAGTTGAGGATGTTGTTCCTCAGCTAATCGCTTGAAAGGTACACTTATTCGATGTTGGATGCTGTTACTGATTTGTACCTTACGTTCATTCGCAAAGAGTTCGAAACTTCCGTTCATGTTAAGTGTCTGTTCCGCTGCGAGGATTTCAGAATTTTCCTTCATATTCTGTTGAGTATGGTAGTAATTTGTACCACCTGTTCGTCTGTAAGAAGGACAAATTTATGTTTTAATATTCATGCTTAATCTTTGTACAGTTCAGCGCATGGACCTGTCAATGGACACGGTAATTCAACTTTTACTTCGACTTCTGCCGGTAATTCGACGTTAGTCGCGGCAGAACTCGTACTTGCATCTTCTTGATCAGGTGTTTGCTGCTGTTCGGCATTTAATTCCCGATCGTATATCTCGTAACTCTTCCGAATTTGAGGTCATCTTTACCACTTTTTCCGTTACCATGACTTACACCTAAATAACTGAATACTAGTTCTTCACTTATTCTCATCAAATCTGTCGCAAAAGAAATAATATTTCACTTAGTTAAAATTAGAAGCAAAAAAAATCTAACGACTACTCGACATGATGTTTTCGGCTCAACACAACTTAGTCACCAAGTGGTGCATGACACAAATAGAGAAATACTGCTAGTTAAAATTTCATACGCTTTTTTATAAATAACAAGAAAACAATAAGGAAAGGCTGGATGCATCTACTTTGCCATCCTTCACTCTGGAACGCAAATGTGTTTGTCATGAACTACGGTTTCCTTACCTGAAGTACCGACAATAGCGCATAGTTTCCAAAAATGTTCAAATGGCTCCAAGCAATATTGGACTTAACATCTGAGGTCATCAGTCCCCAAGCCTTAGAACTAATTAAACCTAACTATCCTAGGGACATCACACACATCCATGCCCGAGGCAGGATTCGAACCTGCGACCGTAGCAGCAGGTCCTAGAACCACGCGGCCATAGCAGCCGGCGCGCATAGTTTTCTTGATATTTTGTATTTCGTCATTTTCCTTCTCTTGAGTTTTAAGTTTCATATCGTTGTTGTGATTTGTTTCATTTGTTAGTGTCTACATGTAAAAGAAACCTAATAAAAAGTTTTGGAACACTTAATTTTACGATCTGTATAGGATACATAGCCTCATAAAATTTTATGTTTTCCTGGCAGTGCTGCCACAGTCACCAATTATGACATTACCGCCTGTAATTACGGAAACATGCTGTTATATTAGGATTCTGTTACTGAAATGAGTTAAATGTTACGTAAAATTATTTTCTAGAACTCTGTCTTTGGTGGTGACGTTAAAAGAAAACTGGGGCCAAATTATGTGTTTGATTTCATCTCAATGACTGCGGTAAATGTCAATGATGATAATAATAATGTTAGCTTTCACTTACTTTAAAAGTGCAAAATAGCTATGGCGTACAATTAGCTTATTAACAATTCATTTGGTATTTTATTGACAGTGAAAAGAAATGGTATTTCCTTTCAGAATAGTTGCACCCGGAAATTTATCGGACTACGAGAAAATTAAACGACTGAAGGTTCTAATGAGTGTATTACGCAAACAGTAATCACACATTAACGAAAAGTTTCCAAATTTAGTTGTCTCACTTGCACCGAACGAAATCTATCTTTTCTATTTATCTCAAACGAAAGAAGTTTTTCGAATGGTTCAAATGGCTCTGAGCACTATGCGACTTAACTTCTGAGGTCATTAGTCGCCCGGAACTTAGAAATAATTGAACCTAACTAACCTAAGGATGTCACACACAACCATGCCCGAAGCAGGATTTGAACCTGCGACCGTAGCGGTCGCTCGGCTCCAGACTGTAGCGCCTAGAACCGCTCTGCCACTCCGGCCGGCTTTTTCGAATAACGTAAATTACACAAAATATTTTCGTTGCTTTTAATAGGCATTCACTACAGACATGCACAAATATAGCTCGCATTAAGTAATACAGCTCAGAGACCACGACTTAATTCCATCCAAGACATAATAACACAAGAGCAAAGGGCGCAAGAGAGGTTTAAACGCTCGTAGATGTCCTTTTGTAATATTGTAAGAGTTTGCGTAATTTTTATCTCAGTACTAGTTACAAGGTTCATGCACCGCTGCGTTTAATACATGGAGATACCAATAAAATTAAATACTGTTTCACTTAAGTGTACTGGATGCCGTCATTTAGTAATTATTTTCTCTTCATGGAGATAGTTCGTTAAGTCCAGCTGTAACATCACAACGGTTTCCAGACTGACGTTAACAGATTACGGGCTATGTACATATACAAGTAAATAATAAAACATGGAATACACACGAATAAAACACTCATTAAACTTACAGTAAACACTACAGACTTAAACTCCCTGTCGCGAAAAATGCTAAATACTACATTTCCCTGAATTATTCAGAAGCTAACCTTTACTCTGTCTCTCAATTAAACGCGAAGAAAGTTTGATTTACAGGACATACGCAGCTGAGCATCGTTGAATCAGAGTTGTTAGCTCGGACACGACCGGTTCCGCGCGATTATAAGCCCGTCTTCATGTGAACAAGAACGCTGTGGTGCGTGGCCGCCGCTCGTTGGAGACCAGGCTGTGGCCAGGTTGACAGCCGCACGTGAAGCCGAGATAGAGTTCCGAGATACCGCAGTGTGCGCCAGACACGCGCCCCATCGTTCTTGTTCGCCTGAAGATGGGCTTATAATCGCGTGGAACCGGTCGCGATTGAACTAACAACTCAATTTAGAAATGAAGCCGTTTAAAATCGAGTTCCAAGCATGCAATAAATTAAAGCACCAAGAACCTGGGAACAGCTTAATGAATAAAGGGCTTATATTTTGAATTCTTTTTCCAGTTTTAGAGTCTACTATGGCCCGTGAGTGATCACCAAATAGTTTTTGCACTTGAAATGGACCCCCACAGAGTAAATAAAAGTTTGAGTTTCTCTTTTCTACGAAATATGACCGCAGATGGTTACGAACCAGAATAATGTCTTCTACATTAATTGTGGGCGTGTTGGCATCACGTAGAATCAAGAGCAATGGGGTATTGGAAAGCGACTCATTCCTCCTTATTCTACACAATGCAACTGCTGACTTCCTAATCTTCCACTGGAGAAGGCGGTGGTTTTGTCGCTGTTCTAAGAAGCATTGCCACTGTCTTCCCTGTCATCAGTTTCGCTGGGGAAAAACCAGCAATGTCACGGAGTAATTTATTAATTATTTCTTCTAACTGAGATGGTGCTCAAATCACTTAATGTGTTTTCTGGAACAGTATATGTTAGCAGGGTTTATACGACCCTCGACAACCGGGAGATCCGGGAAAAACTCGGGAATTTTTTCATCCGGGAGAGAACCGGGAAAAACCGGGAATCTTTTTAGAATTTCGTGAATTTTTTATTGTTTTAGTTTTCAGTTTTTTTGTTATTTTGAGTGCTAATAAACGTAACGGCCTTGCCGCAGTGGATACATCGGTTTCCGTGAGATCACCGAAGTTAAGTACTGTATGGGCGTGGCCGGCACTTGGATGGGTGACCATCCAGCCGCTATACGCTGTTGCTATTTTTCGGGGTGTACTCAGCCTCGTGATGCCAATTGACGAGCTACTTGACCAAACAGTAGCGGCTCCGGTCAAGAATACGATCATAATGACCGGGAGAGCAGTGTGCTGACCCCACGCCCCTCCTATCCGCATCCTCCTCTGTGGTTGATACGGCGGTCGTATGGTCCCGGTAGGCCATTCGTGGCCGGAAGACGGAGTGTTTTTATTTTTTTTTTTTGACTGGTAAGAGCCGATATTATAACGAAGGATATTACTGTGTTCTTCTACTGCAGAATAATACTGCAGTTATAAAATACGAAGTAGAGAAAAAAACGAAAATAAAACTTTAATTGCAAAGGAAATGCGCCATATACAACAACTAAACACAGTGCTCATATAAGCGTCTACCAACAGCAAAATGAGTCAAGGATTGTAGGGAGACTATGCAATGCTTCATAACAACAAATTGCCTCCGATGCGTGACGACACAACTCTTTACATTTAGATCCGTTTCAGCTGTTACGAGCGGGCTCGTGCGCATGTGCAGTTGAGTCAGGGATGAGTAGTACCTTTTCCCGCTTCTGGCTACAGAAATGTAGTTGTTGGCTGTGTAAGCAGTCGCAGCAAGCAGCTAGATGCAACCGGGAAAAATTTTACTCCCGCGCCCAACCTGCCAGATTCACGAATTCGCATCAGGCCCGGATCTAATGGGGGTGGGGGGGGGAGGAGGGGAGGGATGCAATTCATATTATTGATGAAAAAAACCTTGTTTTACAAAGCGCATAGCATCCAGCGCATGTTGGTCTATCGATTACTCATTTTATTCTGAAACGCATTCCTATTCGTTTTTGAACACATTCTAAGCTGATTTCTGAATGAATCGTAAGTTGAGTTTTGAATGCGTGCACAGTATGCGTGATCTCTATGTCAGGGGAATCCTCGTCATATCTAGAAATAAACATTCCTGCAGGCAAAAGGAGATGGGGCTATACTAGCTGAGCGGAGTAAAGCCGAGCGGGTGAATGCCAATCGCTGTCTGATTATGTGGTTGATTGGGTTTGCGAGTGACCAGTGTTGTTATAATTATAAGCAAATTCCATAGATTCAGACTACCAGAGTCGAAATAAACAACTAACAGGAATAACAGGTAAGAAAGATTACGTATTATCTCCACGGTGTGTCCAAGAAAATGAAATTTTGACAGAAAATTGTTGGTCAGTTCGCTACACTAGTAACGGCCAGTTGCACATTCTCCGGTTAGCAGTCGCTTAAGTTCTATTCTAGAAGTAGCGCGGAATACGTGTTGCACGAACATGTAAAAACGCCTAACCAGAGACTAATCCCTCGATAACTAAGCCGGTGATTATCGCAGGGTTAGTGAAATTAACCGGCGAGT
The DNA here is from genome assembly GCF_021461385.2 of Schistocerca piceifrons. Classification (NCBI taxonomy): domain Eukaryota; kingdom Metazoa; phylum Arthropoda; class Insecta; order Orthoptera; family Acrididae; genus Schistocerca; species Schistocerca piceifrons. Next base: position 92,055,810 of record NC_060144.1, on the reverse strand, counting down.
AAGTTTTGACAGTGGCAGGAATAGTTTCGGAATTAGTGATGACAAGATTGATTGTTGGAATGAGGAAGGAGAAGAAACAGGGACATCACATAAATTATGGAAGAATATGACGATTCCAAATTTATATAAAAACATCGTACTACTACGTTTCATCTCATGCTTGAGAAACTGGAGCGTACGGATGAAATGTGAAACTAACATAAAGCTTTTTGCTTGTACTACGCCTAACAGGCATTTGATATTGGTATTTAGTGAATTACATTCTGTAATCTTATAAAAATGACCATTTGTGCCAGAACAGCCTGGTTTATTTGATGTGTGTTACAACTGCTGCAATATTAGAAAACCTATTTTGTTTTATCTAGCAGACAGTGACAAAATACACGTAATCAGTTAGAGAAAACACACCAGTCTTGGGTACTATTTGTATTAACAGCTTTTGCAGTATTAGACAAGGAAATTTCGGTTTTTCATGTAGCAAAACGTTTGACGAAGTTTGTTGAGGTAATAGATCCTTTCGCAGAAAGGAAAGCACGCCGTGTAAAGCTGTAGCAAGATTAGAGAGAAAAAAATGCTAGGAGTTAAGGATTGAAGAAAAGTGTACTCTCTTGCTTGTCTCTCGTCTTTACTGGTTTTATGTATCCTATATTTAGTTTTAAGTCAAGCAAAAGAGAAAATTACTCCCTAATAGTCAATAATGGGCGCAAATTTTCGAAGTGCTTGTTCCACCGATTACAAATAATCCCATCAACTGTTAATTGCGAGGATTTTTTATGGAGGTGTAGGATGTCAAACGGGCCGACTGGAAGCAGGACAGGCACCACAGGACATTTTAATTTCTACTGTCCTGAATATAGTTTGATGGCATCAATTACAAAATATACGCGTTTCAATTCCACGGAGCGAAATACTGTGACATTCAATAGAAGAATGCTGTGTGAAGAGGCATGGCACTGCACCTTGGCACACTTAAGACCAAATAACAGCCGGCCTGAGTGGCAGAGCGGTTCTAGGCGCTACAGTGTGGAACCGCGTGACCGCTACAGTCGCAGGTTCGAATCCTGCCTCGGTCATGGATGTGTGTGATGTCCTTAGGTTAGTTATGTTTAAGTAGTTCTGAGTTCTAGGGAACTGATGACCGCAGAAGTTAAGTCCCATAGTGCTCAGAGCCATTTAAACCTTTTTGAACCAAATAACATGCCTTACATTTCTTCGAGCACATATGTTTTATGTATCAGACTCTTCAGTAAGACGTGCGCTACAAATGAACATATTTTTAAAAATTCGATTTTTTTTTTATTTTTGACATCCTATCTCAAACGCTCGATGGAGGAGGGCGGGGACCGCCACTATCTAGCACTGCCCAGGTGGGGAAACATCGTAGATCGAAAGCTGATGGGCAGAGCACTCTGAACTATAGTGGGGAAGTGTATAGTCTCCACGTGATCCGTGTTTACATTTAGTGATTTTGCTGTTTCCTCTTTGTATACTACTCTCTCGTCAAACGAAAACAAAGCGGATTTCTATGGCCGGGAGCTATCGTGTGAATTAAAATACATTCACATAGTTGCGGAGGGCTAAAATATGTTATTAGTTTCAGATTTTATTTTATTTCCGCCTTTCTGACAGTCAAGCATTAATCGCCTTGCAGAACAATGAAGTTATTTTTGTCGGTTTGCTAAAGAAATTTGGCTTTTATTAATCTTTCCCGCTGATGTAGTCAATGTATTTAATACGAAGTGTTTCATACCACACTATTGGCTAGTTTCAACTGCCCGCTGCATTTCAAATGCACGTTTTCATCTTCTAGCACGTATGGAATTATGCCATGGTAAAGAACCAAACATGAGACAATACACCCATTGGTCAATGAAGCTTCCAGCAGCCGGAGTTTCTTGTGGTTACACTGCTAGTTACTAGCCTTGCTTTGGCATCTCTCTCTTCATATGACAACACTTTCTTCCCCCACAAAGCTCCGCTTCGTCGTCGTGTGCACATGACGGAGGCTGGGTGGGAGAAGACTTACGCGGATGCTGATGAGGAGATGGTGGGGAAAACTAGCCAGTGGCAGCTCGGTCCGAATCTGAGTATCCACCTTAGGACAGACCAGGAACACAGGCCACAGAACCAGTCACATGGTGCACACCTGCATCTAGAGACGATGATGCTCTGGTCGGGCGAACATCAAGGGAACCGTCTGGGGCGGAGTGTTGACCACACGTTTACGAACGTTAGTTTAGGCCGCGAGTGGGTTCCGATGTCAGTGACATCAGCGACGGCAGTGATGGCGACGGCGTCCTCTGTGGGCACCACTGTGGTAGGAGCCAGCCACGACTGGTGGAGAGGTGGAGACGATGTTTGACGTGGAACCCAGCATTTTTTCGTGTCTGTGGACAAACATTCTGCAACAGTATCACTGACGTTTTCGGAATGCTCCACAGCTGCTTCTGGTGAGGCCGATGCAGCCCAGAGGAAAGTTGTGTGACATGTCCAGTGTCCAGTGGCTTTTGTAATGAGACCATCAACCCAACGCTGTTTCTTGCTAAACACTTTAAAGAACACTTCATCATGTGGCTGGAACCTTCTCTGCCCAGGCGGAACGAAGTTTTTCCGCAACGGTTGTTCAAATGGCTCTGAGCACTATGGAACTTACCATCTGAGGTAATCCGTCCCCTACAACTTATAACTCCTTAAAAATAACTAACCTAAGGACATCACACACATCCATGCCTGAGGCCGGATTCGAACCTGCGACCGTAGCGGTCGCTTGGTTCCAGACTGAAACGCCTAGAACCGCTCGGCTCCACCGGCCGGCTGTTCACAATAACACTGGCATTATCTTCAGACTGGGTGTCATCTGCACATTGAACAAGAGTAATACATGGAGCCTCAAAATCAATAGTAGTTGTGTCCACATTGGTTTGAGATCCACAATAGACAGAAACATCTGCAGATCAGATCCACCGTGAATACGTGTGTCTGACACATTCTATATGATTATATCACATAATATGACATCACTATAACTTAGTTCACAAGAACCCTTAAACCTATTATGTTTTGTTATCAGTAGGGAAATTAAGTATGTTCTATCCCACTTTCTATTGTTGCTAGATGTATCCAAGATGGTGGCGATGACGTCATCCGATATGGCGGCCTGTAGACTTGGCAACAGCGCATGATGTCATCCAAGATGGCAGATTTTGGCGGGAAGATAGGTCAATTGGGCTATCTCCACTAACCTAACCCCCCTTCCCTCTCCTCCCCTATAAAATGGAAGGAAGTTTATTCCATCAGAACAATGCAACACACTACAGTGACCTCTACTAACCTAAGAAAATGGCGGGAAAATAGGTCAATTGGGCTACCACCATTAAGCTAAGTCATCCGACCGCCACCTCTTCCTAGGGATTGGTGGGAAATTTGAATTTTGGCGGTAGAGAGAGGTCACTTGGGCTATACTAACCTAAGCAAATGGTGGGAAAGCAAGGGCACTTGGGCTACCTCCACTAACCTAAGTCATGTGACTGCCACCTCTTCCTAGGAAGTGGTGCGAAGAGGACTTGGCCTGTTGTGGACATAGGACTTTATTTTGCATGCACTGTTTATTTAAACAGTATGAGGCAGTATCACCATCCAGAGTGTACGCCACGAGGTCTGGCGGTGGCTCATAGTGGTGTCGACGCGTTTGTGCATTGGAGCCTCTGATATGTTGCAGCTGACTATAGTTCGAAAGTGTCTTTTACATGCCCTTAGTGTTTGTGCAGTGCATTATTTTCGGCTGTTTAAGCGTTGTGAGTGTGTTGGCAGAGCTTTATATATGCATTATTTCAGTGATTTACGAGTAGTTTGCAGGTCTGCACATCACTGTACCACATTATTTCGGTGATTTACTAGTAGTTTGCAGGTCTGTATTTTGTGTACTGCATTATTTTGACAATTTATGAGTTGATTTCGTGTCTGCATGTCAGTGTAATGCATTATTTACAAGTAGTTTGCATGTCTGTGTGCTTTTTAGTGCAATATTTTGGTAATTTAGGAGTTGATTGTGTGTCTACAGAGCGTTTAACGTGCGTTATTTCGGTAATTTACGAGTAGTTTGCAGGTCTGTAGGCTGTGTGGTGTGACCCCAAGCATATCAGAGCAACTGTTCTGTATCAGTGTAATAAATGATTTGTATCTGTCCCTAAATAAATTGCTCAAAAATAAATAAAGTACACTCCTTCCTCTCTCCAGCAGCCCAACACCAGCTCAGTAATTTTCCCGCCTTTTTTCCACCACAGACCGCCATCTAGGATTATGTCACATGAGGGATGACAGTGCCCTCTGGTGGCAGTACTGTGTACTAGGTCAGTTGACTCCACACCATGTGGCGAACACACTGGATGGTGATAATGCCTTTAATTGTTTAAATAAATAGTGCATACAAAATAGAGACCTTTGCCCTGCACAGGCCAAGTTGCTCTTCCTGCCACTTCCTAGTAAGAGGTGGCGGTCGGCTGACGTAGGTTAGTGGAGGTAGCCCAAGTGCCTTTTCTTTCCTGCCATTTTCTTAGGTTAGTAGAGATAGCCCTAGTGGCGTTTCTCTACCTCCAAAATTCAAATTTCCTGCCAATACCTAGGAAGAGGTGGCAGTCGGATGACTTAGGTTAGTGGAGGAGACCTATTTTCCCGCTATTTTCTTGGGTTAGTATAGGTCACTGTGGTGTGTTGCATTGTCCTGATGGAATTTGTACTTCCCATCATTTTTGGGGTGAGGGGAGGAGAGAGGGATTAGGTTAGTGGAGGTAACCCAATTGGCCTTTCTTCCCACCAAAATCCGCCATCTTCGATGACGTCATGGACTGTTGCCATGTCTGTTGCCATGTCCTCTTGGATGACATCATCGGCGTTATCTTGGATACATCTGGCACTAATGGAAAGTGGCATAGAACATACTTAGTCCCCCTACTATTACCACCCTGAGTTCAGCACTCCACTGTTTGAAAGTTTGTGCCAGCTGCTTTTTGAGTTGAAAAAAATTAAAACCCGGTTGCTGTGTCATGCACCTAACTGTCAGAATGTGATGCTTTGTGCGCCTTGTATGTAAAGTTGTATAGAGCGACAGGTCTCCAATCTGCTGTGGCTGCAAGTTGGCAAGGCGAGGCTATATAACCACCAGCCCCATCGCTATTTGCTGTGCGAGACGAAAATATACTCACGAGTATAGTGGTGGGTTCTTCAGTTTGCTCCGGGATCAGACCGAGTGGATAAGAGGAATTTTATGCATTTCCATAGCAATGCTGTGAGTATTTACAACTGGCTCTACACATTAACGTATCACCTGATACAGACACATTACATGTCTCTCACTCAGAGTATATTGAACAATAACTTTCACTTATAGCTCTGCCTAAGACGTTGAATACACAGCTAGCCTTTTAGAAGACGATCTGTTGTGTTACTCGATGACCGTGGACTGGAGCAGAACAATCTCGTACTCGGCCATAAATAGTCGAACAGATGCAGTGGCATAGCGAAACGTTTGTACTTGTGGCTACGCCGGTGTCACTCATATCTCGGTGTGGCCTGTAGCTACTATCGTTTCCTGTGATTGCGTCGCAAAGTACGAGTACCATCCTTGCTTAAGCACCTCGTTCTCTGGACGACACCACAAATTTGTCTCTGACAATAACTATGTATATCCTTCATTGTCCCCATCCACTAAATACATGCGACTCAGACCATTGTCCAGAACATTCTCTGATCCCTGAAAAGCTTAAAGTCTTAGTTGTCCATTGGCAAAGCGACAGATGTGTCTTGGTCTGGCTGACACCCAGCTGATGGCTTGATTTTCGGACATACTTCCTGATAATACGTAAATTTCTCTATGCTGAACACCACAAACAAGGCTTCCAAATCATATAAATATTATCTTTTACCCATTTCATTCAACCCTCTTGAGGTATAGGTGGCTACCAGATTCGGATTTCCGTGAGGGGTCAGCGAAGGCGGTGGTGACAGTGAGAAGAAGACTGAGTACTCAACGAAAGGATAACGTTCTACGATTCGGAATACCAGAAATCTGAAGTGGTAGGGTACCTAGAAAATCTCAAAAGAGATATGCTAAGGCTCATTTACATATTGTGAGAGTCAGTGAAGTAAATGGATAAGAGAAAGACTAAGAGTGTTCTGCAATTATTTTGATCTAGTTATAGTGAATACTCTTTCAAGAGCACTGAAAAGTAACAGATGTAAAGGATAGCATTTTGTCCTCTAGTATGATTGAATCAAACTGCATTAATTCCAGTGGTTGCCTTTATTTTTTTATTAAGCTTGTTGGCTACAATGTAAGACCGGTGGACTAAAGCGAAACCCTTTAACTGACGAACAATGACCAGTTAATATTCGTTTCTAGCATTACAGCATTGTTGTGTATAAACGTTTTTCATTGTCAGACTTACAGAAGTCAGACGTAAAAACGTTGTTGTGCCTAAGTGGAGAGTATTATAGCAAGCAAACGTATGACTGTAGGAGAGGAAAAGGATCATGGAACGAGAAAACGAATGAAGAGCAAATCAAAAAGGGAATTAGAGTATAAAAACAGGTAAAAGAAAAGAGTAATAAAATTACCGTTATTGCAAAGCTATACAAATTAATCTATTTGTGCTTACCTGTATAATTATTTCGCTTTTGATTTTTTATTGTAGGATATTTGGATAAGGGTCATCATGTCATGTGCTTCGAACCTCGCTGCCAGCATAAAGTAGGACGCTTTTGCTGTTGTTCGATTCCTTTTAACAGTTTACACAAAACTAAATGGATAGTGTTTGCTAAAACAGACAAAATGGAAAAAGGTAAAGGGCTCTCCTTTCTTCTCAATGTGAGCAGTCCTAAGCGCAGGAGAGTATGTAACTAAAATAAACCAACTGCTCTAACAGTGCAGTATCATGTAAGCAAAAAATCCTCAAATTTATCATTTATTACTGTGAAAAAACGTCTTAGAGGAAAAATATTGTAATTGTTAGCTTCAATGCTTTTCAGGTTTATTCAGAAGGTGGTAGGGTTCCTGTGTGTGCTGCTTTCCTCAGGGAGCTTTTTGGCGTTCGTCAAAGAAGAGTGCGTACTGCTGTGGCGTAACAAGCTAGCTACGCCACACTGAGAAGGGAGCCGAAAGGCACGCGTACACACACGCCGACTGGCGTCAAGTCTGGAACAGGATACGTTATGACTGCTATAAAGAAAATACGTAGCTTTGGAATATACTTAACTTTATTCTTTGTTGGTTTACAACGTTCTTCTTGAGACATTTATACGATAACTCTCAAACTAGGTAAGGCTAATGGCGCCTTGCTAGGTCGTAGCCATGGACTTAGCAGAAGGCTATTCTAACTGTCTCTCGGCAAATGAGAGGAAGGCTTCGTCCGTATTGTCGCTAGCAGTGTCGTCCGTACAACTGGGGCGAGGGCTATTCCGGATCTCGAGACCTGCCTTGTGGTGGCGCTAGGTCTGCGATCACACAGTGGCGACACGCGGGTCCGACATGTACTAAATGGACCGCGGCCGATTTAATCTACCACCTAGCAAGTGTGGTGTCTGGCGGTGACACCACACGTACCATCGCTTATGGCCTTAAAACAGGTGAAGGAGTTCTTGGCAAGACAGGAGAAAACCATAAAGCTGTGGACTATAGTGCAAAAAGGAAAAAGCTAACAGTATTCATTTCACATCTACAAACAAGGGAGAATCACTACTCCAGAAGAAAGAAGCGGCACCTTTATCTGCCAAGTGACCTGAGTATAAACAAACTTTTCCTCATGTATAACAATTCAGTCATATTTGATCTGAAAGTGAAGAAAACATTTTATATGAAAATATTTAATACGAAAGGTAATCTAGGTTTTGGAACTCCAGCAAATGATACCTGCAGCTTCTGCCACAGAAAGTATCACCAAATGAAAACTGCTACAGACATCAACACAAAGAATAAGCTAATGACTGAACTTTGGTCACATAAATGAAGACCTAGAGGTTTTCACAAATTAATGAAGTGAACTAAAAGTGTAGCCTGACATTTGCATTTGATTTGCAGCAGATACATCCTCTCCCAAAATTATCTATTGGTGAGGCATACTGTGCAAGACAGATATCACTGTACTCCTTTTGTGTAACGAATGTCGTAGGTACAGAACCTACATTTTACATTTGGAATGAAACTCAGGCAGGTAGAGGCTCACAAGAAATGAAGTAATTGACCATTGACACATCTGTTACATTTCTCAGATTGTTCGTGGATGGATGTGCTGGCAGATACAAAAATCAGCACATTATTCATGCAGTTCTTTTCTGGTTATTCAAAGGATCTCCAGTGCATGTGAATGATGTACTTCTCTGCTTTCCATTTGGAGGACATTCCTTTTTACCTCCTGACAGAGTATTTGGACTAGTAGAAAAGAAACTTCGTAAAATTTCCGAAATATTGAATCCAAACACGTACCAGGTTGTTTATGCAGAATTAAGGCAAAGATTGGGAAATATGTGGTTTCAAGGAGCGAAGTACAATTTTGAGGCCTGTAGATGGGATCAGTGATCTGAAAAGGATCCAGCTGAAGGAATATGTGGTAGGTGAAAGGGTGATTGACGTGAAAATCAAAACGCGCATCATCTACTATTCTGATGATCCTTCAAAGCGCTTTTTGCCATTACGTAAACGTGGCTACAGCTTGAACAAAGTATCAAATTTCTCCAAAGTGTCATCAGGGGGATGAGGCTGGAACAAGAAAAGAAAGACGATGTGGAAAAATTACTAAGCCTCAGATATGGAAACAACTCGAGAGTAACTGAAATATTTGAATTTTTCACTCAGACTATCAGCATTCCATGTAACGAACTTATTGCACGAGATACTATTTGTGATTCCTTAGAAAGTTTGTTATTGTAAATGAAACACATTTTCGTTTTTGTCCCTACTTCTGGTGTTAAAATGTTTTGCTGAATGCTAAAAAATATATTACCAAACAATAAAGAGTTTTATTTGTGATCGTTAAGAAAAGGAGCCTGTTTTGGGAAAAAATGTTGTGAAGTTTGTTATTGTAAATTAAGGACATTTTCGTTTTTTTCTTACATCTGGTGTTAAAATGTGTTACTGAATACTAAAAAATGTGTTTTCAAACATTAAAAAGTATTTTTATCAGTTCTATGTCACTGAAAACTAATCTAATGCATTTTGTCCAAAAACTTTACATCAAAAGGCAGATTGTCCAACAGAACGCAACAAAACGCATTATGTCCATCACTAAAGTGCTCATAGCTTGAAAGTATAAAAAGCGGTTTCTTTGTGTTAAACACATTTTCATCAACAGCCCTGTGTGTAAAATTCGTAAAAAATAATGGAATATTTTATGCAGTATACGTTTTTCGCTTCTTCTCAAAAATTTGCTTTTTGCGACATTATACGTTTTGAAAAGTAGCTCCTCAGTTATAGGTGGAAAAGAGCGGGAGGTGCTGGAAAATGCACGAACATCTCATTTCTAAAAAGGGCAATTATAGAAGTGAGAAATAAAAGATGTATGAAGAAGGAAGGTATTTGCGAAAGAAACAATGGGTAATAGAAAAATACTTCGCTTGATCCAATAAAAGGAGGAAGTACAAAAATTGAGCGAAATTCGGGAATAGGGAATCATATGTCACTTAGGCATGAAATGAATAGCTGATTCTGTGTTCATGGAGTTCCTTAGTAAGTCCTCTTGACTGAAACTCTGTCTCGCAGAACAGCGCCGCAGATTTTTCTAAGAATTTTTCTGTCTTACGCCTCTGAGTCCTGAAATTTGTTATGCTTCTAATTTCTGTGGTCTCTCGCGCGTACGGAGCTTCTTGCAAAAGTTGGAATATCTTGGTTTTGATTTACTAGATATTCTCTTTTGTTGTAAGGATTCCGTTTCATTTGTGCGCCTTTAGCAGTTTGAAAATTCTTTCTGTGTTGGAATCTGTATTCAATACTGTGGTTGATTGGTGTCTTTAGGTACCTGAAGTGAGTGACCTGTGAGATTTTCCCAACCGTTTTTTCATAGTAGTTTCCTGGTCGATTTTGTGCCCACAAACTGAGTTTTTTCATAGGAAATTTGGAGCCCGGTTTTACAGGAGATTTCATATGTTGACCAACTGCTGATCTGTCTTCATCGATGTTGTTCGTTAATATAGTGATTCAAATTCCTTCCTCTTAACTTGGATAACACTGATGTATATTTCTCATTCTCAGATTATTTTTGCCAGTACGATATTGAATAAGAGTAGCTATAAGCTGCCTCCTTGTCGGCCTACTGTGTGAATTTCGAGTGACTTGAGATTTATGCCACGAATTTCACTTTTGAGGTGGTTCCTCATAAGGTTCCATGGTATTTCTATCTACATCTAACTCCTCTTGGCTATTAAACACGTCTCTCATCAACTTTGTAAGCACTTTCGATATCCACGAATGTGAGTGTAGTGTACGGAATCGACTGATGAGTAGTACTCTCTTAAGGTTTCAGATTTTTCAACATAGGTTGTCCTTTTCCTGAATCCCTCCTGATATTCAAAAATCTTCGTATCACCTAGCGGCTGAAGCCGATTCCGCAAAGCTTCAGAGCGAATTTAGTAATTTATCGGATGAAGTGGGATTCCACTGCAATTTTTCCGATCTGTTTGGTCTCCTTTTTTGTGGAGCGTGTTTACCGAAGCGTTCTTCACTTCTTTTGAGGTTTTTGTCTGTTTTGTAGGCTTCTATATTATTCTCAGAATTTTTGTGTTATGTTTTTGTGATCCAATTTCAATAATTATTTCTTCGCCAGGCGCTGTATTGCTTTTCTGTCATCTGGTTTTTTTTATCTATTTCTTCGTCTGAGGGCGGAAGCGAAGCAGAATTTGGTGCTGGTGTTGCAAATTGGAGTTTTCGAGATGGAACATCGCAGTTGAGGAGTATACTGAGATATTTGGCCAGAATTACACATTAATTTTTTATGTTAGTCTCCAGGGATCCATCAGATCGTTGATAGCATGGGCTAGGAGGTTAACAGGCACCTAAATTTTCTCTGAAGGTGTTGAGAAAAGTGGGAGTGTTGTTCTTGGTAAAGTCTTCTTATATTTCATCCAGTCTCCTATTACCGCAATTGCTTTATTGTCGTCGGGGCGTTTTTCCGGACCTCTACGAATTCACTCCCCTTTTCTGTTGTTTTGTGGCTATTGAACTTATTCCAGGCTTTCATCCTACTTTCGACAACTTGATCGAATCTGGTGTTCTACTACGTACGTTTCCGCCTTGTCGAGGGTTGGTCTAAATTTATTGCTTGCCTCACTTTCTCCGCGAGTTCAGTTCAGTTTGTAGTATCCACCCGACGGAGTTCTAGGTATCAGAGGATACCTAGGTATCTAGGTATCTGTTTGGAAATTGTTAGTTACTCTTGTCTGTTTTCTGTTGGGTTGATATTTTACTTCGATTTGGAGTAATCAGTAGTGTGACTTGAAGAATCAAAGACTTCCTTGGCATTCCTTCTGGAGATGTCAGTATGCTCAATCTGCAAATTCTTCTAGTGTTTTAGTGACGGATTCAAATGTATTTGGTTTTCTTGTGTGCAGAGACAATTCTTATTTTAGAATTTTGGCAGAGGCTTGTCAGATGTTCACAATTTTTTTCGGCGCTGTTGTGAGCATTGTACGGTCCTATGATTCCCCTGTGTTTCTTTTCTTTTCCTAAATTCCCACTGAAGTCACCTAGCAGAAGGTTGACGTGATGGTCGGGAATTTTGGTTGTGGCTTCCTCCGTGAGTTCTCAGAAGCCTTCTATGACGCGTGAGTCTTTTCTGTTGTAGCCGTTTGTTAGTGTATGAACGTTATGCGGTATCTATGTCTTATTTCCTGATTTTATTGATATAGTTGAGAGTCTTTTTGGTGGTGTGGTAAGGTCAATGATGAATCTGTGAGGGACTTGTACACCACATCACGTGTACCAGATTGTTTCGGGCCTGTGTCTGTACTGATATTTTCGCTTATAAAACCTATAATTATCAGAGCCGGAGGGAACTACACCAGTAAACCGGATTTCTCGCAATGCCAGAATGTTGATGCCGAATTTTTCACTCGCGTACGTTGGATGTTTCGAGTTTCCAATTTTCAGCAGAGTGTTTACGTTGAGTGTACTTACGAAGAACGTTTTTTTTGTGGAAGATATTTTGAGAAGATCCAGTCCTTCTCCACATGGCATGTACGGTCCCCCAGAATCTTATGACGAGAACGGGAATCTTATCTGTTCACTGTTTTGTGGTTGCTTCTACACTATGTGATCGAAATTATCCGGAGCCCCCAAAAATATATGTTTTTCATATTAGGTGCGTTGTGCTGACACCTACTACCACGTCCTCCTTATCGGCGACCTCAATAGTCATTAGACATCGTGAGAGAGCAGAATGGGGCGCTCCGCGGAACTCGTGGACTTCGAACGTGGTCAGGTGATTGGGTGTCACCTGTGTCATTTGTCTGTACGCGAAATTTCCACACTACTAAACATCCATAGGTACACTGTTTCCGATGTGATAGCGAAGTGGAAACGTGAAGGGGCACGTACAGCACAAAAGCATACAGGCCGACCTCGTGTGTTGACTGACAGAGAACGCCGACAGTTGAAGAGCGTCGGAACGTGTAATAGTCAGACATCTATCCAGCCATCACACAGGAATTCAAAACTGCATCAGGATACACTGCAAGTACTATGACAGTTAGGCGGGAGGTGAGAAAACTTGGATTTCATGGTCGAGCGGCTGCTCATAAGCCACACATCACGCCGGTAAGTGCCAACCGACGCCTCGCTTGGTGTACGGAGCGTAAGCATTGGACGACTGAACAGTGGAAAAATGTTATGTCAAGTGACGAATCATGATACACAATGTGGCAATCCGATGGCAGAGTGTGGGTATGGCGAATGGCCGGTGAATGTCTTCTGTCAGAGTGTGTAGTGCCAACAGTAAAATTCGGAGGCGGTGTTGTTATGGTGAGGTCGTGTTTTTCATGGAGGGGGCTTACACCCATTGTTGTTTTGTGTAGTACTATCACGGCACAGACCTACATTGTTGTTTTAAGCATCTTCTGGCTTCCCACTGTTGAAGAATAATTCGGGTATGGCGATTTCATCTTTCAACACGATCGGACACCTGTTCATAATGCACGGCCTGTGGCGGAGTGGTTACACGACAGTCACATCCTTGTAATGGACTGAGGTGCACAGAGTCCTGACCTGAATCCAATACAACACTTTTGGGATGTTATAGAACGCCTACTTCGTGCCAGGCCTCACCGACCGATACCTCTCCTCAGTGCATCACTCCGTGAAGAATGGGCTGCCATTCCCCAAGAAACCTTCCAACATCTGATTGAACGTATGCCTGCGAGAGTGGAATCTACCATCAAGGCTAAGGGTGGGCCACCACCATATTGCGTTCCAGGTGTTCGGATACTTTTGATCACATAGTATTTTGAAGGGACTGTGAGAGAGACAGAGAAGAGAGAAAGAGAGAGAGAGAGAGAGAGAGGGGGGGGGGGAGGGGAGAGAGAAAACAATCTTAATTTACTTGAACATAAATCACAAAATATTTCAGACCATCCGTTTTTTGCGGTTGTGATTGCAGTATCACGTTGGACAATTAAAGTATTTGCACACAATAAATAGACACATTTCAGCTTTTAAACCGGTACAGTGTACATTGCATTTCTACTCGTCAAACGTATGTTGTGGTGGTAGGGAGGGGGGGGGGGGGGGAGATGGGTTGAAAACGGTTGAGAGAGAGTGATGTGATATAAAAGAACAGAACCTCGAACTGAGGAGAGTAGAGGGGTACTAAAATGTTTTTATATTTGACAATCCGTGTCACCTTGATACCGTCCCAGACAACGTACGACCGTGATTTGGAGCGACCAAAAAATTTGCCGATGACTGCGATTGTAGAAAGAATACATTTATCTGGCGCCGCAGAGTCCGTCGATATTGAGACTCCTCCTTTTTGTCACTGCCCTGATGGACCCAACGCTGTTGTGTGTGGAACACTGTTTGTTTATCCATAAACACGCACCGTTATCTCCGAGATACTGTGAAGCAGAAGAAATTTACAGGCTGAATTTTAAGTAGGACAGGTGATGGAACAGCCTCTGAAACCTAACGCGAGCAGGCCGGCATGTGGCGGGAAAACGAGCGGCAGCGTTTCGGGGGCCGTGCCGATCGTAATGACGAGGCGAAACTCAACTGCCTTAACGAGCGCCTTCCTTTTTGCTCGTTGATTGCGTTTCTGTGGAGGACATAAATTGCCACGGAACTTTCCTAAACACAAGAAAACAAAGGAAAAAAATATGAAAACGTTCCGCTGACCTAATAAACGTAAATGATACTCCTGGCCTGACGGCAAGCAATCACTATAAAACGTGAAATGTGGCAGGGAGCTGGAGCTCGGTGTTAGGATACTGGGCCATAATTTTAATGACAACTTTAATAACATGTAAACCACTTCATTCCCACATCAAAAAAGATCTAAAAAATCTCAACAGCTGCTACCATAATTTATTTACTAGCGACTTTTTTCTTTTGTAGGCGAGGCAACTGGTGGTAGAATTTACAAAATCTCCAAAATAGCGTTTAAGAAGAAATTAAAGGGTAAGAATTTTAAGAAAAATTTTCTCAAATACTGGCATTAAATCCAAGTCCAAACACAAAACCTACATCAATGATTAACAGGCAAGCAAATAAATCACTTGTTATTAGGGAAAAAAATTCAATCCAAGTAAACTGGCTACTGACAAGTTTAAACAAAATATAATCAGCTGGTCGTGCAGACAAGGTGGCTATGTAGGACCTAAACAACACTCAGCCTAGCTGGCCAGCTAAGGTTTTAGCTCCTCGCTTTAGTACATTTGACAGAGAGACAGCAGCCATCTTAGGTTCAATCATTTCTTTTTTGTAGTCCCTTTTAGTCGAACTCACAATATAATGCACCTGTCTACTCAGGCTGCCCTGTAACATATAAAATACTAGTTAAGAATTTTTTTTTTTTAATTACAACGCCGAACGGCACAGCAGATAATTTGGGAAAAGCGAGTCGTGCGCTGAAATCGCGATATTTTACTGCTTAATTCAGATGGCGCCAGTTAGCGAAGCCAGCCTGAGGCAAGAGGTTCCCACGCCGCCAGTTAAATAGTCAAAAATACACAGCAAAACGCCTTCAATAAGACAACTGCAGAACACAGAAACTGCTTTACGAACGACGATGTATAACCAGGATTGCAAGTAAGAGACAGCCTTTTCACACATCAACTACGAGGGGCGTTTGAAAAGTCTGTGCAAAAATAAAAACTACTTACGTGTTTGGGGTTAATCTTTTTTATTTTTCGACATAGTCTCCTTTTAGACTTATACACTTCGTCCAACGTTGTTCTAATTTGTTGATCTCTTCCGTATAATGTCTGCAAAATAGCTATTAGTTGCTACAATCACCTCGTTTGAATAAAATCTTCGTCCCGCCAGCCATTCCTTCGAATTGGGGAACAAATAGTAGTCAGAGGGAGCCACGTCTGGAGAATAGGGGGATGTGAAACGAGTTGAAATCCTATTTCCAATAATTTTGCGACCACAAATTTGAGGTGTATGCTGGTGCATTGTCGTGGTGGAAAAGGTTTTTTTGCGGTCCAATCGCCCACGTTTTTCTTGCAGCTCAGTTTTCAAACGGTTCACCTGTAATAGTTTTACCCTTTTCAGATAGTCGATGATAATCCCTTGCGAATCCCAAAAGACAGTCGCCATAACCTTTCTGGCAGAAGGAACGGTCTTCGCATTTTTGGTGCAGATGCATCCCTGATTACCCATTTTTTAGATCGCTGTTTGGTCTGATGAGTTTAGTAATGTATCCATGTTTCATCCACAGTGACGAAAGGACGCTTAAAGTCCTGCGGATTCTGACTGAACAACTGCAAACCATCCTTGCAATACTCCACAAGATTCCGTTTTTGGTCAAGCGTGAGCAATCACGGAACTCATCTTGCGGATAGCTTTCTTACGTCCAAATGTTTATGCAAAATATTATGAACCCGTGTATTCGAGATCCCCACAGCACTAGCCATCTCACGCACCTTAACTTTTCTGTCATCCATCACCATATCATGGATTTTATCAATGATTTCCGGAGTCGCAACCTCCATAGCGCGTCCAGAACGTTCAGCATCACTTGTGCCCATATGGCCCCTCCGAAAATTTAGAAACCACTTATAAACTGTTCTAATCGAAAGTGCAGAGTCACTGTAATGTTTATTAAGCTTCTCTTTTGTCTCCTGAGGCGTTTTGTCTTTCATAAAGTAATGTTTAATCACCACACGAAATTCTTTTTCATCCATTTTTTGACAATCACTCGACTTCCTTGATTCACACGAATGCCAAATACATATAAATAGACCAATATGGCTGAAACTTGGTGTTCGTTCTTCCGAAAGATGCTAGTAACTGAACATGACCTCCATGGCGCCGGTGGTGCCATCTCTTGGACTTTGCATGGACTTTTCAAACGCCCCTCGTGTAACGCTTGAAAGTTTTGCGTTTGCTGCAGGTTTTTTTATTTATATGGGCAGTTGAAATTACGTTTCTCCTTTACCCAAAGGATACTTTTAGTGCCTTCACTAGCACTCCCACCGAGGTGAAACATTCGTAAGTTGTTAAGAAAGTCTAGACATCGCGTAATACCGAGCGAGGTGGCGCAGTGGTTAGACACTGGACTCGCATTCTGGAGGACGACGGTTCAATCCCGCGTCTGGCCATCCCGATTTAGGTTTTCCGTGATTTCCCTAAATCACTCCAGGCAAATGCCGGGATGGTTCCTCTGAAAGGGCACGGCCGACGTCCTTCCCTAATCCGATGAGACCGATGACCTCGCTGTCTGGTCTCTTTCCCCGAAAACCACCACCACCACCACACCGCGTAATGCTGTATCAGTTTGCTGTGATGAAAGATAGAGGGATGAAAATGTCAATTAAATACTTTATCTTACCTTGTTCTTAGATAGACATTCTTCACCACCTCTCAAGAGCACACTCGTTTTATCATGCCCTTTCTATATTCATCCGGGAACGCTCCCTTTCCTGATCTACACTACTGGAAATGGAAAAAAGAACACATTGACACCGGTGTGTCAGACCCACCATACTTGCTCCGGACACTGCGAGAGGGCTGTACAAGCAATGATCACACGCACGGCACAGCGGACACACCAGGAACCGCGGTGTTGGCCGTCGAATGGCGCTAGCTGCGCAGCATTTGTGCACCGCCGCCGTCAGTGTCAGCCAGTTTGCCGTGGCATACGGAGCTCCATCGCATTCTTTAACACTGGTAGCATGCCGCGACAGCGTGGACGTGAACCGTATGTGCAGTTGACGGACTTTGAGCGAGGGCGTATAGTGGGCATGCGGGAGGCCGGGTGGACGTACCGCCGCTTTGCTCAACACGTGGGGCGTGAGGTCTCCACAGTACATCGATGTTGTCGCCAGTGGTCGGCGGAAGGTGCACGTGCCCGTCGACCTGGGACCGGACGGCAGCGACGCACGGATGCACGCCAAGACCGTAGGATCCTACGCAGTGCCGTAGGGGACCGCACCGCCACTTCCCAGCAAATTAGGGACACTGTTGCTCTGGGGTATCGGCGACGACCATTCGCAACCGTCTCCATGAAGCTGGGCTACGGTCCCGCACACCGTTAGGCCGTCTTCCGCTCACGCCCCAACATCGTGCAGCCCGCCTCCAGTGGTGTCGCGACAGGCGTGAATGGAGGGACGAATGGAGACGTGTCGTCTTCAGTGATGAGAGTCGCTTCTGCCTTGGTGCCAATGATGGTCGTATGCGTGTTTGGCGCCGTGCAGGTGAGCGCCACAATCAGGACTGCATACGACCGAGGCACACAGGGCCAACACCCGGCATCATGGTGTGGGGAGCGATCTCCTACACTGGCCGTACACCACTGGTGATCGTCGAGGGGACACTGAATAGTGCACGGTACATCCAAACCGTCATCGAACCCATCGTTCTACCATTCCTAGACCGGCAAGGGAACTTGCTGTTCCAACAGGACAATGCACGTCCGCATGTATCCCGTGCCACCCAACGTGCTCTAGAAGGTGTAAGTCAACTACCCTGGCCAGCAAGATCTCCGGATCTGTCCCCCATTGAGCATGTTTGGGACTGGATGAAGCGTCGTCTCACGCGGTCCGCACGTCCAGCACGAACGCTGGTCCAACTGAGGCGCCAGGTGGAAATGGCATGGCAAGCCGTTCCACAGGACTACATCCAGCATCTCTACGATCGTCTCCGTGGGAGAATAGCAGCCTGCATTGCTGCGAAAGGTGGATATACACTGTACTAGTGCCGACATTGTGCATGCTCTGTTGCCTGTGTCTATGTGCCTGTGGTTGTGTCAGTGTGATCATGTGATGTATCTGACCCCAGGAATGTGTCAATAAAGTTTCCCCTTCCTGGGACAATGAATTCACGGTGTTCTTATTTCAATTTCCAGGAGTGTAGATAGCCCTCAATGAGTGTGGAATTCTATTGACTACTGGGCCACAACCAGGGGGAAAACCGACAGTCTACGGGATAGTGAAGCAGTGGCTGCAAAATTACCACTGACAAGTATACAATGTAACGAAACGGATAACGGGAGTGAAAATGAGGGAGTTCCAGCCAGGGAACAGAGCGTGTACTTTCTAATTTAGTCCCTTTTTCAACGCAACTCTGAGAAATGGCGGAGGGCAGCACACGCTGATGCGTGGACCCTGTGAACCCTCTTGTAGCCACCTTTTTTTTTACTTTGAATGCTTTAAGCATTTATATTGGGCACTGATTTATTTCTAAAGGATTTGGTTTCATAGTATGTTGTAAATTGCTTATGACTGAACTCTTTTATTTTATCATGCTCAGAAAACATACTCATTTACAAAATATAACGATTTACTCGGTATTTGTTGCGACAAATGTACATAGCGTGGAGGTGTGGCCTATTACGGATGCTAGTTTCAAATACACGCACGCTACAGAAGGAAACGAGGATTTTAATGGTCAGGATTGCGTTTGGTCAAGCCTTGTGGAACGATACCCAGAAATTCAGTAAACATGCAAAGGATGCCACAAACAATTGAACATAAAATGCCTATAATGAATAGGTTTAACAGAACAGAGCACCGAGAAAGAAGCAAATGTTGGACCACGGGAACGCGAAATATTAAAATAATATCAAATTTCGCATTCGTAGCCCAAGCAGCTTAGAGGAAATGCGACAAACAACACAGCAGGCGGTACTGGCGCTTTAAACATCAATTCGATTCGTTCTGTAATTATGGGGGTGAATTTAGCAAATGAACTTAAGAGCTGAGCTACTTCTAATGATTCTGGGCTGTATACGAGAAATATTTGGCCACCGGTATTATGCCTGACACCACGTGGGGCTACCAAGGAACATCATCTGCCACGAAGAAAACGGAGTAAGTAATTTACACAATGTGCCGTAAGGCGGCTAAAATTGATTTGATTAAGTGGCACAAATCGCCTACGATCATCTACACTGCATAGAGTGCGTACGTGGAGCACAAGGAAGAAGTCCCATGTGCCTCAAAGAAACACCTATTAAAACTCTAATATTTGATCCGGAAATATAACCATTCGCTAATATTTAATATTTAACACTAGTTTATGTCTAAATTTGATATATACCTTAGCACAGACACTTTATAAAACCTATGATCTCCCTACCACATGGCACGAAACAAAGGACAATCGCTTTTACTACTTTTTAAACTGATTTCTGAAATTGAAAAATAAGCACGATTCCTGCAATAGATTTACCTACTCAGTCTAATGCTCCAAAGAAAAATGGATTAGATAACACATAATACATTCTGATACCTTTTTCCAGCAAACGCGAGACAGACGCAATGAAGGCAGGTCCGCTCATTTACCCGTCGTCTTTTACTCTCCTCGAAAATTGAGAGCGTCCGGAGGTCCTCCGGTGCCTAGTGGAGGGGATGGGCGAAACAATTGGCTGTGACCAACCTCACCACGACAAATCGGACTGTCTTTGGGCTCGACCTACCCGTGTTCCATCTCTGCCCCATAGAAATGAAGTTGGCGCTACTACACAAGGTCCTCTGCCGGCCGCGGTGGCCGTGCGGTTCTAGGCGCTGCAGTCCGGAACCGCGGGACTGCTGCGGTCGCAGGTTCGAATACTGCCTCGGGCATGGATGTGTGTGATGGCCTTAGGTTAGTTAGGTTTAAGTAGTTCTAAGTTCTAGGGGACTGATGACCTAAGATGTTAAGTCCCATAGTGCTCATAGCCATTTGAACCATTTGAACAGAAGGTCCTCTAACGAGAATCGTCTGCTACATTTGAGCTACAGATGACCACGCTTTAGGAAAAGGTGGGAAGTGGGTGTGAGATACATCTCAAGCGCGCACAAACACACGAAAAATAGAAATGATAAAAAACATACAGTTATTCTCTATAGAATGCATCGTCCGTTGGCATGGGGTTGCGCGGCGCGCTGGGCGTGGCCGCGTCGTAAGAGAAATCGGAGGACGAGTCACCTGAGTAACTATTTTCCGATGACGAAAGTTTGGAAATGAACGGAGAATTTTACTGCTTACTACTACGGAATGGCTACAATAGTGCCATTTCACGGATGGGATTGGAAGTAAATGCTAGCCACAATTTCCAGCAAGTGGGCACGTAAGTCAGCAACAGTCCGATCACTGACTACAATCGGTTGACCATATCCACCATTGCCCTTTTGTCCAGTCCGCAAGAAATGGCTGACAGGAAACCGACCCAGCGCCAGCTGGCACAGGACGTGACGTAACCCGCTCCGACCAACATTCCAAATGCAGCGGCGAGCCAAGAATCTCTTCGACCACGACGTCTTGGTGCTTACTGCCAGCCTTCGCCTCATAAACCGCTTGACACGCGATCACTGAGAGAGAGCGACCGTCCCTGCGGTCGCTATTAAATCGATCTAATCGTGACTACGGTCTCCTGTGGCGGCAGAAAATCGCTCTGAATCCACTACCGCCAGTGATGCTACCAACCCGAGGGATCTATCGATATTGAATAGCGCCACGTTGTACCTGCACGGCACGGACCCATTTATCTGAAAGTTGGCCGAGCTTATCTGAGAGTATGTCGCAGAAGTGAATGGACGAATGAGTATGAATATTTTCTGTGTGTATATTTAATGTAGGTCCCCCCCCCCCCCCCCCAAATGAACTATGGTGGACCTTGCCATTGATGGGGAGGCTTGCGTGCTGCAGCGCGATACAGATAACAGTACCGTAGGTGCAACCACAACGGAGGGCTATCTGTTGAGAGGCCAGACAAACGTTTGGTTTCTGAAGAGGGGCAGCAGCCTTTCCAGCAGTTGCAGGGCCAACAGTCTGGTTGATTGACTGATGTGGCCTTGTAACACTAACCAAAATGGCCTTCCTGTGCTGGTACTGCGAACGGCTGAAAGCAAGTGGAAACTACAGCCGTAATTTTTCCGAAGGGCATGCACCTTAAGTGTATGGTTAAATGATGATGGCGTCCTCTTGGATAAAATATTCCGGAGGTAAAATAGTCCCCCATTCGAATCTCCGGGCGGGAACTTCTCAAGAGGACGTCGTTATCAGGAGAAAGAAAACTGGCGTTCTGCGGATCGGAGCGTGGAATGTCAGATCCCTTAATCGGGCAGGTAGGTTAGAAAATTTAAATAGAGAAATGGATAGGTTAAAGTTAGATCTAGTGGGAATTAGTGAAGTTCGGTGGCAGGAGGGACAAGACTTCTGGTCAGGTGAATACAGGGTTATAAATACAAAATCAAATAGGGGTAATTCTGGAGTTGGTTTAATAATGAATAAAAAAAATCGGAGTGCGGGTAAGCTGCTATAAACAGCATAGTGAACGCATTAGACACGAAGCCCACGCCTTCTACAGTAGTACAAGTTTATATGCCAACTAGCTCTGCAGATGACGAAGAGATAGATGAAATGTATGATGAGATAAGAGAAATTATTCAGATGGAATTCGATAGTAGGAAAAGGAAGAGGAGGAAAGGCAGTAGGTGAATAAGGAATGGGGGTAAGAAATAAAAGAGGAAGCCACCCGGTAGAATTTTGCACAGAGCATAACTTAATCATAGCTAACACTTGGTTCAAGATTCAAATGGTTCAAATGGCTCTGAGCACTATGGGACTCAACATCTTAGGTCATAAGTCCCCTAGAACTTAGAACTACTTAATCCTAACCAACCTAAGGACATCACACACACCCATGCCCGAGGCAGGATTCGAACCTGCGACCGTAGCAGTCCCGCGGTTCCGGACTGCAGCGCCAGAACCGCACGGCCACCGCGGCCGGCTTGGTTCAAGAGTCATGAAAGAAGGTTGTGTACATGGAAGAGGCGTGGAGATACTGAAGGCTTCAGATAGATTATATATTGGTAAGACAGAGATTTAGGAACCGGGTTTTAAATTGTAAGAGTTTTCCAGGGGCAGATGTGGACTCTGACCATAATCTATTAGTTATGAACTATAGACTAAAAGTGAGGAAACTGAAAAAAGGTGGTAATTTAAGGAGATTTGACCTGGATAAACTGACAGAACCAGAGCTTGTAGAGAGTTTCAGGGAAACCATAAGGGAACGATTGGGGGAAAGAAATACAGTAGAAGAAGAATGGGTAGCTTTGAGGGATGAAGTAATGAAGGCAGCAGAGAATCAAGTGGGTAAAATGACGAGGGCTAATAGAAATTCTTGGGTAACAGAAGAGACATTGAATTTAATTGATGAAAGGCGAAAATATAAAAATGCAATAAATGAAGCAGGCAAAAAGGAATACAAATGTCTCAAAAATGAGATCGACAGGAAGTGCAAAATGGCTAAGCAGGAATTACTAGAGGACAAATGTAAGGATGTAGAGGCATACCTCACTAGGGGTAAGATAGATACTGTCTACAGGAAAACTAAACAGACCTTTGGAGAAAACAGAACCACTTGTATGAATATCAAGAGCTCAGATGGAAACCCAGTTCTAAGCAAAGAAGGGATAGCAGAAAGGTGGAAGGAGTACATAGAGGGTCTATACAAGGGCGATGTACAGGAGGACAATATTATGGGAATGGAAGAGGACATAGATCAAGACGAAATGGGAGATATGATACTGCGTGACGCGTTTGACAGAGCACTGAAAGACCTGAGTCGAAACAAGGCCCCGGGGGTAGGCCACGTTCCACTAGAACTACTGACAGCCTTGGGAGAGCCAGCCCTGACAAAACTCTACCAACTCTACCATCTGGCGAGCAAGATGCATGAGACAGGCGAAATACCCTCAGACTTTAAGAAGAATATAATGATTCCAATCCCAAAGAAAGCAGATGTCGACATATGTGAAAATTACCGATCTATCAGTTTAATAAGTCACGGCTGCGAAATACAAACGCGAATTCTTTACAGACGAATGGAAACAACTGTTAGAAGCTGACCTCGAGGAAGATCAGTTTGGATTCCGTAGAAATGTTGGAACACGTGAGGCAATACTGACCCTACGACTTATCTTAGAAGAAAGATTAAGGAAGGGCAAACCTACGTTTCTAGCATTTGTAGACTTAGAGAAAGCTTTTGACAATGTTGATTGGAATACTCTCTTTCAAATTCTGAGGGTGTCAGGGGTAAAATAGAGAGAGCGAAAGGCTATTTACAATTTGTACAGAAAGCAGATGGCAGTTATAAGAGTCGAGGGGTATGAAAGGGAAGCAGTGGTTGGGAAGGGAGTGAGACAGATTTGTAGTCTATCCCCGATGTTATTCAATCTGTATATCGAGCAAGCAATAAAGGAAACAAAAGAAAAGTTCAGAGTAGGTATTAAAATCCATGGAGAAGAAATAAAACTTTGAGTTCGCCGATGACATTGTAATTCTGTCAGAGACAGCAAAGGACTTGGAAGAGCAGTTGAACGGAAAGGACAGTGTCTTGAAAGGAGGGTATAAGATGAACATCAACAAAAGCAAAACGAGGGAATGTAGTCGAATTAAGTAGGGTGATGCTGAGGGAATTAGATTAGGAAATGAGACACTTAAAGTAGTAAATGAGGTTTGCTATTTTGGGAGGAAAATAATGATGATGGTCGAACTAGAGAGGATATAGAATGTAGACTGGCAATGATAAGCAAAGCGTTTCTGAAGAAGAGAAATTTGTTAACATCGAGTATAGATTTAAGTGTCAGGGAGTCGTTTCTGAAAGTATTTGTGTAGAGTGTGGCCATGTGTGGAAGTGAAACGTGGATGATAAATAGTTTGGACAAGAAGAGAATAGAAGCTTTCGAAATGTGGTGCTACAGAAGAATGCTGAAGATCAGATGGGTAGATCACATAACTAATGAGGAGGTATTGAATAGAAATGGGGAGAAGAGAAATTTGTGGCACAACTTGACTAGAAGTTGGGATCGGTTGGTAGGACATGTTCTGAGGCATCAATGGATCACCAATTTAGTATTGGAGGGCAGCGTAGAGGGTAAAAATCGTAGAGGGAGAAGAAGAGATGTATACACTAAGCAGATTCAGAAGGATATAGGTTGCAGTAGGCACTGGAAAATGAAGAAGCTTGCACGGGATCGAGTAGCATGGAGCGCTGCATCAGACCGGTCTCTGGACTGAGGAACACAAGAACAACAGGTCCTTCTAGAGACAAGTGTCATTACAAGTTGTCCTTCATTACAGATTTGATTCTGCTTGTTATGTATATGAAAATCTTTCATCCGTTTTCATGGGGTTAGTTTAAATCATAATCTGAATACACAGTATGGCACTGTGATGACCAGAATAGGCATAAGATATGGTGAAGCACTGCGGAAAGTTGAAAATAATTTTTCCAGTCTGAAGTTTGTAGCACTCGCACAGAGATGGCAATTCCAGTTCTAATCGTAGCCCACCTTTTCCCAGACTGCGAACAGCACACCTTTACCTGCCGCATCGGCTTTAACACCGCTATATCTGATTCAGGATCAGTCGGTGATACACAACATGCATGCTGCACGTTAGATGAGTTATTTGTGGGTAACACGCACCTTACTTATTGAGCAATTTGTCCACCAATGACAGAACAATCGAATTTTTTTTGTAAAACGCCTATATGGAAAGAAATGAATTCTGCGCAAAGCGTCGGATGTCGTTTTGAGATCCCCATTGTATTTCATCGACGCAACTAACTCACACCATCAGTTTCGATGATCACATTGCTGAGCTGTGGCTGAAGCCTCCTATCTGACCTAGTCGAGTAGAAGAAGTGCGTGTGCGGCGGCTCTACATTCAGCGGCCAATAGCAAAGATTTCCTGAACGACAGCGCAAAAGACAGCTACGCCAACTGTCTGAAGGTGAGCTTCGTCCCACACGCAGAGGCTGTCGTTGAAACTGTGCGCTACCTTCGGCCACATACCGAAATAAACATCAGTGTCGACATGTGACCATTCTCCCGTTGTCACCTTAACATCTGTGACGCCACAGAGAAATGATCCTATCTGTGACCAATAGCTCCTTTGTGGTCGCTGTGATTATACCAGGGCCAACGCTTGATCCCATGATGCGCCTCTGCTCGGTAGGTTTATCGATCTGAGAATTTCCACCCGCTTCTTCAATAACGCTGTCCCAATATGAAAAAGATGACCTGAGAATGTTGGTGTTTTAGGAGTCCTTATGGTACCACGAACTGCTAAAATCTTAAATGTTCGTCCACTGTAGATATCTCTGACTGGTTTAGTTTCAACGATGTTCAACTGTTTGCCGTGTGCTTCACTTCCCGCAGCTGCAAGGAATGTAACAGACATCCGATATTTCACTGAGCTTGAAAGAGCTATGAGTGTCGTTGGAAGACAGATGACGGATTTAACTTTATGTTTCTTCATTAACGTTACTATTTTTGAAGAAATACTCCCATCGTATTGCAAGATGACCCTTCCTTTTTATTCCAGCTCCTCGCTTTGTGAAATAGTTGTCGGGTGTAGAGAGTGGTGAATCTCTTGAATATCAGTTCTTCAAGAGTATGGTACGTAGGTAGTGTTGCTCAACGGATAAGTTGTCTGAATCCAACATGGCTCGTGCTCCGTGGGCCAAAGTCCTAAGCACGCCACTTCGTTGGGAAGATGGTGACAGCTGCTGGGCTGTACGTGTAGGCCTGTGTGTGTAGATTTACGGTACACGGCGTTACCAAAAGCGTCATTCTCGTTTCTCCACAACTGAAGTGGTAGATCGCTGTTCTTCTCCATTTCTACATCAACATCTACATCTATACTCCGCAAGCCACCCGACGGTGTGTGGCGGAGGGTACCTTGATACGTCCATCGGTTCTCCCTTCTATTCCTGTCTCGTATCGTTCGTGGAAAGAAAGATTGTCGGTAGGCATCCGTGTGGGCTCTAATTTCTCTGATTTTATCCTCATGGTCTCTTCGCGAGATATACGTAGGAGGGAGCAATATACTGCTTGACTCCTCGTGAAGGTATCTTTTCGAAACTTCAGTAAAAGCCTGTACCGAGCAACTGAGCGTCTCTTTTGTGGAGTCTTCGACTGGAGTTTATCTATCATCTCCGGTAACGCTTTCGCGATTACTAAATGATCCCGTAATGAAGCGCACTGCTCTCTGTTGGATCTTTTCTATCTCTTCTATCAACCCTATCTCGTACGGATCCCACACCCGTGAGCAGTATTCAAGCAGTGGGCGAACAAGTGTACTGTAACCTACTTCCTTTGTTTTCGGACTGCATTTCCTTAGGATTATTACAATGACTGTCTGGTATCTGCTTTACCGACGATTTCAATCATACACTTGATATTCTAATGAAGAGAACTTTGATGTCGCAGAAATACATCCAGCGTTTCCGTGCCTGGAGGCCAGATTACAAAGTTGCTGTCCACATATCGCCGAAAGCAAATAGGTGTTGATTCTGCCGATAAAATGCTCTTTCTTCAAAATATTCCATAAAGAGATCACATCTCGTGCCCCTGGTATGTACCTCGCTTGTTTTAAAAGTAGAAACAGAGGTGACGGCAAACGTCGATCTCCAGATACCGTTGGCATGGCCGGCCGAAGTGGCCGTGCGGTTCTAGGCGCTGCAGTCTGGAACCGCGAGACCGCTACGGTCGCAGGTTCGAATCCTGCCTCGGGCATGGATGTGTGTGATGTCCTTAGGTTAGTTAGGTTTAACTAGTTCTAAGTTCTAGGGGACTAATGACCTCAGAAGTTGAGTCACATAGTGCTCAGAGCCATTTGAACCATTTGAACCGTTGGCATGTTGTGATGCATTATATAGTATTAGTGACGCACAGACTGCACGAGTGTGTCGTCTTTCGTCCCTTTTTGATAGGAGCACGACCATACGTGATTTATAAAATGAAAATAGGGTTATACATGTTCTGTCTATCGAAAGCTCATATATGCGTAGTAGCTAGGGTGTCGTTGACACACAGTAAATATCGTTGTTACGTACCGATATCTAGTTGTTTTGTTGTAGTAATACGGGTTACTTTTCGCATCATAATAGAACTCTTATAGAATACGTACACCCACGAAATAGACATGTGTTGCGGCTATAACGTCCCATTGCTCAATATGTTAACGTCGCGTACGTTATTGCAGCATACGATAGTAAATTTATGTAGAACGATTATGTTGACCTTTGAAAACATTTGAACACGAGTACATCGCTTTCTATCCTATTTACTGTTGACTTACAGGTCGTTACTATTATAATAATTAAAATATATTCTGAACGACACTGAAAGATTCTCTCCTTTTTAGTCTTCCAGAAAGTGACAGACAGTTTCGTATACTCCTTCGCTACAATCTCGAACTATTACTGATGATTTCAAATGTTCAGAACAGTCTTCATTACCACTTACTTCCTCATTTTAGCGTCCATTGTCCTTACCACCATTGGAGGTTGTAAAGAAGGATCGAACGTCAGTCGCTTACTTGCATCTTCATTTAGAAAGATGTCTATGGTATTTGCTACGAAACTTAAACGTATAAATAAGAGCGCAAAGAAAAGCCCATACACTTCCATTTGCATGTGAAATTGCCGGAAAATAATGATTTTACTCAGTCATGTCTTTACTAGCTCTCGCTATTTTACATTTAATGGTTTCAGTTTGACCGTCTTTCCGTTCAAATTCAGGAACTGTCGCACTATAGCTCGTTGGTAGCGGGTAAGTCGAGGTTACGTACGTACTTCGCACTTTGGCTTTAAATCGCTGCACTGTGGTAGAGCGAGTGACGAACAACCAGTGCGAACGAGTATAGTCCGGTCTTAACTGCCGACATTTTACCAGCGTGCTTCCCTTGTTAAATATAAAACATGAAACCAGGTGGATGATGTTTTGTTGAGAGCACTAATTACGAATAATTTAAAGATGTGCCTGAGTTTGAATGGATGGTTAGATAACGGCTGAGAGCCCAGTCTCAGCTCGTTTTCTTCTTCTTCCTGCATAATTTTCATGGGCACAGATCCAATACAGCTCGACACGCGGGAAGCTGTAGTAGTCTAAACTCTTGGAAGGCGACTACCGGTTTCGCCCTATTCTCCTATAGTGATAGTGAGCAGACTCTCGCTTCTACTTACACGGCACGTATCACTCGCTGCGTCCTACCAACCAGACCAGTAGAAAGATTTGTGAATTTTTAGGATATGGGAGGTCATACTGCTGAACAACTCTTCCAAAGCTTGCTATCTTTTTTAACAGAGAATGGCGTTAATATCAAAGATTGCCGTGGACGAAGCTATGACAATGCCAGTAACATAAGTGGCAGGTACACCGGCTTAGAAGCACGAATTAAAGATATAAATAAGTACGCTGAATATGTTTCTTGTTTTTCTCATTCGCTAAATTTGGTCGACAAGTGTGCTGCAGTATGTAGTGAAGAAGCATCCATTTTCTTTGATTTCATTGAAAGCTTCTATACGTTTGTTTACGCTTCTACCTATCGATGGGGCCTTCTCTTGAAAGCAGTGAAAAATGATAGTACTAAAATTCCTATTTTGAAGAGGTTATCGGACACTAGGTTGTCGGCCAGAGCTGATGCTACAAAGGCGATTTGATTTGGTTTTCATACAATCAAACAAGTTTTATGTGACATATCTACTAATATGCATCAAAAGACAGAGTGCCGCAATGAGGCTTACGGACTGGCTTTGAAAATGAGTAAGTTGGAAACGAGAATACTGTCTGTCGCGTGGAACAGAATCCTAGAAAGTTTGCAAGAGACTGGCGTTTCCCTGCAGCCGTCTGATCAAGATATGAGCACCGGATATGCACTTTATAAATCTTTACATGAATACATCCAAGAAACGAGGTTCACATTTTCAGAAATTAAAGCAGAAACCAAATCCCTGACTATCTGTGAAGAATATCAGCAACAAACTTCAAGCGACTCACGCGAAATACGAAGTACGGCCATTTTAGTGGGTCAGCTACACTCGATGAAGATGTAGAAAGTCAAACACCGGGACAACATTCTGAATTTCAGGTGTTTATTGTGATAAATGGCAATGTACTGGCTGCATTGGCTAAACGCATGGAAAAATGTCATCACCTGACTAATGTTTTTGGAATATTACTGGACTTTAAATCTCTCTCAGCAGAAGAGATCTTGAATGCTTACGCAGACGATATAGAATAGTCGTTAGGGGACCAACTGGTACAGTTCGCTGAGCTGCTGAAAACAGATATCGCTGCTCCCATTGACAGAAAACAGAACAAATCTTTGTGAATACAAATTTTTAATGGAAAATTGGTTAGGATCGTGTTTTCCAAACGTAGAAATAGTATAACGCGTTTACGTATCTTTAATGATCACCAACTGCAGTGGAGAACGTTCTTTTTCAGCGTTAAAGAGCATTAAAAATAAGTTAAGTAATATGATGGGACAGAACGTCGAAATGACCTCAGTATATTGAACACTGAATACGATTTACTCAGAGACATTGTTCTAACTTGTATTATTTCTAAATTTGTCGAAATTAATTGGAGAAAAGTTTATTTGTAACAGTCTTGTTTCACTTTATGTCCTAAACCATTCAACCTAAACAAACCAAGGGCCCCTTGTCAGAATTTGCTGCGGGCCCCGCGCTTGCTTAATCCGGCGCTGCTCAGACTACACTGAATGACATCACGTGGCCCCAGGCGAGCGACAGATTTCTGCTATGTGACGTGTGTCTGAGCAGGCTGCCACCAAGTCATACAGTTAGGAATATAGGCACACGGTTGTCAGCCTCCTATTGCTTGATGCAGGTTAGATACTTCAACAAAGCCAGCTACATAACTGCACACTTAAGAACTGTATGACGTTCTACGATTCTACACAACCGAGCGAGGTGGCGCAGTGGTTAGCAGGCAGCCAACCGGTGCTTCACGAATGTTACGAGTGGCAGGCTTTCACAGTGACTACCTTCGGTACAATGCGTTTCCATTTGTGCTCGCATTCTACAACAACAGTAGTGTCTCATGGTATTTATCGTGGGCGTTTTGAGGCAAGCAGTACATTCTAAAAGGGGGTGTCATAGTGGCTATTTCGAAATTTGTGGTAAGGTCTTATGGGACCAAACTGCTTAGGTCATCGGTCCCTAAGCTTACACACTACATAATCTAACTTAAACGCTAAGGACAACACACACACACACACACACACACACACACACACACACACACACACACACACGCCCGAAGGAGGACTCGAACCTCTGAAGGGGGGAGCCGCGCCATGGTGGCTATCTTCAACTGGTAGGACGAATGAATGCTATACTTCGAGAGTGCAACCAGAAGCCTAACGGAAAAAATATACTGAAGTCAACCAATATTACGGCTACTGTACCGATAACATTGAATTTGCCACTGAAAACAGCGAATATGGTACCGATGCCAATGAAAATTTGTTCTGAAAGAGGTGCAAAGTCCCTCTCTACGTGTAGCCATATGCTTTCAAAATAAATTTTGTACCGAGAACACTGAATTTTGAGTTGAAAACAGTTAATATAACACTGAAATAAATGAAATTTGAACATAAAGAAGTGGAAATGCTCTCCCCCATCCCCTGCCCTTCAATCTCACGACTCTTTTAGAAAATTACACTCCTTTTCACATAACTAAACGATTGCTGCTTGATGGTTGGATATGCATTCACGTGAAATGAAGCCACACAATTTAAACATCGACTGTACCAGGGTGAGGCATGAGACCTTAAAACGTGAGTCAGTACGTTGTAGGAATGAATGAGGCTGGATGGCTGATTAAAGGAAACAGATACAACGTGCTGATGTGTATGTGAGGCTCTTTACACCATCCAAAACTGTAGTGTGTAATGGGGCGGAGAAGTTTTTCTTATATACATAAATTACTGTAAAGGACGTTAACAGACAGCAACATCCATGAGTGTGCACACGGGAGACCATCGAATACTTGCAGCCTTAGCACAGCTGCCTTCAAATGGTGGACGCCACAGGCTACGCCACCTCCGCTACCGCACCAGACACTGGTTGACGTCATTCAGTGCATTGGATACTTCTGCACAATCCAGCGAGCGGAAGGTACGCCGTATTGAGGTTCCAAACTGGTGACCATCGTTCTGCGAAACCTGTAAGGCCGAAAACTGTTATGGTCGTAGCAGATTGTCTCCGATTCCGAATCATATATGCTGTTATACATTCTCGAATTTATTATTTATAGCAAATAAATTATTGTTAAATATAGTTGTTCCACCATTCACTAAACTAAAAAATAAAGCAAATTGCTTGACAGAAATAATCGTGTGTAGGAGGGCAGTGTTTGACGTCTGAACTTAAACATTTAGCTGTACTAACGTTGTGAACAAGAACAGAACAGAAGATTATCACAATCTCACTCTCTCTCTCTCTCTCTCTCTCTCTCTCACTCTCTCTCTCTCTCTCTCTTTCACGCACGCACACATACATACACACACATACTGTAACTGTTAAAGTAAATGGCTACAGAATCTTATGCATAGAGTTGACCCGATCTGACCAAAACTACACCTAATCCACATTGTATAATGAGAGGCAAAAATATTGCTCGGTCCGACTGATGTAGAGTCCAGCAACAGAGAATTGCGCATGACCAAGTTTAAAAGTGCCAGTGTTCACAACTCTAGTGGTCTGTGGAGCTTCAGCTTTGTGTTTACGTCGTCAAATAGAGCAATGTAAGAGTTAGGATACAGTTTATGTTGCGATTCATTGCAATTCAATTGGTTGTATAACTTCTTTTGAAAATCATTATTCACGTACGTAGAAACGTTTGAGGTTGAAGAACTCCTCGTCGG
This sequence comes from Schistocerca piceifrons, assembly GCF_021461385.2. Lineage (NCBI taxonomy): Eukaryota > Metazoa > Arthropoda > Insecta > Orthoptera > Acrididae > Schistocerca > Schistocerca piceifrons. The sequence continues at coordinate 92,023,445 of NC_060144.1, read as the reverse complement.
TAGAGCTGCTACAACGACGTGCGTTTCACATCTGTTTCAGCGGCTGAGTTAATAGGCGGACGGCTTACGAATGTAAATGTCGAGCGTTCGAATCCAATTGAAGGCATGAGAATGATAAGTGGATGAAAACCACTTTTGTTGAATTTGAGTTATTAGTAAAAAATACAATTAGAATGCATGCTCCATCTATTGTTGTGTGAATGGTACTAAACTACTCCCCACAGAAGGCGCAGATAGATCTGCAAGTTATCAGCTCATAGATATACACTTTTCATTGAGAATGAGAAGTGGACAAACACCAATAAAATCCTGTTCTCACTCTGTATGTAACGGATATATCATGGCTACATCTACTTGTTCCTCTGATGAAAGTGTTGATGATCCTAGATATGTTGTGGCAGTGACAGTGATGTTAATGTTATTCAAGAATATCAAAAGAAATCCAAGGAAAGATCTAGAAATGTGGCACAACGGAAACAAGTCAACAGAAAACTTAACCGTAGTAGTGGACAAGCATACATGCCCACCAGTGGAAAATCAGTTCCAGAACGTAAATCTGAGAGCTGGCAATGCAAGAGGCAATGTCCAAAGAGGTTTCCTGAAGATATAAAGAGAAATATTCTTGACAGTTTTAATAACTTGAAAGAAAGAATATACAGGATGCATATCTGTTTTGTTTCATATCAATGCAGCCTGTTGCAAGATGTGGATAATATATACTGTTACTTGATTATTTTGTTATTCGAGATTAATAAATAAAAATGTGTTTTGTATATTTTATGAATTAATAAATCTTCAATTTAATATTTTAGGAGTCGGCCTGATTTAATACAGAGAGGAAAAGCACTATAACAGTGCAACCAAACCGAGTCATCATATACTCCAAAGCACCGAAAGGTTTCATTGTACTACAAATCACGTACTTGAAAATATTCCATTACTTTTTTTATTGATCTTAGTGCTCGGTTCCCGGTAGGGGCTAGCTGAGGCTTCGAGCATCAGACGCGTTAATAATTCGAGTGAAATCTTAACAACACTCAGAACGGTGCCGTAGGCGAGTGGTAAAGCGTTTGCTTCGTGTACGAGAGGTCGATGGTTTAGATCCCCCTAGTGGCATAAAACTTTAGTTCCTTCATTACTGTTTACAAGTGTTTTTTATATAAGTTCTTTGTAAATTTACGTTTGTTTCGCTGACTGACATTTTATTCCATATAAGAGAAGTTGTACTTCGATACCATAGTTAGTTCTCTTTGCATTGCTTTCGTGTACGCTGTATTTACGAATATTAATAAAGTTCCGTGTGATTTACGAAAGTGCTTTTATTTTGTGCTTTTAATATTACTTTCTTTATTAAGAATGAGTGTGGTGCAGCCTGTGCTGGGGCTGGCCACTACCGTCCTGTTTCAATAATATTAATCCATTCTTTACGCTATTTTCGCATTGTTATATTACAAAATAAATTTTGATCAAAACATGATTATGATCAAAACCAGTGCACAAGCTCAAATATTATTTTCACAAAACAAACTGATACGAGCTCACATGTTTACACATCAATATTTTCGTGAGTATCTTGGCACTCGCACCATTTTTTATATAATACCAGTTCTATATTGTTTTATTTATTGATTTATCTATTTTAGGTTCATCTGGGTGCAAAGGAAGTAGTTGTTTGTAAACAAGCATTCTCTGGTCTTCGTGGCATAAAAAAGGGAAGGATCGACAGACTACTGCAGCATACGATTCAGAGTTGTTCGCTGCCTATGGATCAGAGAGTTGTGTCTGAAAATTCAACATCTAGTAAGAAGCCTCAGCCTCTCATAGTTCAAGTGGAGGGTCACATAAGAAGTTTCCCATTCCAGTCATCACATTATTCTATACATACTTCCAAAAGAAAATATTTGAGTTCGGAGTTGACAGTAAAGAAGGTACATTTACTGTATTTGGAGAAATATGAGCCCAAAAAGTTTTTAAAAATCAACAGTACCAGTAAAGTTAAGGTAAAACCAAGTGTAGTAATGAGTACTACAACAACATTTTTTGCACACGATTCAATCTGTCATTTGGAGCACCAAGGTCAGACACATGTCCTAAGTGTGATTCCCTGAAAATTGATAGGGAGACTGAAAGAGATGAAACAAAGAAAATGCTACTTATCCAGTGGCATGATCTACACTTGGCATGGAGATTTTATGTTTTGACTTCCAGCAGTGTTTTCCCTTGCCAGTGATCCCAACAGGAGACTTATTTTACTGACGCCAAGTATGGGTTTATAACCAGTGTACATGTTCTAGCTCAACTAATAAGAGCAAGATGTACATGTACGATGAAGTGACTGTAAACAAAGACTGTAATGAGACAATCTCATTTTTGAAACATTATATAGATAACTTTGTATCTCCAGAGGTACAAACTTCGTATCTCTACAGTGACATCTGTGGAGGTCAGTATAAGAATCTAGCGATCGTGAAGTTTTTGTCTACGTTAGCTGTAAGTGGAAAAATTGACAAAATAATATTTCGCTATCCTGACGTGTACATTCATTCTTGCCATGTGACAGGATGTTTAGACTTACTGAGAAATTAAAGAGAAAGAAAGAGTATGTCTTCATTCCAGAAGACTGATATTCTCTAGTAAGGAGTGCCTCAAAAAAATTTTAGGTTGTCCTTATGACTCAAGATCTCATTAAGGTTTTCAAAGCCCATCTGTCACCATTTTTAAGACTTCTATAGAAAATGATAAACAGTCATTCACAATATCCATATATAGAATGTTCGTATACTCCGGAAATAGTATTTCAGTATCTGAAGCAAAAAGCATGTTTGTAAAACAAAAATTTGTGGCTATGAAGAAGGAGTGCATGCTAATGAAATTAATATGGATTTAGCTACAAATCTATACAATTCACCAAACTGAATGATATTATGAAGCTGGAAAAGTTTATTCCTCCAGTGCTTAAGCAGTAGTATGAACGTATTGAAAAGCTTGGTGAGGGTAATGAAAAGAATGAATGAAAAGACTACCATGTATATTATTGTGTATTCTTCGTTTAGTGTTCAACCCTGAGGTTGGTTTGCAGCAGAGCGCCATTCCACTCTTCTGTCTGCCTTCCTCTTCATTTCCACGTATGTGTTACATCCAACGTCACTCATGATCTGTTGCATGTATGATATCCTTGGTCGCCCCCGCCGATTCCTTCTCTCAATAGCTCCTTCTGCTATTGTTCCAATGATGTTGTGTCGTAGGATGTGCCCTTCAAGTTTGTCTCTTCTTGTTTGGATGCGCCTCCACAGAGATCTGGTTTCCTGTACTCTTCTATTATTTATATTTTCTAATCAATTTGTTAATTTTTTCTGTACAGCTACAGAATATTATCTTAAGCATCTTATAACACAATGTAAGTTAAATAACTCAAATCAGTGGTGTTTCAGTTCAGATATCAGTGATTTTGTGCTGGAACAGATTCACAACTTTGAGTATGAGAACTGGGTAAGTCTATCGACATTTTCTTTTAATAACGTACTTAAGGCTGAAATAATATTTAATTTATTAATAAAAATGTTAAAAGATACGGCTACCATTACTGGTACTACAGAAATATTACTAAATGGTGAAATAAAATGATTAAAATATTTTTTCTTGATTTTCTCAGAAATAGTGAATTTTTTCTTTGTCCACTTATCATTCTCATGCCTTCAATTGCAACCAAATGCATTTTTTTCTATTTAGATAGCGACAGGTAATATTTTAAACCGTAATTAGCTCCAGATTGTGCAGTTGTAGGCTTTCCTAGGTTTCACATTCTTTCAAAAGATTCCATTTTGTAATCTAATCTTTAAACGAACGTCAGTCTAGCAGTTTGTTCGACTGTTATTTTCTGTGAGATGGAGAGTGAAAGAGGGAGAGCGATTGTGGCGATTTACTGTTCCGTTCTATTCTTATTCACAACGTTAGTGCAGCATACCATTTAAGTTCTGATGTCAAACGCCGCTGTTCCACACACGTCTGTTCCGTCTAAGAATACGCTTTAATGGCATTGCTTTTATAGCATTCCCACCTGAGGTGGGACTTAGCTGTAGACCAATGAATGTACACGTTCAGGATAGTGAAATATTATTTTGTCAATTTTTCCACTTACAGCTAACGTAGACAAAAACTTCACGATCGCTAGATTCTTATTCTGATCTCCACAGATGTGGGCAAAGTGAGGCAGATATTTAAGTGTGTTGTTAACATTATGTAGCATGAATCAATAGCAAAATATTCTGTAACACCTCATGTATGTCATTTTGTACGAATTTCAGTTGTGTGTTAATACAGACAAAAAAGATAAGTGGAGTAACAAATTATTCTCTTGTGAACCACTAGAGGTTAATGGCTTATTATATTAAATTCCCGAAATTTGGTTTTTGTTGTCTTTTCAGTAGTAGTGGTTGTGGTGTTGGTCGTACTGTTGTGATACTGGAAGATATAAAAGTTTTTGTTATATTGTTTGGATTGTTACACTCTTTATGTAAAGCAACTAGTTTCTGTAACACTTTGGGGCCTTCTTGAGGCCTAGAGAGAGAGAGAGAGAGAGAGAGAGAGAGAGAGAAAGAGAGAGAGGGAGGGAAATAAAAAAGGTCAATGGGTTAAAATGCTACGTAGAATTCTCTCCGCAGCACTTGGTCCTGTGGTAGCGCTCTTGCTTCTCGCGCACGGGGTCCCGGGTTCGATTCCCGGTGGGGTTAGGGATTTTCCCGCCCTCGAGATGACCGGATGTTGTTGTGTCGTCTTCGTCATTATCCTTCATCCCCATTTACAGTCGGAGGAAGGCAATGGCAAACAACCTCCACTAGAACCTTGATTAGTCAGTGGTGCCGGTCTCTCCACATCGTCCCCTACGATGGGACTTCATCATCATCAGCATTGCTTTTATAACTGTTGTAACTATATTAACTGCATTTCTGTAGTTGTATACTGGCTAACTTAAATCGTACATTGACTTTATAAAATATATGACAAGTTGATGGAAATAGGTTTGCTGGAAGTATTCTAGGAAAATGTCAGGTATCATAAAGAAAAAAAATGACAAAGAAGGTCCTAGTATGATGACTCTAGAATCCATGACAATAGGTACTGAACGAAATCAGACACACTTCAATAGAATCATAAGACCTAACTGCACTACACCTTATACAGAACGATAGTAAGGGCATTGGCATTTGAGTATGGTGTGCATTCCATTCGCTTGATGGTGTTCAAATGGTTCAAATGGCTCTGACCACCATGGGACTTAACATCTGAGGTCATCAGTCCTCTAGAACTTAGAACTACTTAACCCTCACTAACCTAAGGACATCATACACATCCACGCCCGAGGGGCGTTTCGAACCTGCGACGGTAGCAGTCGCGCTGTTCTGGACTGAAGCACCTAGAACCGCTCGGCCACAGCGGCCGGCGTTTGATGGTGTAAAATGTCTGATAAGTTGAACGACGCCTGCCGTTTTCTCGTGCACTAACACAGGGGGCGTAGCGTGTTGCTACCGCACTGCAAGTCATCTCTGCTACGGGCACAAACTTTCGCTATACAATCATGGTGGCCTTGAGTCTGCACACCGGATGATGTCGTGGTCTGCTAACGTCTCATACATGTATTTAAACATATAAAAAGGATTTCAACCCTATTACATACATGACGAAACAGCTTTGTCTTTGATGCTGGACTTAATGGAAGGTCGGCATGGATTGTGTAGTGATCTTCATATGTGGCCTGGAATGCTATCATACAACGTACTGGAAGATGGTCTTAGGCCTCATAAATCCTCCTAGTACAGCCTGTATTTAACATACTTCTGTCATTGTGTCAGCACACTTCACGTGGAAGCATACCAAAGAGATAGGTAATAGAACTTCAGTGATGGGAAAACGAATGTGTGCTTCAGCTCATGTACTGAGAGAGGAAACCACGGGGGAAGGTCTTCCCATATCTTTATGTACGAATTTCACGGTTCATTGTCAAGTTTTCAACGTAAAATCAGTGTTCTGAGTACAATATTCTTTTTAATACCACCTGGAGAGGGACTTTACACTTCTCTAACTCCATCCAACAGTCCTTAGGCTCATATGTTAAAGTAAAATCATAAGAGCAGCACTGCATTGGTCTGTACTTTACATAAGCTCTGAGTCGTCAGACCAGCAAACGGAAAGCAGTCTATTACTGAGGATTTTAAACAATCCTACACATGACTTACTTGTATTTTACGTTGTACATACAACAGACAATATCTACAGTTGATTTCTTACAGTACTGTCTTCTGTGGTGTAACATCTTGTGGACCTTTGAGCCGCTGAGCACAATGTAATCACAAGGAGGATGAATGTAGGTACCATTGGAGTACACCTCATGAGAGTAGATGTGTGATATTGTCTCCTGCAAGAAGCCACTTAGAGATACAATTCGATTTCGAAGAGGATCACTACACTGCAAGTAGCACTACATTCGTAGATGACGTATCTCTGAAAAGAACATGTGTACCATAATGATAGTCCTCGCGAGAATAGATGTGTGGTATTGTCTCAAAGACTCCACTGAGAGACAAATTTCCTTGTGCAAGAGAATCACCAACAAAGCCAGCCTGCAAATAGCACTAGATTTGTCACCAATTATACCTACAAAAAATGTCTATTATCAATACACATCTCACAAGCAGCGCAATGGCGGAAATGTGACTGAGAAGATGCTTTCGTCACGCTATCCCACATTCGTCCCCTGTAGACAGAGTGGATGCAACTTGATTTTTTCATTTGCCTTCAGGAAAAAGGACTTTGGTTTTCTACTGGCTTGTATCCAACCTAAAGCAATCACAGTCCATATTGTCGCTCTTCAGATATATATCTGTAGCTTAGTAGAAGTAGCATGAAAGTCTTTGGCTTGCAGATGTTGCAAATAGTTCTACACATTAACTGATTTCAGTGCAATATTCGCTTTTTTCAATGAAAATTTCCCTATTGTCTGCACAATATTCGCTGACTGCAGCATACTCTTCCCATTAGGCCTCTTAATATTCCTTTCACCAGCTGTGCTTAGCCTCCGTAACGTTCTCTGTTAGAATGTACTGCACGCCCTAAAATTCCCAAGATAAATGCTTTTAGACGGTAGTATTTTTGGTGATCGTTGGTAGAGATGGGAGTGGTGGTTGTCTTGGCTCGTGTTGGCCATGAAGCGGAATAGAATGCCGTACATTTCTTAACTGTAAAATAATGTAGCTGGCTGCGTTTCGGTATCCAACTTTTATTGGAAATAGGAGGCCGATAAACATCTGCGTGCATTCGCAACCGTATAACGTTGGGATGGCCTATTCAAATATGAAACGTGCCACAGGAGTATGGATAATTTACAACTGTCACTGACTAGCAAAACATCATTTGAAGAGTTTTCAAAGAAACTATTCCCTTGAGGTAAAATGTTCATCTTTTACTAAAGTACATCAGTTTACGAACATACTAATATACTCGTCCACCCTATTCGATGATGCTGAACGCTTCAGCAGAAGTTACAGACTGGGATGAGCTCTTGCGTGCTCGACACTATATGCATCTCAGTGTGAGACCAGTTCAGTGCTGAGAGGGTGGCGTGGTCTTCTTGGGTGCCTTCCCTCGATGGTTGCCGAGTGCGGTGAGCCCTCGCTAATGTATGTGATATCGATTAGCGTTGCCGACTTTGGTGTGGCATCGCCATCTCTGGACGATGCTACGGCTTCTCTTGGTCCTGTCTTTATGGACTGTGACTTCATAATAGGCCAGCACCAATACTTTTGGTCAGTCATCTTGCCTTCTATACTTAGCATAAGCGATCTATTTAAGGACTCAAGTTGTTTTGGTAATAACTTTAATTTTCGTTATATAAGATTTTGAAACATTTTTTCTTTTGATGTACCGAAATTTTATTTTATTCTTTTGTATACGTCAGAAGTTAATGACAGTGAACGAGTGTCAGCAGTTCTCTACCCCTTAGTACAACGCTGAACATCAACAGGCGAAATTACAATAATATAAATATTTGTCACCACTACTTCGGGCCTGAAATTATACAATTCAAGCAAAAATAGAGTCTAGCAACGCTAATAATGTGATGGGCCTCCGTAAGTGAGTACAGTGCATGAGTATGAAATGTCAATTTGTTGGCCAACGATACTGTATGACCGATAGTTTCATTCCAAAATTTCCTTGGCCTTGTTTAACCATGTACGTGGCAAATTAGGTCACTCTCGCTCAATGCAACTTCTTATCCATTCTCTGCAGCAATGGTTCACTACCAAATTCTCCCTCTGAGCACAAATCATCCAAATGACACAGCTTACATTCGATTCTCTCAGAATGCACCAACCCCATATATATAAAATTACAGTATTACTCAGTTATCTCTGATTTTGCCAAACAGGAATACTAGCTAGTAAAAATGGAACTGTCCCATGAGCATTTGACCTTAAATCCAGTCACGTATCTATAAGAAGTGATTGGTCTCTGTATAGTCATCACTTTGAAATATTTCTGTCATCCTACAAACTATTAAACCGACTCTTTGCCATTACGAAATCATTCTATGACTCTCAAGGGGAACCACCACACAGTTTATTACTGATGGAAACTGGCAAGAGTTAAACGAATCAGCTATTTCGAGCCTGTAACCGATCTAACCTTTAGGCATTCAAATTATACTATCACTGTAAGTTGCACTACACTGCTGTGACTATGGATACTATAACTTGTTGTAAGTGTATGTAATATACAATGAGAATGCCCCAGTGTAAACGTGACCATCCACTACGACTCCTGTATGAAATACCCCATAGTGTAGTTGACTGCCCAGTATTTCGTAATCACTTACGCTAACAGGCATACAGCGATACAGTTACTTTTAGCAATTATGTCATTATTTCAGGTGGCCGTCGAATCTTCTTCTCGTGGCGAGCTGCTACTGCTGGGAGACCTTTGCTGCTCGAACTACTACTGCTGTTGCCGCCGATGTAGGTATGAACTTCACTGCTTGGAACATGAATACATTTCAATGCTACGTCATTTGTACTCTACAACATTTTTGAGCAAGCACACATCAGTAGTATTACAATAAGTAAAGATGGATATTCAACAAATTCAGTTACTCTGCCAGTACGTTAAGATGGCAAACGTATTGTGACAACAGATAAAAAAAATTAAAAAAGAACTTCTTCCATTGTCCCATTATAGAGTCTCCTCCGTTCATTAAATTGTAAAGCATCTGTCAAATAATTTGTGACAATGCTGTGTTCTTTAAACTTTAACCACATTTATCAGCTATTACTCTGAACATAATTATAAATGACCTTACTTACAATACCAATGGGAAGTTGTGGAAACAGATTTTTTTCTCTATTACTGTACAACAGATCATGTAACTTTATGAACTATCTTATCCACGATGGTACAGTACAATTTTAGCTTTAAAATAACTTACCTAGTTATAATTTTGTTTTAATTTAATTCAGTATCAGCCAATTTCCATTCCCCTTGCTACACAGCCATTAATTCTGTATTTTGTAAAGCCTGCTAACATCCTCTCTAATTATTTCTTGATCTATTTATATCACAATACGTCTCTTTTACTGAATATATTGTTTACACAGACCTTAAGTAAATTAGTTATCTTTTCTGTTTTCTTATCTCTGTCAGGATAATTAACAGTACCAGATTGAGTATTGGTTGTTTCTGTCTACACATTTCTTTAGGTGTAATCCACATCAACCAAATCAGTGAGTAGTCTACCCATTCACCCTTGGCTGTAATTTGGCCTCCTGCACTTATGCACAGAGTTTCAAAGCCAGCAGTCACATGCTTTCTCAGCTGATGAAACTGGAGCTTCACTTTCATGATATCATAACACACTTCCTTTAACATGACTGTAGTTGGATATGGAATAGATTGTATTGAAGATGGACCTACATAAAAACAGAATAACTTTTGTAAGTATATTCAGTCTCTGGAACTTTAAAGATTACTTCTAACCAAAACATAATTTCCTCTTGGAAACTTGGGATAAATAATTCTATGGTGAATCTCAACCATCATTCATTCTTGAGAATTCTATTTTCCACTACTTTCTTACGCAAAACTACTTCATTTGCTAATACTTTCATGTACCATGATACCCTCATCATTTGTCTTGTCTCCCTGTGTCACTAAGCCAACACTAATATTAACACATGGCAAGTTGTCCCTACAATGGATTATTTGTTGCTCCTGTCTCGCTTCCTCCAGCTCGTTTACTATATATTTGTCCTCTTTCTTTTCCTGACTCAGTGCAGTTGTTTCCTTCTTAATTTTTCCTGTAAAGTTTTATTTTCTTCTTTAAATTACCCTGCCCACTTTTTAAATCATTTTGTTAATAGTTGAGTCAATAAATATTTTACATCACTATATACTTGTATGTGTTATATATTCACTAGTAATATTCTCAGTTTACAAGCAATTACTAAGCAATTAGCCAAAATCAATCACATCAAATGAATACTATAGACAAATATCCTTTTTTAGTCCTTGAAATTATTAGTGTATTAATTACAAAACATTTCTCAAAAGTCTGGCACCAACTGTAACACAATAAAGTAATTAAAATAGTATAGCGCTTTCAGTTTAGTTATATAAGTTTTATCTCGTTACACATCCTGCTTATTGGAGTCTTACATGTGGCAATTCCGTTGCTGAAGTATGTATAGATCAGCCCTTTTTATTGCTCATGAAAACCACACATTGTATGTTGTACCACCATACAGCGAGACCTTCAGAGTTGGTGGTCCGGATTTCTGTACACACAGGTACTTGTAATACCCAGCAGCACGTCTTCTTGCATTGATGCATGTCTGTATTCGCCGTGGCATACTATCCACAAACTCATCAAGGCACTTTTGGTTCAGACTGTCCCACTCCTCAACGGCGATTCGGCGTAGATCCCTCAGAGTGGTTGGTGGGTCACTTCGTCCATCAACAGTCCTTTTCAATCCATCCCAGACATGTTCGATAGGGAGCAGGTGAGGTATACGAAAATGCGATGGGCAAAACTGATGGAACGGCCATATATGGTTTTTGATAAAGGTTACGGACTGAGATAATGTTGACCCGTTCAGAACTCTAAGAATAATAATGTTATCGATAACTACTGTTGAGGGAAAGTAATGCTGGAGGAGGATGTCCCATTACAACATACGAAAGCAGCCATCCTTAAATAACTCCGGATTGAAGGGAAACGGATGACTCAAATTTGGTCCTCCGGTGTATCCGACCTTGGTCTAAGATACCGTTTGACTGTTTGATAAAATCTTGCTTCCTGTAGATTTCACGTGAAAAAAAAAGGAAAAGTCCGGGAGGTTTTTGAAGCATGCCACTTACGAACTTTATAAAATAATACAAATCAAACTTTGCGCAAAGGAAGATAAATGGATATAGTGAAAACGAAACTTTTTATATTGTATACTCTTGATCCGTTGTCGGGGTACGAAAGTTTAAAGTCCAGCTTAATGTAGCACGTGAAATACGCTCTTGCGTGACGTGAATGCATGGAGACGGTTTAAAGGGAACCAAGAAATAAAATAAAGCGTTCTTACGATAAAACTAAAAACTCGATTTTCAGACATCTAGTTTCATTCTGATTTTACGAGAAAAACATGTTACTTGTTTATGTATAAGAAGCGAACTAGCATTTCTACTTTCCTGGCAGCTTCAAAGACATTTAAATCAAAACATCTTGATAGATTCGCTCTTTATTAACAGTCAACCCTATTTCCCCAGCACAACGAGCTCTCTTACACCAACCCCCTCTATTACACTAATGGTGAGGGGTAGATACAGACAAAATTTGTAGTGACTGGGATGCACCTACAATAGGAGGCATCCGAGAGTGGGCGTGCAGCTGTAACAGGAAGTATCCCAGAGTGGGGAAGCATGCGCCCTATAATTTATTGACATGCTGTGTCATACTGCAAGACATGACAAGTGCCATGTTGGATGACGTGATAGTATGTGCCATGTTACATGGTATGATATCATGTACCAAGTTACTTTACTTGACACGATTACGTGCCATGGGTACTAATACTGAAAAGTAAAGGAGCGCTAATATGCGAAGATGTTTTGATTTAAATGTATCTGAAGCTGTCACGTAAGTTTAAATGCTAGTTCCCTTCCTTTATAGGCCTAATTCTGCCCAGGACATAATCGCCTTTTTTTCTGCTACGGTAGGACCACTTTTCACAGTGTTCTTGATAGCCCCATAATTATCTCTCTGTTTCACTGTCCCTTATATCATTGATATTACCAATAATTATTGTCGTGTTTCAAGTAAGAAGAATTTGGTAAGGATACTAGGCGAGAGAAGGCTTCATGGCGCTAATGTTACCGGGTAAGACAAATGCATACATGAATAAGGGTTTGAAGGCAAGTTAATTATTTGACACGGCAATCTGTAGGGATTCATGGTTCACATGATTCCAAGTCTCTTGTTATGTGACTCATTACAATGATCAGGCTTGACCACTGTAACAGGTGCAGGTGCACTCATACAATACGTATGTGAAGCATGAGCTACAGCAATGAGTGAAAAGTTTCGGACGTTAGTCCGAAACGAGGCAGTAGGCAGCACCTGGTGCTGGGGAGGCTCTTGCTGTAAACAGATAAGAGCAAATCAACTGCCCAGAGTCGAGAGAATCGACTGGCCCAGCCGTAAATCAGCCGGCAGTTAATTTAGGCCGGCGCATGAGGCGCTACCGGAAGCCATTGGTTAGGCTGACCTTAGACGGAAAGACGAAGTTATGGTGGCTCGTGCCGCGCCGGCCGTATTTGATCTGGCAGGAGCCTCGGGACTGGACCTGGACTCTCCAGTCGCGTGCTGACTGAGGACCGGTTCCAGTGGAAGTGCGTGACGCGTGCACACTGGCTAGCGGGTGTCCCGTCTGCCCTCTTTAGGGGAGGCCCAATTCTCAAGCGCTTCCCCGAATGCCGCCATCGCCGGTGTCATTACCGACTAAATCACCCACTCAGGAATCACGGCTGCTCCGAAGTAGACCTTAGTGTCATATTCATATTGTTCGAGGGACTGGGACCAGAGCTACTTCCTGCGATAACTGTAATAATATACGCAGCTGTTAAACAGTATTAAAAGAGAGATGACAGGTGAAAAATTACTCAATCTCAGGCGTGGGGACATTCTAGATATTGCGCTAAGTGTTCTAATTCAATTAAATAACCATCATCATCAAGTATTTGATGTTCACTAACGGATGATAATGCATCTAGACTCTTTCCTGTAACGATACATCTATGTGACTTTTGGAATTTGAAGGCTAACTGTCTCAGAGAGGCTAGAGTATAGTATGCGGCTATAAATTTTGTGAAGATGCAGATTCATATTTCTCGAATCTATAGCACTTGCTTCCGAGTTTTTCGCCTTGTCATATAGTTTTGAAGTAGATACTTGATATTTCTGGTTGATAATTGGAAGATTGGGAGTTTTTAGGTAATAAAATTTCATAACTGACAAAAATGCTGAAGTTTGAAGGAAAAATGCAAAGTATGTCATTGTTTGTATCTTAAACTGCGGCTTTTATATGAAAACTAGCATTGATTATGAAATTAAGTAAATGTAAAATCACTCTACTCTTATGGCTGGCCGTTGAATCCTACTGCTATCGGAATATGTAACGACATTGTAGAAAATGGAAAACGTTTCACTAATTTTGCATTTTTAAGAAATATTTCCGCATTTTTGTAGCAGAAAATATGTTATCTCAAGGAAAAAATATAAATTAAGCAATGCAAAACGTTAAAGGAGATGCAAAACTTTGATTCATGTACAGAAATTATTGCGAACGATTGATGTGACGACGAAGCGTGATGTATTTTCAACCGATATGAAGTGTTACAATTATGGATATACAGGGCTTAGCAGAAACAGTGCCGCCAGCCTTGCTGGAACAGGGGTGGCATGAGTCATCAACAGCATTAATTCAGTGGTAGCAGAGATCGACAGGGAGCAAGGAAGAAGATTTTCAGGTGGAGGCAATCAGGTTGAAGCAGTGTGTAAATAGTGCCTTATACAGGCAAGGGCTATAGCATGATCCTGGGATTAGAATTTCTGCACCAACATCATGCTATAAGAGTTTGGCCTTCAGAGACGTGTGATGAAAAATAGTGGGAAGGCATTCCAGCTAGAGGAAGCCGTCTGTTGTGGAGTGCATCCACTGTAGTGAGCAATGGGTTTAAACCTCACAAAAATGACTAAGGTTGGATTTGCATGATTGCGTGCCTAGTGACAACCAGACGTTGCTTCGGGTTAGCGTGGAACCAGACTTACCAGTCGATGTGTTACGAATAACAGATCCACTGGAAGGGAGCGATGTATCAGATTCAGCGAGATGTTTGGTTAAATGCAGTATTATATGTGTGTGGAATAGAATGGTGTGTAGGTATTTCCCATCAATAGTGACAGGTTTGGCACCGAAGAAATAAAGTTGACAAAGGAAATGTTGATAGCGAGATTGGACATTCCGGAGGAGATGGAGTGCTGCACAAATGATATAAGCCATAAAGAGCCACTGGATGCCACTAAGACAGCATTACGTAAGAAAGTGGAGCATCCGTAAGGTGTGAAGAGAACGTAGATAGAAGAGTTATTGGTAGAAATTGAGGATTTGTTTTTTGCTTGCAGTCCATTGTCAGGAACGCCCGTTACACAATATAGAATTACCGTAGGGAGTGAAGCACAGGTGTACCGCAAAACATATAGAATACCTTGGCACTTGCAAACTAGAGGGAGGAGTTTATTAATGAGGGGATAAGAGAAAAAAGTAATGGTCGACAGGGAGCAGGAGTTGTGATAATGATGTGAAAGCTACAGACATATCCAATAAACAAAGATTTTGCTGTTATAACAACTATCTTGCCGGCCGCGGTGGTCTAGCGGTTCTAGGCGCGCAGTCCGGAACCGTGCGACTGCTACGGTCGCAGGTTCGAATCCTGCCTCGGGCTTGGATGTGTGTGATGTCCATAGGTTGGTTAGGTTTAAGTAGTTCTAAGTTCTAGGGGACTGATGACCACAGCTGTTAAGTCCCATAGTGCTCAGAGCCATTTGAACCATTTTGAACAACTATCTTAGTATTCTTCATTTGTGTGGCCGTATTGTCCGTACTTGTTTTACAAATCCTGAGGGCATTTTCGTTGCGTCGTTACAATAAGAAGAAAGTGTGTATTTTTCTTACCAGACGCCTTTCGCTTTAATGAGGTAAAGCATCATGAGTGATCTGTAATTAAGACTATTTACAAACTGATTTGTATTTAAGACCGAAAAACAGTTCACCAACAATTTGTTGGCTTTTATGTATGGTAAATTCAGCTTGGTTTCTCCCCAACATAAGGAAACGACGTCTGCCAGGTCGTTTTTGGTTTCTTTCTTCATGCTCTAAATGTTCAGAAAGGTAAAATTTTACACTTCAGAAATCTGTAATGTCAATGAGTCGGTGCTGGAGTCGTCCAACTCATGCAAATACCTGGGTGTAAAATGGATATGAAATGGAATGATGACATAGGTTCATTCGTGGGTAAAGCAGATGGTAGACTTCGGTTTATTTGTAAAATTGTGGGGAAATGCAGTCAGTCTACAAAAGGAGATTGCTTACAAATCACTCGGTAACCGGTTTTAGAATATTGCTCAAGTTTGTGGGACCTGTACTGGATAAGACTAACGGGGGATAATAAAAGTACACAGAGAAAGACAGCACGAATGGCCACAGGTTTTTTTAACCCGTGGAATAGTATCACAGATATATTGAAGGAATTGAACTGGAAGACTCTTGAAAATAGACGTAAGCTATTCCGAGAAAGTCTATTAACAAAGTATCAAAATCAGCTTTCAATGATTACTCTGGGAATATACTGCAATCTCCTACATATCGCTCACATGGGGGTCGTGAGGGTAACATTAGAATAAATACTGCACGCTCAAAGGCATTCAACCATTCTTCCCGCTGTTCGTATGTGAATGGAGCAGGAAGAAACCCTAATAACTCGTAAAATTGGACGTGCCCTCTGCCATACACCTCACGATGGTTTGCAAAATATAGATGTAGATGTCGAATCAGTCCGCGATTTCGCAAGAAAAATAAAGCAGATGTGAAACAGGGCACAAAGAGCAAATACGAAGGCTACGGAGGAACAGAAAGAGGCAGTAAGTCACGTGGGGACGTTACTGCGCTATAGGGTGGGCCAGTGGGTGGATGTTGTTGAGTACATACGTGCCGAAGGAAGAGAGAAAGGAGTTTTTAACACGGCACCAGGACCCTCACCAAGTAGTCGAAACTATGTCACCAGTGAATGTAAGCAGGATCGCGATTGTGCACGTGGGACGTCTGCGACCATTCACGACAAGTGCTAGTAAAGGCAAGGAAGAATATCAAAAGGAAAAAAACGAAACGATGAGCAACGAGAGAGGGTAGTCTGGATACCTCAGACTCGTTATATTAAGCTCAAGAGAGTAGTTATGTGTACCGATTTTGTGCAGTTTATCTGCATGTGTCGTGCACGACTTATTATTGATAGTAGACCTATATATTTATTTGTGGTAGTCTTACCAGTAGAACAAGATGATCGCTGTTCAGAGACAGCAGGCTTCTTGGGGGAGGGTAGGTGATATGGATCGCTGTCATCATGTTGCCACGCGAAGGAGAGGAAGAATGCTCGTTTTGGCAGTGCTATATAAGGGACATCTGCTAAGACATGAGGGAATGACTTCCATGGTACTAGAGGGAGCTGTAGAGGGCAAAAACTGTAGAGGAAGACAGAGATTGGAATACGACAAGCAAATAATTGAGGACGTAGGTTGCAAGTGCTACTCTCAGATGAAGAGGTTAGCACAGGAGAGGAATTCGTGGTGGGCCGCATCAAACCAGTCAGTAGACTGATGACAAAAAAAAAAAATATCTCTTCACCGGGGGCAGAGTAACGATACTGCAAGTGCATCACATGGACGGTAGAGTGTTGTTTTCCAGACTGAGAGATTTAGTATTTTCTAGACAAAATGGTCTTTAGTATTTAATGTGTGGGAGTTACGAAAAGGATCAAGAGGCTGGAAGAAGTATTTTCAGCGTAGGCAAGAATTGACGATTAATAGGGAGAAGCAGCGTCAGGTCTTATAGGGACACAGAAACTTCCTCGAGGCATATGCACGACTAAAGGAACAGATGCAACAGGTGACTAAAGTAGTTCCATTGAAGACAATCTTCGGGACAGCAGACACAAGCGACATGAGCAAATTGAATTAAGTGCCAGACGCCGTAAGTGGGTTAGTGGAAGCGTTCAAATGGTTCAAATGGCTCTGAGCACTATGAGACTTAACTTCTGCGGTCATCAGTTCCCTAGAACTCAGAACTACTTAAACCTAACTAACCTAAGGACATCACACACATCCATACCCGAGGCAGGATTCGAACCTGCGGTCGTAGCGGTCGCGCGGTTCCAGACTGAAGTGCCTAGAACCGCTCGGCCACAAAGGCCAGCTTGGATGCTATTCAATCTGTATATTGAGCAAGCAGTAAAGGAACAAAAGAAAATTTTGGAATAGGAATTAAAATCCATGGAGAAGAAATAAAAACTTTGAGGTTTCCCGACGACATTGTAATTCTGTCAGAGACAGCAAAGTGCCTGGAAAAACAGTTGGGAATGGACACTGTCTTGAAAGTAGGATATAAAATGAATATTAACAAAGGCAAAACGAGGATAATGGAGTGTAGTCGGATTAAATCGGGTGATGCTGAGAGAATTAGGTTAGGAAATGAGACACTTAAAGTAGTAGATGAGTTTTGCTATTTGGGAAGCAAAATAACTCATAATGGTCGAAGTAGAGGGGATATAAAATGTAGACTGGCAATGGCAAGCAAAGCGTTTCAGAATAAGAGAAATTTGTTAACATCGAATATAGGTTTAGGTGTCAGGAAATCTTTTCTGAAAGTATTTGTATGGAGTGTAGCCATGTATGGAAGTGACACGTGGACGATAAACAGTTTAGGTAAGAATAGAAGCTTTCGAAATGTGGTGCTACAGAAGAATGCTGAAGATTAGATGGGTAGATCACGTAACTAATGAGGAGGTATTGAATAGAATTGGGGAGAAGAGGATCTTGTGGCACAACTTGACTAGAAGAAGGGATCGGTTGGTAGGACATGTTCTGAGACATCGAGGGATCACCAATTTAGTACTGGAGGACTGGAGGACAGCGTGGAGGGTAAAAATCGTAGAGGGAGACCAAGAGATGAATACACCAAGCAGATTCAGAAGGATGTAGGTTGCAGTAGGTACTGGGAGATGAAGAAGCTTGCACAGGTTAGAGTAACATGGAAAGCTGCATCAAACCAGTCTCTGTACTGAAGACCTCAACATTAACAACAGGGTATATTTAAAATTGTGACGATCTTGCTGCTCTGAAATGATTATTAAGTTAAAAGGACCCACAGAGCAGAATAATAAGATGGGCAGTAAGACCCAGTAAGTGCGACTACAAAGTAGTTCACTAGCCAGGAGAGAAACAGAGAAATGCAGATCCATTATGAAGGAAGGTAATGACAGTATAGGTTCTGGAAAGTGATTCACAATGATGACAGTAACGTAAACAATACACATGCAACTAGAGACCACCTACTGTGGTGTCTGTTACGCAAGGTAACAAATTCAGTGCCATTAGTGATGGTACTGGCTATGTTGAAGCAATAATTTCCAAAGGAAATGAATGATCATGTGCTGTATGGTGATGGAGAATGCAGAGCAATGAGCCAAGGGATAGTGAAGAAATACAGGCGGAAAGCAAAGAAAAGAGCTGTGCATTAATATGTAAAGAGTCGTGTGCCGTGGGTATAGCATACAGACTTCAGCCGTATATGAGTACCATTATAGAGGCTGCCATTTGAAATGGTTCGGGCGGATGTGTTATGACCGTTTAATCAGACTGCTGTTTGGAATTATTTTGTGTCGATGTTGATTGATTATTCCTCTCAATATGTTGAGATGATACCTAAGCCAAATTAGCAACTGTTTATGGTCACACAAGCAATAGTCAATAGTGGATGCAGAAGTTTGAAGTACCAGTAACGTTTATTACGGATTAGTGTTCTACTTTCATATCAGACGTGATGAACCAATTATGTTGTTTGTTGCACATGAAGAATTTAGTTCAAATCAGCCTCAGCCGAATGCACGAACAGAATGGATGCATCAGACAATCGGAAGAACGCTGAGTTATTATGTGAACTCTCGCCACAATGATTGAGACACACATATTTCGATTGTAGAGTGTGTGTACAGTTCAAATGTTAACCCAAGTACAGAGTTGTCTCCACCCTGGCTGACACATGAGAGAAGAATGCCATCAATATTTTAACACGATTAAGGCCAAAAGAGGCAAGGACGTTGAGTCGATCAGTGAATTCACAAAAACAATGGGAGAGGTACAGAGGGCGAACACCAAGGCATTAGACAGCGAAGCTGCCAGATGCGCAGGAAGCTTAGTGCAGCATAAAGTGGGGCAGAGGGTAATGTCTTCTAGCCCTTGAACACCAGATAGCAAGACGATAAAGTTTGTAACAAAGTACAGAGGAGTTTATCAGTTAATAAAAAGCACATCACCAGTCCATGTTAGGCTACAGCAGCTGACAACATCGACAGTACTCATGTTGGAAGCCTATGTCTGGTCAGAGTCGCTCGGGAATCGAGCCTAGGGGTGGTTAGAGGGGAGCCATAGGAAAAAGCAAATAGGACGAAGTGGTGGAGTATAGGGGAAAGTGTATACCAACGTATGAACTCAGATCGACGAAGTAGCATATGTCTTCTTTTTGTGTTTACTGATTATTAGTTTCGATATAATGTGCAGGGTACCAGGAGTAGCACAGAAAGGCTGAACGTGTGAGCTGTGTATTAGAATAAGGGCTCCATAGTTGCGCTTTTACGAAACATGCTGACCAGTGTAATTTTTTTCACTCTGCAGCAGAGTGTGCGATCATATGAAACTTCCTTGCAGATTGAAACAGTGCTCCAGATCGAGACTCGAATTGGGGACCATTGCCTTTCGTGAGTAAGTACCCTTCTGACTGAGCTACCCAAGCGCGCCTCATGCCCCATAGTTACACATTTGCTTCCGCCCGTACCTAATCTCCTGCACTCCAAATTTCACAGAAGTTGTAGAGAGGATATTGCAGAGACATGGTTTAGCCATAGCCTGGCGGATGTTTCTAGAGCGAAAGTCAAAGGTCGCGAGTCCGTGTCTTCATTAGGAACACTGTCTTGATCTGCCAGGAAGTTTCTGATCAGACCCACACAGCTACAGAGTGAAAAATTCGAACGGCAAACATCTCCTAAGTTGTGACGAAGCCACGTCTGAGCGGTATCCTCCCTTCCAGGAGTGCTAGTCCTGCAAATTTCACAGGAGAACTGATGTGAAGTTTGGAAGATAGGAGATGAGGTACTTGCAGAATTTAAGCAGTGAGGATGGGACACAATTCCAGCTTTGTTAGCCATTCGGTCGAGCACCCGCCAGCGAAAGGAAATGCGCCAAGACTGAGTTTCGGTCCAGCACAGTTTTAATCTGCCACAAAATTTCATGCTGACCGGTAACAACAGACTTCTTAGGGAGGAGTGAGGACGATTTAGACCCTTTCCTCATCCTTACACTGCGATTGAGGATGCTAAGGATGCTTGCAATGGCTGTGCAGTAACTCTTCACCTGTGACAAAGTGAGAGCACAGTGGAACCAACGTGAGCAGCGAGACAGTCATGCAGCAACGACTGAGGGAGAGCTGCGACAATGACAGAGGGGGGAAAGCCAATGTTCACCTCATGTGATTCCGACAACAGCGAAAGTATGCACATTGCAGTTATTCATGGCCAGTGTAGGGGTCAGCATTCTCCAAGGGATGTAGTAGAACATAGGCCATATTTCCAGCAAGCAGATCTACATCGGATTAATTCCATACTGTATATGACTGTCATATATATAGCGAGTTGCTGTGAGCAATGAAGCTCATGAGGGTGAAGCAGTTGGAACTGAAATATAGTTGGTTGTTGGTAAACAGGACAGATGCGATATAGCAGGTCAACTTTCCATCTACTAGCCTTGATGGCCATTTTTCTAACTCGACCATAACACAGCCACAGATGCATTGGTGGCATGAGACGCTGGGGATACGTCTTGAGCATAACCAAACGTTTCTCAACCACATGTGGAAACCCGACCTGATCCATTTCCTGGAACAATTGACAGCTAAGAGGGATGAATCTCTGTGGAACAGTTAACACAGGATGTTACGCAATGTCAGGCATGGCAAAGACGAGTAACTGTGACATTCGGTGTCGTGATACCTAGCGCCATAGTGACTAATTTCCGTATATATCACCTATTTGAGATTAAGGGTCACCCAGTAGACTGATCCACTGCTAATACAGATGCAGGTAGAGTGGACTATAGAGCGTAAACTTGAATATGGTGTTGAAAAAAAAAAGAAGAAAGACTGTTTCTGACAGAAATTAAGAGAATATAAGGCCACAGAGTATGCAGCGAATATCTGGAAAATGTGAGGGCCACATGTTTTGATAGAAAGTGACAAGTGTAGAAACACGAAGTGATGAAATCTGTACAGGAACTAATGGGCTGTTAAGTGGGGTAAATGTAAGCAACTAAATGGCATAAAGAGGCATTTAGCGGGTAATGGTTGACGCCAATTGTGGACTCTAAAATTTGAGGTTTGGACTGTCAGATGTTTGGTTAAGAGGAGTTAATGTGTGACAGATGATGGGAAACTCACGCTATGGAAGACCCGAGAGGCCATGGCGTCTTCATGGAGAGACATAAAATAGGACTTCCACCAGCTTAATAGCAAAAGTTGTCAGAAATTGCAGAAAAACATTATGTTAGCCACCGTAGCCAGAGTGTGTGGCTTATCAGCATTCTGGTTAAGACAAGAAGCGCGTGAAGTTTTGCGAGGTGGACTAGCCACGCTTAGAGTAACTTGCCAGCAGAGTGCGAATGCGTGGTGCAGGCAAGGTGACGCCACCATCAACAGGATATCTAAGATGTTGCTGAGTACATGACCACGAGCACCTAGTTGACACAGAAGTGTACTATTATCTGGTATAAGTAACTGTTGGTTTTGTAACAGATTCTTTCACAGTCCAGCAGTACCACCAGACCGCAGAGTCTATGCCAGATCAGGAGACGACATGGAGCCACCAGTCGCAGTCACAGGTTCGAGTCACATCTGGGATACCTGCTTCTTGCACTACGTCTGCCCTCTGGACTTGGTGCCATGCTGCAGTGGGCCACCTGGTTCACTCCAGTAGCAACTGGACTCTTGCCAGGAGGCACTGGGTCGCACCATGGGCACTGCAGCCTCCTTTCAGTAAAGATGTGGGCGCGCCTCTTTTTTCTGGCCTTGGCCATCAAGGTTAGGGCATTCATTGAGTGGGGGCTATCTTTGCAAGATTACAGTTTGTGCTGCTGATTTCAGTGCTGTGACTCATGTAGCATGGCCATGGACCTGGTGCAGAGTGTAGATACTAATAAAGTCTGATACCAGTACGTGTTACAGTCAGCTGGATAGATACTAGCCATTGGAAGACCATCTACTGGCCCACTTTTCTGGACTAGGGCCATGGCTGCCTCTCCACCACACTTCAGCACAAATGTATTAGTTAAAAATAAATAGTTTTGGCTACCACGTCTTTCTGGGCTTCGTTGGCCTGTCAACCAGTATCACCTCTCATACCAACCCAGTTTCTAATGCATCTCTCAAAGTAGACAAATATTTGAAGTGTAAGAATGCTTGTAGAATTCAGTGTGTCAACTAAAGATGGTTGACTGATCTGGCCTTGTAACGCTAACCAAGACGGCCTTGCTGTTGTGGTACTGTGCACGGCTGAAAGCAAGAGGAAACTACAGCCGTATTTTTTTTTCCGAGGGCATGCAGCTTTATTGTATGATTAAATGATGATGGCATCCTCTTGGGTAAAATATTCTGGAGGTAAAATAGTCCACCATTCGGATCTCCGGGCGGGGACTACTCAGGAGGACGTCGTTATCAGGAGAAAGAAAACTGGCGTTCTACGGATCGGACCGTGGAATGTCAGATCCCTTAATCGGGCAGGTAGGTTAGAAAATTTAAAAAGGGAAATGGATAGGTTAATGTTGGATATAGTGGGAATTAGTGAAGTTCGGTGGCAGGACGAACAAGACTTTTTGTCAGATGAATACAGGGTTATAAATACAAAATCAAATAGGGATAACGCAGGAGTAGGTGTAATAATCAATAAAAAAATAGGAGTGCGGGTAAGCTACTACAAACAGCATATCAAACGCATTATTGTGGCCAAGATAGACACGAAGCCCACGCCTACTACAGTAGTACAAGTTTATATGCCATCTAGCTCTGCAGATGATGAAGAAATTGATGAAATGTATGGTGAGATAAAAGAAATTATTCAGGTAGTGATGGGAGACGAAAATTTAATACTCATGGGTGAGTGGAATTGAACAGTACGAAAAGGAAGAGACGGAAACGTAGTAGGTGAATATGGATTAGGGATAAGAAATGAAAGAGGAAGCCGCCTGGTAGAATTTTGCCCAGAGCATAACTTAATCATAGCTAACACTTGGTTCAGGAATCATGAAAGAAGGTTGTATATATGGAAGAACCCTGGAGATACTGGAAGGTTTCAGATAGATTATATAATGGTAAGACAGAGATTTAGGAACCAGGTTTTAAATTGTAAGACATATCCAGGGGCGGATGTGGACTCTGACCATAATCTATTGGTTATGAACTGAAGACTAAAACTGAAGAAACTGCAGAAAGGTAGGAATTTAAGGAGATGGGACCTGGGTAAACTGAAAGAACCAGAGGTTGTACAGAGTTTCAGTGAGAGCATAAGGGAACAATTGACAGGAATGGGGGAAAGAAATACAGTAGAAAAAGAATGGGTAGCTTTGAGGGATGAAATAGTGAAGGCAGCAGAGGATCAAGTAGGTAAAAAGACGAGTGCTAGTAGAAATCCTTGGATAACAGAAGAGATACAGAATTTTATTGATGAAAGGAGAAAATACAAAAATGCAGTAAATGAAGCAGGCAAAAAGGAATACAAACCTCACAAAAATGAGATCGACATTAAGTACAGAATGGCTAAACAGGGTTGGCTAGAGGCCAATGTAAGGATGTGGAGGCTTATCTCACGAGGGGTAAGATAGATACTGCCTACAGGAAAATTAAGGAGACCTTTGGAGAAAAGAGAACCACTTGCATGAATATCAAGATCTCAGATGGAAGCCCAGTTCTAAGCAAAGAAAGGAAAGAAGAATGGTGGAAGGAGTATATGGAGGGGCGATGTTCTTGAGGACAATATTATGGAAATGGAAGAGGATGTAGATGAAGATGAAATGGGAGATATGATACGGAGTGAATAGTTTGACAGAGCACTGAAAGACCTAAGTCGAAACAACATTCCATTAGAACTACTGACAGCCTTGGGAGAGCCAGTCCTGACAAAACTCTACCATCTGGTGAGCAAGATGTATGAGACAGGCAAAATACCCTCAGACTTCAAGAAGAATATAATAATTCCAATCCCAAAGAAAGCAGCTGTTGACAGATGTGAAAATTACCGAACTATCAGTTTAATAAGTCACAGCTGCAAAATACTAACGCGAATTCTTTACAGACGAATGGAAAAACTGGTCAGTGCTGTCCTCGGGGAAGATCAGTTTGGTTTCCCTAGAAATATTGGAACATGTGAGACAATACTGACCCCAAGAATGATCAAGGAAAGGCAAACCTACGTTTCTAGCATTTGTAGATCCAGAGAAAACTTTTGACAAAGTTGACTGGAATACCATCTTTCAATTTCTGAAGGTGGCAGGGGTAAAAAACAAGATGCCAAAGGCTATTTACAATTTGTACAGAAACCAGATGGCAGTTATAAGAGTCGAGGGGCATGAAAGGGAAGCTGTTGTTGGGAAGGGAGTGAGACAGGTTTGTAGCCTATCCCCGATGCTATTCACTCTGTATATTGAGCAAGCAGTAAAAGAAACAAAAGAAAAGTTCGGAGTAGGCGTTAAAATCCAGGAAGAAGAAATAAAAACTTTGAGGTTCGCCGATGACATTGTAATTCTGTCAGAGACAGCAAAGGACTTGGAAGAGCAGTTGAACGGAATGGACAGTGTCTCGAAAGGAGGGTATAAGATGAATATCAACAAAATGAAAACGAGGGTAATGGAATGTAGTCGTATTAAGTCGGGTGATGCTGAGGGAATTAGATTAGGAAATGAGACACTTAAAGTAGTAAAGGAGTTTTGCTATTTGGGGAGCAAAATAACTGATGTTGGTCGAAGTAGAGAGGATATAAAATGCAGACTGGCAATGGTAAGCAAAGCGTTTCTGAAGAAAAGAAATTTGCTAACATCGAGTATAGATTTAAGTGTCAGGAAGTCGTTTCTGAAAGTATTTGTATGGAGTGCAGCCATGTATGGAAGTGAAACGTGGACGATAAATAGTTTATATAAGAAGAGGATAGAAGCTTTCGAAATGTGGTGCTACAGAAGAATGCTGAAGATTAGATGGGTAGATGACATAACTAATGAGGAGATATTGAACAGGAGAGAAGAGAAATTTGTGGAACAATTTGACTAGAAGAAGGGATCAGTTGGTAGGGCATATTCAGAGGCATCAAGGGATCACCAATTTAGTACTGGAGGCCAGCGTGGAGGGTAAAAATCGTAGAGGGAGAGCAAGAGATAAATACACTAAGCAGATTGAGAAGGATGTATCTGCAGTAAGTACTGGGAGATGAAGAAGATTGCACAGGATAGAGTAGCATGGAGAGCTGCATCAAACCAGTCTCATGACTGAAGACCACAACAGCAACAACAACTAAAGACGTTACCAGTGAAATATAATGGCTGTCCAACAAGATTTTTCTTCATATATTTATTGATTTCAGTTATTTCTTTTGATAAATTTTGTGGTATATGCCACCTTCTTCTGGAATACATTTACAAGATGTTTTGTTTAATATAGCCTATTATATCATGTTTGATTTATCTCATCAGTGTACTCCTTCAACCAGCATTATTGCATGAAAGAGATGCTGTGCCTTATACTAAAAAGTTCGATCTTCAGCCTGAAATACTGCTGGAGGTTTTTGTAGTGAACAGGTATGACTGCTTAATCGCTAGTGTTGTCAGGGACTTTGGGGTGGAACCATTTTTCGGGAGTAGGCACGCTGGACACAGCGGTAAACCGCTGTCCCCGTCCAGTAAATTGGTAGGATTTGCTAATTCCAGTTAAAGAACATATCTCTCACCAGCTTCCATAGCCACATGATCGACGTTCCCCATCTGTCGGGCAATTTCCTCCGCAGGTAGCCATCAGAACCCTTAGATTTGTAGACTTCGGTGTAGAGTTGCTTTGATCCAGGTGAAGCAGATGGCCTGTTCTCCTCCTCACTCATTCCTGAATCATTTGCCTTGACTTACCTGTGCATAGACTTAAAAAGCCCACGTGAACCTCACACTTGAAAAAGAGCTGCATGTCAACATCGGTGAACAGATCGATGTTGAAAAGTGTTCTTATTAATACTGCGACCCTGGAAAGGCCTAGCGCGGTGAAATAGATGGCTGGATCCAGATACTATGTGCTCTAGCATACACCCCAGAATTTCTCGAAAATGCTTGCGAACATGTGAACATTGGTATTATCGTATAATCTAGCATATTCCCCTAAATCAGACACGCCGAACTCCTGTCAAACATGCACCATGTGTTTATATTCTCCATCCATTAGGGCAGAGCCAGTTAATATTTCGGAGAATATAGCTATGCCTGGAATAGTGATTTCGTACGGGCTCTCCAACGAATACAGGTATTCTTATGGAAAGGCTCTGTTCCTCATCACGAGTTTAAACTTTCCACTATCGGGATATGTGGCTCTGGTGACATGCACGCCTTCGGGACGCACCGTCGCAGCAAATTTCTAAAGTGAGGTGCAGTAAAGTCTACGAAGCGGCACAATGTTCATGGCGTAGTTATTTTGGGAAAAAATTTACTTTTCTGTGGTATCAGGTAAGACACTGACAATGTTACCGTTCAAACCGAAATCACCCAGGTGCTGAACGAGGAAGTGGGCATCACACACACTTGAACTGCGAAAGGAGATGGGTATTTGACGTGGCAGTTGTTACTTGCAGTTGCATACTTTGTGAACTGCGCCGTGGATTTTCCTCGTTTGCATGACAATGGTCTCTACGTGGGGTTTACACTTCTTTACGGCAGTCCGCAAATACGGCAGTCAGCTGCCTGCTCTTATAAGGCATCAATCTCCTGCCAGTCGACAGTGGGGACATTGCTCCGATAAATTGCATCAACTTCCCATGAAAGTTCTTCGACCTCAGCGAACAGCTATCGCGGAGGATTACCCCCAGCGTGTGATTCCAATTGGTTGTGAATTGAGTCATATGTGCATACAAACAGACACGCTGTCACATACAGTATGTGTTCCTTCTGTGAAGGTAGTATTAGAGGCTGCGGTGTCGCCTTCACAATGCGCCACAGGAGCTAGGAGGCACTCGAAGTCTTTGCATACGACGATGGGGCATCGCTCCTGGTTGTGGCGTTTATCCTGGGTAGGCATTTCGTCAGGTACCGATTCCTTACTCGAGCAGTCATTCAGTTGCCTTTCAAGATACTCTCTCTTGGTAAAAGACTTGAAACATCTACGACGAAAGTGGTGTGTGCCACAATGTTTACGGATTTGGGAGGAAAGTAGATGGGACATGTTTTTGATACACACGTAGTGCTGCTCACTTTCAGAGAGTATCAACATATCTACGTGTTTGGGACACTACCAGCTAATTTTAAAAAAAATAGAGGGATCAAACTACTCAATGCTTGACTTCCTTGTCCTCTACAGTGTGCTCATGGTCATCATCTTGTGGCTTACTAAAAGCAACATCCAGTGTATGTACATGAATTGAATAATATGGATTGTGCTTCTAGAATTTTCATAGGTCCTGGAGTTGTACGGGGAATATGATGCCTCGGAAACTATCACGCTCGGTGACATCAGACGAATGTTCAAGGTAATCTCTATCGCTAGGCAGAAGCAAGTGGCGACAAAAAGAGTATTCTCGTTGGTGTGTAGTATGTATGAGATTGGCAATATATCATCTGATTTTCGGGAAGAACATTATCAGCACAATTCCGAAGGTAGCAAGAGCCGGCAAGTGCGATAATTAGACCAGGTTAACAGCTCAGGCATCCAGTCTGCGACAAAAATAATTTATAGAAGAACAGAAAAGAAAACTGAGGTTGTAATAGATGACAATCAGTTTGGTTTTAGGAGAGGTAAAACCTCGAGAGAGACAGCTCTGACGTTGCGGTCGATGATGGAAGCAAGACTGAAAAAAAAATCGGAAAATGGTCATAGGATTTGTCGACGCTGAAAAAGCGTTCGACAGTGTAAAATGGTACAAGAAGTTGGTAATACTGAGAAAAATCGGGGTGAGGTACAGATAAATATGTGTAGTTTATGATATGAACAAGAAGCAAAAGAGAGAGCAAAAACATTGGAAGACCAAGTGCTGGATTAAAAAGGGTGTAAGACAGGGTTGTGGTCTTTCGCTTCTACTGTTTAAGCTGTGCGTCGAAGAAACAATGAAGGATATAAAGGAAAGGTTCAAGAGTTCGATTAAGAGGACCCGGAACGTCCTATACCTCCAATGTTAAATGTAAGGGACATTTTCTTATGAACTATTAACACCAGAATGATGAAACTTTTACAGTATAATATTACATATATTTAATACCATGTACCATATGGATTTTAATTGATTGGTGTTTTTTGGGAAGATATTAATTATTTTGTTACTGAAAATAATTGACACAGTTTTTGGCATAGTATCTTTGAAATAAAATCTGTTATCAATTATGTATCACAAAAAGGGTATGATACAGGATGTATACTGGCAATGTTTACATTCCTTGAAAATTTTAAGTCTTTATCTCTAATAGTTTAGCAGAAAATGTTCCTTATATGGCAAAAACGTGAACTTGTGGAAAACGAGTTTTAAAGTTTCACTAACATTTTAGTGAAGTCCATCACCATAAGAGTGGTTTTCACTGTCACTAGACATCTCCCCATCTAGCCTTCTTTTCACACCTTTCATTCTTTGTCTGGCTTGCCTCTCACACTCCTTTTCTTTCTTTTCAGCATCCCGTTTCCTCCCTTTGTCTATCGACATCATTGCACTCGCCATGTACTTTCCGGGCATCACATCCAACTTCTGCAGCACATTGCACTTTATAATGTCACCTTTGTTGTACGTAGCAATGGCATCATATACTCCAAAATGAAGAGTATGAATTTCCACAAACACATTTTTTGGGATTCTGGTCCAAATTACATTATTCACACTCTCATTTTGATTTTGTGTACGTCCATAGAGACACTTCTTCAAAAGTTCAGTTACAGAAAGATACCCTTCATGACAGTTTCTGGTAGACTGTGATGATGCTGGTATACACTTTCATATCCCTGATATTTGTTGCACTTGCACCAGGAATTGGGTCCCTGTGTGCATAGTCCTTGTAGTGGTTCCTCGTCAGTCGATAAGGTGTGGTAGTAAAGTGCCATTACAGCCTTTTCCATTGCATCAACACTGTCAGTATTTTGTCTTATTGCCAGTCCATAGTATCTCTGCAATCTGTTGATTACCTCGTCTGTCAATCTTTTAGTTCCACCCAAAGGTTTTCCATCGCTGAATACTTGGCCTTTCATTGTGGTCTTCGGTTGACCCAACCTTGTTCCAATATGTTTCTGAACGTGACCTATGCGCTCCTGTTTAGTAATGGTAACA
This sequence comes from Schistocerca piceifrons, assembly GCF_021461385.2. Taxonomy (NCBI): domain Eukaryota; kingdom Metazoa; phylum Arthropoda; class Insecta; order Orthoptera; family Acrididae; genus Schistocerca; species Schistocerca piceifrons. The sequence goes on along the minus strand of NC_060144.1, from coordinate 91,993,502 downwards.
TCACCATCAAAAGACTTCGAATCACCATCATCCAAGAACTGTACGTATCTAACCTTGTACCACAGAAGAGAGCGACTGAAAATGTCTTTCGCTGTAATTCCTTCGACAGTTTTCTGCATGCTCATCCTTCACTCTTTTAGGACACCTACAGTGCTTGGATTTAATTACAACATCTATAACTTTTGTAGTATCAGCACTTGTTGCCGTTATTGCCCCATTATGGGAAGTGTGCCCGCGCTTCTGCCACGTACCATCTAGTGCGACAGTCAGGTCCCGAGCATTCTGAACATCTGGTATTTCTTCATTCACCGCCAAAGCCTCCTCCACTGCTTCTTTAATGGATTCTTGGGCAATATCTTCATCACAGGATCCAACAACCGAGTTATATTTTGAGAATTTCGTTGTTGGTGGTGGTAGATTCATTACACCACAAAACATTTGACCAGCAGAGTATCCCTTACCGATTGACCTTAGAGCATAAACACATCTAATATTTACACCATAGTACTTGCTTTTCTCACTATCAGTTTCACCTTGGTCTATTTCGACATATTCTGAGTTCCAAAATGAAACACTGTAATGACAACTAGTACAATGGAGACAGATTTCTGCTGCATGTCCTATATGTCGCTCGACATTTACTGACATACTCAATTTGCAACATTCCTTACACAGTACTGAACTCTCAATCACCTTTGAGAGCAATAAAATGTTAATTATTTCGTTCACATTATCCTCACTACACTTCTCCAATAAACTGCAGTATTTTTCAGTTGATCCATGCAATTTCTTGCTTGTGCTAGAGACAGGAGTAGATTTCACTTCATGAATAACCTCACTATTTTCAGAATCATTTCCCAAGGTCGGAGAAATTGTCACAGTTCCACTAGTGTACCTCGGAGGAGGCTTCTTCCTCTTGTAAACTCTGTTACTAAATCGGGACATATTTGATAAGTTCCAGTTACGCAATAGAAATACAACACAAATCGTGCAATAACCACAAAATGCTCAATGTAAACAACAGTATCCAAAGACTACAATACGCAGACAAAACAATTGCCTATCAAATCGTGTTGCCAACATAATATAAAGTCTCCGGAAAGACCGGAAGTTTTGAAAAACGATATTTTCAATGTACATGTATCCACGGAAATTCAATGTCGCGACATGCCCTCTACAGCACATTATTGAAAATAATATTTTCAATACTTGGAGTTCAGCTACAGGTAAGATTAGTATGTCATTTTAAAGAGGAAGATCTGTAGTATTTTATTTCACAATAAACTGAAAACCCAAAATTTCATCATTATTAGGTTCCGGGTTCCCTTAAATTTCAGGGTGAGAGGATATCAACGATACGATACGCTGATGGCATTGCTATCCTCAGTGAAAGTGAAGAAGAGTTGCAGGATGTGTTGATTGGAATAAACGGTTTAATGAGTACAGAATATGGGTTGACAGTAAATCGAGGAAAGACGAAAGTAATGAGAAGTAACAGAAGTAAGAGCATCGAGAAACTTAACATCGGAATTAAGGATTACACAGCAGACGGAGGGTGTTAAAGAACCCATGACGGACGGAGCAAGGACGACATAAAAAGCAGACTAGTACTAGCAAAACAGGCTCCCCAGACAAGAGAAGTCTAGTAGTAACAAACAAAGGTCTTAATTAGAGGAAGAAAGTTCTAAGATTGTACGTTTGGAGCACAGTATTCTATGGTGTTGACGCACGGACTGTAAAAAAAGCCTTCAAGACGTGGTGCTACAAGGAATGTTGAAAACTTGGTGGACTGATTAGGTATGGAATTAGGAGGTTCTCCGCAGTATCAATGACGAAAGAAACTATGAGAAACACTGACAATAAAAAGGGACAGAATGATAGGACATCTGTTACGGCATCAGGGAATGACTTCCATGATACTAGAAGGAGCTGTAGACTGTAAAAACTGTAGAGACCCTCTTTCCTGAATTTTAGAAAACGATCCTCTTGATAAATGTTGCAATGCTCTATAAATCATAGTTCGGAAAAACCCATTTTTGGAAGGAAATGACTGACAAGACGAAGCATTTATGAACACATCTGATGCAGCTTCTCACTCTAAATTGTGAAACAATGTTTACCGCTGGAATTTTAGATCCTAAAATGGAAAAAAATTACTTTCACCTATTCTCCGGTTCAGTCGTTAACGCTAATTAAGGATGAACGCTGGTAAATTGTAATTGTTTTTCGGGAACCTTATATAAAATCATGAGGTCATACACATGATGCACAATATTAATAACAATCTGCAGAATACATTTAAAATCGACATTTAATAAAATTTACAAAAATATCATCCTTAGTACCTACTAAAGAACTGCCTGTTGCTAGGCTGTCTTTCGGTAGTATATTTTATCACTAAACGAAAAATAGCTGAAACTGAGAGCATTTTCCATTAGATATGTAAACTCATCTACTTACCCGCCAGGGTAACCGAAAGTGCTGATGCGCTGCTTTCTGGACTTGGGTAGGTGCGCCGGCCCCAAATTGAACCCACCTGGCGGATTAACGACGAGGGCCGGTATGCTGGCCAGCCTGGATGTGGTTTTTAGGCGGTTTTCCACATCCTTCTATGTGAATACCGGGCTAGTACCCGCGTTCCGTCTCAGTTACACGACTTGCAGACATTTCAAACACGTTCGCACTATTTCATGGCTTACCCTAGATGCAGACAGCTGGGGTTCACTAATTCCGTCCAGGGGGTTCAGGATGGCGACAGGAAGGGCATCCGACCACCCTCTGTCACTAACATCGCGGAGAAGTGTGACAAAGGCCCAAAGGAAATGATGATATAAACGCATTTAGTTCATCTGTATTCATCACTTTGTGCAGCAGTAAATTCTCTATAATAGTATTAGGTTACAATGAAATCAGGACTTCATTCAATATCACTTGCCACTTGATCCACAGTACTGTTCAAGAATATTTTTGTTGTACATTTTGTCACTGCATAGGTATATCCATAAGTGGTCACTTAATTTCTCTCTCTTCTAACCAAATATTTTACAGTTTTAATATTTTAATATAAATATTACATGGTTGAGAAACCATTCTCTGTAACAGGGATTTATGGGTTTACTGATGTAACAAACCCGGTCACTAGTGTAAAGTAGCGGTAACAGTTTTATTAACTCAAAAATGTAGTTATACACAGTATACATACTCAAAAATAGTCGCCAAAACTGTTGGCACATTTATCCCATAGCGACACTAGCCGGTCGATTCCATCCTTGAAGCAGCTAGTAGGCTGCTGTCGGACCCAGGCCTGGACACAGTCGAATCGATGTCCGCGAATAGCTTGTTTTAGAGGTCGAAATACATGAAAGTCATAGGTGAAAGGTCGGGACTGTACGGTGGACGTTCCAGCGTTTCCCATCGAAACTGCTGCAATGTCGTCTTCACCGCATTGGCCGTGTGTGGGCGGGCATTATCATGCAGGAGGATAACGCCATTGGACAACAAGCCTCAGCGTTTCGGCTTGATGGTTAGTCTAAGGTTCTGTAAAGTAGCTTGATAGCGCTGGGCATTGATGCGTGGTTCCCCGTTCCAGAAACTCGACAAGCAGTGGGCCCTTGTGGTAAAAAAAGAAGGTCATCATGACCTTACCAGAATTGGTGTGCACAGCCTTTAATTTCTTTGGAGGTGGTGAAGTCGATATTCCCACAGCTTGCTCTGATGCTTGCTTCCGGTTCAAAATGGTGACACCATGTTTCGTAACCTGTGACAATACGCGACAGAAAGCCGTATTCCTCGTCATGATAACGTTACAGATGACTCAAAGACAGCGCTATTCGATATTGCGCTGTTCGGGGGTCAGTTTATAGGGCACCCACTGCGTACACATATTTCGCAAGTTCGAGTGTTGATTCATTATGGTGTGGGCGGTGCCCACGCTAATACCCAGTAACCGATGGATCTCGACCACCGTAATTCTGGGGTTGTCCAAGACTAAAGCATTCACTTCCGCAACCACTTACAGTGTGATGACACGATGAGCCTGTCCAGGACGAGCATCGTCTTCCAGTGACTCGCGCCCCTCAAGGAATCGTTTGCGCCATTCCACAACACTTGGACGACTCAGACTGTACTTACCGTACACAGCCTTCATCCGTAGATACATTTCACGACCTCCAACTTCCTCCGCCGCCAAAAATTTAATCACTCCTCGTTGTTCCTGCTTACTCGCCTCCAAGTTCGATAGTGGACGATAACCTGTATGACCACCTTCTCTTCGGCGTGAAACCGCACTGCCGCTATGCAACATCAAACAGTGCGCACGCGTCAGTCTCTTACCAATAGTTGGTGCCACCTTCCGTGTAAGGCAAAAGTAGACTCACTGACCAGGTTTCATTTGAAAGAACCTCATAGATATACTGAACGGGCTTCCAGTAAAGATCGTGACGATTTTACATCTTGTTTTTATTTGTAAACATCAATATGTTAGCTCATACAAAAAGGCCATTGTACTACTGCATTACAGAAAACATTTCGAGTAATGCTAGATAGTATGGAGAGATTTTGAAGCCAGCTCTTGTCAAAGATTTATGACCAGGTTCTATGACAGTGTACAGTCCTTGCGAGAAATCACTTCACTTGTTTCTTCGGACCACTGGGGGCCGAATAGTGGCGGTTTCTTCGCTACTGTCGCGTATCAATAAAGACTTCCAAGCCATTGTATAGCCGCCGCCTGTTCAGCGTTCAGGCTTTAACCACAGTCTCGCTGGTGGGCCTTGCCGGAGCGTAACTCTCAGTATCGACAAGCCATTGCAGTGGTAACCAATATAGACATCTCTGCTGCGACCACTTTATACGATTTCATACAAATGTCCACAGAGGGCAGTCTACATACAAAGTCGGTCAGCCGGCCGGGGTGGCCGAGCGGTTCTAGGCGCTACTGTCTTGTAGACAGGAAGTCTTGGTCTTCTTGTATATCTTCTCCTCCTGTACGGCATGGCTGTGTGCTCAGTGCGGCTGCCTCGAGTAAAATGAGCGTGCAGCTGCCAGTACTGCGGAAGTTCCCACTGATAAGAACTGGGCGCGGCAGGAAGTAGCCTCGGGCATGGATGTGTGTGATGCCCTTAGGCTAGGTTTAAGTAGTTCTAAGTTCTAGGGGACTTATGACCTCAGAAGTTCCCATAGTGCTCAGAGCCATTTGAACCATTTGAACAAAGTCGATCAAATCATGTCCCTTATGGATTTATTTATTTTAAAAGATTATGAAAGGATCTGTAGTGAACCATTATGGATGTAATTTTGGATATATTTTTGAATTTATTGATGCTGCAAGTCTGAACTATACTGTTTAATGTAACATACCTCACGTAATGAGTACATGACTGGTTGTCAATGATGTAGCCCCGTATGCGCTGGGTAGGAATTACAGCATAAGTTGTCGAGTAGCGCTGCCATATTCAATCCTGGAACACCATGAGCTCCTCCTCGCCTATCGCATCCGCCTCCCCTCTCCCCCCTCCCCCCTACGAATTAATTTCGTTCCCACACCTCCTCCTTTTCCTCGAACGGATACGGATCCTTTACACCTCCCGCAAACTTGATCACCCTCACCCGTTGGCTCTCCCATCCTTTCCCACCCCAGTCTTCTGCCGCGCCTGTACTCCCCTCGATCTCTCCACAGTCAGTACCCTTGCCCAGGGTGGTTTCCGCCAACACCTCCATAATGATGCCCTCATCCCTTCCATCTACTCCTCCTACCAACTTTGATCCTCCCCTTCCTCCCCCTATGTTGTTCCTCCACGGCACCTTCTTTACCTTCTCCAAAAAAATGGTTCAAATGGCTCTGAGCACTATGGTACTTAACATCTGAGGTCATCAGTCCTCTATAGCTTAGAACTATTTAAACCTAACTAACCTAAGGACATCACACACATCCATGCTCGAGACAGGATTCGAACTCGTGACCATAGCAGTCGCGCGGTTCCAGACTGAAGCGCCAAGAACCGCTCGGCCACCCCGGCCGGCTTCCCTTCTCTCCTTCCTTTCTTCTTCCCTCCCTCCCCCCGGGCTTGCACAACGCCCCCTCCTCTCTCCTCACCTACTGGCATCAACACCCTCCCCCTCTCCCTCCTACCCGCACCTCTTCCCTTTGGCAGGTCCCTGGCTTTGCGCGTGAACAATGCATCTTCGTGCGCCGGAGGTCGTCGCCAGTGCTCGTGTGTGTCTTCGCGTCAGTGCTTCAGAGTCTCTCCGTTTGTGCTCTTCCGTTCACGTGTGTAAACTCGTTCTTCCCCGTTGTGTACAGTGCGCCCGTAAACGGCTTCATTTATGTTTACTATACCTATCTCCCATTTTTGTCCACCATGTTTGTTTGTTTTTCTGTCTTTCTGTTTCCTGTATGTGTTCACTGTGGCCGAAGAGCGGCGTAGATAGGCCGCTACTGGCCTGCCTTTATTGTAAAGGTATTAAAATAACAATAAAGAAAAAACTGTCATATTCAGCACTACACGTCCGTGCACTTGCGGATATTGCTCCGTTCACCGTCACTGGGGCCCATCATGGATACAACATTTTATTTTGCAATTATTGTAGCTTTTATCGTAACTTTCATTCTAGATGTTTTTAGCCAGGTTACCACCTCTTCGTTTAGGAATCTCTGTGAATATGTATCATATTGTGTTTATGCCTTCAGGATAGTCTAAAGTATAGACCATAACTGATTCCAACCGAGAATAAATATCTGTTGCAATCGATAATGTTTCAGTGTAATTTAAAATTCAACACCAACCGATGTTCGCTCTCCACTGAAATAAAGCTTTCTAATATTTCGTTGGGTAGTGGTTTTTTCAAATATACTTAACCTCTCAAATGCTCTTCAAGAATAATTACATCTTCCATAGTGGACTTTCCAAAAAACTGATCGAGGATATCAACTCGACAGCCACTGTACCTTTGAGCTCTTGGTCTTATCAGAAACGTAAGAGCAATACGGCAAGTATCCACAATTACCGGACTTACCGAGGATGCCTTAAGAAAACGTATTAAGCCCGGCAAAGGTAGAGTGCACCTAGAGCGATTCATAAAAACTTTTTCATTGGAGGAAGAGCAAGCACTAGTGCTGCACTGCATTTCCCTCTACAAACGCATTATCGATCTTACTCTCAGATCATTACAATTACTTTTTGAATTTGCCGAAGAATAAGGGGTTCCTGGTATGTCTTTGTACGTACTGGTCCGTAGCCTCTTTTCTTCCGGTTGGAGGTAGAAGTAGGCGCTGTGTGTTCTTGGCCCTGTCCCGCGTACTGTTTTCTCACTACATGTGGTAAGAGTACGGAAAATTAATTTTTAGGGAAACTTTTTCTGCTCCTTTAATAATAACTCTATGACAATGAAGCTTTTACATAATCTTACCAAGATGTCAGACTAGACAATTTTTGACATAAATTTGTTTTTAGTTCTTTCTAAATATTAAGTAAAACAAATAATGCGTAGCTACACCCTCACCCACCATTTGAGTGCTATATACATATGCTGAAAATTAGATGGGCGTAACAGATAACTACTGAGGAGATGCTGAATCGTACTGGGAAAAGAAGAAGCTGGTGGTACTACATGGCTGACATAAGGGATCAGTTGGTGGAAGACATACTTAGGCATCAGTGAATCATCAACTTGCGGATGTTAGGTAGAAATTACAGACGGAGGCTGAAATGTACGTAGATTTCAGTAGCAAAGCAGAGGTAAAGAGGTTTCCAGAGGATATGCAAGCGTGCAGCGCTCTCATTTAAATATATGGCCGAAAGAGTCAGCCTATAGGAATTGTGAAACGCACCCTGTCGTCGAGGACCGTGTGCCACAAAGGGCGCAGATTCATCACGAGATGGGGAAATTCACAGGCGTCTGTTGTCTACTGAGGCCTAAGCGCTGTAGTGTGCGAGTGAGACAGACGAGATCCTACGTCATAGGGGACCCCAGTAGAATCCGTTTGTGGCCGAGGAGACGTAGCAGTGTTAAATATGGCGGACCTAAGATCGGCCATAAAGGGTAACTTTTATGAAAACTACTTAATTCTGTAGTAATGCAACAATGAAGCCAGATTAATTTTAATCTACCATCCTTCATAAATTTTCATGATGATCCCAATAGAACTTGAATATTAATCATATCTTTAATAGTTTAGGATTTACTGTTAAAGTGAAATTAGCAAGTTTTGTAACAAAGATGTGAATTCTTGATCGACATTTCATATAGACGCGCATCATTAAAATGAAAAACGTTGTGAATATCAACTCTGTAACTTCATTTGTTTAAAAGTTATAGTAAATTTAAGTTATCAGTATTTTCAATTAAGCATCAGATCGTCATTTCCTCCACACAAAACACACTGAACGATGTCAGTATGACACCTTATTGAATCACTAGGTAATAGAATATTTGTTGTAAAGTTTAGTGCGTAATAGTCACTTTTGTTATTTATTTATTTATCAGAAAGCACATCGGTGCAAGGTTACTGGCCGTGACATTCAAAGTTAAGAAGGAAATTGTACTGGCTTTATGTAAAAGAATTTAAGGTTTATTATGTAATGGATATTATTGTTACTTCATTTAGAACGTGAAAGTGGTCAAGCTTTGATTATTTAAATATGTCAAAATGTAAAGTAAAGTAGAATGAGCTGTAGCCAATCAGATGGACGGCTTCAGGAAAGGGAACTGCGCTAGTCAGTTGAGCGAAGATGTTCGGCGCGCGGGAAACGTGGTCGGAGACGGGCAGAGGGGGACAGTTGTGGTCTATACACCAAAGAGTACAGTTCGGCTGGAGCAACCAAAGGGACAGTTCGGACTGAGATGCGAAAGCGGACAGTCGGTCTTTATGCAGCTAGGAGTGAAACGACTTAGAAAATTTCACGTTTTTTTTTTTGTTATCGCGGGACTAATCTCTGAGCGGTGAGCAGCCACGCGCCTGGTGTGAACTCTTATAACTTTTCGCGTAGTTAACGTGGTGCAGTATCGAACTTGTAATTCGCGATGAGGTTGTGAATGATCGAACTGTGTCAAATGGATATGCGCTTGAGTTTAACAGTAACTCTAAATATGACCAATTTCGATATTAGTTTGTTTTCTGAATAAACATTATTCTAACTAAATCACAACTGTGTGGGCTACAACATTTATAGGTCGTTAATTTAGTTCCGATGTTATTATTACTGTTATTATATATTATGATAACTTTGTATTTCACAAACTTGCCATCAGCCAGACAATTTAACCGAAGTGTCACAAGTATCTAATTTAGGGCGTGTAATGCCCGAACATCTTTGGGATATTAGCTCCCACTTGGGGGCTCGTTCGGGATAATAACTTGGAAAGTGTTAGTTGAGGGATAAGAATCTTGCAAAGTGTTGGAACAAGAATGGATTTCATAAAGTGTTAGTTGCGGAATATGAACTCTGCAAGGTTTTAGAACTGTATTTGAAATCTGCAAAATGTTTTCAAAAGTATTATCTAGACATCGATAGGCAGGACCTCTCGCAAAAGATAAATGTGAGATCGGTTCAGGACTGAATATTAGGTTTTTTAAATTGTTGTGGAATTACAATCGTAATTCTCACAGTTAACGACATTCTGTGACCTAGTTCCCAAGACTGTGGCAGTTTAGGCAATTTGCGTGTGGGCTGAGCTACGAATTTTGCAACAGTTGGGTACACCGAGTTCTATCAGTGGCTAGGAGTGATAAAAAAGTAACGCGGAAGAAGAGGCGACATCCAAATCACGTGCTTCCAGCCAGCAGCGTCATCGTCAACGGCGATTCATCGCACAGCGGCGGTTGCAGTACCACAGCAGAGACTAGGAGTTCTTCAGCGTTGGCTTCAACTGCAACATCGGCAGCAATACCATGGCAAGAGGATCCAGCAAGACGAAGCTGAATACCTGTGCCGATAGCGAGATTATGTAAGATTCTGTAGTTCAGTCACCCATAATACAGGGTGGCCCATTGATAGTGACCGGGCCAAGTATCTCACGAAATAAGCGTCAAACGAAAAAACTACAAAGAACGAAACCTGTCTAACTTGAAGGGGGAAACCAGATGACGATATTGTTGGCCCGCTAGATGGCGCTTCCATAGGTCAAACGGATATCAACTGCGTTTTTTTGAATAGGAACCCCCATTTTTTATTACATATTCGTGTCGTACGTAAAGAAACATCAATGTTTTAGTAGGACCACTTTTTCGCTTTGTAAAAGATGGCGCTGTAGTAGTCACAAGCATATGACTCAGAAATTAAGACGAACAGTTGGTAACAGGTAGGTTTTTTAAATTAAAACACAGAACGTAGGTATCTTTGAACATTTTATTTCGGTTGTTCCAATGTGATACATGTACCTTTGTGAACTTATTTCTGAGAACGCATGCTGTTACAGCGTGATTACCTGTAAATACCACATTAATGCAATAAATGCTCAAAATGATGTCCGTCAACCTCAGTGCATTTGGCAATTCGTGTAACGACATTCCTCTCAACAGAGAATAGTTCGGCTTGCGTAATGTTCGCACATGCATTGACAATGCGCTGACGCATGTTGTCAGGCGTTGTCGGTGGATCATGATAGCAAATATCCTTCAACTTTCCCCACAGAAAGAAATCCGGGGACGTCAGATACGGTGAACGCCGGGGCCATGGTATGTCATGAAATATGCTAATCAATACCGCTTCAACCGCATGCGAGCTATGTGCCGGACATCAATCATGTTGGAAATACACCTCCATTCTGTCATGCAGTGAAACATCTTGTAGTAACATCGGTAGAACATTACGTAGGAAATCAGCATACATTTCACCACTTAGATTGCCATCGATAAAATGGGGCCAATTATCCTTCCACCATAATGCCGCACCACACATTAACCCTCCAAGGTCGTTGATTTTCCACTTGTAACAGCCATCGTGGATTTTCCGTTGCCCAGTAGTGCATATTATGGCGGTTTACGTTACCGCTGTTGGTGAATTACGCTTCGTCGCTAAATAGAACCCGTGCATAAAATCTGTCGTTGTCCCGTAATTTCTCTTGTGCCCAGTGGCAGAACTGTACACGACGTTCGAAGTCGTCGCCATGTATTCCTGGTGCATAGAAATATGGTACGAGTGCAATCGATGTTGATGTAGCATTCTCATTACCGACGTTTTTGAGATTCCCGATTCTCGCGCAATTTGTGTGCTACTGACGTGAGGATTAGCCGCGACAGCAGCTAAAACACCTACTTGGGCATCATCATATGTTGCAGGTCGTGGTTGACGTTTCACATGTGGCAGAACACTTACTGTTTCCTTAAATAACGTAACTATTCGGCGAACGGTCCGGACACTTGGATGATGTCGTCCAGGATACCGAGCAGCATACATAGCACACGCCCGCAATAGCCATACATCAACACGATATCGACCTTTTCCGCAATTGGTAAACTGTCCATTTTAACACGGGTAATGTATCACGAAGCAAATACCGTCCGCACTGGCGGAATGTTACGTGATACCACGTACTTATACGTTTGTGACTATTACAGCGCAATCTATCACAAAGCGAAAAAAGTGGTAGAACTAAAATATTTATATTTCTTTACGTACTACACGAATATGTAACAAAAATGGGGGTTCCTATCTAAAAAACGCACTTTGATATCCGTTTGACCTATTTCAGCGCCATCTAACGGGCCAACCACAGCGCCATCTGGTTTCCCCGTTGAAGCTATACGAGTTTCGTTCTTTGTAGTTTTTTCGTTTGATGTTTATTTCTGGAGATATTTGGCCCCGTCACTATCAATGGACCACCCTGTAGATGTCGCTAATATTAAGCAGTCGGCCAGTTTGTGTGGGTCCGAAAATACCATCGTGCCGCTTAGCCCTAAGTCGCAGCAGGAGAGCGTGATCGGTGGTGAAATTAGGGGGTCAAATAGTCCGAAATCAGGCAAGGGAGATGAGTGTGAGGGAGGGATGGTGTCGCAATTAATGAAAATGATAAGAGGATTGGGTTCAAAAATTTATTCTGTTATGGTTGCTCGCAAGAGCTCCATAAGACCAGTCTTCGTTCTGAAGGCGACGACGACAACAACAACGGAAACTATGGGGGATTGATGGAGCTTTCACTGATTTTCGTCTATTCGCTTCATGGAACACAATTTCCGATGTCATCACTAACACGTAAATTGCCATTTCCAACGATATGCTTGAGAGACCTCGAATTCCACTGCCTTCGGTAGCACTGTTATTTCTTTGTTTTCTCGATGAGTGAAATTTTACCATTTGCTAGTGTCAATGTGCACCATTCTGCAAGCTGCGCTGGGCACTCTGCATTCAACCAGTCTCGTTGCCACGCCTATGCCGTATTGCCTATGATTGTGTATCCGGTTGTACCGGAATATGCGACCAGCATCTCCATCGAACAGCAGTAGTAGTGTTTGTCGTTGGACGCTTCACTGGGACCATCGTGGTGTAGCGGCGGTAAGTCACAGCTGTTTGCCATCTGTCAAATAACTCGTACGACACCGGACTTCAGCGCCTCTACGACAGTAAAAACAGAACAAAAATAATAGCGGCGGCTAAAGACGTGTTTACAGGCCGGCAGCAGTGGAATAACAGCCGTTCGAGGCGGCTGGCCGCGTGCAGGCGCTCCTGGCAGCGGTCCACGGCACTGTACGAGTGTAAAGATGGCCCGTTCCACAGCCCGCGTATCGTGTCGCTCTCATGCACCGATCGATCAGCGGGCAGCCTCACAGGGGCAGATACCTCCAGCAGCTGGGGTCGTTTCGTTAATAATGCATGAACCGGTGTCGGCCACTGTCTTTGATCTACGACGTTGCGTGGCGACCTGAAGCTCTCCTCACACTTAACACACTCCACGTAAAATTGCTTCCGCGTTAGGAGGTCATAAACATCCTCCTCATTAGCTACTAAGCGATTTCAGGTCCCTGTCTCATTGCCAGGAACTTTCGTTCTTTTAGGAAAACTGTTTATTCAAATACTGTTGGAATTTAAATATGAGTCTTACCTGTTTAAACACGCTCCTCCTATCTTTACGCATCTATCATTCACAGCAAGTCGCTACGTCGTGTACCATCCAGAGTGCGGCTCTGCCCGTCTCAAATTTTGGTGGGCATTTGGGAGCGCAAATCTCTCGGTTCAGAAGGGCTCTGAGCACTATGGGATCAGTCCCCTAGATCTTAGAACTACTTAAACCTAACCAACCTAAGGACATCACACACATCCATGCCCGAGACAGGATTCGAACCTGTGACCGTAGTGGTCGCGAGGTTCCAGACTGAAGAGCCTAGAACCGCTCTCGGATTGATGAAATTTCATGAACTGCGTGTCCATATCGCTGTTTCTTTTTAAATATACAGGGTGTTCATTTTAATTGAAGACCTTGTAATATATCGAAAACTACACATCACATCAAAAAAATTTATAATTCCTATTTGTTTGTCTCGGAGGGGGGCATTAAATGATGCCACACATGCCCCCCGACCGCACACCGTGTATCGGTGGCGGGCGGCAACTTTGAAATCTTCTGTAGAACCTCCCTTTTTTATTGCAGATTACGATTCTACAGAAAAATCTATATACGTTTTATCTAAGGAAAATTTCTTCTTTTAGCCAAAGAGGGCGCTGTAATCGGAGGAATATAAATGGGCACACAGTTGAATAGGAAACTCTATTCGCACGCTGTATGGAACTTAGGACTACTCGACGTGGCATTGTGGCCATGGCTACATTAATATTTCAATTGAAGTAAATGTTCAAACGTAGAACGGCCAACTTCAATACGCTTAGTGATCCGCTTTTCAAATGGTGCTGGTGGTGTTAAGTTCCTACGGGACCAAACTGCTGAGGTCGATCATCGGTCCCTAGGCTTACACACTTCTTAATCTTACGCTAAGGACAACACACGCACCCAAGCCAGAGGGAGGACCTGAACCGACGAGTAGGGAGAGGGGGGCAAACCGTGGCAAGGCTCCCTAGTCCGCGCGGGTATTCAAATGGACGTTCGCTGGATAGAAGTATGTCTGCGGGAACGTCAGCACAGGCGTTTATGATGCGGTCGACCATAACTTCACAGCATGTTGTCAATTGCCGGTACACCTTGTCTTTTAAATATACCCACAGAAAAAATCCGGTGACGTCAGATCCGGTGACTTAGTGGGCCAGTTAATAGGACCACCTCTATCGATGTACCGACCAAGGTAAACGCGGTGTAGTACCTCTCCTGCTTCAGTTTCGTAATCCTGCAGTATTACCCGTAGTTCCTGTTCCAAAAGCGATCAATATTTGCGTCAATTCGACGTGCCGTCGATAAAATACAGACCGATAAGTTTTTCCCAATGATGCCACACCATACGTTGACCTTCCAAGGACGTTGATTGTCAAATTGTAGTAACAAGTGCGGATTGTCTACACTCCAGTAACGCATGTTATGCCGGTTAAGGCTACCATGGTTTTTGAATGTAGACTCATGGGAAAATAGTAACTCGGGAAAGAAAGGGGGTCGTTTGCTTTTGCTGACGTGCCGATTCACACAACTCTACCTGGTTAAGGAAATCGGCGCTATTAACTTCTTGATGCAGTGACAGATGATATGGATGATACTTATGACGATGCACTATTGTGACAATACTACCTACGGATGTATCACAGCCGCGGTGTAACTGCCGGGCGCTTATCACCAGGTTGTGGTGCAATGCTATTCCATTATCTTCTCCTGTAACACGTTTGCTTCATTTTCTTTTGCCGGTCTGCCATCAGGCATTAAGGCATTCAAAACCTCTAAAAGAACGAATAGAGCCAGCTTTCTCTGAAAAAAGCTCAGCATATAAGGTAACTGCAGCCTCAACATTTTCCTACATTCTCCGTAAATCAGGATCATTTCAGTTTTTTCTTCTGTGGTTGAAACATTCATCGTCCATTTACACGTCTGTTCTCCAAATCGTAGGTAGGTGTGCACGCAATATACACTGCCCAAAAATTGCAATGTTTTGAATCGCTATCTGTTCTACATCTGCACGATATGTGAGCTCCGGTGGCAGTATACAGCATGTTATGGTAGGGCGTAGTTCCCTCCACGGCCACGTTGGCGCGTCGAGTAGTCCCCTGCTCGATAAGTCGGAGGAATACAACGCTGCTAATGGGGTTACCAATTAGAAGCTATGAAATACTGGCATATACTATCCTCGCACAAAGGAGGTGGGGTCCCACGTTCCACTGGATATTCAAGGCCCGTTGAGTAGCATGGTGCAATTAACGATTGTATACCCATTTCTATTTCTCCGATTACAGCGTCGTTTATGACGTTACGAACGAAATCCTTCAGACAAAACGTATGGAGAATTTGTCGTTGAATCGGAATGTGCAATAAAAAAACGGAGGTTCGCATGGAAGATTTCAAAGTTGAGCCTCGCCGCCCACGCACAGGGTAGGTTGGGGTTCGTGTGTGACATCATTGCGTGCCCCCCTCCGAGACAAACAAATTGAAATTATAACTATTTTTTGATCTGATGTGTAGTTTTGGAGATATTTAAATGTCGTCAGTGAAAATGAACACCGTGTATAAGGATATGCTTATGGAGGTAGATGAAGTTGAACAGACTTCATTACGCGCCACTATGCAAACAAAGTGTCGTCTGTGATTAGTTCACTCCGCCGCAGCGTCGCAAGTGCTTCGGACTTTGCGCTTTGTTGGTTGGTTGTTTGGTTGATTGGTCGGTTGCTTGGTTTGGGGAAGGGGACCAGACAGCGAGGTCATCGGTCCCATCGGATTAGAAAAGGACAGGAGCAAGTCGGGAAAAAAATGACAACACAACAACGCCGCTCAACAACTTCGTGAGTCTTTGCTCAGAAACAACGCAGAAGTTGTTTGAGCGCTGAAAAAAGTTTACATTAGTTCATCCTACGCAGTCCAACATATCAGCAATTCCAAGGCCTAGCTAATCAAAAAGCAGGGTCGTCATGTATAATGAGCCTAGTGTTTTTAAAACCTTCCGAACCTAGGGTAGAAAGTATGCGTGGGTGACTGACAAATTGTTACTACTGTTTTAAATTTAAGGAGTAGTCACCCACACTATCAGCTCCTTTTTTTATAATTTTATTATTATTTTAAGTAAACAGATGATGGGGAAAATTAGATTAAAAAAAAGTAAAGTAAGTTTAAACTTTTATATTTATTTTAAAATTCATCAATGTTCAATGAAACGTATAACACATGCTAAGTTTGTCTCAAAGCTGGCTCCCTATTTACTCTTGCGAATTAATCAAGAAAAGTGTTACTCAGAGGGGGTTCAATTACCATAAAACGTGATTTTCAAAGAATAGGACACAAAGAATAGGAAACAAAGGATAGGAAACAGGATGAGATACTGCATTCAAACAATTACACAAAGATAGTTCAAGGGTACACAAAAAGGAACTGAACCGTAACCAGTCCATTCTATTTAGGCCAAGGAAATTTCTCTCCTAGCACAGCCGTGTTCCCAATGGATAACCACAGACTGGTACTGGCAGTTTAAACAAAGATCACGTGGTTTGATATATCCACAATCTTACCAAAATGCTCTATAAAAATCTTTCTAGAAATTGCCAAATAGTAATACTGCTCGCGATAGAGATTAATTATGTTTGAATTCGCGAAATATTATGTAGAAAAGTAGCTGAGGGCTAGTATTGTTACTACACCACATATTCCACGTGTACAAGTAAATTTACAGAAAATGTGTAATTCCACAACGATTTTAATGACGAGATCAAATCCAAACACATTAGTTACAAAAGAAACTTCCGAGCTGCGTTAATAACAGCATAGTATTGGCCTGATGGCTCAAACAGTTTTACGAGCACGTTGTACTGCTACTACAAAGCACACACCACTTGGGTTGAACACAAAGAGAAATCATCAATTTCAAAAACTTCAGCGAGAGAAAACAGCTACAAACACATTCACACTAATGAACGATGATGTTAATCAGAATTACGCCTCATGACAACGTGATTCCACTTTCCTTTATTGGACTGGAAACAAAGCAACTACCGCAATACACTCCGAAACCAACACTGAAATCGCACTGCATCCCAATTTAAAATAATATATAAATCATTTTCGATGTAGATATGTAAGAAAAGTATTAATATTTCAGCTCGGCTGAAAACTTAAGAATTTCATTGTCCTTCGTACTCACCAAACACGCGCTTACCCGTAGATGTTACCACTTGAGAAACTGCCTGCAGACTGGCTAGCGTGAGCCCTGTCCGAGGGTGTCCCACAGATACAATAGGAAGTGACCAAGGATTCCTTTACCAACCTGATAAGGGACGGACAGAACCACACCAAGGAGACAAACCTCTTTGCCTCAGAAATCGTATCTACCTACTCAGATGTTGGTCCTACTGTTCTCCAGCAGACAGAACTTCTCTGCTATCACATAGCATGTAACTACAAATACACTCATTCATCCTTTCACACCAGAAGGGAAGGAAATGACATTATCTTAAGACATCATACAGACTACGTAAAGGAGGCGGATGTGGGTTTTATAGGAAACTGTATGATAAGAATTACACTACTGGTCATTAAAATTGCTACACCAAGAAGAAATACAGATGATAAACGAGTATTCATTGGACAAATATATTATACTAGAACTGACATGTGATTACATTTTCACGCAATTTGGGTGCATAGACCCTGAGAAATCAGTACCCAGAACAACAACCTCTGGCCGTAATAACGGCCTTGATACGCCTGGGCATTGAGTCAGACAGAGCGTGGATGGCGTGTACAGGTACAGCTGCCCATGCTGCTTCAACACGATACCACAGTTCATCAAGAGCAGTGACTGGCGTATTGTGACGAGCCAGTAGCCCGGCCACTACTGACCAGACGTTTTCAGTTGGTGAGTGATCTGGAGAATGTGCTGGCCAGGGCAGCAGTCGGACATTTTCTGTGTCCAGAAAGGTCCGTACAGGACCTGCAACATGCGGTCGTGCATTATCCTGCTGAAATGTAGGGTTTCGCGTGGATCGAATGAGGGGTAGAGCCACGGGTCGTAGCGCATCTGAAATGTAACGTCCACTGTTCAAAGTGCCGTCAGTGCGAACAAGAGGTAACCGGGACGTGTAACCAATGGCAGCCCATACCATCACGCCGGGTGATACGCCAATATGGCGGCGACGACGAATAAACGCTTCTAATGTGCGTTCTACGGGATGTCGCCAAACACAGATGCGACCATCATGATACTGTAAACAGAACCCTGATTCATCCGAAAAAATGACGTTTAGCCATTCGTGCACTCATGTTCGTCGTTGAGTACACCATCGCAGGCGCTCTTGTGTCTGTTGCAGCGTCAAGGGTAACCGCAGCCATGGTCTCCGAGCTGATAGTCCATGCTGCTGCAAACGTCGTCGTTCGTGCAGATGGTTGTTGTCTTGCAAACGTCCCCATCTGTTGACTCAGGGATCGAGACATGGCTGCAAGATCCGTTACAGCCATGCGGATAAGATGCGTGTCATCTCGACTGCTAGTGATACGAGGCCCTTGGTATCCAGCACGGCGTTCCGTATTGCCCTCCTGAACCCACCGATTCCATATTCTTCTGACAGTCATTGGATTTCGACCAACGCGAGCAGCAATGTCGCGATACGATAAACCGCAATCGCGATAGCCTCAACCTGACCTTCATCAAAGTCCTTACACGAGGCATCACAACAACGTTTCACGAGGCAACGCCGGTCAACTGCTGTTTGTGTATGAGAAATCGGTTGGAAACGATCCTCATGTCAGCACGTCCGTAGCACGTCATCTTTGTGGTGAAACAATTTTAATGGCCAGTAGTGTACATATAAAAACTTGTTTGAAAGTGTTGTATGTCAAGTTGTTCTTGTTTATATGTGAATATAACAAATTCCTCTGCCCAGTCTCCTCCCAGATAAATTTATAAATACTACAGTAAATTTAGAGGTGCAAATACATGACGTAAGCAACAATAAATCGAGGAAAATAGCATGAAAGGAATGTAACAGAGACCTTTCAAGGTACCATTCCGGCATTTGCCTGATGCGATCTAGGGAAATCTCGGGAAACCTAAATCAGGATTTCCGGACAACGGACGTGTCCCCCCCCCCCCTCCCCTCCCTAGTTCGGCTAAACACTGCGCCTCCTCGCTTGGTCTTCTTTCTGTGTTTGATATCGTCATTGTCTCATCTCATTCTCCGTTGGTGTGTGTCGGACGGCAGCCTAGTCCGGTCCTGGTTGTTTCTAATGGCGTCTTAGAGTGTTTCATGCAAAGGTACTGTGAGTTTTTAATTCGGGAAGTCGACAAGTACCGTGCAGCGCCGATGTTTAGAAATCCATGACTGGTTACTTGATACTTTTCACGCTTATAGAACTGCTCAAATATTTTGTACTTCTCATGTTACCTCAGATCGAGTGCATACTGCCTATTTTAACAGTGAGATTTATGTTCTGTGTGAAATTAGTAGATCCCTTGAAGTAGACAAGTTCCTGTTAAATCATGGTAATCAGGTTTCCTTTCTGGAGTATAGATGATTCACGCAGCGCGGCAAAGGTTGCGAATGTCGTGTGGTTCAAAAAAATGGTTCAAATGGCTCTGAGCACCGTGGGACTTAACTCCTGAGGTCATCAGTCCCCTAGAGCTTAGAACTACTTAAACCTAACTAACCTAAGGACATCACACACATCCATGATCCATTCCCGAGGCAGGATTCGAACCTGCGACCGTAGCGGTCGCGCGGTTCCCAACTGTAGCGCCTAGAACCGCTCGGCCACCCCGGCCGGCGTCGTGTGGGTGAGTACACAAATTAAGTTCACTTGCTACTAAGAGTGCCGTCCATATTCGTCACTAGTGCATAGTGTTTGTATTTACTTCACCAGGCGCGATTGTATTATCACGGGTACAACGTCTCTTGATAACACATATTTTTGTTTGCTCTTGTACAAAGAGTCCTACCGTAAAATACACATTTACGTGTACTACTTCACCACTGACAGTACTGTTTGCCATTGACAACTTATTACTCAGACTCTGTCGGTATGTGTCATGTTACTTACAAATATGTTCAAAGAAAAATCCCACAGCTTACATACTCTGTTGTAGGTACTAACTGTATGATTTACATAGTGCTTATGTTCTATAACTTCCTAACTTTTTCCTCTTACAGTTCTCCCCGACATTGATTTCGTTGTGTGGCTGTTTAAGGTAGTGAAGCCTAGCGTTACAGTGTTTATTTTTCCAGTATGTAATGCGAGTTTAGTCATTACTACTGGAGCTAAGAACGTTGCATGGGGGCTTAATTATATACAATGCAAATATTTTTGGTAGCTGTATGTCCGATTACGCTGTGTCTCGTAAACGGTTGGCCCTGACTAGTATTTGTACGCAATCTGACTGCATAGAACAACAACAAAGAATGAAATGAAAATTTTCGTTAACACAATTAATTAATTAAGTCCCCAGCAACTATAAAACCTACGAAACCAAAACACAAGTGTAATTGTTCTGTGTGTGGGAGTGTGATTCAACGTACACATCTGGCACGGTTCTTCTTCAATAAGACAAGAAATTTCAAACACCATTTATACTGACATAATTGAAAAAAAAATAGAAATACTATAATTGCGCAAGAAAACCAGAATTACACTCTAATACAAGAACACAAGCCAGATGCTTTGTTGACTGAACCTGCAATGACACATTATTTAAGACATTGAGATAATAAAAAGAAAAGGAAAAAACATTTTTTTCTTTTACCTTCATATATTGACGAAAAGCACTCTAATCATTACAATATATCTCCACACCGACTTGCTACTACCACATCTCAACAAGAACTCTCCACCACGACCTCTCGGCAAGCACTCTTTACTACGACATCTCAACAAGCACTTTTCACTAGCACATCTCAACAAGCACTCACTACTACGAGTTCTCCCCGAGCACTGACTACTACGAGTTCTCCCCAAGCACTGACTACTACGAGTTCTCCCCAAGCACTGCCAGTGGAGGCGGCTGAATAATACTCTTTGGCGCAATCTCTGGCGCAGTGGCTCAGTGTAGCCACCTTTCATATGCCCCTCCTCCACGGGTCAGAATTTGATGGTATTTTTGCCAGCATTGGTGGTGAAAATACCACCAAATTCGTCCACAAAATACAGACAAAAATAAAAGATAATATTAATACGTAAATATCACATAATTAGATAAAATTTTGGCTTTGCACTGACCTTTCAATAATCTAATATATGAAATACAGTAAGCAATACAACTTCTTTTCATACATGTGACTTTACATAATAGTTCACACAATACACAAAAAATCAGTTTGTACAAATGTTCACATAAAATGCTTTCAATGATTAAAAAAAACCAGTAGTTGATAGTTCCAGCAGTAGCACTCAGCAATGGTCAACAGGTGCAAATACCAACAAGTGACATCATTTTAGTAGAAGCAGTCCATCAGTGGCACCCAGCAATGTTGAACAGGTGCAGACACCAACAAGTGACATCATTCAGCAGAAGCAGTTCCATTAGTGGCACCAGTAATGTTGAGCAGGTGCAGACAGCAAGAAGTAACATTATGTCAGTAGAAGCAGTTCCATTAGTGGCACCCAGCAATGTTGAGTAGGTGCAGACAGCAAGAAGTAACATCATTTCAGTAGAAACAGTCCATCAGTGGCACCCAGCAATGTTGAGCAGGTGCAGACACCAACAAGTGACATCATTTCAGTAGAAGCAGTTCCATTAGTGGCACCCAGCAATGTTGAACAGGTGCAGACACCAACAAGTGACATTATTTCAGTAGAAGCAGTTCCATTAGTGGCACTCACCAATGTTGAGCAGGTGCAGATAGCAACAAGTGACATTATTTCAGTAGAATCAGTCCATCAGTGGCACCCAGCAAAGTTGAGCAGGTGCTGACAGCAACTAGTGACATTATTTCAGTACAAGCAGTCCATCAGTGGCACCCAGCAATGTTGAGCAGGTGCAAGTGACATTATTTCAGTACAAGCAGTTCCATCTGTGGCACCCGGTAATGTTGAGCAGGTGCAGACACCAACAAGTGACATCATTTCAATAGAAGCAGTTCATCAGTTGCACCCAGCAATGTTGAACCGGTGCAGACACCAACAAGTGACATCATTTCAGTATAAGCAGTCCATCAGTTGCACCTAGCAATGATGAGCAGATCCAGAGAGCAGTCCATAATATTCACTATCACTGATCACACTGTTCATCAGAGTTTATAAGCAGAAATTAAACATGTCCTAGTGGCACCAATCATGTAGAAAAAGTACAAGTAACAGTCCATAATATTTACTATCACTGATCACACAGTTCATCAGCAGAAATTAAACATTTCTAAGTGGCACCCATTATGTTGAAAAAGTGCAGGTAACAGTCCATAATATTCACCATCACTAATCAGACAGTTCAGGCATGAACAATAGTTTGAATACACATACATATGCTTTTACACACTAAACATATAAATTCTAATAAACACACAAATGATATCAGATAATTGTCATATTAACTATTACAAATACTCAAATATCAGTAAACCTATAATATTTATGGGTGTCAGTGCAAGCCACAACAAACAAGTAAAATAATATTTAGGAGATGGGTTGGGACTAATTATTTGGGATTAGGAAAGGAAATCGCACAAAACACACTCACTCATCTTTCATCCACAGTAAGTACTACTGTCCAATTGAATAGTGTTAACTGTGTAAATGTAATTCTGTCAAAATTTGATGTTCGACATGTGTATCAAGTAGGAGTGGCAGCAATGTATAACAGTCAATAATAGTTAAGTCAACGTCATAGTCATCATGTCAAGACCAATGTTTGCCAAGCCAGATCAAAATGTACGGTTGCTGAACAACTGTCAGTGAGCCAAGATATGCAAATGCTTCCTCTCTCCAAAAACAGTATATACTGCTTAGTGATTTAACAAAGTGTGTGTGTAGACTATCTTCCTTCTACTTGAGTGTTCTAGTCTGCTATCTTCATCCTCCTTGTTCCATATAACCCAACAAAAAAAAAAAAAAAATGCACCTCACTTACTTTACCTCTTAACCACCAAAACTCCAATAATCATCAGCATCACATAATCTCAATACTTCAATAATACCTCTTACGTCGATACATATAAATCTTATCATCAATATCATTTACCTTACCTCTTGTCCACAAAAACTCCAATAATCATCAACTTCATATAATCTCAATAATACCTCAATAATACCTCTTCAATACGTCGATACATATAAACCTTATTACCAATATCATTTCACTTCCATAACAACTCTTTCCTCTAGTCAGTCTCCTCGAACAAGTACAGATAAAATCCTAATGCAAACCTCATCATCCCATACAATCCGAAGACACAATATCCACACACAACCTCTGTGTAAACCATCTGACCCAAATCTTCTGTCCACCATTAAATAAAAGAAATGCATACATGACCTCTAACAGACTTAGTTCGAATAACTCTCAGTAATTAAGTACGATTACGGAGTGTGAATGATCATAATATTTCACAGTGTGTACACCACTTCAAGAATTATGGCAAACAGAAGCAAACATGTGGAGTATTTCTTGTGTCAAGTGTCACTTCCTATTTCAATTGCTCACGAAAAATGCAGTGTAATAACTGTCAATGGTCTAAACCTAGTTTTCGTCTGTCATGTCGTTAGCTTCCTTCCTATTAGCATAAATTTATACAGCTTCCATAAAACCTCCAGCTCATGTGACTTCTATGAAGTTTCTTGTACTAATGTCGTTTATGTCAAATTATAGTAGTTCATTTTCCTATCTTAAAAATATAAGGCACTGAGCGTAAGCAAAACATGCAATAGCGAGTAAATATACCAGTAGAGAACAGAATGTCAACAAGTGGATACAGCACAATTCTTACAACGAGGCTCTGCCAAGCGAACAGTCTATAATTAATACAATAATGTGACCTAACCTCTGTTTGTACACAGTATATCAGCATTTCTATATACCAAATTAAAGAGTAGTTATGACAACAAACAGAAATGTATAAATATGCAATCCATACGCATAGCAGCAAACATATATCTTACATACTAAACAGGTCATTAGCATCATATCAGCATAAGCAAGTAAATGTTCATATGTCATCTTAATAAGTAAACATGAAGGCGCAAGCAGATAAATCACAAAGTATAACTTACATACATAACCACAGTCAGCACAATTAATCAGGTGACAATTATAATTTAAATAAATAAGCACAGCAGACACATAATAAAAAAAATATGACATCAGTGAAAAAGCAGTGCAGCCAAGCGATGCATAATATATACAAATAACAACCCTGTTCATTATTAAAACATTGACAAAAATCAGCAAATGTACGCAAGCACGTCGCTTCACAAGTAATTTCATAGAACATGAAATTTAACACAAAGTATGAATCACGCAATCGCGAGCAGCAAATTACGTCTAAAGTACGTACCTAAGTGGAAATATGTTACCTGAAAAAATAAACTCAATTAATAGTTACCTTTTTTAGTTTATTAGTTTCTTCTTGGAAATTACATTCTTTCTGAAATTTTCTCGATAGCAAGTCGTCTTAATGTCGGACACGCACAGAATTTACCTGAAGTTCTTAAATATTTTATAGATCCGTATCCTGAAAAATACTGAACGTTAATAACATAATTCATCAAGTCACTGTAGCTTTATACTGAATTTAGTCGGAGAAATTAGACTGTGTATTTGTTTACGGCTGTCAGTGCATTCGCACTGAGTGCTCGATCAGCTGTAGGCGCGTGACGTAGGAAGCAATTGTTTGCGGTCAACGACTGCCTTGTGCGGCGCGCAAACTTGACTGTTGCTTTGAGTATGTGCCGCCGCCAAAACACAGCACGGTATCCTTGTATTCTCTGCATGTTTACATAAACTGTTGGTTTCTCGAAAGTATGTCATTCCACAAAAATTTTAACGTTTGATATATGATGTATTCCCTTAGAGCGTCGTGATTTAAGAGTTTCTACTTCAACAGTGTTATCATGAATAATTTGCGAATTCTATATGGACCGTTATAAAGCAGAAAAAATTTGCGACACAAGCCTTTTCCTTTATGAGACAAACGATGAGACTTAATTAATACCTTTTGGCCAACTGAAAAAGTTTTTAAACGACCAGGACGCTTAGCTGATTTCTCTCTTCTAGCAGCCGCAGATGCAATATTTTGTAGAGCCAGGTTGACAAATTCAGAATGCCGCAGTTTCCGTGAAGGCGGAAAAGGAACGATTTCAGAAATGCGATTTGTCGGTGCTTTGTTTTTTAATATCAGTAAAGGCGGTAAACTGCAGCGATCTCCTTTAATTTCGCTGGAATGATAGGAAACAACGGTGCTCTGTGAGAAATTGTTGGCGGCTTAGCCTTTTGACATAATTTGCATTTGGCCAGAACAGATCGAATGCGTTTTTCCATATTACTGAAGTAGCAATTTTCCCGTAATTTGTGAAAGCATTTTCTGGGACCAAAGTGTGCATAACTGAAATGCGTGTACCAAATTAATTTATTGACCCACTCATCAGGAATATAAACTAACCAAACAGAGTTGTCGAGCGATTTTCGTTTAAAAAGAACTTTCCAGATAGATCGCAAAAACGAGGTGTGGCCAAATCGTCCAATCTAACAAAGCGTCTAAGAAAATTACAGACACCAAGGAAACTACGAACATCACGTTTTGTGGTAGGAACAGCATAATTACGAATAGCGTCTAGTTTCTCTGGATCAGGAAGAATACCTTCTGTAGAAATAATGTGACCGAGAAATTTCACCTGAGAACGACCAAATTCAGATTTTTCCAAGTTCACTGTAATGCCAACTCTTGCAAAAATACCTAATAATGAATCCAAAATTTTGTTATGCTCACTCCAAGAATGTTTAGCAATAAGAATATCGTCAACATATGAAGTAATATTGTGACGAAGATAAACAGGTAAAATTTCGTTTAAGCTACGAATGAATGCTGCTGAAGATACAGTAAGTCCAAACGGTAATTTCCGAAATCACTTTTAGGTAAAATAGTCATATCCGGTTATTCTTTAACGATTCTCTAGATAGATAGATAGTAGAAGAGTTGTTTTGACAGATGCAAAGAATAGTAAGAGAGTAGGCAGTGGTACAGAAAACTAAAAGGGAAATAGCACCACTACAGCTCGGGGCCCTATGCACGCTACGGCACATATTCACTTAGAGTAGTGAATCCCCTGAGGACTTTAATAGCCGCACATAATATCTAGTTTGTGACTTAGAGGCAAATTTGGCGGAAGTGCGTACATAAATTGATCTAACCATGAACATGGATGTATGTCATTCTTAGAATTACGAAAGATCTTAAATTTCCGAACAGTCAAAAAGTGTTTATAGTCAAAGTTTTCTCCTCGTGGCGACAAAGACCTACCGCGTCCGTCCCAGTCCGAATGTCGATTATTGTCAAGTTCGCGCGCCTGGCGCTCTCTTGTTGCATCCCGTAAATGAAACAAATTATTTTCTTCAAACCCCTCTGGTATTCGTGATTCTAAATTTCTTTTGCTGTCTTTTCCTACGATTTCGCCTTCAATTTGTTTGACCTGCTTTTTTAATGCCTCAAATTCCCTTTTCACGCGTTCATTAAATTTTCCCTGATTTTCAACATGCTTATTTATGTTCTGATACTCTTCGGTTTCTGCAAATGGCAATGGTGCTGTATCATCCAAATCTCTGTCCCCATGTAAACTAAGATTTGTCAATTTATCTGAAATCTCCTCAACTCTTTCCGATAAGTCACCTATTTGTTCTTTCTGTTTATTTACGTCTTCCGTAAGTGTCGTGACTCGGGTTTCAGTATTGACACATTTGGTAGTTAACTGTTCATATACTCCAGGAGGACCTGCAGAGGATTAATGCATGGTGCGACAGCTGGCAGATTTCCCTAAACGTAGATAAATGTAATATAATGCGCATACATAGGGGCAGAAATCCATTCCAGTACGATTATGCCATAGGTGGTAAATCATTGGAAGCGGTAACGACCGTAAAATACTTAGGAGTTACTATCCGGAGCGATCTGAAGTGGAATGATCACATAAAACAAATAGTGGGAAAAGCAGACGCCAGGTTGAGATTCATAGGAAGAATTCTAAGAAAATGTGACTCAACGACGAAAGAAGTAGCTTACAAAACGCTTGTTCGTCCGATTCTTGAGTATTGCTCATCAGTATGGGACCCTTACCAGGTTTGATTAATAGAAGAGATAGACATGATCCAGCGAAAAGCAGCGCGATTCGTCATGGGGACATTTAGTCAGCGCGAGAGCGTTACGGAGATGCTGAACAAGCTCCAGTGGCGGACACTTCAAGAAAGGCGTTACGCAATATGGAGAGGTTTATTATCGAAATTACGAGAGAGCACATTCCGGGAAGAGATGGGCAACATATTACTACCGCCCACATATATCTCGCGTAATGATCACAACGAAAAGATCCGAGAAATTAGAGCAAATACGGAGACTTACAAGCAGTCGTTCTTCCCACGCACAATTCGTGAATGGAACAGGGAAGGGGGGATCAGATAGTGGTACAATAAGTACCCTCCGCCACACACCGTAAGGTGGCTCGCGGAGTATAGATGTAGATGTTAGGTTATTTAATCTGTCATTTGGTACGGATTCCTCGATTCTCTCAAATATTTCTTCCTTATCGTGTGCACGTTGTAAATTTAACTCTGAAAATTTTTGTACTATCACGCGATCTCTTTCTTCCTGTTCTCTATCCTGTTCCTTTTGTCTAATCTCTGCTGTAATTAATCTATTATTGTGAGAATTCTGTACTTCTTCTCTGATTTCTTTCTTTAATTCATCTTTCATATTTTTGAAACATGTCCCTATTCGTGAATCTACCCGTGTTTCCAAAGTTCCCATCTCTGTTTTAATTGTTCCTATCTCTGTTTTTAATTCAGATCCCAACTGTGATCCAAGTGAGTCTAACCGTGTTTCCATTGTTCCCATCTCAGTTCTAATTGTTGCTATTTGTGAGTCTAACCGTGTTTCCATTGTTCCCATCTCAGTTCTAATTGTTCCTATTTGTGTTTTTAATTCAGATCCTATCTCAGTTTTAATTGTTCCTATCTCTGTTTTAAATTCAGATCGTAACTGTGATCCCACATTTAATATAGCGCTCATCAACTGCTCCACAGTAACTGTTTCAAAATTCTTTTCACCCCTAACATTTCCCACGAAACCAGTTTCCTTCGTCATAACTGCAAAGCTATCTGAGTTCGATACTATTCCAGAATCTTCTGTCGTTAATCTCGGATTCTGAAAATTTTTTGATTGTGAAAAATTTTGAAATGGTTCCGGACTATTTTCCCGACTTATTACATTGTTTTCCACTTCATTATCCATCATACTGTTTTCCCCTGTTGGCGAGTTCGCCATGTTAACAATTTCGTCATTCTCACTATTCATCATTTTTGCCTTTTTCATCGATCGCGTAATCATTTACAAAATATACAAAACTCGTCACTGTACGAAAATTATACACAATGACTCTTTATCTCCACAAAATCCATTTACATGAAATGTTTCCCTCAAACACGATTAATCGAACAATTGAAATAATTGCACTAAATTGTCAAACACATATACAAGGCAATAAAAATTAAATTTTGAAAAATGCCATTAGAAGAATGCCAATTACCAAATCTACACATGCAAAATAGACTACAATTACTAAACTACAAATTACTACAACAATACTACTGTCTACTATTTTTACAATCAGAAGAATTTCAAGGGACGATCCGAAGCAGCGGTCGCCATGTGCATGGGGGCTTAATTATATACAATGCAAATATTTTTGGTAGCTGTGTGTCCGATTACGCTATGTCTCGTAAACGGTTGGCCCTGACTAGTATTTGTACGCAATCTGACTGCATAGAACAACAACAAAGAATGAAATGAAAATTTTCGTTAACACAATTAATTAATTAAGTCCCCAGCAACTATAAAACATACGAAACCAAAACACAAGTGTAATTGTTCTGTGTGTGGGAGTGTGATTCAACGTACACATCTGGCACGGTTCTTCTTCAATAAGACAAGAAATTTCGAACACCATTTATACTGACGTAATTGAAAAAAAAAATAGAAGTACTATAATTGCGCAAGAAAACCAGAATTACACTCTAATACAAGAACACAAGCCAGATGCTTTGTTGACTGAACCTGTAATGACACATTATTTAAGACACTGAGATAATAAAAAGAAAAGGAAAATTTTTTTTTTCTTTTACCTTCATATATTGACGAAAAGCACTCTAATCATTACAATATATCTCCACACCGACTTCCTACTACCACATCTCAACAAGAACTCTCCACCACGACCTCTCGACAAGCACTCTTTACTACGACATCTGAACAAGCACTTTTCACTAGCACATCTCAACAAGCAGTCACTACTACGAGTTCTCCCCAAGCACTGACTACTACGAGTTCATCCCAAGCACTGACTACTACGAGTTCTCCCCAAGCACTGCCAGTGGAGGCGGCTGAATAATACTCTTTGGCGCAATCTCTGGCGCAGTGGCTCAGTGTAGCCACCTTTCAACATCACTGTTTTTACCTTACACAAACTGGTGTGTGCTGTTGAAATTAGTCACGTGAACTAGTGCGGAATACAAACTTGCTTACATCTACATGTGCATATATACTCCGCTAGCCACCAAGCGGTGTGTGGCGGAGGACACAATTCGCGCCAGAGTCATATCCCCCCCCCCCCCCCTCTGTCCCACTCGCGGATCGCGCGAGGGAGAAACGACTGTCTGGTACAATGTTGCCATTTCCTTACTAAGGGACTAAAATCTCAATATTTTTATCACTTAACTTTAAAAACACAACCCACAGTAGCTTGCTGTTTATGTTTACAAACTACATGTTAGGCATAAATAGAAAATTATTTTAAACTACATATCATTGCATCTGTACAAAACGTAAAATCTACTGTTAGAAAAGCTTTATCGTCTGTATGGCTTCTGCCTTACTTTCTTTACTTAGAATTGCATATCAAAAGAAATGGAATAATTTCATCCATGAAAAATGTTGGTACGATTACATCAAAACAAGTTTCTTGTTTACTTTTGTTTTCTTAATATTAATGAAGTGACTTTACTTCGGTAATTATTCCTGAACGTCTGCTATTAATGCGAAAATTTGTTGTTCAGCAAAAGGTTTTCTTAAGATGTACTTATGCAGATGAATAAAATAAATTTGTCTTAAGATTATTATGTACATTGTGAATTGTCTTATATATTAACATGTTTACAAATTCTCATAATATTTACATAGGTACATCCACTCTACGAAATGTCTACTCAGCAAAATATTTCTTTATATCTTGGTGTAGATGTAAACTTTTGATCTTGTTTTATTTTGGATATGCTAGCAGATATCTGGAACCATGTGGTTTTGCTATTACTTTAAATATTCTAGAAAATAACATCCGCCGCTTCTTGTTTCTTTTCTTTGGTAGTGAGGGTTTCACATGAGTCCTAAGTGTCACCTTTTCCCGTAAGTTAAAAGTCTGTAATTTGGATAGTTTTGCCTGATGTATTAGAGAAATTACAGCTTGTTTTATTTTCTCATATCAACGAAATTCTTCTCTTTGTATACAGGGCAAGGGTGATAGCCATTCGTTATTTTCTTTAGCATTAAACATAAGCTCACATGGAGTATATTTGGTTGACATATGAGTTAGGTTGTGTACTACTTACTGGTTTAGGCACTGCAAGTAGTAGACTGCTATGTGGTGACATGGATGGTTCTATAATATCCCATCCTAACATGTGAACATGTGATGGATTTCATTTGATACAGCTTCTCTGTTGGCCCACAGGACAATTTAGGTAGAGTGGCGAAAGGTTTCTTGAAGATTTACTTACACTGTATACACATATCTTTTAACTATATGCAGCTTTTCATCAAATATATATATATATATATATATATATATATATATATATATATATATATATATATATATATATAGCAGTTCATCATTTCGTTTTGTTGTACAGCATTTGAGTAAAATACACATGTGCCACAAGAAAGGTCAATTACGGCATCTCTTTCTTGTAAGAAATCTACTCCCAATATGAAGCTCACTGATAAACCTCCACAAACCAGTAATGTGCTCTCTATAGCTCCATTACCTGCATCAACTAATACTTGTGTATGCATACGTACTCCCTTTGACTTATTTCCAAACACACCAATGATAGTACAATTGTGTACCAGCAACTTATGTTGTGTCTGAAGTTCTCAAATCTCATTATAGAATTTTAGAGCCATACAATTTGAGCTGTGCCCGTGTTAACAGTAGCTGTGGTTGGTATTCCACCTACTACGGCGCGAAATGCAGCTTGGATTGTTCCCTTTTCTGTTAGTTTGCACAAATGGGTTTCTTCTCAAAGTTCATCGCTCAGATTTTGGCCCTGATTATATCTTGTTAAATACACGCTCTCACGACATTTGCCCCCTGCATCTTCCGCGACCGCCGTATGAGGGCTGTATGAGGGCACGTTTAGCTTAACGCCTCTGAAGTGCTGGGCATAGCGTTGGCCACCACTTCTTTAATTCTTACTGGTGGCTGTTTTTGTCCACATCTGTTGTGTTGAGCGGCAGTGTTTGGTGGTACAGAAGAGTCAGCTGATTGTGTATTGGTAGCTAAATTAGGATGCCAATTACTGCTGTGGTGTTGGTTGCTGGTGATTTGGCTGATTAGTGTTATTACTATTGTAATTACTGTACCCTGGATGATATATGTTGTCTTGCCTACGGCTCTTGTTAAAAGGAGGAGAATTTCTTCCATCCCTTTTCCTGGGTTATTATTACCATTGTAAGACTGAGGCAAAGTATTCCCATTTTTGTTACCATTGCCATTTTTATTATGATATTGGTAGTAGTTATTACTGTTGTTGTCTGATACTTGGGCATTCCTGCCCCCGTTCAATTTTGCTTGATCATGCAACAGATCAATACAATCAAGCGTTTACATGAAAAGTTGTACGTCTGAATCTGGTACATGAAGTAGTTTTTCTTTTACTGAGACTGGTAATTTTGATTTTAAAACCCATATGACTTCTTGTTTGGGTATTTGTTCATCCCAATATTTCGTCTTATTTATACACTTCTCAAAATATTAACGCAATGTACGTGCTTTACTATTGTTCATCTCGGGATTATACATCTTACGCCTTAAACTTTCTTGTGTTTTTGCTGTCCAATACTTACTTAGAAAAGCTTCCTCGAATTCCTCATAAGCATCGCAATAATCTATTACTTCACTTGGTCATAAGGCTCCATCACCTTTAATATGGGTAGTGAAAAACTATATTTTCTATTTATCTTTCCACGATTTTGGTAGTATGCCACGGAAGCTTTTGATAAAAATGACAGGGTGTGGTATTTTGCGATCTGGTGTAAAACTTTCGAACTGTCTGTATTTTTGGTAAATTCTCTTCCACAAGTATGTCAGGAAGAGAAATGGGCGCCCCCTGTTCAAAAGCGACGTGAGCGGTTTGCGGACAGGGTATTGTTGCCGAACAGCTGATTGATGTCGCTGCTCCAGATGTCACAGTCTGCGTCTCTGGCAGTTTATTGACACGCAAATCAGACTCGCATCCTGCGTTTTTTATCGCTGTATATTCCTTTTTTACCGCCTCTACTTCTTGTGTGTCTGTTTCCATTCAGAAACCGGTTCAGTGTTTTCACCTAACATGTTTTCTGCAGACAAAGCTCCGTCTGTCGCTTTCTTTACGGTCACAGGCAGTTCGTTCCGTAAACATTCTTGAAATTGGTTGTCTTTCGCCTTCAACCAGTTTACAAAGTCAAGAGTATTTCTCCTGTTCGGTAGCGAGTGTCTGTACCTGTGTAGCTATTTGCTGCACAGAATTTTCTAATGTACTTTGAGCTGTATTACTTTGCGCGACCTGCTTGGTTACGACATTGACGGCTTCGCGCAAGTGCTTGTATGTTTTTTGCATTTCATCAAATTCCTCACTAATATTTTTGAAGTTAGTTTAAATTTTACTGAATTTTGTATCAAGGTTATCACTAATTTGAGTGGCAACATTTTCTTGTATGTGGTTGATTACTTCTTTCAAAATTTCGTTTACTAATATGGTTATATTATCTTGAATTACAGTGACCGCAGTTTAAAATTTTCCATTCAAACAGTCAGTCACATTTTGAAGTTTTGCGTCTAAACTACCAGTCATATGAGTTTTGATTTCAGTGGCTGCAGTTTGCAGTTTTGCATCTAAATTGTCACTCATATTTGTAGTTTTGCATCCGCATTGCCTGTTACATTTCGTAGTTTTGCATCTAAACTGTCTGTTACATTTTTCTGAACATCTTTAAAGTGTGTATTTTGTTAATGAACAGCACGATGTAAACCTTGTCTATGTTCTCTGAAAAATGCGAACAGTTCCGCGAAATATGTAGGTACTGATTCACTCTGGGTGAGTTTTTCAGTATGTTCGGCCTCAAGTGCATTTTCAACCGCCGATAATTCATTATTTTGAATTTCGTGCCTCAGCATATCTTGCTCGTCACTATCTGTCTCTGTCTCTACTCCGGGCGGTGTAGCCATTATAATGTTTCTAGCAAATTTGCCCATGAATTTAGAAAAATACACTTCACCTAATTTAATAAAATTGACTGTTAATTCTACTCAAGTTACACAGAGCAAATTTTATTTAATAGGAATAACTGTTAATTAATGTCAGTTGAAGACAAAACAATCCAGCGACGATTCTCAGTCGTTCTAGAAAGCGGCCATCTTGCCGACATTTCGTTTTGCAAAATTCACTAAAAGATTTGCAAGCTATTGTGAGCAACGTTTGGAATTTAACACTCCATAACTGACTTTTGCACACCAAGGCAAAGGCAAACAATAATTCCTTACCTCCTTCCTTTTTGCGCTTCAGCAACGTCTCGTATTACCCAATTTGCTGAAATTGTCTCGTATCTCGTTACAGTGGATTTTCATGTAACAGAAATATACAGATTTTTTAGATACCAAAATTACAGTGATACATATACATTCATATGTACATACATTAATAGGTCCTGTACAAAGGCAGCCATTTTAATGGTTGCTTTGTATTATTATTTATTATTATTTAGTTTTAAAATTAGTATTTACTTTTGTATTATTCTGGCTTTTAAATGTTTGAACTCAAATGCAAGTCTGAGTCAAATTAAAATTATCTTAGGCTAAATGAGTGTTCAATTGAAGCAAGAGAATTACGTACTTGAAAAACCATGTAAAAATATGTTTAAGTATTGAAATTTGAATGCAATTTGCCAGATATTACCACCATAATAATTAATGTAGATACTTTTTAGCTAGGCTCCTCTACTGGGATTGTCTGTGGGTTAGTATAATTTTGGCACGTGATTTACGCCTAAAAGTTATTGGACTTCGTTTTGTGAAAAGTGAAATTTTATATGCAGGTCCTATTCTGAAAGTATACCAAACGTATTACACTAATTGGTGCTGTTAATACGCGATACACAAGGTAAGCCACATTTAAGTATCAAGTTCATGAAAAAAACGCTGAGGGGAAAAAGATATGATTAGTCGTAATAACGAACACACTGAAATTGAGCAGTCATTAGTAGGCAAAATGAGCACAAATAACAAAATCTCTACATAACATAGACCAAGCTATGTATTTTAATACCGTACCAGACAATGGCTGAAACGGAAGAGAAAGAACAAATAGTTGCGAGTCCTTGTTCTCTTAAATTACATAGATAATCCAATTACAGAGATATTAATTTCATTGTAATCGCAGTGTCTATTGTCATGGTAAAATCGTCTCAGCGCTACTGTGTGAATGCACACAGTCATTAAATTCACTAACATTTGTGGAAACATTTCAAGCAGAGGGTTTTAAATTTGCTATTAACAGAGTTGGACTATTTCCACCATCTCGATTTTTTTAATATACTGCTATGATTGGCTGGAGATAAGGAGTACTGCATTCGGGGTGGTTGGAGGTAGGAGGAGGAGGATATGATTTTTAATTTTCCACTAATGTATTCGTGCTATTTCCGCCATCTTGGGTTATTCAATACTGCATTATGATTGGCTCATGATAAGGGGGCATGGGGGGGGGGGGCTGGCTTTACACAGATAAGGATGATATCACCGATAAAAACAATGTTGTCACTGATGATATCACTAATAAAGCTGATAATGTCACCTGGTCAATGACCTATATCACATAACGTAACAAAATCAAACAAAGTGTTTCAAAATGCGTATAGCCCAACTACTTGCATCCGTTAATGAAAATGTCAGCGACATACTGTGGCCTCTTGTAATCTCTCAGAGGTTTCCTTAGAAATTTCTGACACACAAGATTCGTCTCCAAATGTAGCTCAAAAAATCCAAGTTTGATACCTCACCATTAGTAAATCATATGTACATATTTCCTCTTGACGATCAAGTTACTCATTCTAAACATGCTGAGGGAATTAATCCACAAATTACCCTCTTCAAAGGAGGCTCTCTCTGATAAATCCTTGATACAAAATCTCTCTCTCCTTTATACTGGCTGCAGTAGGTTGGCACCATCGAACTGCTTCCACGAAAATCCTTACATCACCCATCTCTATAAACTTCAGCACTGATTAATCTTCCACAGTGAAACGCTCTGCTAAGCCCGCAGGATAGTACAGGTAGTTTAAGTTGTGGAAAGGGGCCAAAATAAGCGGCATTCAGTTGCACTGGAACATACAACCTGCCATTTTATTAAACATTACAAAAGTCAAGATTTTTTTAATAAAAACACAGCTTTAGTTTTTGACCTTAATTAGCGGCTGAATGCGCCTTACAATCTCATGCCTTAAGGGCAAGACCACTTTAATTTAAAAACCAATAACTTATATCTCAACCAAAATCATAAATATAAAAGGCAAAGCCTTATCTCAAAAGAGTTCCTTACTGAGGCTAAAGGCCCAAAGAATCTGACACTTTAAGAGCAAACAACTTAAATTCAAAATCGGCTGATAGCCCAACACATAAGACTCAATAACATTAATTATAAAAGAGTGCCAAAGGCTTCACGTAAAACACTTCTTAAATTAGGCTGAAGGCCCCAACCCGTCTGACGCCTTAAGGGCAAAATAACGTTAATCTAAAAGTCAGCTAGAAGCCATACAAGTAGAAACAACA
This sequence comes from Schistocerca piceifrons, assembly GCF_021461385.2. NCBI lineage: Eukaryota > Metazoa > Arthropoda > Insecta > Orthoptera > Acrididae > Schistocerca > Schistocerca piceifrons. The sequence goes on along the minus strand of NC_060144.1, from coordinate 91,957,175 downwards.
AGAACAAACAAGAAAAGGCAGTAAACCCAAGGGTGCTCAGAAGTTACGAGGGTCGGCATTGAATTCAGACACTAACGCTCGCTTCGGTGAGACAAGCAGTCGGCCCAACCATTGTTGATCCGACGACAACCCAACCGACAGACAGTCAACGGACCAAGCGTCAGGATTACTTAACTTTCGTGTCCGGTATCGGTGAGCCACGGACCTCGTAGCAACGGGAACAGCCCCTCACACCTCGACCGCGCGTGGACGCCAGCACCTGCCCCGGCCAAACTACCAGCACCTGCCCCGGCCAAACTACGCACCGCGATTTCCTCGCTGCTCCACGTCAACCGACCAGCTGCCCAGGCCCGGAAACGGTGTAGGACCAAATATACGTCGGCTGATGAGACGACCAACCGAACGACCCACCAACGGTCGTCCCGCTCCAATCTCCCTCCGTCGGACAGTTCATGTGTGTCGCCAGCACTGGCTGTCGGTGCCTCACCGGCGCTCCGTCCCCGACTTCACTGCTCCGTCTCCAATTCACTAGTCTGACACACGACGATCCGGAGAAAGTCAGTCGCTCCAGAGATGGTACGACAGTGCGCTTATCGATACGCGCTGCTGCTGCCGCTCACGGGCAAGTAAAGCAGGAAGTTAGTGACGCCTGTAAGTGGAATAAGAAAAGAGGCGACAGTACCGTAATAGAAGATGACAAACAATAAACGGGATAAACGCGATCCGTGCACGGCTCACACAGGTTACACGCTAAAGTACATCACATACAATGGATGACGTCTTTCTACATCAGTTTCCATTTGTTGGGAAAACCACTGAACACTATTAAATTACACACAGCGTAGCCACAAGGAATAAATACGCAAAATTCTCTCAACTGATCTCTTAAACGACTGTTATTACAGTGACAATTAGTTCTATATTCACAAATGATCTATCAATACGGTCACACATCGGGAGAAAGCTGTATACTCAGTCCTTTTCCTTGCAGCTATCCTTGCTCATTTATATCACTGTGATCACCTGCTCCCTCTTCCCATCAATAAATCATCTTAAAAATACATCTTACATCTAATACATCAAACTATAAACGGAAAAACACTTTTGTGGAAACAAAATACTAGAAGAGTCTGGGTAGCAGCACAAAATGTAAAACGGAAATGAACAGTGGTAATGGCTGGGGTCTTTGGATTTCCATATCCGTTATACATCCGGATAATATATTCCCTTGAAGAATCTGTCACTGCACTAAAATACTCTATCCGTGGTCAGCACTAGTGGTGCCAAGACAATTCTTTTTTCATAGTGGCATCGGCACTTCTAATTTCGTCGACCATTGTACGTATCACATGTTGGCTTCTATGTCGGCATCGAGTGCATCAGAATTCCATTTTTTATCTATACTCTCCAAAAAAACTCACGAAATAGACATTTCACCAATGAGACGGCTACGCGAAAAATTGACCAGTGATATTCTTGTAATACACCGGTCCAGTTGCTCTCCTAGCAAATGTTTTATAGGTTAAGCAATGAGATGCTTTCCTCCATATACAATTCTTAGCAAACTTCTCAGATACCTGTTTTCCTCCACATGAAATTTCTCGAAAGCAGCGTTCTAAACTCACTCTTGCAGACATATTTTATATCAACCAATGAGGCACATTCGCATATTGCGAGAGCGACAAATCCTCATTCCATACGGTGCCCACCTGTCGGACGTCCTCCCCGGTAAGGGCGTAGAAAAATTTTCCAACAATAAACGGCCATCAAACTTCGCATGAGATAGCACAGATGAATATCTCCTAGTCAGGCTGGCTGCCTCTACTTTCCTAGTCACAGCGTTACTGGCAGAAGTTTCATACCTCGTTCTGCCGCTGATCCACTTTTCTGGCTTATTGAGAAGAAAGTCTCTGGACGCCAGATTTTCAAGTTTAAGCACTTTCTGTCCGTATATGATTAAATTGGTTATGTTGCAAATGACATCTATACTTTCATTAACTGCAGCAGTGGATGCCCATACCGTAATTTATATATCTAACGATTCGTCTACTTATTCAATATTTTCAGTCCAAATTATTACTTAGTGTTAGATTCTCAGAGTAAATGACTCTGACAAGAATTTCACAGCTCAAACTTTGTCTCCCATTGTACAAGTAATCATCTAACATTTAGTTTCTGTTTACACCATCGACTCCCGGCTCTGTTATCATCTTCATCCAATGACTTTGCTCTTGATCCATCCTCTCATACGTCTTTGATATATGCCTGTGTAACCCTTCTTCTACCGTTCTCTTATTTCTCCTTTCTTGATCTTTTCCATCGATTTCAATTCAATGTTCTGTCTTTTGTTCTTCTCCTCTTTTATCATGTGAAAGCCTCTTCTGTATCAAAAACTTTAAAACCTAGTTGTTTCACGGTAAAAAGTCAAGCACTTCTTATTAAAATGACATTCACATCATCCATTCTGACTCATCCTTGTGCCACTCCATACTAACTCCCAAAAGGTGCTTGTCACTCTCTCAATACTTGGAACCTTATCTCCACACTTCACCATCTCTCCGTTACCATAAAATATTTCCTCCCTTCCACAAAAGAATGTTTTCCATCCACTAGCTAACTTCCGTGTATCTCTGTCCTACTTTCTACCTCTGACTCTCACTGTTAAGTGTTTCACTGCTCGATGTTAATTTACAGAGAAATTTTTCAGCTATTTGGCTGCAGAACTCGTTTTCTACATCAATAGAACATAAAATTTAAATATCTTCAACACTTCGCCGCCTTGTCGCCAACTGTGTAAGTATTAATTTTAATTTTAGTAATTAACAGCCTCAGTGGCACCGTTTACCTAGAATTTACCTAGGTTTCAGTCCGGATAACCCAGCCTTTTTCAGCAGAACAGTAACTACCGTTTGTCCATGCTTGACGATGTCCACTATGGACAAACGGTAGTTACTGTTTTTCTGAAGAAGGTGGGTTATCCCGACTGAAACTTAGGTAAATTCTAGGTAAACGGTGCAACTGAGGCTGTTAATTAATAAAATTAAAATTAACATAGAATTTATACTAACACGACAAAGAACACAACAAAACAAATATTCACAGGGAACAATTTTAGAATTTGGTGTATAAAAAGTCTATCTGATACGTATTACATTAAATCATGGTAAAAACATTATCCATAACTGAAAAGATACAGCACTAATTTCCAGTTAAGAGATATCTCCGTAGTAATATTTCGTCCAGGAATGTTGGCTACATGGCCACTCCAAACGTTTAATAATTTTTTAGGTTTGATTAATCTTTCTCATATGAAAACGGAATGGAACAGAATGACTATTTATAAGACTTAGCTGACGTTAAGGACGTTAAAATGTGATATTTCTATCATCGTCTTGAAATCCCAGACTACTCAGAGTAATTTAATTTCTCCCAGGCATCCATAACTACTAAAGACCAGTTGCCAGCACTAAACAGACAACTGTAGCTCTCTTCCAGAATAACAGAATCCGGAAAATCCTATCAGGGAAGAGATTATTGTGGAGGAGGGGATATGGCACGAAAGCGGTATAAAATGAGAACAGACGCCTTCATGAAGTCGTGTCATCTTACACACCATGTTAGACTTGGCTAATCATCACTGGCGTCACGAATCGGCTTCCAGTCCGTGGTAACAACACTCCCATACAGCAACAGGTAATTTTGTACCTCCAATGGGCTAACAATCAACACACACACACACACACAATACAAATCATCGAGAATGTTACATGAGGCACATTTACTTAGCATCGAAGACTGTTATCGAATGGAAACTTGGGAAGTGACTATTAATTTGTTATGTAAACAGTCCTAATTGGCGTCACCCACTGTATACAGTGTAATTTACAGCAAAATTAAGGCATTTGCTCAAGCACAGACAAGCTTTTGTATCGCTTCATAGTGGAGTGCTGCTATTAGTATGCTTAATTATGATACGACGACACCTTGAGGCTTCTTGTCGTTTGCTTAACACTGTGATGGTAACAATCTGTCCATTTCGTTGAAGAGGAGGCAATTGAGGAGGCAAACTGGGAAGTACAGATGTTTGTCAACAATTTCCCCGACAGTCATGTGAAGATTTCTCGATTATTAGTGACAGTTTGTGAATGAGCATTGTACAGATATGTTCGTGGAAATTAAAATAATAAATCTACTCATTCAGTAACTTTCTGTCGTCGCTTTTCTTATTTTTTATTTCAGTCTTTTTCAAAAGCTGACCGGTGACTGTACATGTTAGATTAGTTCTTATCTTATCACGAAAAACGCTCCACAATTTATTATAATTCTTAAAAACAAAACATTATTTTGAATTTCACAGCTTATGTATGTTCGGAATTTTCTTCTTCAATCACTGCAACCAAATGTTTGCTCATACTGCCCAGCTGAAGGTTCAACAGATTGCAACCCTTTGTCATGCAAGACACAAAGAGATAGTGAACCTCTCTCGTCGAATTCCGTATGTGTTCTCGCTCAAGCTGCATCTGTGGCACAGTAAATGTAGATACGTATTTTTATTCCTGTGCTGGGAGCAAACATTTTCTTCTAAGTTGCCACCGTAACATGGTTTGTGAAATACCACAGTTTGTGAAATACTACAGAATGTGTCATTTCAAAGCTGGTCGCTGTGGTCGAGAGGTTGTAGGCGCTTCAGTCCGGAACCACGCGGTTGCTACGGTCGCAGGTTCGAATCCTGCCTCGGGCATGGATGTGTGTGATGTCCTTAGTTTAGTTAGGCTTAAGTAGTTCTATGTCTAGGGGACTGATGACCTCAGATGTTAAGTCCCATGGTGCTTATAGCCATTTGAACTATTTTGTATCATTTCTGCACATGTAGACTGAAGAGTTGATAACCTGCACAGCTGGGGAAAGTCATTCACTAACAAATAAAATAAAACATCGATATCACATAATGTCATAGAGGCCTCCACAGGGATGACGTTAAGAACGATACTAAGAAGACAGCACAGACAATATTAGCGTTCCTCTCAGATCATTCGCTGTAATGTATGATGTCAGCACCGTGTTGAGGAAGATTCCTAACAGGACAGTGAAGAGGCAGTAAGAAGAAAACTACATACAACGTCATTTCACTTGTGCTTTTGTTCAGTTTGTGTCTGCTACAAATTTAGATAGTAAACTGCTTAGTAAGTTTGTTAATGTCTCATTCCCTACAGACATGCATACTGTACAGAAATTACAGTTACCACATATGTTATGAAAGGCATTGATGTAGAGTGGTGCAGATACACATGTGTGTTGCAAAGTGCTAGCAACTGGCTGCTGGTGATGTAGATACTTTTGTATGTGCGCTGCAGATGAGTGGTAACTGGCTGCTGGTGATGTAGAGTGTATGACCTTCCAGCATGCTGGAGTATCTGTAGGTCAGCAACGTCAGTTAACCAGTGCAACGAATACCCGATCCAAAGTTGCATATTTTACTGTTCTTTATTCACTCGATGACTAGTTTCACGCTCAAAACAAGTCATCGAGTGAATAAAAAAAATTTGCAATTTCGTTTTAGTGCTGTTGAGCATTGTGCCTATGTGCTGCAGATAATTGGCAACTTGCTGCTGCCGGCCGCGGTGGTCTAGCGGTTCTAGGTGCTCAGTCCGGAACCGCGCGACTGTTTCGGTCACAGGTTCAAATCCTGCCTCGGGCATGGATGTGTGTGATGTCCTTAGGTTAGTTAGGTTTAAGTAGTTTTAAGTTCTAGGGGACTGATGACCACAGATGTTTAGTCCCATAGTGCTCAGAGCCATTTGAACCATTTGAGCCAACTTGCTGCTGGTGATGTGGAATGTTGTGCCTGTGTGCTGCAGATAGTTGGAAACTGGCTGTTGGTGATGCAGAGTGTTGTGCCTGTTTGCTGCAGATGGGTGGTAAGCGGTTGTTGGTGCAGTGGGAGCGGTACGAGTCGGGTGTGCTGGCGCATCTACGGCGTTTGCTGGCAGCCGAGGCATTCGTCGACGTCACGCTTTGCTGCCAGGGCCACCGACTGCGCGCACACCGCGTGCTCCTCTCCGCCTGCAGCCCCTACCTACAGGTCAGTGCTCTCTCTCTCTCTCTGCCTTTTTTGTTGACCTCTTACAGGAAAGCTTCACAGTGTGATTTTATGTTGCTCACTAGAAACTAAAAGTGTGTAGTGCCACTTGCACAACAAATCATATCATAGGGCCGACTGCCCGACATGCTACCAGCTCCAGATTTAGTCATATTGTACGTTTGGATACTTGGGTACTTTCTTGCCACGTTTCCTTAGGTGATGTAACTGTACGATCCTGTACAACTGAGTGAACCACATGTATATCCTCTCGAGTGGTAGCCCCTTGGAGCTTTTAAGGCCTTGCATGGCCTTCAGTACGATTCTCCTGAAACCATCGAATCAGTATCCATATGACCAAAGCAGGCAGCAATATTGTGGAACAATAAACTGTATTCTCAGTAAGCCATGATTCTGCTGATGTGAAATTCAGACAGATCCGCCATCATCAAATTGTGTTTTTTGTATTATCATGTGAGTCCTCAGATCTAGCAAACCTTTAAGAACTTGCCCCTGAGGCACTCGAGACTTTCAACAATGAATGAGGAAAAATTTTGTTTTGAATAGTATTTTAACACTAGAAAATTTGAGAGAACATAAATTTAAAGGACAGTTAGCCAAACAGGCACAGTCATTGGCGTCTACTTACAGTTTTGGAACGCAATTTAATGCAGGCATTAGAATTACCACCACTGAAATCTTTCAAGTGACAAAAATATTTAATTCAAGTTATCTTTTCAATTCTTTAAGACATGAAATGTTATTAAGGTGCTAAAAATTTTAAAATTACTTAAAATTACGACAAACCAAAAGCCAAATTCTTGGATTACCGGACTGGCAACTTAGGTAAAAAGAAACTGAAATCTAATGTATTGCCATGACCTGGCTCATTTCGGGCTATTACACAACAGGGTGTACTAGCAAAATAGTAAAGAGGGGGCAGATTAACTGTGGGGTGTACAGTCCGATAGTGGTAGTACTGACAGGGGTTTATTCAATAAGATTTATGGTGTACTACAGTGCTGCCCCTATCCTCCGTTAGGGATTGACTAGGACAGTGACCGCGAGGGTGCACCTTCCTCAGCTAGATCGTCGATTGAAGTTCCTCAGAGGGCAGATGTTGGTCGGAAATCAGCTCTGTGCATTGTTCAAGTTTTCCATATGCCACAGCCGCTGAGCCACAGGTAGGTGCCCCTCACTGACTCCATCAGCAAATCTTCATCTCCAAGGGTGGATCGTCATCCCTGTGTAACTCAAAAGCCAGTGATTCTCTCTGGTTGAAGAAGAAGTCAGAACAGTGGCATGAGCCCCTATGCTTGATTGCTTATGCCCATATAGGTACACTTCTGGCGTAGTCCTAATGCAGGGAGACGAGTAGTTTTGATTCATATTGTCCTTTCAGGTGTTCATAGCTCGCTTTGCACCGAGCACATGTGCCATTTAAATGTGAACCCTGTGAGTTTCTCGTTGGCACGCAAGAGCCCGAGTTACAAATTGTTACTTTATTCTCGTTCACATTGTGTGTGACTCGACTGTCGACCGATAGTGCAAACTCCCGTCTGCCCTGGGTGTTTTCTTGTAATGTCTACAGTACCATCCAGGATATCAGCTGGGCTGGCCTCTCCTGCGTGGCCTGCAGTAGGAATAAAACTGAGAAGTCACACGCCGAACGTTTATGAGATGCAACACTCCTCCCCCCCCCCCCCCTATTCGAAACGTTCATTCCGAATCCTCTAGAGCGAGTCTTTAATTAAAATTACTCTAAGCCCTAAAAAAGGTGCTAAAGGCAACACCATCTTCAACCATTAGCCGTCCCACATGTGTTTCTCCTTTACTCTCTACTAACATGAGCTTACTCACAAAATGTGGTGTCCAGAACCTTACTACAATACAACACATAATCTAATGTTTATACTACTTAAGACAGAGGTTTTACTTCCAACAGCTATCCTCGCGGCTTCTGCTGGCTGATCACTCGACTGGCAGGTGATGCGTCAGTGTATCTGTGGACTATGCATGTCTGTGTTTATTACACAAATAAAATATGCAAATACGTTGCAGCAACGTGCCGCCACTGATAGCTCAAATACTTATCGACATAATCTTTTGCAGACGATTTTCTTGAAAATCTTCGACGTGTACTCCATTTAAATTTTCCCCTGCTGTGATTCGATACTTTTGTCTAATGAACGCATAAGTTCACGGCTGAGGGTGGCGTTAACATAAGTTAAAGTCTGGGTGGATAATACCCTCATTGAGCGTTCCAGCCAACAAAACGCATTCCGCATTGATGTCATGACAGTGGTACAAGTGAATATAGCCGGAAGGCGAAAATCCCTCCCCTATATCTCACAAATTAGAATTTCTGGGGAGTGGTATTCTCAACCTGTCGGGTTTCTCTTTTTCATAGTCATTTGTCAACACAGTTTCTGGTGGGAAGATCAAGTACCGAAAATGCTTCTTGAAGTAAGACAGTGTGGGAAAGATTTTCCTTTTACAACTTGTCACATTCGTTCTCCCTAAAGAAGTCCTGGATTCACATGTCTGCGTATCATTGTGTAACGGTGTGGTTGGACAGACAACAATACTGTCATGAGTGCACTTCCCCTAATCCGCTAATGACATAAATACACCAGGTTCCCACCATCCGAAATCATAAATAGTTCCTGGTCATTATTCATACCCATTTCCCTGCTACCACCCTTTCACTGGATACTGGTGAATGATGCAACACTGAAATTTCGTGCGAACTCCTGCTATATGTAAAGCCACTGCCATTTATGCCTTTTCCCACTTAACCATAAGGGAAAATAACGGTAAAGTGAAATATCAGTAACTAACATCAATCGTTCCACGATTGGTCACCTGAAGTACAAGCAAACGCAGTGAGAGAATTTGTTGGAGTCTAGGATATAGCAGTGGAAGTGTTTCAACCTATTGTCAGTAGATGATTAATAAATAGCGCCATACAGACATGTGGTCCAGTGACGAGTGAAAGATTTCTGAATTGTGCAGGAAATTGCCAAAAGCGATACTGGGAGTAATTGATAGTGGACTGTGGAAAGATAGAGACAGTTTGCTTAGAAGGGTACATTGGACAGAAGCAATCCTTAGCGGCAATACTGCAACAGAACCACATACAAATTACACGACTTGATCAACTAGGGACAAGGATATAGATGGACAAGGCGGATACAGTCGAAATATTCCAAGAAATAATTATCAAAAATGGAACTATGGGAAACTATAGGTAAAGAGTATATGGGGATATTTACCATAATTTACTGCAACACAGAGCTATGTGTGAAACAAGACGAGCTGCAGAAAAGTGAACAGACTGGGTAAGGTCACCTGCCATGACACATAATGAGTAGCGATGAACATAAAAAATGGCCCCAGCAATGAAGCTAATGCAACACGAATGCATCAGAGAGACTGAACTTCAGACAGGGAGATGGGCGGTATCAGGTCACCAGCCAAAGTGGCATCGTCCAAGTCAACACAGAGCCCAACAGAGGACAGACAGAGTCCGACAAACACAGTCACAGACGCTATGATTGGTGGGAGGCAGGATCGTTGCAAACCAAAGTTCCAGAGGCAGGAGAGAGTGTGTAAACAGCAGCCAGCAAGAAGTGAGTAGTAGGGTTATGAAAAACAAATACTAGTAACTGGGTGTGAATTGATACGATCCCACTGTGCCTTGTTGACAGATCTCTCAAAGGTGAAGGTTCAAGGTTACTGTGTTGGCAGATCTCACCAAATAGTCTTTGTACTGATGTGTCTGATCCCATTCAAGGACAATGGTCAGCTGATCCTTGCTCGAATTCCCGTGGGAGTTATCCTCCTTGAAGCTCAGGCCTCTTGTTTGCCTTGATCGAAGTCTTGACGCAGTTGTCCCATTTCAAAGCCAGTGGGAATGTCCTCTGTGGAACAACGACACATTCTCCTCTACAAGTCAGCCACAGGGTCTAGCCTCTTTGTCTCATATAAAATATCGTATGTAATTATTATTATCAGTCACTCTTATCACCATTATTTGTTGGTTAATTAAAAGCCTGTCATAATTTACAGCCTAATTACAATAATATCTTAAACAAAACTAATAATATTCCACACCACACCAAACATCAGACTGCTTCCTGAGTTGTGTTCTGTTCACCATACAGAGTGTTAGTGACTAACCATCAGGCAGACAGTGTTATCAGTGACTACCCATCAAGCAGACAGTGTTCTCACATTCAATTTCTGCCTCTTTGGACATCTGACATACGCCATCATGTTTTATGCAGTTTTTTAATGCAGTCTATGGCAAAGTTTTGAGCTACATGATTTTTCTGCAAGCAGTCCATCGACTAGTCTTCTTACGTTGCTATCTTCAGTTTTGTTACAATTTTGCTGATTTTTCATAAAATACCCACACTTCGAGGTAACTACTAACTCCAGTATAAATTAAATAAAAAGAGATTAATTATTAAAAGAAAGGGTTAAAAATGGATAGCCCAAAAAACTAATAACTGAAAAAATAATGAACCAGACAGCAATAGCCAATTCGAATTACACCAAAAATTCTAGATCATGAATTTCACTATTATTATTTGTAAGTTTCTTCATTCCCTTGTATCACAGTTTAATATTTCATCTTCAAAAAATTGAGAGCTCCAAAGACTATTCATTATCAAGCACCATACAATTTTTTTAACATGTTTAGTTTTTACTTATTAACAGCCAGGAGTGTAATATCAATTATTTACTTCTAACTCACTAATCTTTTCAAACACATTAGAAGTGTTTTCGTTATGGAGCTTCTATAGCATAGCCTCCATTTCTATAAATTAAAATTTTATTAAGATTAAAAAATTTTCTCTCAAAACTCTATGCTGAGTGTTGTATGTTAAATTTTTCTTATCATACATGATATTTAGGCAAGTGTACCATTCTGAATTTTAATATTGAATGTGACATACAGCTTCAATGTTGTTTTGTGGACATTTAACACATTCAATCTCCTACATATATTTATGACACTCGTAGAATAATTTTTGATAAAACTGAAGGGACTTATATTGACATTACTAGCCAATTGTGTGACTCTCTTACAATCTAGGAAAGCATCATATGCTATCAGATAGTTATTTGGTGGAACTAGATTCCCCATTTATTGAGGAAAAATGTTACTTTTTCCATTCTTTATATAAATAGTCTGTAATTCGATGTGATCGAACAAGGAAACATCAACTGATTATTCTTCTTTTTTGTGTGGAAAGCAAATAAGACGAAATAAGGCATATCAAATTCTGCAGGATTGTAGTTATTGGTGGTATCTAGTTAAAAATTTCTCTTTCCATTAAATCCAGCAATCTGTATGGTTTGTGGTTCAGAGAAAATGTGGGATTCTTCGAATTTATTAGTCTTTCTTACTGTATCTCAAGTGAATATTCTGGCTCATATATAACCACAGTGTCATGAATTTCCATTGGTTTCCACACAGTTTTACCTTGCTTACATGGTGTGGTCACATATTCAACACTGTCTTCATTATGGTCAACTCGTCAGAAAATGGAATCATCACTGCTTGCAGACCATGTAAAAATACAGTTGAATCCTTTTCCCAAATAATTGTTGTAAAACCCATCAAATATTTCTGAACGATAAATTACTTCTATTTTCTTACATTTTATCTTCCTATTATTGAGTATATTACCCTCCATGACTCAATGGCATGAAATGAAGTCAAATGCTTGACAGATGAAGAAATAAAAGGATGTTCCATTCTAGGAAAGATATTGTTTCCTTTGTCTCTCATCATAAAATCGAATGGCTTTGTCATGTAGTTGTCAGACAATTTCTTATTGCATTTTCTATCATACGTTGGATAATCTGTACCATCATCCCCACTATTATTTTAGTTAATGTACAGCATAACATGTTTAGGATGAACCCAACAAGTGCCAATACTTATATTAATCTCTGTGGTCTTGTTGCGAAGATTAAGGTTATTTTTAGTCTCCTCATTCAAAGGGAATGAGTGAAATTGATTGCTGTTTATTTTTTCGTTATTTATTAAAGGCAAAAATTTATTCAGGCATTTCTAAAATAAATGTTACTGTAGCACTATTGAAGTCGATTAAATTATCGTTTTCATCAGTCATAGTTATTTCTGAATCCATAAGAGGATCAGAAATTGGAATATATACAGGATAATGTGTAAATGTTTTAATGGTCCACCAAATTCTGCATTAGGCTTCAATGAATTGATAACAGTTTCTCAAGAAAAATGAACAGTATGCTTTACAAAAGCTAAATCAGCTTCAGCTAAATTATAATTTATGTTGATTAATTCTGTGGAATCAGTCTATGCACATCATTAGAAACAGTTCTGTTTACGAGCTTTAGCAGGTTGACCACCAAATCCAAGTACACTTTCAGTACTATCTTTTATGTCTGTATATAATTTAACATCACTCTTAATAATTGGTTCAGATTCTAAGATAAGAATTGCAGAGGAAGAATCAAACTATAAATATGGTAAGCTCTAACCAAATTTTATTTGACATGGGATAATAGAACCAAGTGGTTGTGGAAAAAGAACACTAATGCTTGACAATTATATATTAACTCCAGTATAATTGAACTGGAATAAAATCAATCACTTGTATGTTCAATCAAAAAGCTTAGATCAATCAAACTCCTCGGTATTCATAAATAGATGTAAAATATTGAAGCTAAACTAATAAAAAAGCTACCTTCATTGAAAACAATGATGACATTATACCACTAGATGAATGTGAAGATAGTAAAGTTGTTATATTTGACAATTTCATTCTCGAAAATCAAGATGTAATTAGAGAATATTTTGCTAGAGACAGGTATGAGCAATTGAATGTTTTTATTTAGTTCAGTTTTATTCAAAAATACCAAAACAATTAGCAAGGGATAGTAAAAAAAATTTCAATATTTTTAGTCAGGATGATAGAAATTTAAGTCATATACATCATGAATTTGTTGGAGGCGATTTAAAATTTTATGATTTCAGAGGTAAATATAGTAAATGTTGGAAATAGGACCAGATTGGTAGTATTACAGTAGACACAACTAAGAAGCCTAAAGAAGAATAAATTTCTTAACTAACAAAAATTTTTTTTGTTTTTATCCTCAATAGATGTTTGCAAAATATGACCTAGAGATTTTTATTAAAGATACATGAACAATTAAAAGAAGAACTTTAAAAATGGAAGAAACAACCTAGAAAAAAGTATGAGAATATAAAAAGAAAATGACTCTCTTATTGGCACAATGAGAGAAATAGGAGATAAAGTTTTGAACACTATTGAAAAAAGAGTTGGTTCCTTATCAATATCACCACAGTTTGATGAATTTGACAACATACCAATGACAATTACAAATACAAGAAGTATTGATGAAATATGAAGAAGATGTTAAATATCGAACAGGTGAAAGAATAAAGGAGGGTAATGTTAAAAATAATCTATAAGCAAAAGATTGCTACAATACATAAAACACAGTGAAGACCAAGTGTTTTGATTAAGACCTGCTGGTGCATTTAAATTTCTAGGCACATTGCCAATAAAATTTTATGGAGACAAAGTAATATTTTTGAGATAGGACATATAAACATACAAATTGAGAGATGAGTCTTATAACAGACAAGAGACTACTGTGGAAGTTATGCACACAGAATGTGCTGTTGTTCATTTATCAAATTATGCAGATATTTTGTACCATTCAGGCTCATTATAATCTGAAAAGGATCCAAATAAAATAAAATCAAGTAGATTTATTAAATAAAAGAAAATGATAAAAGAAATTGTTGTTGTCTATTTCCATAAATTGATAGCATGTTTAGAGTCCAGTTTCGATGAGAATGCAGGTGAAGGCATAGTAAAAAAATTACAGGAGAACCAGATAGATTAGCAGTAATCCATTGTGAAGAACTAGAGAGAAATAAAACTTTTGTATTGAGAATGTTGGAATAATCGAAATACAAACAAATAAATTTAACGATTTGATTATTAATAATCCGAAAGAAACTTTATATTTGATCTGAAATTTGAATAATTTACCATGTACATTTTGGAAAAGTAAATGGATGGAGAATAATTAGTAAACTGGGGTTTAAATAATTTACCAGTGTGGGAATTGCTTCTAGGATGTTATGCAGACTGCAGACGTTTTACTACCCTAAATGAAACGTTAGCACATGGTGATAAAGGCTTAAATCTATTAGATAAAGTTTGCAAAGAACATCATATTGCATATAGAAATAATAAAGATTTAGAAAAAAGACATGAAGTGGATAAAGAACGTCAACTAGCTGTAAGGGAAAGAATCCATGCTTCAGTTGGAGAAAAATTAGCTGCTACAGCATTTACAGGAATAATGTACGGAAATAGAAAATTAGGAATGGCCAATGATGATGATGGTTGGGATCGATGAAATCCCTATACATTTTTTTATCTATATAAATTAATACTCATTTCTACCTAGTGGCAAAAATTAACCAAAATCAATTAAAGTTAAAATCATTAATAGTTCTGGTAATTTTTAACTTATGCACAAAAATTTAAGGAAGCTGGTGGCAATTGGCTCATATCGCTAGGTATTCATGTTGTAAACCGATTAATGAATATATAACAAAAATCAAAGAAGGTTCAGGACCAACAAAACCTGAAGGTGATTTTGTTCTATTACTTTTGGCAGCATTACCATATCTATCAACTGTTGGTTCACCAGCTGATTGAGCAGCTGATATTGGAAAAGCATTAATAGTTTGATATAGAAAAACATTCTAAAATGTAATATTAAACACTTTTGTGGTGTTTTTATGGTTGATGAATTAACTAATAAAAGAAAAAAATAATGAATGCGTAGGAGCTAATTTAGCTGATCGTCTTGGCACTCACTGCATATATTGCTATAAGAATAATAATAAAAAATGTATTCAATTCATTTGCTGGTATTACACCAAAACAGCTAGTTAATAATTAGACAATACAAAATTTTAATGAAATGACGTGCAGTTATTTGTGTATATATGATTTAAAACTGACTTCAGATAATCATAAATTTAATGAAATTTTGAGTCTATTAAATAGACATGATCAGAAATAAGGTGCTGCCTAAAGACTGCATCTTCAGCTGAAAGATGAATCAGAAAAACATAAAAATCTTAGAGAAACTAAAAAAGAATTGAGAAGAAAAATATAAGATTTTCAATCAAATGTTATTATCTGGTACATTTGGTGCAGAATATTTACTAAAGCACATAAGCTTCACAGAATAACAAGTAAAAATGATTAAGATCTCCGTACAGTGTGCAAGATCAAAATGGGTAAATTTGTTAAAAAACTTTTGTTGCTGATGATCTGAATATCTGGGAAGAAATTATTATTGAATTACATAAACCTATGACAAAAAATTTTAAATGAAGTAATATTGTTTCATTTTGTATAGATAATGTATGGTAAGCTCATCTAATAGAAAAGGATTAAAATAAATTAGAAGGAATATCAAAAGTAAATAAAGGATATAAATATTTATTACCTGTTATTGAGGTTTTTTTCCAGACTTCATGGGCTATTCCCCTTGTAGATAAAACAAATATAAATGAAGCTGATGCTTTTGAAAGAAAATTTGATGTAAGAAAGAACACCAAGAAGTTTGCGACATATAATCAAAGAGAATTCTACAATAAAGATTTTACGTAACTCATTAAAATATTCATGAACTATTACTCAACTTATGAAATAAAAGTATCATTTGCAGAAATATTTAATGAAACACTCAAAGAAAAATGTGGAAAAACTTGACTTAGAAGGAAACAAATAGACTTAGTTTCAAAATTAGTTGATAAATACAATACACAAAACATTCAAGAATAAAAATGAAACCAGGGGAGTTAATGATAAAAATTATAAGCCAACTATCTTTGTTTGTAATAATAATCAACCACAATTTGAAATAGGAGATAAAGTGAGGATCAGCGAACTTTTTGAAAAGGGATACAGAGCCCATTGACCATCAGAAATTTTTTTAGTAGAAACTGTTATTCATTCTGATACAGCCACATATAAATTGAAGGTAATGGATGGGGAAAAAGGGGGAAGAAATTTTTATGACCAAGAAGTGCAGAAGACAAAGCCATATGTGAAATGGTTGGGATTCGATAATTACATAATAGTTGTGCAGGGAAAAACAAAAGTGTTTTATAAAAATTTTATATATGTAAATGGAATCTGTTGTTTAAAATTTAGACTCCTTCATATTGATAACAATGTTGGTTATGCTATTGTTTCCTTAAAGAACTGAAAGTGAATAAAAATTACATATGGCCAGAATTATTTGAGAATTTACAATTTTAGTTGAATGAATCAGATGGATTTATCATGTGTAGTTGAAAGATGTATATAAAAGTTGTTATTAATGTAATATAAACTTTGAGTATGAAAATATGTAGTTGGATTTTCACTTTTATTGATGAAGTTTCATTATATCACTAACCAATTCCTCAGCCATCCCTAAGATTAAAATAATTGTGCCAACATATAATATTCAATCTTTCTCTCGTCCTCTCGTTCTTATTGAGTTGATATCACAATTAAGTCTCAACATTTCTTCAAAGTTTGCGTGATTTTCTCTGGTATGGTTGAACTGTTTTTGGAAATTTCTTGTTTGTTCTGCAATGACATAATAATGTACTTGCATTTATCACCAAATAATCTTCAAAGAACGACATTCAGGATTAAATTTTGACTGGTAGTCTCAGGTAAAACAAGTGGTTATAGTCTCTCTGTTTCTTTCATTTCTTGTCTCTAAAGCAAATTAACAAATCAAATTTTCTATTAGATTCTCCTCAAATGTAGTTATTCCTTCATTAATTTTATGTATTTCGTTGGTTGGTTGATGTAAGGAAGGGACGAAACAGCAAGGCCATTGGTCCCATTGGAGGAGGGAAGGATGGGGAAGGACTTGGGCATACCTGGCGTTTGTCTGAAGCGATTTAGGGAACTCATGGGAAACCTAAATCAGGATGGCTGGACGCAGGTTTGAACTGTTGTCCTCTGAGAAGTGGGTACAGTGTGCTAACCACTGCACCACCTCCCTAGGTATTTTTTAATATTTTGTGTAATTGTTCTGTAATGTTATACTTCTGTTCTATTTGGCTTCTGTAGGCATCTTTAATTTTTTTCTTAACTTATATTCTCCATGTTCACAAATTGGGGGTAAAACTTCTTCAGTTACCTAATCATGATATTTTTCATATAATTTCACTTTTGATTTCATAATTAATATACAAAGACTTAGTTCATTCATACAATTTGTATCTGGATGTAAGGTTATCAACTTGCTACCCTTCCAATCCAAGTAACTTTTCCTATATTTTTCTCTAATATAAGATACAAATGTTTCATTTGTATTTTTATTTTCTAATATTTCAGCTGCATCTTTAGCTTCAAACAAAGGATTCTTAGTTTTATAAATAATCCTATATGGAGGCTTAAAATTGTATTTACATTTCTTGTTGACAAGATCTACAATCGACTCCATTCATATAGAACAAAAACATATTAGACAAAATATTGTTAGGAAGATTCTGTAGCAGGCTCAGACAAAATTCCAATATGAATATTTTTCCTCATCTCATTTACATCATCAGAAATATTGTGGGACAGTTCACATTATTTATCAACAAAATAAGATAGATTGTTGAAATAAATGTTGTACAATTATTTACTTTCATCTATTTTGTGTACACCAAAATAAATATTAAGCAATGTTCTTGCAATTTATAATGCTTTATTCATAGTTTCTGACAGAAAATATTTGATCTTTTTAAGTTTTCCACTGTTATAACCAGACAATGTTACTGAAAGGTTTTTTTAGACAATGCACATTAAATTTAAAATAATTTTTCTTGGCATACAGCTTAGATGTGACAATGTAAATAATTTGTTTCTACTTCACCACTACTGCATCAGAAATTCATAGTTAATGAATATAAACTTGGTTCATTGATAAAAATTGTGTATGAATGCAAGATTAACTGACTATGTCTCTTCATATCTTTGTAGTTTTTCCTATATTTTCTTGAACATTATCTAATGTTGCTTTCCTTTTGTCTGCATATTTAAAAGTTTAGGAATATCTTTAGCTTTAAGCTATGTATTGTATTCTTTATTAATTATCACTAACACTACCTTTTATTATAAACAAGCATGTTGCTATTATTGTGATTAATATTCATGAAACTAGATGTGTCTGGGGAATCCATTTATACAGAATAAATTTTATTTATTAAATTTTAACACTGTCTAATGGATGGCAAAACTTCATGTGTAACCCAATTTTTGAATAATTCAGCTTTTCGATAAAATTAAAGATTATAAAGCAGATCCAGTGGTAAACACAGTTCTTTTCTCGTTATATGTTAGAACCAGCTCAGAAGCAGATCTGGAAATTTTCCCGTACTTTATTTATCTTCTTCCTATTTAAAAATAAAGTGTTCAGTTTTTCCATCCATTGATACATCCCAGTAATTAGGATCTCTTTCTTGAATCGATTTAGTTTTGCACTTTCCTTAAGAGTGTGTCTAATACTGTTTTATTACAGATCTGATTTTTTTCATGAAATGTGTATTGCACTAAAAACTCGTAAATGAAATAAAAACACATAGTAGAAATGCTAGTGACAGTTAAAAATCGGGTTGTAAATATTTTATGTATGCAGTTCTCTAGTGCACATTGATAAGAAAGGGGATTCATTTATTTTTATAAATTTTTATTTAGAATAGGGAGATCTGAATTCTAATTTCCTGCAGCTAGAGCATCATTTTACTTAGATCTGTGAACAAATATATGGTTATGTCACAACAGTAAATACTTATGGACATATTTCCATATCTAGTAAATCACAACCAGGGCTGTATCGAGTCCATGCCCCGCCCCCCTCCCACAAGAGTGCAGGCACAGAAGGGGGACGCGAAACCAGACAAAAAAACAAGAGATGCAAGAATAAACCGGAATGTGTACTTTACTGCTCGAGTTCCCATCTTCAGCCAGCGAGGAAAATCCTTTCCCTCTGCCAGTGACTGTAAACGCAAGATGCTTTCACAGTGTCATGTAGTGCAAAGCAGCATCCTAAGGATATAACTCCTACTATCTCCTATCTGTTCAGCAGCGTCGCATTTGTTGTGTGTCATCAGTGCGCTAGGTGAGTATAGCTGCATCCCACAGTCTACACAGTTAGCTTATGATCCACAGTGGATAATTTACTGCTACTTCGCGACGGTATTGTAGCGTCTCCAAGATTGGCGAGCTGTTGCAGAATCAAATGGGTTATTTGAAGGAACGCTTCCAATGTTTGTCGGTTTCTGGCAACCGAGGACTGGCGTGATACTGTTTTACCTAGCATGTCTCCAAGTGTTTGATAGTCTAGCAAGCGAAATGCGAAACGTATCTCTCATACACACCATTTCATACCTAACTGCCTGTCGGGAACACCATATATAAGAGCTCTATTTCGTTTTGAAGAACATACATCAGATTCTGGTGCGAAATATAGCATATATATAGATACTGCCGAGCTAATTATCGAAACTGTGGCTTTAGAATTTCTGTAGGAAGAGCTGATCAAGTGCACTGACACTGCTTCACATTTCGAAATTTTGTAGTTATTTTTCTCTGTTTTATTTTTCTCCCCCGCTCAAAGTGTGAGTTACAAGATATTTACAGAAGCAGCTTTAAGGACGTTTATGATAATACCTGTGTTTGCAGCAACCTGTCAGGGCAGTTTCAGTAAATTAAAGATGATAAAAAATTACTTACGGTCCTTCATAATCAATTTATTAAATGTATCTTACAAAGTAAAAATTTCCTAAATAAGTGTAGAAAAAATAGGAGACAGGTACTTTTTCTGGGGGTGGGAAGGGAGCTTCAGCAGTTCTGACAAGGCACAGCTCTGTCCATAACAACGGTGGCGTTATGAGGCCAGTGAGTTAACGTTAAATAACGACGCACCGAAGCACTTCCGATAACCCACATGTAGGATATCAGGTGTTCGCAGCTGTGTGTAATGTGATTGGCTGAACTTTCTTCCATGTCACGAGCAGGCACGTGGAATGAATGGTAGTCAACTGGAACAGCCTGCGTGGTCCACTGTAGAGCGGCCACCGGCAGCGACCGACACTTTACTTACAAGGAAAACTCCCCGTCACCCCTCCCCCTTAGAATTAGTGGTAAGATTGCACAGTGTATAGCCCGTCAAAACTGAACACAGATCAAGCATGAAAATAGGAAGAATGTGTACTGAACTCTGAAAAAATAAGCAGAATAGTAATAGTGAATGCTCCAAGCTCCCGATGTGCAACATCGGACCAAATACGAGAACACAGGCGACGTGTTTGTGCGGTCACGGTGTTACACTGCAAAGGGAGAAATCTCTGTACAAATCTCTGTCGTGCCCCATTTTTCTTTTTTTTCAGTAAATTATTAACTTTCCTTCCTCTCACTGACATGTCTGTTCTCCTTCTGTAGTCTTGGCAACTGTCATACTATACATTAGTTATAAAATATAAGTCATGTGGTAAGAATATGTTACCGTCGCAAGTGAATGTGATGAATAATGAGAGCAGGCGAGATGCAGCATAGACCTCCCACAGAAATGAAAACCGTAAACAAACTGGCGTGGACTATATTGCAACATAGGAATTCAAGAGTCAAAACTCCCAAAACGGAACGCAAGAGTCACAACATGTGGTACTTGTGTGGATCATATGAAGGGCTTATTTTAATAGTGGTAGAAGTCCATTTTTGTTTATTTTGAGATACAGAGTCTTAAAGTTAAATGAGCACTGAAAAATCTGTAGTTGACATACCAGACATATTCAAGCATATGTCTTCTTGCTAGAGATGAACCTTTCTTTCTGTGTGTTTGGATCATTTCAGAAGAATTAGAGGCAGAAGAGTGGAGGTAATGGAGTTGCACCACTATTGAAATAAGCCCTTAGTATAGGAGGTACGTACATCTGGAGGTCCTTTCCTCACACCTCGCTGTTGCAAACGGGCGTTACACCACGATACATATACATATTTGAATACAGCGAACAGATATGTCAATGACCGGACGGAAAGTTCATAACTAGTTGAAAAATTTTTAAAAAATCTTGGCCACGAGAGACATTTCAGCACAAATCTCCCACTTTGCAGTCCAACATCGTGGCCACATAACCACGATGCCATGGCTCTTCAAATTTACTCGATGTTGCACGTCTTGTTGTTGGACCGTTCACTGTTTTCTATTTTGCTTGTGTTTTCACAGTTCATTGCACCTTCTTCCCGTTTCCATTCTTCATCTGTGTTCAGTTTTTGAACATCTACTGGGTGCATGTTAGCACTAAATCTAATGGGGGGGGGGGGGGTGCGATTGGGAGTTTTCCTTGTTAGAGGCCGATAGTGCATGGGAGAGCTTAAGAAGTTTTCAGCAGGTGGGCTGGTGTTTCAGCAACCGCCTGGTGACGAGTTCCACCGCTGATCAGCAACTCAAAATAGGCGATGGGGGAATCAGAGGCTGACCGTTCAGTCGTTGATTAAGGAGCAATAGGGCGTCGTACCAGCACGGTATGTTCGGTGTTAGCTGGCGGCCCCCACATTCAAGGTGAACGTTAAAGAAACCAAGAAACTCAGGGACAGATCCCTAACTGGGAGTAGAGGAGAAAAGATCCTATGAACATGTGTCCGAAAATGCATCAATATGACGGTAGACTGCGCTGACGAATGACAGTTCCTCTGACCACGTGCCTTTTGTTTCTTGCGTGCTGCAGGTGACAGGGATAATCGCGGCTCACGTGTAGGCTACGCATAATCGTAGTCTGGCTTACACCATGTTGCCGGGCAGCTTGCCTGGAGCTTTCATTGGGGTTCGCCTCAATATTCTGTAGAACCCGGACTTTCACATCGCGTGCGCATACAGTCCGTTGCCTCCCTACACGTTCGTCTGTCTGAAAGGACACATGACCACACGAATGTCCTAAAAGGTCGTGAAATGTTGTGTGATCTGGCTGGTGTCTCTGAGGATACTTGTTTTGGTATAGCCGTCCTGCCTCACGACCATTTCCATCTGCGTGGACATACACAAACACCACATCGACTTGTTCCCGACATAAATGCCGGACTATTCTTCTGCTTACAGTACGCAGCGCCAATCACATAGCCTGCAACACACAAGGAACAGACGGCACGTGGTCTGAGGAAGTGTCATTCGTCAATCCCATGTACCGTGCAACGATGCATTTCTGGACACATGTTTATAGGACCTTTTTCCCTCCATTTCCATTCAGGAATCCTCCCTGCTGTCCGTCGGTTGCATTAAAGTCCTTGTACAACAAACTAACAAATTGCAAGAACTGATACTTTTTCTCACTAAAGACAGAATTTGTACATTTTTTTGTTCCTTACACGTTTTTATGTTTACAGAATGTTATACTAACTAAGGAGTTTCTCTTGTATAAACAGACTAATACCTCAGCAACTTCCACAAGTAAATTCATCAGAAAATGCTATTTAACTCAAAGAATTTTCATAATGTTTGTATTAAATTCACATTAGATGCAGTTTCCGCAAGTATTTAACACGTTGATAACTGATATGCGTCTTCCTACACATATAAAGCATTGCTTAACATAAATTTTAGAAATACATCTAGTCATCTCCCAGTGCCCTATTGAATATTTGAACTTTAAAAGTATAATGTATTGGATGAGATTAATATCTACATGTTATACTGATATAATATCACTTAATTTATGTATACATACAGCAAATTGGAAAGTTTTGATTTCAGTGTGCTTTTCCATAATTTATGTCCCTCGTGAGAAATTATAATAATAAATGTTGTAAAATCTCTGGATGCAGGGACGGATGAATGTTGGTGTGAATGTATTTTTTCTTTCAATACCAAAATTTTCTGTAGAATGGCTGTAAGACGAGGATGCCATTCACATTTTGTATTTTATCTAACATTTTGGTTTCTTTTGTGATTTTTGGGTTTAGAGAGTCTTGGTTAAGGTTTTGGGTTTTACATTGGGTACCAGAGGGATCCTTTTCGTTACTCTCCCAAATTCTCGGTTCTCGCATTGTGCAAAATACTTGTTGGAGGAGGGCTGTAATGGTAAAGATACGAGTTTAGTTCCTATGTATCAAATGTAGCTCTTATTCATCTCGTCCGTAATCAAACGATTAAAAGTTACTACCATATAATCAAATAGATAGAAAGTGTTGCTATATCTCTTTATTACCTCGATTTGTTTCGACGTAATCTTCATTAGGCTTCACACCGACGTAATTCACTACAGTACCCAACTTCCAACACGCAGTACTTTAATTAATCTCAACTGTGATTTAACTCCTTTAGAACTCACTTCAAAGCCAGTAGATCATCGTTAACGCCTTGCTCATGTCCATCTAATCAATGATAAGATACGCAGATGAAGATACTTACTTGACACTGTAGTGCCTCACAGTTTCGACATTGACAACACAAGTATACACACACTGAAACCATATAACAAATCATTAACGTGGAATAATAATAACAATATACTCATCTTATTGTCTCTCTGTACCGATCATTAATACAGAATAATGATACTAATGATAACAGTAATAACAATGTACTCGTATTTTCGTCTCTAGTGTACCAATCACTAATACAGAATGGTAATAATAAATAAAATAGTATGTTATCTGTAATGTACCTGAGTGTAAGTTACTTACTAAGTCTAAATATAATGTATCATGTTCACATAAGAACTTCTGTTATGCGTATAAATCTTGTTATTTCATGAACAGGGCAGGCGGGTTAACTTAACATAACGCCAGAGTTTAATCACAAAACTTCGGTGTTACTTGACCTCTAGAAAATACACAAGTTATCTTCAAATACGTCTACATGAAGTTAACTGGCTTTGCATATATGTAAGTTGT
The DNA here is from genome assembly GCF_021461385.2 of Schistocerca piceifrons. Taxonomy (NCBI): domain Eukaryota; kingdom Metazoa; phylum Arthropoda; class Insecta; order Orthoptera; family Acrididae; genus Schistocerca; species Schistocerca piceifrons. The sequence continues at coordinate 91,933,100 of NC_060144.1, read as the reverse complement.
ATGGTACTATATTGTGTGAGAATTTGTAGTGTCTATGTTGCTACTAAGCTTAGACTTCCTACTGTTTGCTTGATTCTATTTTTTAAAGTGCAAGGCTATTATTTTAATTTATTTTCATTATTTTAGTTTTTACTGAATATGAATGTTTAGAGATTAACTTAATTCACTCGTCTAAACGGGTTTAGTGATGTCAGCGGCGTTTAGAGTCGTGGTAAATAAGCTGTCACAGTTGTGTTTCTGAGACGCACCTAACACTGTCTGAAGACAGTTGGTCGTAGCAGGATGGTATGTGAAACGCGCTGTATCGCGCTGCCATTCCAGGTCTGAGATTGCTGTGAAAATGGCGGCTTCTCTATTTCAAAATACCAAAATTAAGAATTTAACTGAAAACACATGTGAGATTCCGCTGCAAACTGTAATTTTATGCATAGAGAACGCCATGAATAACCAGGGTTAAGTTCAGAATTGATTGAAATCAGGTATTTTGTGAATAACGCAACTATATGTCTTCGTATAATGGGCCTTAAATTGCTCATGCTGATTGCACACTTACTATAACTTCCATTTCTCAGACGCAAATTGCCTTCTATGCCCTCACTATGTTGACTGCCCATCTACTTAAACTGAATTTTTCGGGCACAAATTGCCTGCTGTGCCTTCAAAAATGATAAAACCAATCTAAATTATCCTTCAGATAGAAAATGAGTGCAGTAGTCGCTGATTTAGATAATCAGTTTCTTCATTTGCCACAGTTTGTCCATGTGACACAGTCTACGTGTACCATCCACTTTATCGACATAAGAATTCTTGGCTGCTTTTACCGTTAGAGTTTTTCATTTCACCCCCCCCCCCCCCCCCGCCAATCTGTCTCCAATAAGTATCCAAACAGTTAATAACTTTCAACTTGACGTAGGTACAGTCCTCCATTAAATAACTCCCGATCTCTTCGATCTCTTCTGTTATTCTCCTTTTTCTTGAGATCTTCTACATAAATCTGACACAATTTCTTGTCCCATACGTCTATCCGTCTGTCTTCGTTCTTGAACCGCCTCAACTACCTCCGAATACATTACGCACTTAATTTGAGACTAAAAGCTAACCAATACATTCTAACACGACATCTATGCTCTGTCTCCAGCGATACTTTTCATTACATCGAACAGTTCTCAAAATAAAGTTAAATCATCTGCTCCCTGTTTCAATATTTATTTCCGAATTCTTCTGGACACATCACAGTCTATACATTGCTACAAAATATTTTTTTTCCTTTCTCAGTCCATAACAGTCCCTTCACTAACATATTTGCTTCGACTTCTGTACACCAACAACTATATCACCACTCCTGCGTCGATTACAAAACACATACATTAATCTTGATCTAACGGTCATAATACTTGATTACATACATTCAGTAAACTATTAGTACACAAAAGTACAATAAAATGAATAGATTTGCAAATGAAGTTCCATAAATGCAGATACATTCTCCATATTTTACGTTAGTACTCCAATCTCAGTAGTAACAACTCTCTCGCACGCAAACATTGCCGTAGTTTGTCAGCACATAAATACATAGAACATAAACCAATAAAATATTGCTGTAATTTCCATATCTTATCATCTTCCCTCAATAAATTATGTTTTAGTTGCTAATGGGCCCTATTTAATTTATTTCCTCCACCTACTGGTTTCACCTGTTCAGCCAGTGAATCATTAATTTGTCTTTTTAGTACGTATGCTGACACTTTGGCTTGTCAGTAGGCACCTTCAGCAATGCTTTCACCTTCTTCCTCTTCCAGCTTGATTAACAAACAAAAGACTTTTTGCGCATGCTAGTAATGCTTCTTTCCTCATAATAAACAATTTCATTTCGCAAACACCAACGAACGCAGAACAGTGAAAATACGTGATGTCTTGCATCTTCAGATGTGTGTATCTGAAATTAAATTTTCTGCTCTTACTAGTCCCTCCACTTTTCTCTCTCTTGTTCGTCCCTGCCACTTGTGCTTCTCCTTCTCTTCGTCTTCTTTCTTCTCTGTTTCCCCTTAACTGACATATCCTTTCAGCCAAAATCACCTCCTTCTCTTCTGTCGATGCCAGTTTATCCTGTGGAAGCCTTTTCGTTTCTGCGTAATTATCGCCATCTGTCCATTGAACCTGCTTCCTACATTCATCTCTATAATTTTAGCCCCTCTCCCCGTCCCCTCCTACCTTTCCTCCATTACGAAATCTACGATTCCTTGATGGCCCATGATGTGTTGTATCAACTAATTCTTTCTTTTAGTAAAGTTGTGCCATAAATCACGTTTTTACCCAGATCGATTCGGCACACCATCATTTGGTGTTCGATCTATCCATTTAATGCTAAGCATTCTTCTCTATCGCCATCTTTCAGAAGCTTCTTTATACCACGAGCTGAACACGGTGAGCTGCACTTAATTATTTATTTGCGAAGCTGGGATTCGGGCGACACCCATCGTTAGTGGTATGTATCTCTGTAGGTTGGCAGTGCTAACAAAACTCATCCTCTACGAAATGTCAAATACGATGGAGGAGGGTACATTTGAGGGCAAGTGGCCCAGATCCCGTATCAACCGAGTCGAAAGTTTGAATCGAAAATCGTTGTGATATCTCTGATAGTGTGCCTATTCAACTGCAAACTCCTTGCTTTTCCTACTTTGGGAGGAGTTTTTGTAGGCCAAAAGAAGAAAAAATTTCCACTAAACAAGTTCATACCTTAAAGGCTATGATACTCTGAAACACAGCTCTTCTAATGAAAAGGTACTCACAGCTCCAAAACGCTCCCAGCTCCGGTTACAGATATACCGACGTCATCTGTGGGTTCGCACCTGTGACGAAGTTTTTCATCTTTCTGTGTGTTAATTCGACTGTAGTTTCTCTTTTGTGAATTCTCCTTGTTTCCAATGTAAAGTTAGTTAAATGTGAAAACTGAAATAGCGTTACGGAATGTTGGAGTAAAGTTACCAGATGATGCTGTGAATACAAAGACCAATATGTAACCTATACAGCAGAAAACTTAAGTTTTCAGTATTCAAGAACCAACATTAATATAAAACCAGTGTGGGACTTTACAAGTGCTCATTAAATGATCTAGCAGTAAATACATTGTTTGAGAGTATGTGTGTACTGTGTAATGACTTGTCTGAAATGCCTTATGATAGTAATTATAATTAAAATTAATAATGTAATATAATTTTAACACCATGAATCATAATCCGAGTTCAGAGCTTTTCCGTCATTGTTTTTCGAGTTACAGGTTGAAGTGTAGAGCAGAAAGCATGCATCTTTACCTTACCTCGATTTCAATCCGAACACTTATCTATTTGTTTTCTGTTTTTATTGCTGATCCTTTGTTCTCTTAAATATTGTGTATTACTTCTATGTTTGTGAGAATTTCAGACATCTTGCGCCTAGCAAATTTTACTCTGCTTTTGCTAGAGCTACAGTTTCTATGAAAGCCCGTTGATTTTATGTTAAGTCTTGATTACATTATGAAGCCTAATGTGGGACTGCCTTTCAGGCACGATTAGTTTCCCAAAAACCAAACTGATCGCCAAGTAACAGCTCGTAAATTTTATTTTCAGTATTCTTTGTCTCCTTGATGCCATAGCAAAAATGTGGAGATCCCAGCTGCTACACTTTCACTGTGGAAAGTAAACGTATTTATTCCTATTTTTTGTGCCTAAATGGCTGCATTTATTGTTTTCCACCAGATGCAAAGTCTGAAGAGTTCATGGTCAAAGAAACAGCACGGAAATAAGTGAGATGTCGCTATGCCCATTGCTGTATAGCTGCTAACCCATGATCACATGTTACACTTGTGGCCTTTAGATGAATTACAGTTAGTGACAAGTAGCACATAGAAAGGTTATGATATAAAAATAATGAAAAAGGCGTAAGTAGGTTTTACCTTTCAGTGTGAAAAATTCATCTGCGTATTTTTCAAAGTGCTTGGATGTCGACTAAAGTGTCACTTGTTACTTTTTATGCTGATGCAGCCAGTGTTGGTTGTGTTACAGCGCATGCTGCTAGAGCAACCGTGCGGCGTGGGCGAATCAGTGACTGTGATCCTGCACGGCATCAGTCATGAGGATATGCGCCGCCTGCTGGACCTCATATACACCGGAAGCACCGAGGTGCCGAGCAGTGACTTGTCGCGCTTCCTGTGCACCGCTAAGGAGCTCGATGTCAGCCTGCTGCGGTCAGCGGCACTGCGGATTTGTGAAGTCGCCGCCTCACCAGCCGCAGATCCAGACAGGAGACCCACTGCCGGCACTATCCCCTCTGTCCCCTCATCGCTGCCGAAAACGACGTCAGACCCTGCAGTGTCGCCTGCAAAGGAGCGTTCCTTGCCACGCAGCCAGTTGCAGCTGATGGCCCCTCAACTCTGTGACACTGGCTCTACGGACCACTGGCAGCAGGCGCCACCTACCGGTCCGCCTGCACCACCGCCGGCGTGTCGGAGCCCTTTGACGCACTCGTCCTTGCCACCCACAACTACCCACAGCTTTTCCCAGGCTGCTGCACAGCCCGCGATGCAGATGCAGTGCCACTTCTACACCCCGCCACCTACTGTTACCTTCGTGAGCAAGTCGCCCTGGACCGCGAGTATGAGCCGGCACATCCAACCCTGGATACCGCAAAATGGTGACGCAGAACAGGTGTGGTCCTTCACCTGAACTTTCACACTTTGATTACCAGTGCTAATCTGAGGGTACAAAAAGGTCTTGGGATCACTAAACTACTGAAAACAACGAATTGTACACATTTATCCTTTTATCATTATTTATCATTTAACAGCTCCAGTTTCCAGGACTCTGTCTGCAGGCAACTTCCATATCTTCCTATCAAGACTATTGCTCATGACATCATCCTTTGATCCTGCTGTCAGGGCAATGCCCACCTTTATCAATGTCTATATCCAATATCTGCAAACCACTGCGACAATCATGGCAGAGAGTACTTCCCACTGGATCAGTTATTGCGACCCTTCCCAATCTATTCACATATGGAGCATGGTAAGAATGATGGTTTAAACACCTTTATACATGTCATAATTAGTCTGCTTTTGTCCTCACGATGTCTGCAGTAGCAATACACGTGTGGTTAGTATATTTTTTCCTTCACCAGTTGAGACTGCATATTGAGTCTCTGTAAGTAGGCTTCCTCTAGATAGTTAGCGTCAATCTTGATGTGTCTATCACTTCACTTTCTTTAGCACCTCCGTCACATTATCCCATGAGTCAGAGCAACCAGAGACCATTCTTGCTGCCCTTCTCAGCATGCATTCAGTATCCCCTGTTTGTTCCATTTAGTATGGGTCTTATAAGGCAGTTGCGAGTCACCCTGACTGCTGTATACCCAACTGAAGGAATTTTACTACCTTGTACGAAATACAACCTTTGACAGATGAAGCAAATAGGACTAGAAAGCAGACTATCATAGGAAAAGAGGTATTCCTGGCTAATACAAGCCTGCTACAGCATTCTATGGAAGTTAATTGTGGAAATGTGGAAAAATCGAAAAGAAGAGAATCAAAGCGTTTGATACTATGGATATATGTTGAAAATTAGACTGATAAAAAAGGAATGAAGGGATTCTGTGCAGAATCGGCAATACAAGAAACGTGTGAAAGACGCTGACAAGACGAAGGAGTGATACAGGATTATGAAACATGTGTTAAGACATCAGAGAATGTCTATGGAAGTGAATTATGAAATACTGAAAAATCAACAAAAAGAGAATCAAGGAGGACTCCCCAAAGACATATACTAGACATTTCAAAGGTACCTCAGGAACCATCGTCTGTTATGTCACCTCGAAAGTATGGGAACTGCTACTACTCATCTATTTGTGGCGTATCAATGACAGGGATAGGCACCATGTACAAGGTAGACAGAACTCGGAGTGTTACTCCCATTCCCCTAACCAAAAAGTTCAAGGTGCAGTATACCACTGAAATCGAAGCTGTGCCAACGAGATTTACTTCAGACGTTGGGAAACCTCCTGTGTCAAACGAAGAAAATGCAGAACAGTTAGCGCTTATTAACTGGAAGGAATATCAAGTGCGCTGTGTGGATGTGCACAGGTCTTATCCCATATGTTTGAAATGCTATTCTGGCACTACTGAAGGAACAGTGTGCAACCAGTTGCGGATTTTAGCGAATGATGGAACAAGCAATTCCTCTTCATAGCCATACCCATATTGTTCCTGTGACTGGCAGAGAAGATTGAGATTGTAATAATGCTGGCCCATTACTGGTGCAGGGGCAAGTTAGATATGCATGATGACACCACTTATGACATCATGCAACACTGCCAAATTCCTCACTCCACTCATCCCACTACCCCTGTAACATAATAGGCCAGTTGCCCAAAATAGATAATGGGGATAAATTCGAAAATACAGGATGGCAGACTTAGTCAATTCTCCTGAGTATAAAATCGAAAATAGCGGACAGGCCACTAATCCTATTAGGTTTGCTCTGGCAATATGAAACACAATTCAAGATTACGATCCAAAATTTCAGACCCTGGGATAATGGTGCATACCTATTGGTTTCTAGGTCCTTTTTACTAAGAATAGAATCTAAGACGGCGAATCAAGACGGTCATTTGTGCTAGAGGGATTTCCCAAGCCCTATGGCATCGTAGACTAATATGCTGACCTGGGGATAATGGTTCAGCATGCATGGTTGCCAGATCACTTGTGCTAACTACAGAATCTGATTGTGTTTTCGTAGCCCTGTAAGGATAGAATAAAAGACGACCAATCTCAGTAAACTGGAGGAATCTAGATGGTTGCCAGATCAATTGGCCATAGGTATACAAGGAGCTTGCATGTTCAAACAATTTTCCCCATCCGTTAATATCTCACTCGTGGTGTTTAAGCAATTGCATCATAAAGTTTGGTTCCCAAGACCTGCCTCGTCCTAAGTTTATAACTGTGCTCTGTGAAAAAATTTGCAGTAGGATAGAAAGGAACAGTTTTGTCTTCATTTTAAATAAAATGCAACGGAGCTTCTTTGGTGGCCATGGAGACTGCTATGGCGCTATGCCAGAGATGATAATCAGTCGACTGCGAGCCGCCACTGAACAGGCCATGTCACCATGCCTAGTTTGCTGCTGCTGAGCACTTGGCTGGCAATGGGCACCGTTAGCTTTGAGTAATGCCATCAGTGTGCTCAAGAGAGCACCATGTCAGCAGTTCAGCTGCTCCCACAGATTATCCCACGCCTCCACAGACCATTGGAATAGATTCCCAAGTTTGAACCCAAGAGTTCACTGGCCGTAAATTATAAATAATGGGATATTCAATATCCAGTATAGTGGTTAAGATTTCCACTGTAACATGTTGTTCCTGATGGTGCTGCAGTTACCCACAACACAGCTCTAATGCTAGAACCCATGTGAGCATAGTTAAAATGGTGGGAACATGGGAAAATGCAAGAAGCACACATACACTTTTGCCCAGATTGAAAAAAGTCACGAAATTTAAAATGGCATTAGTTACGTGACAGCCAACTCTTGCACATACCACGACAACACCATGTTACTTCGAGTTTCCTCATAAATCACACAAGCACATTCATTTTCTAGGGAGAATTTGTGCAATGGTATTGAATGCCAAAGGGTTATGAACACTATTTTTAAAATTTCTCAACAAGGTATTAATTTGTGAGAGACTTGGTGGCTATTAAACAAGCAGATCTCATCATCATCCAAACCCCAAAACTGAATGAAGTTATAAGTATGAAGCGTGGCTCAACCATCTTTGAGAGCTAAGCATGTTTATATGAAGTGACAAGTTGATTCAGAACCATCAAAAAGGATATAAATAAATGCAATATTAGGGGAGAAGTGGTCGGTGACCAAGTTGCATGTCACATCCCTAGAGAAAAAATTGAGCAGTGGTACACTCAGTACCACAGAACATCACAGTAGTGGCAATTGGGAGACTGACAACCCAAAGAGACACTGATGGATTCACATATGGCAACACGAGACAATCACATACGCCAGCCATGTCTGCTAGAGGCTTATGTGGGAACTTGAGGGGCCACGAAGCTGTTGTCAAACGCTAGGGCCAAGGGCCCATACACAGAATCACATAAGTGTGGATCTGCCTCCTATCAAAATGTGGAAGCTGTTGTGTCAGCTCTGTGGGAGATAGCACTGACACAAACGAGGAAGAAGAGTTGTGATGGCCAGTGGCATGAATCCAAAATGATCTGTACATAATACTTGAATATTAAATGAACACCTTGTTCCTAAAAAGAAAATAAACATAACTTCTCTTTATGAAGTGGCTTCCTGTGCATCCTACTTACAAGTACTTTAGCCACCATTACCATTCGCAGAAATGTATTGATTCTCTCAAAGTCTGTGACTGAAATGTGCCGACCAGCGATGGGCGGCCTGTTAAATCTTTTTAACGTGGGGCGCTGAACTCTGTCTTCCTGGAGGTATAACACTACCTGCTCTTTCCATTGACGCATGGGTCAGCGCCTTCTTGACGCCATTTCACAACACTGTGCAGGTCGGTGTGTAGTCGAGGCATATGGGACTGCACAAAGGCTAGTGGTGCTATGGCAGGATTCCAGTGCTGCAGCACAAGCCACATCCTGTCTGAAGACGAGGGGTGCTAAACAGTGGGCCACTTTGTGCATCCATCTGAGCACATAGCTATATATGCAGACATGTGACTCTCATCATAGTTTAACTCACCATCTTCTATTGCAATGAAACCATATCTTCCGTTTCCTCAAGTGACGCAACGCGTAGCTGAGATTTAGTTCAGACCTTAACCGCAGGAGCGTCCGGGAGCACAGTTATTGCCCATAGCGCACGTGCGGATGGTCTTTCTGCAGCTCCCAGTAGGGGGCACCAGGAGCGCCGCTTCCTCCAACTATGAGCGTCTTCCCGCGCACGCGTATTGCCTGCTCCCGTCATGATAAATTCCGACGCCGCCGCGGGATTACCATCAGTCGCGCCTTGCAGCAGTAACAGCACCAGCTACCACCAGCTGACGATGTCGAGCAGTTGCATCGAAGAAATATTGTGCGATTTACACAATACGATCCGGCGGAAAACCCGAGAAGCGTATTTGCAAACCATATCTTTTTGATAATGATTGTATTGTTCCTTAATTAACACTGAAATCATCAGATTTCATGATGAAACTCATGTTGGAGTGCTGTGAAGCAGAATCCCTGAATAGTCCAGTGCCAGACCAGGGTTAAAATCCTGTTGATGGTGAACCGAAGGGTTTGGCATCATGGTATCAGGGACACTGAAGTTCAAGATGAACTGACGAATGAGGTGCTGTATGTGCTTGGAAGGCCCCAGCTGGCTAAGAAATATTCCCACTGTCAATAAGTCTACTATGGCACAGTGTGATTGGTGTGGTACTGTCGTTCAACACACACACACACACAACACAGCCCTGGGGTACACAATCGTGCATTGCTACGTTACTGTGGAGGCAGCTATTTGCATGGGCTGCATCTATGCTTTCAAGCCCTCTGGCGCTGCACATGAGCTGTGACCAGCTGTCCATGGGCTGTATGACATACAACGTGTGGCCACATGGCAGCAGGCACCACCTTCCCCTCCACACAATGCCTTGCTGTGGTGGTGTACAGTGAGAGACTATCGAGGTTGGGCTGCAGACAGGCTAGGATCTGGAGCGGGAGACAGCTGACCTGCATTCCAGTATCTCCTGTGTGTGTGTCCTGAAAAAACCAGATAAAAAACCAGTGGCAGGCTGCATCTTCTGCACGTTCAGGTGTGAGCACTCCATGATGGCATAGGCCTGTCCTCTGCCATGGGCGTTTCAGTAGACCATCGTGAAGGGGAAGGTGGCAGCAGCTATGATGGCAGGAGTGGTGGCATCTGGGAGTGGGGGGGGGGGGGGGGGGTACCACAGTGAGTGGTGTTCTGCTGGGTATGACGATGGAGGTACCGACGCCGGGGGCTGTGGTGACTGGAGCTGTGGGGGTGTCCACGGCTGAGGTGACCCAGATTTCCAAGGCTGTAGCAGCAGAAAAAGTGGTTGCGATGTAGGAATGATGCTGATAAAGCCAGAAATCTGGTAATAAATATGCCAAAGATAATGGGTGGGGGGAGACACGATCTGCCAGTGCATCTTCTTTAACAGAAAGATGCAGAATGAGCAAATAACATAGGTTACTCTGGCCACAGGTCGGACTGCAGGCCAGGTTCCCATGAAGGACCATTGTTGAAAACCTTGTAATGCACCTAGTTAGTGGCCTGGAATTTTGGGGAGGATGGGATAGAATCTGGGTAACTCAGATGGAGGACATGCAGCGTTGTCCTCTGAGATCTGACAGGTAGAAGTTCCCCTGGCATCTTATCTCCCTGAGGTGTCCTACAGCATTTCGATAAGAAAAAGAACAGAGAATTTTGCTTGCAGTGGGACTGCCACAATTGTGACATTTGTACATTGAAGGTACGAGGAATCGTTCTGCTTCACCATTAGACCGTCGGAAGAAAGATGCTGAGATGCGATGTGTGTCGCCTTTGGACTTACTGAAAAGTGCCAATACTCTTGAAGTCAGTTGTGGGCCACTATCAAATACGATCATGGTTGGTTATCTGTCTTGGCAGACTATAGTTGCCAAAGTTCGAATCGTGCCGGTTTACATTGCGGAATTCAGGAAACCACAAAAGAAAATTTGGAAAAGTGTCCAACACAGAAAGATACTGCAAGCTCAAAACAGCCCTGCAAAATCGATGTGAATTCATTGCCAGGGGCGTCTGGTCAGGTTCAGTCGAAAGACTGTTAGTGAGGAGCAGGCAGGTTAACAGTGTACCCCTCGAAATGCGACTTCATGTGATCAACGTCGTTGTCCATATCGAGCCATTTAATGTGCTGCCTGGCGAACTGCCTTATATGCACGATGCCCCAATGTCGTTTATGAAGAAAATCCACATCATATTGCTACAAAGATACAGGGGACAGCATGCTGATTTATTCATTTGATGCGTGTAAAAGCAAAACTAAACTTTTGACAGAAAATGTATCTTGCTGAGGAAAACAACGACAAAGAGTCCCATTTGGAAGTGACTTCCTATCTGAGGGATAGCAGACTGAGTAAACTGCCGAAGAAACCAGAGGGGTACCATCTTGCACCGTGGCCATGGCGCTTTGATGGTGACCAATCTAGAGGTAATCGCTGTGGCTTTCTTGATCTGGTCAATGTGAAAGCAATCCCCCTCAGAAGAATCAAATTCAGCATATTGTGCGATAGGAAGATGAGATAATTTATCAGAGCTGTAGTACTGACCATAAAGAGACTGATGATATTTGGAAATGCAGAAGCTGATTGCCAAGGGGTTCTTCTCCAGGTGAATGTAATTCACCTTAGCTTTGTTCAGCTGTTTCCATACGAAAGCAGTTAGATGACCCATGGTACAGTTCTTGGGACAGCACCACCCTAATGCTATCGGAGAAAGTATCCACCATGAGGGCCACAGGGTTCACAGGATCAAAGTGCACTAGAAATCAATCGCTAAGCTAGAAATTTCGAAGATTTGGAAAGCCATATCTTGCTCATACGACCAAACGAAAGGAACATTTTTTTGCTAGAGACCAAGTAATGGTGCAGCAAATTGAGCTGCGTTAGGTATTTAGCGAAATTAACACTATATTTTATCTAGAACAGTTTGAATTTCAGCGATATTTTTCTAGGAAAGGTACTTCTGAATAGCCTCCAAATGTTTGACATAGGGACGAACACCGTGGGCATTAACTGTGGTATTCCATTTGGGTACAGAAAAATTCACATTTCTCCAGATTGCTTCGGAGCCCTGCTTGAGACGACGATGATTGGAGCAGGAGAGCACCTTTGAAATCATTTGCTGCAAAAACTGTTGGGAGATTGCTGGAGTAGAAGTGCTCCCATAGGGGAGAAACTGATATTGGGGCAGCGTGATCGGAGCTTTGATGAAAGGGAAGGGTATCACTGCGTCACACAACGGTAGTTGTAGTTCGAGAAGAACAGTTCTCCTTGTAATCTGTTCATTGATCGTTCAGGGCGATGGAGAGAGTAAAAATCCACGACGGACTGTGCATTCATGGTTGACATGAAATCTGTGCAAAGTTGAAGTTATCCATTGGATTTTCTGACTGTGATGACAGGTGACACTAATTGACTGGTGGACATGAGTGTGATAATCCCCGGATAACATGACTAAACATAGCATTACCACTCTGAAGCTTACTGTCAGCATTTCAACGTGGACAATAAATATTAATTTCTTGTTTCAGAATCACTGTAGTTATTAAAATGCATTTGATAATAATGGTTATTTCAGTTTTCCGTTTGGATCCTTGCGTTTCCATTAGTCGATCCTCTGCTGAGACCATTAAATTACATACAGTTAGATGATCATGTATCAAATATATCCTTGGCTCTATTAAGATAGTCTAATTTATCAAATAGTTGGGCTGTGCTTGTGTCAACCTGTCACAGACAGTCTTTTGCTTACTATGTCTAGTAAGTTGGTTATAAGTATTTCTGTTAAGTATAATTAGTTTACCAGTTCATATGTTGACTGAGATGGTATTCCACAAAGTTTGTATCTCCATCCCAACTTTCACTGTATTTTTGAGGACAAGAAATCTGAAGCAACAATTTAGTGTGTGCGTTTTCAGAACAATACTTAGCTTTAAACGAACGAGTAATGCCCTCAAAAGTGGAAAACGACTCAAATTCCTCATCGCACACAGTGAGGCACTAACCTGCAAGTGACTAAAAATAAATCTTATGCTCTTAGAATTATACCAAAATGACGATAGCGCTCCCTGGAATTACTTTAAGAAGATAACAGAATATACAGATCCCCTTGGTTTGAACGACTGAAAATGAGTACTAGTATTCTTCATTCCTAATTTAAGTACCTTCACTAGATTCCACCTAGATTTTTGTAACTGGCCCCTCTGCTCATGATATAAGTTGGAGTTCAGTTACCTATGCACAGACGACTGATTTCCGCTAGCGTCATGTGGACTACCCTCATTTTGACTGCATCGAATTGAAGTCAATCAATCTCCATTACTCGAGCTTCTGGTCGCTTTCGACGGAGCGTATTCCATCTGAGAGATTAACTTCTGTTACACGTAAATCAGCCTGTTTTATTTTCTCTACGATCCATTTCTGAGTTTTATGTAATTTATACTCTGCAGTGTATATATATATACATACATACATACATACATACATATATATATATATATATATATATATATATATATATATATATATACTGTGCAAGGTTTTTTATTTTACTCTATTCCATGATATTATTTTTACACGAATTTCAAAATTCTCTTAACAATTGACTGAAAAAAGTTTATCACTTTAATCAATTATCAAACATCACTGAGTACGTTCTACTCAAAATTCAAACCCTACGACATGATTGTATTTAGGCACATCCTGGAAACCTAGAACTTCATGTGCTGTTTCGGAGTAATACCAAGGTAATTTTATTTGAAACTTGTCCCAGGCCATTGATGCTGCATTTTGCACAGAGCCTAAAATACTTCCAAACAGCAGGTGAGGCTTCGATTACTGGTATACAGTTAATATTAGAGAAAACCAATACTGTGCAAACCGTGTCAGGATACAATGCTTCAGTCTTGCATACGTCTGTGATGAAATATGTACGTGGCCAGCCCCTAAGACTGCCATCTTTTCGAGCAAAACATTAAATTTCATCTATTGTTAATATGTTAATATGTATCCGCAACTGTGCACAAAACAGAACCTGAACTGTTTCTATAAATTCTAAGTATCAGGTATCATTCAGTTATTGGGCGTGTGTTGATCATCATTAAAATAACTGGTAATATGTTCGCTACAGTTTCATGTATTAGGTACTATGTATTTGGAAAGCTATCAGTATAGTTCTTTATAAGGAATTGGACGATACATGTATTATGTATTAGTTACTAGCACCATGATCAGTTGATCATTTATGTATAATGCTTATGTTGATATAACATAAAAGTAGTTCAATTTAATTAATAAGTGTTAATGATCAGTTTAAAATGATTTTTCAAATGATATTTAGTATCATACACGAAAGATGCAGCATGTAACGTTGTGCACTCAACCACAGTTATTTCACTGACTATTTTGAATGACTTAATCACGTACTCACAGTCTTTTGTAATACGAAATAATGGTAGCTTCACTATAAGTTGTGAATTAATGTTGTTTACAAAAGTGATTATTCACCACCAAGTCAGTGATATAATGTCAGTTTCATCTGCAACTCGTTTCGATAAACGAAATGTATGTCTTTCTTTCTTTCTTCTTCTTTTCCGAAATATTTATTACAAAATAGTTCTTGGAACTCAACAACCTATAATGATAACATTCTCCTCTTTCATTCACTTTTAATTCTATAAATTCTACCCAAATAATATCGTGAGTCAGACTTATTACTAATATACTGAATCTCTGAACATTGTCACTTTCGTTGAAGTAACTAACAGCAAACAAATAATATCTTTACATGTACATCTTTCTTTCAAAACACTTCCTTTTTATAGCTTTAGTTTTTTATTTGATTTTATTATTTCTTTCTTTAACTACCTAAATTGTTTCAGGGATAACTTTATTTTCCCTTAAATACTATTGGAGGCTCTTCTTTCTTCAGTGTACCAAGCCTTCATTGGCTTTCTTCGTTTACATCAGAAATTGGCAGTTCTGAACGAGTACCAGAAATTCTATGTCCCCAAGTACATTGAACTGGCATACACAAACAAATTCAAACAAAAAACTTGAGCATCATCACCACTTTGACCCTGATGTGATGCAATCCAAACAAATTTAAGCTTTTTCAGGTGTTGGCAGACTGCAACCCACTATCGTTTCCTACATTAGTGGTCAGTCGCCACTTCACAGTAGAAAATAATGATAATACTCTAACGTTCTACCACAAATGGTTCAAGTGGGTTACTGTGCACTGTTAAGAGAAAGATGTTCGCAGATTACATGTCATCTACACTACACAACCAATATATAGTTTCGTTCCGAAAGTGGCTGGTGCCTGTCCAGTCAGCTCAATACAAACCACCAGTCGATTCTCAACGCAATCAATGCATCAGACTATCCCGTTATTGTCGGCAAATCTTCCAAATATACACAACAGAGTTTCTTTCAGAGTTTTCTAGTCACTTATACAAAAACTCAGCAAACGTTCCATTATCTCACAGGTTACTAAATAGGAGCACTATCTCAAAATCTATGGAACAGTTCCGATTAGTGTTTGACTGTAACTCAATTCACGTATCAACAATAAGTACTTGGTCTTAGTACAGTGTTCTCAATGAAGGTTTCAATCATTCCACATATTTGTTAAGCCAACGTTTTACGCAATTACTTAGAAAGGTCTCCCTCACTGATTCATAGTGGATCCACTAGATCATAGGTCGTCAAACTTCTTTGCCGAAGCGCCAATAGAGGCATTGTGGGATGGCATATCACGCTGCATATGTACCGACCTTAATATTACTTGGTAACCCATATAAATTAATATCTCCTGTGGCCCCAAGAGACTACAATGAGGCCAAAGCAAGTTGGCAGACAGCCTCCAGGTACTGATTGTGAAGAGTCATCACCATTCAGAACACTTCATTTGATTGTTCCCTGTCTCTGATTGATGCCATCCTCGGCCAACTCAAAGTTGTGAGACTGCTATTGCCTGGCGAAATCATCTTGTGCCATCTGTGGGGTAGATGATTAACTGATTAGTGACCGTGTTGAAATCATATTTAAATGAATTAGACAATTTCAGACACTACTACAAATGTTTACTAAATGTTCTCATGTCATTTTTCTTCCACTCATTGCATTGTATTGAAACAGCTTTAATTTATTTTCTTATTCCTAACTACAAATACGTCCTGCATTTGAAGATGAAGACCTCTGTAAAGTGCATTCGCAAATACAAGTTCCTTCTGTGACAAAATTTATACCATATCAATTTATTTGTACGAATATGCACACCCGTGAGTTGTCAGTACTCGAACACTCAAAAACATTACTCCTCACATATCCTCTAACCCAGCAGTGGCCGCACTACTTATAGCTCTGCTTCTTAGGTAAGTGGCCAGATTTACTTAGTTCATAGCCAAATTCACCAAAGACACTTATTATTAAGGTCATTTAAAATATTACTCTCTCTGCAATTATTTTTGTTTGTTATTGAGCACAAAAACGACAGTCTTGATAATCACTTTATGTTAGTTGAAGTTTTTGGATTCAGCTGTTTGTTTTTACTTGCATATTATTATCAAATATGGCTGAGAACTTTGGGCCAATGTAACCCTTAATTTGGAGTGCATGTGGCCCTTGGCCTATAGTTTGGCGATCACTGCTCTAGACAATAACGTACTTGGAGAAATTCGAAGAGCTAAACAAATCGTTTATATTGGACAAGCAATCACTGTGACCCGTAAGTACCCAAAATCTATTACTATTGCAGGTTCCACTACTTCACTGCAGCTATTCATCCAACAGCTAACTGTAGCTATCAATATGCCACCTTCACTAATAACTCCTCAGTTGAACTCCCTGGCATAGCTCCTCCTGTATGACTGACCACACGAGCCACAGTAAACAATTTTGGAACCAGTTACAGAAACAAGTATACAGCACTACCATCACTTTTAATAATTAAATCAATTCTGCTCTCAGTTCTGACCATTGTCTTCTTGCAATGTGATTTTACGGTATCTCAGAATTTTATTCTGATGAAGACACCCTTAGTGTGAAACCTAGGTCAATGTACCAAACAGTTTCTTGCAATCGGTTGGCTGTATAATCTTGTGTTGTAACTGATAATACTCTTAATAGAGATGGAACCCTGCAGCTCAGCATGGCTTGGGATTCAGTGATCCTGTGGTTGAAGCAGGTGCAGTGGACACCGAAACAACATACGCTATACGTGAGCACCAAGACAGCACAGATGGGAGCTAGTATAAATCTTCATGTGGGGCCTGCAAGACACCTTATGGCGTGAGGTGTAGTATATATTGTGTCCCAGTATCACTTCCTCTGTTTCCTGTTCTAATAGCACATGTTACACAGGGAGAACGATTGATGTTTGTGGCCGAGTAGCTCTAATTTTATCTTGATGATTTTTTTTGTGATGTACACTGGAGGAAACCATATATTGGGAGACTCTCCTAGGAACGTACACGCTAGGAACTGTAACAGTAGACCATTCAGTGATAGACAACACCTATATTTCAGAGTCTGCCTCTTTATAAGGCGCAGCATCTCCGTGACGCCTGCCTCTTTAGAAGGCGGAGCATCTCCGTGACGTTTTCGTGCTTATTGAGTGAACTTGAAACGAAACGTACTGCTCTTCTTTAGATATTCCCTATTGCTTTTATCAGTCCTATCGGGTGCAGACCACGTACCAACGAACAGTATTTAAGTATTAGTCGAATGATTATCTTGTAAACTACTTCCTTTGTGGAGGGACTATACTTCCTCAGAATTGTTCCAATGAATCTCTTCTGGCTACTGCCTTACGCACCATTATTTTCTTGTTACCGTTATATTTCAGATTGATCTGTACCTATAATCCCAGATATTTAGTGGAATTAACTCTCCCCAGCGATTTTCCTGCAATTGTGCAATAATGCAATAAAATGTCTTTCTACCTTCGTATTTATAATATGTTACGTTTCTTTACATAGAAGGTGAATTGCCACACTCTGCATCACGTACTGACGCTTTGTTTATCTTCCTGCACTCCGCTAAAATTTTCTAGCATCGTGACTTCTCTGTATACAACAACATCATCTGCGAAAAGCCTTGGAGGACTTCTAAAGTTTTCTACCAGTTCACACACACACACATACACACACACACACACACACACACACACACACACACACACATATATATATATATATATATATATATATATATATATATATATATATATGTATGTATGATGTATGTGTGTGTGTGTGTGTGTGTGTGTGTATGTGTGTGTGTGTTTGTGTGTGTGTGTGTGTGTGTGTGTGTGTGTATGTGTGTGATGTTCCTACAGTACTTCTTTGGCGTATGCTCTAAGTTACTTTTACACCTGAATACATCTCTCCATTTAGAACAAAATGAAATGCTCTATTTTTCAGAAACTTATTAATACAATCAAAAAGCTGGACTGTATCCCGTATTGTCGTATTTTGCAAATTAAGTGACAATGTGGAACTGTATTGAATGACTTCCAGATGTCAAGGGACACGGCGAGTCCCTAGTTGGCTATGTTTATAGATTTCTTGATCTCGTGGACGAGTGGACGAACAGGGCGAGAATACCAGCAGGTCACTGGCAGTCATACAACTTCACAGTTTCCAAGTCGAACTTGGTCGAAAGTTCGTGTTATTTTAACTATGTGATGTGCCTACAAGCTTGATGTTATATTACTTATCATTACTGCCATCAGACTCTTTTATATTTCATGTATTCGGCAAATGAATAATACATACATGCAAGATGCATCATCCTACTCAGTTTTGATTGAGACTGAAGGCAACACAAATTAGAACCAAATATTGGCCTATCTTGATATGAGTAATTCACCCCAGGCAACCAAGAGTATATTGCAACAAATGGCTCTACCTAATTGGATACCCTAGTTCTGGTCCAGCAGTAATAGATGCCGGAGTACTGTCGCCCTTGTTGTTATGTCTCACGCAGTCTGTGTCAAGTAATTTCATTTTTCCCAACGCTTCCGGATATTGTGAGGTGTCGCTATAAATTCTCGTTCCGGTAACAATTTTACACACACAATAGTACGAAGTAAACCCCGTGCTTGTGGTTTCACGCGGCTGCTCATAAATATCGTTTAATGTATTCTCCTAAGTGACTGATTTACACAACGATTAAAATAGTGTAAAAACAGAACTCATACGCGAGAAATTACAAGCTTCCCCAATAAGACGAGGCAATGCTATTTCGATATCTTAGTCGATAGAAACCAATCACAAGCAAGGTCAACTGATGATTGGCCTTCACATGAGAATGTAGCCGCATAACTACATGATTTACGTAAGAGTGTAGCCATATATGTATATGATTTTACCATTCAATGTAGCAACTGTAAAATAAGACCTTTGTGGGACACTGCATACGTATGTGCAAGACTATCCGTTATTTATGAATTGTTAACATATCTCCACATAATTTCTTATCGATCCAGGGTGTCCCAGAACAGTTCTGTCAGACTTCGAGGGGTTGTAGAGCGTGTATTGAGGAACACATCTAGGACAGAAAACTACGTCCGGAAATGTCCAACGACACTGTAGTTCGTCGAAATTATAGGTACCGACGTCTGTCTCTGAGCCACCACCCATTCGGCAGAAAGCGTGAGTTTTACGCTGACGAACTGTAGGCGGAATATCCCGTGGTGTTGTTTGTTATCCAGCGATCGCGACTGATTGTAATATCGCCAGTGGGGGTGACGGAGTTAGCTGCTGCGTAGACAGGCCTTGTCTCTCACGAAGGCGATGGTAGACGACGCTTTAGGATATGGGTTTCGTTTTAGAGGGAGATCCAGGAGAGAAATGAAGTGTAATTGGAACCCACGTCCTAAACAGTCAGCACAGAGGCGGCAGAGGAGACAAAGCCTTTCCATGTAGCAGCTTCTCCGCTGGCGATTGTGGCAATCACTATTTGTTTTACAATACATTACTCACAGCTATGTCTCTGCAGCAGCAGTTACGAATACTATAACTCGTCACAATCCTTACATCATATAGATACACAAACTATTTCTACTTCGTTAAACAGAAAGTGATGATACAATATAAGACGCTCTGCTAAACCTGCAGGACAGGACAGGTAGCTTAAGTTGTGGAAAGGGGTCAAAATAAGCTGCTGTCAGTTATACTTGAACATACAGCCTTTTATCTGATCAAACATTACAAGAGCCAAGAAAGAGTTTACAGATACCTACTGTCTAGATATGCCCTCCATAACTTCTCTTGTTATCTGTTACCACCACGTAAATAGTACTTTCTGATGTCTGCATCTACAGACATACTCACCAAGTCACCTGGTGGTGCATGGCTGGGGCTATCTAGTAGTATTACTACACATTTTCTTTCTTGTTTCACTCGAAAACAGAGCGAGGGAGAAACGACTGTTTAAGTGCCTCCATACAAGACCCGGTTTCTTTTATCTTATCTTTGATGTTATTAGGCAAAATGTACGTTAGCGGCAGTAGAATCTGTTTTGCCGGAACCACGGTAGCCTCTGAGGGCCGGCAACCCATATTACACCACAGATAACGGGGTTGTCTATGTCTAAGGCATACCAAAACACCATGGTAAACACGAGCTATTTACAAACAAGATAATGGAAACAGACATCCGAGCACCACTTCCTGCAGCGGAATCGCGAGCCATGGCGTGCACGAAGTATCACTACACCAAAACCTGATTGGCCGGAGACAGCTATTTAGGGGCTAGAACCAGCCCCGAAGTATTCACTTCACTCCGGATGCCGACCTCGTGGACTTCGACCGCTGAAGATTACATCTTCGTCTCTGAATTGGACTTTTACTAGTGTGTGCGTGTTACCATGAACCTCTGTGGAAAATTAGAAGTGAACTTTTGTGTGCCTTAATTAAGAGACTTTTACTGGCATCGTTATTGTTACCTTTCTTTTGTTGTTCAGTCATCAACCTTGTAAACTTACATAAAGAAAAGTTGTGTTGTGAAAAATTGTGAATTGTCAGTTCCAACAGAATCCTTATGCAGTCAGTTTCAAATGTCAGCCTCTAAATTTTTTTTAACAGCATTCATTGAAAAGAAGGTCACTTTCCCGCCAAGGATTCTCATTTCCCAAACCATCTGTGTAATAGTTGCGTGTTGATCGAATCTATCCGTAAGAAATCCAGGGGCGTGAATTACTTCACTGCTTTCCTTCAGTATTACCTGGTTGGGGTCCCAAATATTCGAGCAGTACTCAATAACTGACTGCACTTGTGTTCAATACGTGGTCTCCTTTACCCACACTTTCCAGAAATTCTCCCAAAAATCGAAGGCGACCTGCAGCCTACCCTACTACAGTCCTTACACGCTCGTTCCGTTTCACATCTGTTCGTATTGTTACGCGTAGATACTTAATTGACATGACGTGTTGAGCAGCAAATTACTAACACTGTATTCGAACATTAAGAGGTTGTTTCTTCTACTCATCAGCATTAACATAAATTTTTCTACATTTAGATCTAGCTGCCATTAATCGCACCAGCTAGAAGGGCCCATCAGAAAGTGTACGTTCGAAAGCCGTAAAGTACAAAATGGATATACCAATCACATAAAATCGGTGTGAGCATTGAGGCAATCACGCCACTGGCGCACCCAGTTGAAGATACCCGTTTGCTACAACGCCGCGGCCGGCCGCTGTGGCCGAGCGGTTCTACGCGCTTTATTCCGAAGCCTCGCTGCTGCTACGGTCGCAGGTTCGAATCCTGCCTCGGGCGTGGATGTGTGTGATGTCCTTAGGTTAGCTAGGTTTAAGTAGTTCTATGTCTACGGGACTGATGACCTCAGATGTTAAGTCCCATTGTGCTTAGAGCCAAAACACCGCGTCCTGCTGCTTGAAGAAGTCCGTAATTGCCCGATACCCATCCTCACCCGACAGGAAACGTCTACTCTTCAAGGTCTTTCTAAGACGGGGAATGGGCGAGGGATGGAGTGTCTTCCACTTGAATTGACATAACTTTTGTGTTACAGTATTTGCGATATGGGTACGAGCGTTGTCATGAAGTAGCAGCTGCGCCTGCCGCACCGTTCCACAATGATGGTTTTCGACGGACATGCTGCCTCATATACATTCTTCATTCTCCGATGTACGTCTACCATTGTTTCTCCTTCACCAACCGTGAAAACAATAAAAGCCGGTTCGTCCTGCTTAGACACATTTGGTAATGACGTTGGCACAGTTCATGTTTCCGTATTAACCTCACGCATGTCGGAAAGACTCGAATGCCACATTAATTACTTGCCTGCGTATCGGTGCTTATACACCCTCATCGGAATCGCGCTATGTTGCCTCTACGCTGTGGTAGCGCCCTCTTAATATAAAATTTATTCAAGTCAACTAGTATCTTCTTACTTTCATTCATCTTCGATATCTTCCCGTACAGATGTCCTCAAAAAAGATTAAATTAAACAGTTTATCGAGTACTGAATGTTCGAAACGCGTCATGGAAGGCATCTTTTATATGAAACGTAACTACTGGTTGTGCGAAAGTAAATTTAAAAATCATAAAAGAGGAGTTTCCATGATGGTGTCCACAATTTTTACGTACTGAGACGGCTGAACTCATAAGTACCGTGAATTCAAAAGAAGGAATTATTAAACTGCTTCAAAGTCACATTGAAGCGCTGAAGGTGGAAATTTTAACACTGAAACAAGAAAATTCTGAACTAGTTACTGAAAGAAAATCCTGCGTGTGCAGAAATCAACCCACTACTGAACAAAGTGGAAAACATCCGCTTATGTGTCATACGGCCAATAATACCACAGAGAGATCCGTCAGTGTAACAATTGATAAGTATAAATGGAAAACAGTTTCCTATAATAAGAAGGACAAACGTAAAAGTGCAACGAACGAATAAGATGACTAAAACGATTTTCTGTTAATAGGTGATACTATGTTAAAAAATGTTATTGTGCCGGACTGTAAGATCGATGTTCAACCTGGAATTCGATCGCATCAACTCAACAAACATTTTAAGAATGTATTGTATATGAAAAGAAACATGGGCGAAACTGGTAACAAAACCTTAAGTACCGACGATTACAGAGGTGTCTTAATCCACGTGGGCACAAACTCCATCCGCAGTAACAGTGAGGAGGAAATCGCGAATGAAACACGGAATCTGATTAGATCGGTGAAAATTATATACCCAACATCCAGGCTGGTAATTAGTGAAATTATTCACCGAAGATCGGTAAGTGATACTTACATAAACAGGGTAAATACCGGCATTAGGGAACAGTGCAACAGACTCGGTGCAGCATTCATTGACCCAAAGAAGCTCTTAAGCTATGAATGTCTGGGAAAAGACGGCCTGCACTTAAATAGATTAGGCTCTGTGAACCTTAGTAAAATGTTCATAGACGTGTGTGAAATCCTAAGAAGCAAGGGAAATTAATTCGTTCTGATAGGGGTGACAAAGAAAAAGCTCAATCTGAAAATGAAAAGTTTAGGTACCCAACAAAGGATGCACGTGAAATAACCAAAATCAAAAATGATCTATTGATGAACTGGAATATAAATGGCTTAGGGACAGAACTACCTAATCGTAAATACACAAAAATCGACGAACTAAAAATTCTGCTTTCAGACTCTGTAAATATTATTATAATATGCCTAGACGAACGCTGGTTAACAGAAGATTGAATAAAAGTATTAAATAGTATTAATAATTTTAAGGTAGCTACTAGCTCTTGTAGAATAAGCAAATCTCGTGGAGGCTCCTGCATTCTTGTCAATTCTTCTGTATGTTATACAGTAAGAGAGAGTTTTAATTATTTAATTGAAGAGAGCATGCTTGAAAATTGCTTTGTACAACTAAGTGATCTGAATACACTGGTTATAGCAATCTACAGATTTCCTAGATGTACGGTAACAAAAGGGCTCTTAGCCAAATTCGAATGCCTCCTAGAAAGATAGTAAGAAAGAAGTTGTTATAGCAGCAGAATTAAACTTAAATGTCTTAGTTGAAAGCAATGATTCCAGAAAATTACGTGATTTAATTCAGAAATCAGGTTTCAAGCTAAACTTTTCTGAAGACACTAGGGAAAACAGCATATCAGTGCCCTACATTGATAGTATTATTACCAACTACAAATTTGACAGTGGAAATAAGCACAAATACTGCTTAGACTTGGGTATTTCAGATCACTCAGCTCTGTTTATTGAGCTCCAAAAAGCAAATAACCTAGAGCCTCCAGGAGTGTATATAAAAAGGGAACTCAGTAAACGTAAAAGGATTTATACCGCAGTAAATTAAGTATAATTAGCTGACCTGTAGACCAGCTCGATAAACTATGTCAGATTCATAAACTGTTTCTTAGAGGTATTTAATGAATCATTTCCTCGTAGATATAAGCGAAAGAAAGTAAATGGTAAACTCAAATGGATTACAACAGGAATAAAAATTTCTAGTTCTAGAAAGAGATAGCTCCACAATGAGTTAAAATCAAACAGAAATCCGGATTTTGTTACTCATGTCAAACAGTATAAAGCTGTGTTTAGGAAAGTTGTAGTGGCAGCTAAAAAAATGGCAAATAACAAATTCATACCAGAGCACAGAAATAAGACAAAAGCAGCATGATCAGTTGTTCAGTCGGAATTAGGAGCCAAAGTAAAAATTCATGAGATTTTGAAAATTAGACGTGAAAAGGAAATTATTGTAAACCCTGTTCAGATGTCAAGTTGTTTCAATGAATTCTTCCTATATGTAGTAAGATCAGATATGGATATGACATTCTATCAATGCATCATATATTTGGAAAACGGCATGAACACATCTGAAACACATTTGAAAAAATCACCCAAAGGGATGTGGAAAAGGAAATATTGTCACTAAAAAACTAAACCTCACACAGGTGGGATGAAATAACAACATCTGTAATCAAGTGTGTGTACGGTAGTATTTCTCAACCAGTCAGTTATTATAGATCAATCTTTTGAACAGGGATGCTTTCCAAATGTATTGACATATGCTGAGATCAAACTTCTATTCAAAAAAGGATCGACAGAAGATATGGGAATTACCGCCCTATCTCTATTTGCTGGTCTTCTCTAAAGTGTTTGAAAAGATTGCAGCAAAACAAATTAATAAATTTCTTACTGTAAATGATATAATTTTTAAAAACCAGTTCGGATTCCAAAAGGGTAAATGCACTGTGCTATAAATGAATTTATCCAAAAAATATGCTCCACGTTATATAAGGGTAGAAAGGTCACAGGAATATTCTGTGACCTAACTAAAGCTTTCCATTCAGTGAACCATGCATTACTCCTCCACAAATTACAGATGTATGGAATCGGGGACAATGTTTTAAAATGGTTTAGCTCTTACCTGTCAGGTAGGAAACGAAGAGTAACTTTAACTTCAAATAGAACCAATTATTCCTCAGACTGGAAAAAGGTTCGATATTGGATCCATATATTTTTCTTTCTTAAGTAAATGACCTAGCACTTGCTACTGATGTTCATTCAGTCTTATTTGCTGATGATACATCAGTTCTAATTGAAAATGAGGTACCTGAACGTATTCCAGAAAAAGACAAAAATACAGAAAATCTCGAATCTTGGCTCTATCAAAATGGACTAAAACTAAATGTAACTAAAACCAAAATGATGTAATTTAATGCTAAATCAGTAGAAAGAACTGAAATAAAGATAAGTTGCAATGATCAGGATATCACGAAGCAAACCACGTGAAGTTCTTAAGCCTAAAACTTGACGAAAATTTAAATTGGAAGGTACACATAGATTACTTAGCAAATAAACTGAGCATAAAATGTGTATTTTGTCAGGTGCCACAAATATGGATACCAGATAGATAGTTTATCACCGCTACTTTGAGTCAGTTATTCATTATGGCATAATCTTCTGGGGAAATTCAGAAAATGTCACTAGGCTCCTAGTATTACAAAAGAAAGTAATTAGAAACATGTGTGTTGCAAAGAAACGGGAATCCTTTCGACCAGTATTAAAAAATTTAAAAATACTATCTGTCCCCTCACTTTACATATATGAGGTGGTGGTGTTCCTATATAAAAATCAATATACACTAGACACTTTCGGTTTTGACAGCAACTACAGCACTCGCCACAGAGATAACTTCAAACTTCCAACACATTGTTCAAAACTTTATGCCCAAACGCCAGAGCATATCGGGTTAAAAATTTTCAACAAAATAAAAGGCAGTAATATATTTAAGATGGAGCTTGGTTCACTGAAAAGATTGCTCTTTACTCTTCTGGTGGAAATGTGTTATTATTCTGTCGATGAATTCATTGAGGACAACTTCATGGTCTGAACACAGTGATTGTATTACATGTATTATTTTATGAAAAATGTGTAGCTGTAGCTTAGAAATGTAAAATATAATGAAAACTTTTGTATTTGTCTTAAAAAAGAGAAAAAAGTTTCTTTTGTAAACGTTGTCATGTCCACTGTAAATCAACTGAAATGATTTGAAAATTGTAAGTAATGAGATGAATAAATCACATATCACATCACAACACCATCTGAATGCCGCCCGTCAGATCATTTTGAATGTCAGGAATAATAGCAGGCCAATTACACTTCACTGGATCTATCCTGATGACCCCTTGTCTGTGATAAACACTCGATCTCGATGACAACACTCCGGGTTCCATTAGTTAAGAAGTTTCGAGCCACTGACATTTCTCTGAATCTACTCCGTATACTCGTAACTTCGCTGACAGTCTGAAGTTGTACACCGTTTCCAACGCTTTTCGGGTTTCTAGGAATGTGGAATCTACCTTCTGCCTTCGTCCTTGGTTCCCAGGATATGATGTTAGAATAGGGCAGACTGGGTTTCGCATGAGCGATGGTTTCTAAATCTGTGCTGATTTGGGGACAAAAGCTTTTCGATCTCAAGGAAGTTTATTATATTTCAACTGAGAATATGTTCAAGAATTCTGCAGGAAACGAATGTTAAGAATATTAGTCTGTAATGTTGCGGGTTTCTTCTTCTACCCTTTTCGTATGCGGGATTTGCCTGCTTATTTGTCTAGTCACTTGGGAGTTTGTACTGGGCGATAGATTAGCGATAAGTGCAAGCTAAGCAAATGGCCAATTCCGTAGAGTACTCTCTGTAAACACGAATTGGGATTCCATCCAGACCAGGTGACGTATTTGATTTCAACTCTTTTAGTTGCTTCTAAATGCCAGGGACGCCTCTTACTATGTTTTTAATACGGGAGTCTGTGCGATTATTAAACAACTTATTTAAAACTTCAGCTTTTGCTGGCTTCTATTGCCACCCTAGAATAGTCAACAAGTGACTGGGAAGAAGCGATTTTACGGAGGAATTTTCTCGGGATCTCTGCAAGATCTTTCTTAAGGTATGGCAATGGCAGCTGTTGTATCTTTCGCCCATCGATCTTTTTACAAACGCACGAATCTCTACTAACTTTTGCCTATTGTCATTTGCACGTTCTCTCTCGAACCGAGAGTACAGCAGTCTTTGCTTCCTCAGAACTTTCTGAATTTTATTATTTAAAAGTGGTGGGTCTTTTCCGTCCATAGTCCGCTTACTCGGTACCATGGTTCTCCAGGGTATGATTTACAATCTGTTTAAACTTTTCCCATAATTCCTCTACGTCCATGGCACTAGAACTAAATGATGTCAACTCATTGTCTAAATGGGATCCTAACAACTATCTGCTCTTTCTAGCAGAAATACTCTCCTACCCATCTTGATTGACTTATGAATTTCAGTAACCAAAGCCACTATGATGGTATCACGGTCACTAATTCCTGTTTCTGTGACGACGTGCATGGGCTGTCGAATTATCTGCTCAAGACAGTTTCCGTGAAACATGTTCAAAAGAACTGGACAAGATTGTCTATCTGTACCCGCTGCTACGAATCCACATATGTCCAAGTCTATACCTGGTAGGTTAAAGTCGCCTCCCGCTATTTCTGTATGATTTGAGTATTTAAGCGCTACCCTCCGTAGACTTTCTTTCAATGATTGTAAGAGCGTCAGAGCGGAAGCATCCGACAGTTAACTAGATGGCACCTATAACGGGTACACGTTACCAGATAGCTTCACAATGACAATCAATTTCGACCTCAATAGAGACAATACTTTTGTCGACTGCAGTGAACAATCCTCTTCCTGTGGTGTCTAATCTGTCTTTCATATATACATTCCATGAGTCGCTAAATACTGCAGAGCTTTCTAGTTTTGGTTTCAGCCATCACTCGGTCGCGAGAACAATTTGAGTGCGACAGATTTCCTGGAGGTCAGCAAGTTCGGGATATTTCTTAAGAATACTTAACCAATTTACTGAGAAAATTTTGACCGTCAAAGTGTCTTTATTTCGAACATGGTCTGAGTTCCCCGTCCGTGTGTCGACTGGCTAGAGTGACTCAAACATCTAGCCTAAGAAACGTCCATGTAAACTACACGAATACTGTGCTACCTGAGTAGCTGCTCCCTTTATATATAGCACCCGTGACCTACCAAGGAGAGTTCTACAAATCTCATCCCGATTACACAGGTCCACAAATCTGCAGAAAAGACTATCACCAAAGGCTATGTAACATTCTGGGAGCAATGCTGCAAAATGCAATCTCCGTGAGTGGAATAGCTGTCACCACTTCCGCCAGCCGATCGTATGAACTGAGAGGCCTCAGAACCTAAGCAACAGACACCAATGGTGCCGACCTGAGCCACATCTTGCAGATGACAGCGACTTTCGAGCTCAATAGCCACAGGCAAGGCCTCCTCCACATCTCGGATGAGGTCCCTTGTCAGATATACCGAATGCACATTGTCTTTTTTTTCTGGCCCTAAAAGGCATCTCCCTAAGCGGTTGCATAACTAGCCTAACGTCGTAGCTCCCGGTAACTAGCAAACTCCTCTCCGCAGAACGTGAAACCCATATGTACACTTCATCTCAAATTTCCTTCCACGTCTAGCATAACGATCATCTATAGGCATATTAGAGTGAGGCGCAGCGGTGAACTGCAGCAGCGCTCACAGTAGTCTAGTGCAGGATGTTTTCACTGCAATAATTCAACAAATCCAATGCAGTGTTGTGAAGCAGGTTAGCACCGCATAGACTACATAGAGTGATTCATCAAGGAGAAAGATTTCCACACTGACAGTGGTAGTAGTGTTTTGACATACGTGTTTGAAAGTGGCACTTGTCCAGCGTAACAAGCAGTCTAGATGTGTCAAAAAAGAAAATTTCCTCCTGGGCTCCCACTTCGCCTCCACCACGGCCGTTAGAGTTTGGTTTCTGAATCTGCGATAACTTTTTTACGCAACACGGCGTCTAGACCACGACGTATCGTCTCAGCACGGTGCAGTGAGCGATGAACCATTTGCTTATGTTCTCGAGGGTATAAGAGACATGGAAGCGAGGCGTGACTATCAGCGTTACTCTAAGGTCACGTTATTTAGTCAGCAGGATCCGACCGACTTACGAGAGTTCAAGGGCGATTGTAAAGAGCACGGTTTGTTGCATGTAAGGAGTACACTATGTCACTTAGTTGGGCGTACTGTGCCATGCACAGAGTCAGTACGGTACCTCTAACTTTTTATAGATGTCACTGGCACGGTCATACTGCAAGGCAGTGTAGAGTGTCTGAGTGGCACATCATACGAGGGAAAGGCTAACTGTAGTGATGCTGCGGATTCGAAATTTTATTTTGTGTTGTTTTAAGTCACAGAGAATAAGAGTGTCGCAATGGCAGAGTCAAAGGTACAAGGATTGCCGGAGCCGGAAGCAGTATGGACGTTGTTGGAAGAGGTAGTGCAGATACTCAAGTACATATGCACCTACATGGATGGTTGACCGCT
Source organism: Schistocerca piceifrons (assembly GCF_021461385.2). Lineage (NCBI taxonomy): Eukaryota > Metazoa > Arthropoda > Insecta > Orthoptera > Acrididae > Schistocerca > Schistocerca piceifrons. Next base: position 91,903,429 of record NC_060144.1, on the reverse strand, counting down.
GGAGATGAACTGTAGGCATTGCTTGAGGTACAAAAGCATGAGATGCATGCGAATGCCGCGGGATTAATGGTTCCCTTTCCTGGAACATCATCTTAGGATGAGCATTATATCATGGTCGACCTTAAAAAGTCGGGGAAGGTAGGTGTGAGGGCTGTTAATCAGTTGTTGCGGGTAGCAGAATGGCGACTAGACCGAGAAGCGAAAAAGGGACATGCGGTGTGCTGTAGTACTAGAGAATGCAAAAAGCTTGTACGATTGGACAAGGGGCTTTTCTAAAGATACAAAAACAAAGTAGGATTAGGTATTTTTGGGAGTAGTTGAGTTCTATTGTGAAGAGGCATGGGGAATCTGCACAAGATTTAGTGGACAGGATAAAGAAATGTAATGAGCACACGTACGAGCTAGAGCAGAGTTACCGTATTTTACGGACTATAAGACGCATCTTAATTTCTAAGCAATTTTTTTTAACAAAATAACATTTTTACCATGTTCATTATTAAACTGCAAAGCCATGATAAAAAAGTCTTAGTTTACAAACACCTTTAATGCCCCGAAAATCGTCATCTGAACTTTCTACTTTCTCTTCTTTTTCTTCTTCTTCCTCTTCTTCGTCATGGTTGTCCTCTTTATGTATAACATTGTCTTCACTGTTACCGAGAGCGTAACTTATGCCGTACATCTTGATTTAACAATAATGTCTTCTCTCACTATAGTCCACGGCTGTTTTATCCACTGACACACTTGTTTGACTTTAGGTCGCTTCAAAGCTCCCTTCGGCGTGAATGCATGTTGGGTTTCAGCCATCATCCATTTGTTCCATTCCTCTCTCATATGCACATTAAATGGTTTATTTATCGAGACGTCAGGAAGTTGTAATTGTGAAGTAAGTCCTCCCGGAACAACAGCAAGCTCTCTGCCTACTTGTCTCAGTTAGTCTTTCACACCTTGCTAATCCAAAATTTCGTACCAGTCTCACCCATCCAATCCTTGTCATATACGTGAACAAGAACGCCTGGTGGTATTTCAGAAGCTTTTGGCTTTGTTTTGCACTTCAAAATGATCATTGGATTAGATTTAGTGCCGTCAGTACAGCATGAAGGGACAAGAGTGTAGTGCATTTTTTCATGTCCACTTGTTTTTACAGTTACAGTTTTAGCAGCTTTCATGGCAACAGTTCTGTTACTCGGCACATCAAATTTCAGAGGAGTTTCCTCCATATTCGCTATTTGGCTTAGTTTCACACTGGTTTTCTTTCGATATTGGATAATAAAGCGATAATATTTTGTCTTCATGCTCTTGTGCCATTTTATGAGATGTTTTTGTTTTGGTTCGCGCGCTGAGCCACGACGCTTCATAAACCTGTAGCACACTCCACTCTTAAAGTATATTAAGTTCCACTGTCCTTGAATCCATTTCAATTCCTCGTCTTCTAGTTTTGGCCATTTTGGATTCAATCCTCTCTTTGCACATTTAGTCTTCCTCATTTTCTTCTGTTCTTCTTTACTAGCCCGCCAATCTCGAATGGTTTTTTTCTGTTGGTGGAGGACCAAAATGTCGCTCAGCTACTCTGTTTCCATGTTCTTCGCCATATACTATTACTTTCAATTAATAGCCTGCATCATATGAATATCTTTTATTTTTTCCTTTACGAAACTAGCTGCTAACAAAAGTTTTATACTTTTACCAATAACACATATCGCTTTGAGTCCAAGTTTACTGGTACCGTAGACCGCAATGGTAGCATGCATTGACGCATCATAGTCTATACGGTGTTCATGATTGGTGATGGGGGGCTGGAGGGAGGCAGTGTTAGGAAGCTTGTGAATCTTGACGACACATGTCCGTCGCATGGGTGCACTGCTGCTGCCAGCGGAATCCAGTGTTGCCACATAGAGATAGGCCAAATAGATATGGGCGACATCGAATATATGGCCATTTCTTCGTATAAAATAACGGACATTTTAAATTGATTTAGAGTATAAGACGCACCTGAATTTTTAAGCATTTTTTGGAAGAAAAAAGTACGTATTGTAGTCCGTAAAATACGGAATACAGCAAGGAGATGAGCAGAAGGCTGAGTGGATTGCTAATTAACATGTCAACAGGGGGTGCATACAGGTGAACCAAATGATCTGCTGTCTGTTATTACGTTCTCGATGTAATGCGAAGTCGATACATATGCAGATGTGAAGTGTGAATAAATAGGTGCTGAAAGACGTAATGCGGAAAATTTTTGATGGATACAGGTGCACCTGTGTTGGTTGCCTACAGAGACTTATAGGTCGAAGACAATGGAATATGCCGAGCTACAGATTATGAGGGGTCGGACTTCATTAAGTAAGACCACTGGGGTTGATGGCCTTAGATTTCTTAGATTTTCGTACAGGCTGGGTTGGGTTGTTTGGGGAAAGAGACCAAACAGCGAGGTCATCGGTCTCATAGGATTAGGGAGGGACTGGGAAGGAAGTCGGCCGTGCCCTTTCGAAGGAACTATCCCGGCATTTGCCTGGAGAGATTTAGGGAAATCACGGAAAACCTAAATCAGGATGGCTGGACGAGGGATTGAACCGTCGCCCTCCCGAATGCGAGCCCAGTGTACTAATCACTGCGCCACCTCGCTCTGTCAGATTTTCGTATCGGAGCTGTTCGATTTCAGCAGTATGTAGATGCAGTACTGGATGTAAACGAGGGCTAGAATACGATCTTGGGATTAGACTTTTTCTATCAACATTCTATTGAAATTGAGTTTCGGCTCTGTACATTTGAACTCAATAGTGACTGTGTTGTAATTAGCTGTAGGTTTGTTACGTGTTGTACAATCTCTGGTGGAGGACGACCTACTGGATCCAGCAAGTTGCTTTATTAAGAGAAGCGCTGTACTTGTACAAGAGAGGTATGGTGGGAGAGTGGCATCCACAAATATAGATGATGTTGGGGCCGAGGAAGTGAAGTAAAGGAAGAGATTGTTGTTACTGAGTTTGGACATTTCAGATGAGGATGAGTGGTGGATGAGTACTGTGGACTACATGCAACTTCAAGCCCCTATTAAGGCGGCATTACATGCGAAAGTGCAGCATCTGAAGGTTGTAGAGACAGAGAGGATGGAAGAAATATTCTTCGAATTTATGGGCTTACTTTTTCGACAGTATCAAAAAATGGGAATTAACATCTGAGGTCATCAGTCCCCTAGAACATAGAACTACTTAAACCTAACTAACCTAAGGACATCACACACGTCCATGCCCGAGGCAGGATTCGAACCTGCGACCGTAGCGGTCGCGCGGTTCCAGACTGAAGTGCTTAGAAACGCTCGGCCACATAGGCCGGCCCGACAGTATCCATTTCCGTCTATGCCCTTGACTTTACACCAAGTACCAACGGAGAATGAAGCACTAGTGTTTCAGAAACCATATCCCATTCTCACGTATTTGCAGCCGATTATGGAAGATTTTATTAACCAGCAGTTAGGTGACAGGATAAAAGAAGAGAGTAGAAGTCCCCAGGATGTATATATCATGCTCATATCAGTACAGTCTATGGATGGATCTAGAAATTGCAAGCTCTTGTATGACATTCTTGCAAACAATAGTCTGCGGGACTTCGGCAATTCACTTAGGTATTAAAATGAAACACCTGCAGATGTCGTTAACAGTTGCAGGTGTTTCATTTCATTAAGTTAAACAATATAGGTTCTGCTGTGAATACCATAACCTGAACAGCAGGACAGCAAAAGATGCATACGCCATTCCCAAAATTAAAACACCTTCTGTAACTTGGGAATGTGTCAGTAATTTTCAACCATGGATTTGAGGAGTGGTTAGCATCAATTCTAGATTGTTTCAGAAGACCTATTAAATACAGCATTTTCGGTACCGTGGGAGCACTACCAGTACAAGTGAATGCCTTTTGGATTGAAAAATACACCTGCAAGGTTTAAAAGGTTATCAGAGAGTGTCTGACTCATAGTGAGTGATGACTTTAGATTGGGCAACCTGCCGCCTATGTGGAAAGTAACGGCGCACTACTACATTAACTTTCCAAGCCGTGTGTGGTATGTCTCTGCTTGTGAAGAGTCCATAGTTAAAACCTCCCCTTACGCGGATCTCTGGGAGCGGAACATATTGAGGGGAAACATTTATGAAGGGAAGTATGAAGTTGGGAAAGGTAAGGGTTGGAACGTGGAATGTTCACACACTGCTGCAACCAGAAGAACTAGAAAATGCAAAGCAGAAGATGAACAGGTCTGATGTACATGCCATGTGTGAACTAAGATGGGTAAAGAACGGAGAGGAAGAAAGTGCAGGGGAAACAGAGAATTGTGAGATCTGATCAGAAATACTGGTAGGTAAGATAATGTAATAAAGGCCCAATATATTGATGGAAGATTGGTGATGATGCGACTGCAGGGTAGTTTGAAAGACGATTGAACAACTTGTGCTGAAAGGAAGGGAAAATGACTGCGTTATCATTATGCGGGACAGGAATACAGTAACAGGTGAGGGAAGATACGAAGATACAGTGGGACATTTTGAATTAGGGATAAGAAATAAGAGAAGTTGACATCTAATTACCTGCTGTAAGGAGAACTCACTAGTATTCGGTAACACATTATTTGAAAATCACAAAACGAGACGTTATATATGGCTTTCAAATTTGCATAGAGAAAAGTATCAATTGGATTATATCCTCATACGAGAAAGGCTTAGGAACTATCTGAAGAATTCCAAGGACTACCCAGGAGCAGACATAAATTCAAACCAGAACCTCGTAATGGGGGAAATACAAGTGAAGTCGCAGGAACTTGGAGAGCTAAGATTAAACTTGTTGATACTCAAGCAGTTAGATAATGCTTCAGAGTTGAAAGACAGGTTTATGGGAAAATGGAGAAAGAGGTGGATATGACAAATGAATAAATGAGGGAAGGACTAACGGACTCTACCGAAGAAGTACTAGGAAGTACTGTGTCTAATAGTATCAGGAAGGAATGGATAATGGGTAACATGTTGAAAAAGTTGGAAGAAAGGAGAAAGTAAAAAAAAAATGTAGGAAATGAAGGAGGCAAAAGAAATACAAGAAACTGAATAATGAATCAGTCCTTGACAATGAAAGTGGCTTCAGCTCCTTTGGTTTTCTTTCTCAGTTTGTTTTTTGAGTTGTAAGCAACGAGGTGTGGTATATTCTAAATGTGCGCCTGCTGGTGTGACAGTTGCAAGCTTTGTGCCAGCAGTCAGTATGCAGAGGTAAGTGTAATAATCTGACTTATTTAATATTTTCGTACTTGCTGATGTATCTTTTCAGTTCAAACGCCTATCAGACTAGCAAATTTGAAAACCGTTCGAAAAGAGTGATGATGAAGCCTGTCCAGACTTTTCAGAAATGGAGAAAAGTGAAGTGGATTTGAGTGACCAAAATATTAAATATGAGGATCTTGGAAGTGAATCTGAACTTGAAGGTGAGGATGGTGATGGTCTCGAAGAGGTAGCAGATGTGTGGGAATTTTGAAAAGACAAAGTTACACGTTGGTGTTTGAGCGAATCTACGAAAAACGTCAAAAATCAAGAGAAGAATACTGTGCAAATTCTACGACGGCCAAAGCGAAGTATGATGGATATAAATGATGAAGCTAGCGTTTTTCTGAAAATAGTACACCTACACATTTTTGGCGAAGTTGGAAACTATCCAACTATGTACACTACTGGCCATTAAAATTGCTACACCACGAAGATGATGTGCTACAGACGCGAAATTTAACCGACTGGAAGAAGATGCTGTGATATGCAAATGATTAGCTTTTCAGACCATTCACACAAGGTTGGCGCCGGTGGCGACACCTACAACGTGCTGACATGAGGAAAGTTTCCGACAGATTTCTAACACACAAACAGCAGTTGTGACGTCTCGTGTAAGGAGGAGAAATGCGTACCATCACGTTTCCGACTTTGATAACGGTCTGATTGTAGCCTATCGCGACTGCAGTTTATCGTATCGCGCCATTGCTGCTCGTGTTGGTCGAGATCCAATGACTGTTAGCAGAATATGGAATCGGTGGGTTCAGGAGGGTAATATGGAACGCCGTGCCGGATCCCAACGGCCTCGTATCACTAGCAGTCGAGATGACAGGCATTTTACGAGGTGCATTCAAGTTCTAAGGCCTCCGATTTTTTTTTCTAATTAACTACTCACACGAAATCGATGAAACTGGCGTTACTTCTCGATGTAATCGCCCTTCAGACGTACACATTTTTCACAACGCTGATGCCATGATTCCATGGCAGCAGCGAAGGCTTCTTTAGGAGTCTGTTTTGACACTGGAAAATCGCTGAGGCAATAGCAGCACGGCTGGTGAATGTGCGGCCACGGAGAGTGTCTTTCATTGTTGGAAAAAGTCAAAAGTCACTAGGAGCCAGGTTAGGTGAGTAGGGAGCATGAGGAATCACTTCAAAGTTGTTATCACGAAGAAACTGTTGCGTAACGTTAGCTTGATGTGCGGGTGCGTTGTCTTGGTGAAACAGCACACGCGCAGCCCTTCCCGGACGTTTTTGTTGCAGTGCAGGAAGGAATTTGTTCTTCAAAACATTTTCGTAGGATGCACCTGTTACCGTAGTTCCCTTTGGAACGCAATGGGTAAGGATTACGCCCTCGCTGTCCCAGAACATGGACACCATCATTTTTTCAGCACTGGCGGTTACCCAAAACTTTTTTGGTGGCGGTGAATCTGTGTGCTTCCAATGATCTGACTGGCGCTTTGTTTCTGGATTGAAAAATGGCATCCACGTCTCATCCAGTGTCACAACCGACGAAAATAAAGTCCCATTCATGCTGTCGTTGCGCGTCAGCATTGCTTGGCAACATGCCACACGGGCAGCAATGTGGTCGTCCGTCAGCATTCGTGGCACCCACCTGGATAACACTTTTCGCATTTTCAGGTCGTCATGCAGGATTGTGTGCACAGAACCCACAGAAATGCCAACTCTGGAGGCGATCTGTTCAACAGTCATTCGGCGATCCCCCAAAACAATTCTTTCCACTTTCTCGATCATGTCGTCAGACCGGCTTGTGCGAGCCCGAGGTTGTTTCGGTTTGTTGTCACACGATGTTCTGCCTTCATTAAACTGTCGCACTCACGAACGCACTTTCGACACATCCATAACTCCATCACCACATGTCTCCTTCAACTGTCGATGAATTTCAATTGGTTTCACACCACGCAAATTTAGAAAACGAATGATTGCACCCTGTTCAAGTAAGGAAAACGTCGCCATTTTAAGTATTTATAACAGTTCTCATTCTCCCCCCTGGCGGTAAAATTCCATCTGCCGTACGGTGCTGCCATCTCTGGGACGTATTGACAATGAACGCGGCCTCATTTTAAAACAATGCGCATGTTTCTATCTCTTTCCAGTCCAGAGAAAAAAAATCGGAGGCCTTAGAACTTGAATGCACCTCGTATTCGCATGGCTGTAACGGATCGTGGAGCCACGTCTCGACCCCTGAGTCGACAGATGAGAATGTTTGCAAGACAACAACCATCTGCACGAACAGTACGACGACGTTTGCAACAGCATGGACTATCAGCTCGGAGACCATGGCTGCGATTACCCTTGACGCTGCATCACAGACAGGAGCGGCTGCAGTGGTGTAGTTAATGCCAAACCTGGGTGCACAAATGGCAAAACGTCATTTTTTAGGATGAATCCAGGTTCTGTGAACGCACATTGGAAGCATGTACTCGTCATCGGCATACCGGCGTATCACCCGGCATGCCGGTATGGGGTGCCATTGGTTACACTTCTCGGTCACCTCTTGTTCGCATTGACGGTACTTTGAACAGTGGACGTTGCATTTCAGATGGGTTACGACCCGTGGCTCTACCCTTCATTCGATCCCTGCGAAACCCTATATATCAGCAGGATAATACACGACCGCGTGTTGCAGGTCCTGTACGGGCCTTTCTGGATACAGAAAATGTTTGAGTGCTGCCCTAGCCAGCACATTCTCCAGATCTCTCACCAATTGAAAACGTCTGGTCAATGGTGGCCGAGCAACTGGCTCGTCACGATACGCCAGTCACTACTATTGATGAACTGTGATATCGTGTTGAAGCTGCATGGGCAGCTGTACCTGTACACGCCATCGAAGCTCTGTTTAACTCAATGCCCAGGCGTATCAAGGCCGTTATTAAGGCCAGAGGTGGTTGTTCTGGGTACTGATTTCTCAGGATCTATACACCCAAATTGCGTGAAAATGCAATCACATGTCAGTTCTAGTATATGTTTGTCCAATGAATACCCTTTTATCATCTGCATTTAAACTTGGTGTAGCAATTTTAATGGCCAGTAGTGTATATCTATAGACAATGAGACAGATAACAATTCTCGCGCAGAAGAGATAAAAAACGGACATCAAGAAACGAAATAATAGCTGTGTTATGGATTATAATTTTCATTGGATCAAGAAAAAAGCATTATGTTCATACATGGGAAATCTGGGCGGCAGATGGAACAAATATGGAACTACTTAGGGTTGCGAAGGGTTACAAAAGTTTCTTCTACGCTGTGTACGGTTTGACGATATGGAAACGAGGTGTGACAGGAGAAAACTGATAACCTGGCTGCAATTCGCACAGTATTAGACGGTTTTGTTGCAAATTGTCAAGTTTTTATAGCCTGAGTGCATTCACCACATCAGATGAAATGCTTCACCCTTTCAGATACCGCTGTGGATAGATTTAGTACATGCTCAACAAACCAGGGCATAGTGAAAAGGCTTGTGGTGCCTACCGAAAATTCTAACAGGAACCTTGCAACAATTGGTACACAAGCTACCTACCTTCTGAATATTTTCTGCAGAAAAAACCACGCCTTGGTACGATGAGGAAGAACAGACATGTAATTCCTCCATAATTTCTCCCCCCCCCCCAAAAAAAAAATGAGAGAGAGAAAACAAGAGAAATTGGATGCGCATTGTTCGGATTTGAGCAGGATATCTCACTTTGTCTACTGTTCATGAGACTGCGACAGTTTATGAAGAAACACATAACCTGAAATCGTAATTGACTGTAGTTTACCAAAAGGTTGAGTTGACATTTTAAATAAAATGTGCTCCTGTCACTCCGTATGGAGAATTACAAGAAGACGGCTACTGAATTTTTTTTAGTTTCTTGAACATTACTGGAATTAATTCACAAATATGTTTTCCTTCACAAAGGCAGAGATAACTTTACGAATAAGTATTTATCTCACGAAGCTAGCAGCCCATCTGGCCGTATATCGTACGCAGTTTCGTGCTGAAGCATCAGCTTTCGGAGTTCAGCATCCTCAACGTCCAACGAAAAAGTCATGGCGTGTACCCTTTGTGGACATCGGGAAATACATACACAACATTAAATGTGACATATGTACTAACGTTGCTTTTAAACAGAATAATAAGAAAAAAAATTCCTGTGAAAGATGGAACGAAAGTGATCATATGTCACAATAACTGGTTAAATTGTTATTAAAGAACTACAAGAGCAAAAAATCTTGTCATAAATGTCGAGGATAGTGAATGTAAACTGCTTTCTTCAATAAGTATAATAGTTGGTTCATCACACTTTGTTTTTATTGACAGATATCCATGTTGTAAATTTGAGAACACGTCCCTGTTCGTGATACAACAATAGGCACGCCTGCTGGAGAGTTAAGAAGAGAAATTGAGGAAGCAAGAGAAAGATCGACCAAAGAGCATTGCGAGGAAATAGGGAAAATGGGGAGAGAGGAATGTATAAATTGGCGTACTGAATGGCTATGGAGATGGTTTTTGAAAGTAAAACAAAGAAGACTAAACTGGAAACACGAAGAGTGGATGGTACATTAGCTGAAGAACCACAAGAGGTTTTTCGCATTTGGCTAGAATAAGATGGATCAAATACCAAGTTGAATCAAGTTTGAAGAGGAGGAATGTGTGCCGAAGATTGAAAGGGGTATAGAATCTCGGAAATACAAGTAGAAAAGACGCTGAAGGATGTGAAGTACCAGAAGGCATGTGGAATCAATAACTTGCCAGCAGAAGTGTTGAACGGTTTAGGAAACGGGGGAAAGAGAGACATATGACAAAGGAGAATAACCTGATGACATACTTCCACCAGTGATGATATCAATTGAGAAAAAGAGAAATGCCAAAGAATGTGATGGTTATAAGGCTATCAGCCTAATTTCTCATGCAGCTAAATTATCGATGAGAGCGACGAATAGAAACCTATATGACAATTTGGGTTGATGGATTGGAGAGAAACAGTTTGGATTTAGAAGAGGAAAAGGAACATGAGAAACTATATATGTTAAGAACCATAAGGAAACAATATACAGGGTGTTCGGAGGTTTCTGTTACAAACTTCTAGCACTTGCAGAGGGGAGTGAGTAGATAATATTTTTAATTGCAACTCATGTTCGGAAAAGTGCCATTTCCAAGCTACAACCATTTGAAAACATGTTGATAACGAGATAATTTCCACAAAAATTGATAATGCGTGACCCAGTACGTCATTAATTTTACAGTTCCACTCATTAAATGTCAAATAAATTGCTCGTGTAATCGGTGAGGGTTCTCTTCAACGTGAGGCAGTAGATGGCCTCTTCCAGTTCGGGTGTGCGACGTCTCCTTAGAGCACCACAGGCACGCTTGCTGACGGTGAAGGTACCCCTGCTTCGAAGCCGTTGAGAAACTGTGACGAAAAGTATATGTGACAGAGTCGGACGTTGTGGAGAACGAAAGCCGACGAGCAGCTCTTCCACTACCGCGCATTTCGCCATTCAGAATGATCACGTCAGTTTATTCTGCAAACGTAAACCCAGTGATGTTGCTCTAACATCCACAGACACGTGAATGAGGATCGAACAAGATCAGAGAGGTAAGATACACGTCAAATGACATCAGCCGATCCGACATAACCACCTCCCACTGTGACTAACCTGTTGCATAGGTATCTTGCAAACATGTTTTTAAATGGCTGTAGCACGAAAATGGGCCGTTTTCGGAAGTGGGTTCTATTAAGAATACGATGTACTCACGCCCCTCTACAAGTCCTAGAAGTCTGTAGCGGGGATTTCCAATCACCCTATAATGAGAAAGACAAAGTAATTTTTGCTGTTTTTATTGATTTGGGAAAACGTTTCTACAGAGTATAATGGAACAAGCTGATGGACATTTTAAAGAGGATAGGAGTAGATCGGAGGGAGAAACAATTTTCACAGAATATATGTTTAAAACAGGAAGTAAGACGAAGGACTGTAAGTGAAATGTCTGAATGAAGCAGCATTGGAAGGGGAGTTCGACAAGGTTATCCCCTCTATTGTTCAACTTATTCCTAGAAGAAATTATTGTGAAAGGCTAATATGGAAAAAGGGGAGTGTAGGTTAGTAGAAAGAGTATAGAATGCACACGATTTGCAGATTGGTGGCAGAAAGTGAACGAACTATTGATAAAATGGTAAAAGATCTGAATGATGCTTGTGTAGAATATGGGGTGAGAATCAATACAGCAAAAGAAAAAGTGTGGTAATCGGCAAAGGAACGAGAATGGCACATGTTAAGAGAGGCCAAATTATTATCAGTCAAGTAAGAGCATTTAAGTATCTTGAAAGTACGATTACTGAAGACTTTAGAGGCCTTCAGGAGGCGAAAATTCCCACTGCTGTGTGAAGGATGCTTTGAATAAGGATATTATTATATGAAAAACTAGATACAGGTCCGAGGGAAATGCATTGCAACTGTTTTTTCTGGACTGTGACACTCAATGGGGCCGAAAAATAGAACCTGAAAGGATGAGAAAAGGCTAGAAGCACTTGAGATATAGGTGTGGAAGAGAATGGAAAGAATAAGCTGGGAACAAAGAGTAAGTAATTAAAGAATGTTGGAAATGTTGGTGAGAGGAAGAGACTGCTGCAGGTTATAAGAAAAAGGAAGAAGGGGATGGGACATGCGTAGACACGCTGTTGCCTACTAAGACACTTTGAAAAGTTTAGTTCGTGGTAGGAGATTGAGAGGAAGGAGCAGATACGAGATAAAGGAAAATGGAAATTACGCATATCTAGAGGATGACAGGAGACGGGAGACCATAAAACGTTACCTTTTGAAAGCCTGCTTTTAGGCAGAACACTGATCATGATGAAGATGATGAGAAAGTGTTTTGAGAAGTTTAAAACCATATCAGCATCTAGTTTACCTATATCACATTAACATATTACTGAAATACATGAAGCATCATAGACAACATCTGAAGGGAGTGTTGACATTGAGGGTTACACGTCAGACATTGAGCACAGAAAAGTGCGATTTTGCATTAGAAGAGGTAGGGTATTTAGGAAATCTAGTTATTAAAGAGGGACCGAGGGCAGACCTGAGACTAGTAAAAGCTGTACGAGAGTTCCCTGTGCCTAAGCCAAATGAGGAACTGCAATCCTCTGGGGGGATCCAAAATTATGAGGGGCAGTCAAACGAAAACCGAATATCAGCCACAATAAAAACATAGAATCGTTACATTCAAAAGTAATCACCAAACATGTTAAGACAATCATCTCGCAGGGTAATGAGAGTACGAATTTCTGTTTCATAGAACATGTCCGGCTACTGACGGCTCCACGACCATACCTCTTGCACTTTCTCTTCTTACTGAAGCCGACGCCCACCAACGGCTTTCATCAGGTTGTCAAAACTGTGAAAATCGCATAGTGAAAGATCCTGACTGCAAGGACGATGTTGCAATGTTTCACAACCAAATCGCTGAAGCACAGCGTTTGTCTGATTGCCAGTGTGGGGGCAGGCGTTGTTGCGCAAAAGAAGCAGTCCACCTGACAGAATTCTGACAGCCTGAAGGCAAACGGCAAAGCCAACAGTGGGAACATCCCACGTTTCCCCCACCAGAGAAATTGAAAGTTGTTCACACTACCCCTGGTAAGGTTATAATGCCATTCTTCTTTGACTGCAGAGGCCTCTTCTCATCAAGTTCCTCGATCTTAGATCTCAAAGCTACGAGGACACTTTGCAGAAACTCTGATGTGCAATAAAGTCAGATAGAAGTATCCTGTTCCACTATAACGCCTGGCCTCACACTTCTGTTTTGACTAAGGAAATGCTTCAGCAGTTTGGTTAGGACAAACTGCAGCATCTTCCAACAAGCCTGAATCTTTCACCGTGTGATTTTACATCCTTGGCCACCTGACGAAAAGCGTATGTGGATGTCGGTTTCAGTCAGACAAGGAAGTGCAAGAGCAGGTGTGATTGTAAAGACGTCGGCAAGTGACCGCATTGTTCAGAACAAAGCTTACTGGTCTCATCATCCATTAGGACAGTCGTTTTAATGTTTCTCTGGAAAGACTCCATAATCCTGTTGCGGTGGATGTCCGATTTTAGTTTAACTGCCCCTAATACGGTACAAAATTCCTGCGACACTCTGCTCCATAGGATGACCACTCACGCAGTAGTTAAGGAAGGTGTGAAATTCATACCAAAAGCGGAATCTCCGAATGTAATTGAAGAATTAAAAAGAGTTTCGACATCCACTCCACGTCTAATATTAATAGACATTGAGAAGGTGTTTTTTCACTTTTGTGACGCATATAATCATGCTTTTTAATACCATTCAGTCATACACCAACGGAAACCGATTGGAGGGGGGGGGGGGGAGGGGAGGAGGAGGGGGAAGGGTTGCACTTTATGCCCATCTTTGGTAAATACTGTAATTTAGTCATGTTTTATCAATTTCAAAATTACGGAGAGGATATTTATTCTTTTTAATGCTATATTAAGGCAGGATTTCGAAATTGTTTTAAGTTTTTCCGTAAAAATTAACCCAAAAATTTACATATTAATAGTGATTGTCCCGTTTTGCAACAAATGTCATCTTCATATTTTCAGGTTCAAAACCCTTCATACACAGCTACATCGTTTTAAAAAGTGTGTTGAGTATAAAAATCAATGACAGTAACGAAATGTGTGTTATTTGAAAATTTTTGTTGTGGTCTTAAAGTATTCCCCTCCACCCCTGTGTGTACACATTACAGAACATGCTTTGATATTAATCAGAAGGTGATAGAAGACATGTTCTGGTTCTGGTCCATGCCTACACATCAATAGCTATTTATCAAGTGTGTTAACAAAAGTCAAGAACGACTTCTGAATTTTTTATTTGTAATTCATTTCATGGTGGGCTTAAAGTACCCTCCCCCACTCACCTTCTTACTACATATTATGAAAACTGTGTTGCTTTTGGTAGGGTTAACAATAGCGGGTCACTTATCGCAATATGTGGTTAACAATAGCGGATAACTTATCTCAGTATGTGGAAATTGTTGCTAGCAAAAACCAGCGGAAAGTGACAGCTGTTGAATTTGGGTGTTGAAGTTTGGAGCGCTAGGTACGATAATTACAGACCAGGATACAAATTCCATGTCGGACTTATTGAAGGAGCTATGTTGGTTGTTGCATATGAAGAAGTTAGGAACTAGTCCATTTCACCCACAGGCCAATGGTGGAACGGTACTGGTACATAGAGCAATTGTGAAAATGTTAAGTATCTCTGTGAACGCACATCGTAGCAACTAGGATACAGATCTAAGGTATGTTGTGAATGCATGTTATTCTGAAGTAGACATGAATACTGGGTTGTCTCAGTATGAGGTGGTATATGGTCGGAAAATGACATAGCCATTCGATTTGATAGAGGCAAAGAAAGGTAAAGCACGAGAATCACTAACCAAGTTTGCAAAAACGGCACAGGCATAATGGAAACAAGTACGGAGGTAAATGCAAAGGTGTTGGAGAGGCAGGAGAAGTCAGTGAGACGCACAGCAAATTTACCACAGTTTAAGGTAGCGCAATAGGTGACGTTATCCAGTCTATACAAGCGAAAAGAGAAGATGATGTTCATTACAAGGTATCGGCGAGCCTATCAGGTGTGGAGACTACTTCAGCATTCAATCCGAGAACTCTAATTATCAAAAAGAATGTCCACAGTACATGGTGGGCATCGACCGATTGCACATTCTCATTCAGTTCACGGCGAAAGGAAGGCATGCACAGTTTAAATGATAAGACGTTCACCCATACCCAACGAAGTGAAGTATTCTCGGAAAACTCATGCAGGTTAGGACCCGCGAGATGTTATTTGTTTCTGAAGACCATAATACGCATGCAGCAATGATGGAGGGGGAGTTGCAACATTGTCGAAGGAGGAAGGTCATATAGTGTCTGACCAGCGTAATACAAACCTGACAGAGCACACGTAGAGCACAATTAATCTTAGGCAAACGGAAGGACAAGATTGTCCGAGGGATAACGTGGAACCCAGACTGCATTTCCAGCAAACAAATTTTCATTGCACTTACCCCACTTTAGGAGACATGGTAATACTGGCAAGTTGTTACGAGCACAGGAAGCTCACGGGCTGAACTTAAGGGAAGTGGGTTATTAATCAGTGGTAATACATGCGACATAACATCGCCAAACTTTCATCTACCAGCTTCGATTATGGGACTCATGTAAGAGTGTATCTCATCATCGCAGTTCCATTGGTCAGATGTAGCTTAGAAGTTGTTACTAGCACCAAATAAAATATCTCTGTATCAAACCTTAGAGCCTGACCCCATCCATTCCCTGGATCGCTTCGTTGCCGTGCAGGAAGGAAACATCTCAGCCAAGCAGTTAATGCAAGACGCATAGCAGTTCAGAGAAGGGTAACAATATGTGACGGTGATTTTGAGTGCCTCAGTACCAACTTCCACAGTGGCTCTAGCTCTGCTGTTCATAGCTTTTATTCACTTAGCCAGAGAGCAGGTCGTCAGCATAAACGACAGATGGTACACACACCAGTACACTGGATCCCTTGAGTGTAAGAGAGAGTGTAGCCTTGTAGTATGAATGCAGAATACAGCTTGTCTCATCAGATATGACGTATGAAGATGGACTACAGAATACGGAAACTGATAACCTCAAAAAAAAAAAGTTTCTTGCAGTAAAGACTGTTTATGTTCATTCTATTGTTTATTCAAACAATTTATTGATACAAGCTAACATTTGGAATATAAGTTATTTATTTAAACAATTTGGAGGAAAATTGACTGCAGTGTATGGTATACTATTTATTTAAACATTTTTTGGATGACAAGGCACTATGGAACACATAGACAACTTTTTCATTCCAATTATGCAGGGAATACCATCACAAAATCGACGTCAAAATATAATATCACACATAACAGTGCAACTATTGCAAACAATAAATTGGCCAATTGCGAATTTTATGTGTCGATTGGAAGCGTTGCTGTATAAAATGACACATGGAATTTCAGATTTCGGCGTGAATTAATACCCTTATGGTTGTGGAATTCCCAACCACTACAAATCTGCTAAGTATATTTTGTAAAGTACTACAAATTCCTTTATTCTCTCAGCAGCCCCAGGGAAAAGAAAGAGGAGGAAAGGGTCTGTCGGGTGATAAGATAGTAACAACAACAAATACCACTACAACACAGAGTGCATTGCAGTGTATTGAGAAGCACTAAACTATGATCCTAGTAGCTGTCATTGCTAGGTGCCTGATATAATTGAAAACATTTGTACATAGAGCTCACTTACCTCGTAGATGTCCACAGGTGAAGCGCCCATCTCTTCGTACATCACCAGTTGCAATGCTCAGAGGTCACAGTGATCGATACTGAATCGCTCAATTTTACATGGAGAACTTACGCGATACACGTGATCACGAAGACAGCCCCATGCATACTGAGTATTAGTTCACTAACCTGCTATCCAGAGGACGCCATCGCCAAGACTTGTCCCCATGGCTGACAGCAAGAATTGACTAGGCAGCCAGTCGAACTTTTCTTTGTACCTGCCGCTGGCGATGCCCTTAAACTGGAAATGTCAGTTCGACCTGAACACTGACCGTCGCCGCTAGCATTCCAAACGGTGTTACCCTAGGACCCACCACATATTCATCACTTAATTACAATCAAGTGTTACCATTGCATCTGCAATCTGATAACATTTAACAATGAGCAAAGTATCGGAAATACCTCCTCCTGAGGACTGTGACTATATCGTTCATATGGCTGGGCTTAATTTTCCACATAAATCTTTCATCTCCCTTAGGGCTCTCTGTGTCATGAAATCGTGAAATCCGTATCTCCCTTACGACTGGACGTAGTCATTTCCTTTGCACTTGTCAGTACACTGACCACAGTAACATTACACCGAAATACAAGCCTCCCGATCACGGCGAATCTATCACACGTCCCGTACTAAGAATACTAAAACCTCGTCAAATACTGTATGGTAGTAGCACTAAACAATACTGAGCGAAAATCTGCTATGGACAGATGTGGGTTTTAGGAAGAGAGACTTAATCGTCTTATAAGCGACTAGCTATTGAAACACGATGCTGTCACCCTGCATGAAAACTGGTCTTGATTCTACAAACACAGACAAGTATCGCTAACGATATCCATGTCGAAAACTATACATCCTTTATAAACTGAGGTATGGTATTGCTTCCAAATGAAGTGGTCTTCCACACAAATACTCAGATATTGAATACAGCTGGTAATCGTCGGGATGTATATTAGCAGACCAAAAGTGTAGGTGCACGTCACCAGCGGTGTAAGATCTTCATAAATTCACACTTCTCATCGAATTCAGAAAGTGATTTGGCCACAGAATACGGTATTAATCCGATATTTGCAACTTCCTCGTCCCGCTGTTAGATGTTTCCCAGGCTAACAAACTATATTTATATTACATTCTATCTTGATACCACTCATCGAATTCCGAAAGTGATTTAGCCACAGAATACGGTATTAATCCGATATTTGCAACTTCCTCGTCCCGCTGTTAGATGTTTCCCAGGCTAACAAACTGTATTGATATTACATTCTATCTTGATACCACGTAGACAGTGTAACAAAGGTTCTGCGATATATCCACAGGACTATAGATGAGGAAGTATAATGGTTGATTGAGAATGATCGTATATATTAGATAGTTTGCTATGTGAGCAGTCACTTAAAAACATGCAACGCTAGGTTGAAGTGGCAGGAAATGTACAAAATCCAGTGACCAGTGCACTGGCTTTTCAGATGTATAGTGCTAGACTTCCTGTAGAAATTCTGTTGGCGATTTAGAATCAAGTCTCTCCATTCAGCCACACACTTGCATTGGATCCTATGGAGACGTCTTTTAATGAATACACTTCACTGGTAAAACATACTTGTGGCTTTCTCATATCCTAAAACGAATCATCTTTTTCGAAACTGTCTGTTAAGACTCCACACAGCAGAACCTCGGTGCGGTTCTAGACAATCTGTATATCTACCACATTCTGCATCCTGTGGAGAAACAGGGCGTGCCATGTTACACATCAGGACCGTGTTTTGACCACTCAGTGGAAATGGAAACATATCGTCAAAGCTCTGCCAGCGGTGTACAATATGTAAGATCAGCGCCAAAACGGAGCTTTCTCCTGCAACACAAGGTAGTATGAAAGACAGTACAAACAGTTACGGTGATATTTCTTATCGAGAAAATTAAGAAGACTCCACCTCAAGCAGGGTCTGGAAGTAGGACAAGAATTTTGCTAATGCATTGCAATGTGTTTCCAAACTACATACAGGTACTACAATCCAAAGGAGATCTGTGTTCCTCAGGGCGCATCCACATCTGTCACCCAAACATTCTATCATCGTTATTTTGTACCATCCAACAGAGAAGAACTATGAACTATAAAAGTTCTGCTAACTTCATCCAACTCGATGAGATTTTTACTTTGTCTCTCTCTTCTGATATATCGACATAGATCACGTGTGGTGATCCTATTAAATATACGGGTATAGGTCCATTAAAGCAGGTGGCCAGTGGTTGAAGTCGCTTGCATAGACCTGTGTAAAGTTTTGTTGCTCATGTAGTAGGAGGATCATATCCCACAGACTGTCAGTCCCAAGATAGTGTTCCTGTGTTGTTCTTTCATAACCAGTTTGATACAATGTTTTTCTGCTGTAACACTTCCAAGCAGTTTATGACTACAACTTTGTACACCACCATGCATTTTGTTTTTCCACCGTGATTTCGAAGTCTGTGTCAGGTGCTAAACCGATATTAATACGTTTTGATGCACTGGATCTCACAGAAAGCTTCACATAGCTTGGTGTAGACTTTGTTGCTCCCACATGGTATGCCTGACATAAAAAACAGAGGCGGTACTTCTTCTTGTCAAAAATGCTCAGCAGTGTGGTATCCGTACCAGATACGATTGATGGAAGAGATAGAGAAGATCCAACGGAGAGCAGCGCGCTTCGTTACAGGATCATTTAGTAATCGCGAAAGCGTTACGGAGATGATAGATAAACTCCAGTGGAAGACTCTGCAGGAGAGACGCTCAGTAGCTCGGTGCGGGCTTTAGTTAAGGTTTCGAGAACATACCTCCACCGAGGAGTCAAGCAGTATATTGCTCCCTCCTACTTATATCTCGCGAAGAGACCATGAGGATAAAATCAGAGAGATTAGAGCCCACACAGAGGCATACCGAGAATCCTTCTTTCCACGAAGAATACGAGACTGGAATAGAAGAGAGAACCGATAGAGGTACTGAAGGTACCCTCTGCCACACACCGTCAGGTGGCTTGCGGAGTATGGATGTAGATGTAGATGTAGATATGGAGGACATCGCAACATATCAAACTGGAAAAACCTGTGGCATTGTGGTGTGTTTCCAAACAGGTGTATGAAGGTGCTAATCCCTACATTTAATCTCATATTCCACATTGATGGGGTAGCAGATGTCTCAGTATTCTGTTTTCGAAGAGTCTCTAAGCAGTGTTTCATAATACTAGTGTGCATATTGCATTTAGGCATATGATTACTGTTTTGGTTTTCTAGGTGGTAGTCATCCAGAACTCCAGATCTTGGCTTCCTTCATTTTTATGACTTACAGTGCATAACTACATGTGGAACAAGGGGACATTCTGAGGGACATAAATCCATAGAGTGCGGATAGTATGCAGAATCAGTGTCAACGCCAGTTGTGAAGCAATGGAATAAAATCCCTACACCCAGGCAAGCATGTAAGTATGCTTATCCCCCATATTTTTTGACGTGTTATCATCAGTGTACGTATTTCCCAACAATTTTCTTAATTTTACCATGTTTTCCGTAATTTCAATACATTTGACTCAATTACTTCAGATCCAAATCACCACTCACTACGATTCATCATGTCAACAACATGTCTCATTGTGTCATGATGCTATCAGACAGTGTCATTGCTGCATTTCTCAATTTCTGTATGACTGCTAAATCAGCCCCTCCATTACTTTGCGAGGGTTACTTACATGTGGGCATATTGCAAACCCGATTACACAGACTACATCACATGACACAAATAATGTTTCTTAGTGTGGGAAATAGCTATCAGCAGAGAGGAAGTGTAAAAACTATGTTTCTTAGCTGAAACACATTATAAATTCGGTAAAATTTTATTACAATTTGCCATCTCCCTCCATATGGATGGACTCACAAAGTATTCTCGAATTCGTGGGATAAAGTCGGAGATTAGATTGAAAGCACTAGCATTCAGTCCCCTATTTCCAAATGAGCTATCCCTTCATAGAACCTATAGGACAAGAACCCTGAGGAAAACTGTATATGTTCTCTCTCTATGCATCTCGTAACTCTTCCTATGTTTTTAACCAACTCTTCCTGCAAAACTACATCTAATTTAATTTTAAACTGACCAGAAGCAAGAGGGTACTATACCCCTACATTTGATGTCTCATGAAGGAGCAGAATGAACTGAGTTCCACGTAATCAATGCACTTCAATATTTAGCTTTCACAAAGAGTATAACACCTGTTCCAAACTTGTACTGTCCGGCGCTAGTGATACAGAGCACTTTTCTAATTCCAGTACTGTAACTGCCATTTTGCGAAGACTGTTCCATACCAGTCTCACTGACATCACATGTACACTTAAACACAATCTCTCTATATGCTTGCATTCTGAGGAGTTTAGCACTCCATATTGGTGTATAGTAGATACGATCATGATACATTTGAGGTGTTGTAGTGACATAACAGATGAATAAGAAGAAGAATAATAATAAGAAGACGACACGTTTGAGTTATGCATGATGGAGCTCCAGTCAGAAGTGTCGAAGTGTCTGGATTCCATACCAAGAAGCTGCTAGGAAGAGAGAAATGACTGTAGAGCATAAACACAAACACTTAGTAGCGCTGTATGATATGTGAAATTACAGGCTATTCAGCAGTAACTCCGAGTAAAGTTCTCTTCCATACAGACACACACAAACACACACACACACACACACACACACACACACACACACACAATGGTTGTTAAGCAAAGGTATACACAGGGATTTCAGTACCTCTCAAACCACTGTCACTAACTTAGAATCACTGCAGTTATGTAACTAAAGACTCGATTTTTGTACAAGATGTGACTGAGAATAAGAGTACTTTGCATACATCTTCATTCACCTAGAGGAGAGTGCTGAAACAGGTTTTCCATCAATGGACATGATTCGTCACATATGCATTGGAAGTCTCCCACTTACTGTGGTATGGAGGGGTTGCTGTTAACAACCGCAGGTAGATAGCGCTCCAAGCTACTCACAGAACACACAGTTGTATATGAGTCGAATGCAATTTATACTACACAACAAATGCACTCCCAGAGAACAAGGAAAAAAATGGTTAAATGCGTGATAAATATCCTGCCACAACATCTCCCTCTCTCTAGAATGCTTCAACAGACTACCATTAAATCATACAACCCCTGTCAGGTGATGATTCCACCTAGTTTCTATCAACCTTTAATGCAGATACATATGAATTTAAAGGCTTATGGTTCTCTTTTCAAGGAAACCAGTAAAGACAGCTGTAACTTGCATGTATCCATATCATCTCAATGGACATACAGCGAAATGTTGTTAGAACCATGGAGCAGTTGTTCTCTAGGGTAAGTAAGGTATTTGTTATCTGACACTGCATGGTTGCCATTGGTAAAAGGTACAGAGAAGCACATTGTAAATACTGTTTGTTAGCGCTAAAAAACACCTGAAGAGTCTTGCACAGGGTGAAACACGACGTCCATTCTGTAGTTGTATGTTGTGATCTATTAACTTCTAACACAATGCCCTTTAGTTAATGAAACTTCGTAAAAATCTATTATGTGGTTGGCGATAACTTTGGGGTCACACTTGGGCTTGTGCTCCGACACATAGAGATACAGGTTGTGTAAATAAAGTTTGGAGACCGATTTTTTTCCTGAGTAGCAGTGCGGGCAAGACCTGCCTCACCACCTGTTCCAAGTGGTAGGGGGTGAAGGCTAAGCAAGCCAAGCATTGGCAGTCGCTGGCAAAACGCTGGAGTAAAGCATCACGAGTGCATGGAGTGTCTGTTTCGCATCGTCGAGCAATTTTGTATTTATTTATTTATTTATTGTTCCGTGGGACCAAATAAGGAGAAGTCTCCATGGTCATGGAACGAGTCAATACTTGAAATTATAACACGATAGCAGAAACAGATAAAATTAAATACAAGAAACGTATGCAGGTGACAATTCGAAAGTTTAAATAAAGAAAATCAACAATGTAACACTGGAATTTGCTTAATTTTTCAGCTGTTTCAGGAGCTCTTCGACAGAATAGGAGGAGTGAGCCATGAGGAAACTCTTCAGTTTAGACTTAAAAGCGTGGAGGTACTGCTAAGATTTTTGAGTTCTTGTGGTAGCTTATTGAAAATGGATGCAGCGGAATAGTGCTCTCCTTTCTGCACAAGAGTCAAGGAAGTGCATTCCACATGCAGATTTGATTTTTGCCTAGTATTAATTGAGTGAAAGCTACTAACTCTTGGGAATAAGCTAATATTGCTAACAACAAACGACATTAAAGAAAATATATACTGAAAGGGCAATGTCAGAATTCCCAGACTATTGACTATTGAATAGGGGTAGACAAGAGGTTCTCTAACTTACGCCACATATAGCTCGAACAGCCCGTTTTTGAGTCAAAAATACGCTTTTTGAATCAGAAGAATTACCCCAAAAAACAATACCATACATAACATGACATAAGGTGTATGAAAATATGCGAAGTAGACTACTTTTCGTGTTGAACTGTCACTTATTTCAGATACTGCTCTAATGGTAAATAAAGCAGCATTTAGTTTCTGAACAAGATCCTGAACATGGGGTTTCCACAACAGCTTACTATCTATCCGAACGCCTAGGAACTTGAACTATTCCGTCTCGCTTGTAATATGCCCATTCTGTCTGATCAAAATATCAGTTCTTGTTGAATTGTGGGTTAGAAACTGTAAAAACTGAGTCTTACTGTGATTTAGCATCAAATTATTTTCCACAAGCCACGAACTTATTTCATGAACTACATTATTTGATAATGTTTCAATATTACACACAAGATCCTTCACTACCAAGCGTTCAAAATGCAGCGCCTCTTGGAGCAACGGTGTTCGATCATGTTTTGTGCGAAACTGGACAAGACCGGTGCAGAAACGTTCGAAATGATTCAAGAGGCGTATCAAGATTATGCCATGTCACGTGCAATGGTTTTCATGTGGCACAAGAGGTTCCAAAATGTCTGTGAAGACTTTGAGGATGATGAACGCTTTGGTAGACCTTCAGTGAGCAGAACTGACGAAAATCTGGCCAAAGTGCGTCACTTTTTAAACAGAGACCGACGTCTCAGAATCAGAGTCATTGCAGGTGAAGTGGGTTTGACGACGACACAATGACAATGCGACCGTTGACACCTTTTTCGCCGTCACTGAAGTATTGACCCGGTTCAATCTGGCAACGCTGTCACAGCCACCCTATAGCCCCGATCTCGCCCCCAGTGACTTCTTTTTGTTCCCTCGGGTGAAGAGAGACCTGAAAGGGAAGCGGTTTGACAGCGCTGCTTTGGTCCAAACGGTTTCAACGAGGGTTTTCAACATCATTCCGGTTAAGCACTTCCAGGGTGCTTACCAGCAGTGGAAATCTAGTTGTAGCTGTGTGTGGATTTTCAAGACACCTATTTTGATAAACTTTAGTCCGATGTATGAAAGTATTCAGTAAATTTTGTGATCTGAGACCAGTCTTCAAACTTTATTTACACATCCTGTATATTACTCTACATTTGGCGGTCATCCATTATAATAATCTTACTGCTGCCCACAAAAAATCACTGCTTCCTTGGTTCCCAGTGCTTCCATGTCATCATGTTCCAGAATTCCTCTTGTTGCCACATACTCGTTCCCATGTACAAGAATTTTGCTGCACCAAGCAGAATACATTCCCCACAATTTCCCGCATTTTGACGTATTTTCCATTAGTATACACGTTTTCCCCCTCAATTTTCGTTATTTTATCTATTTTATGTCACTTCTTCCCATGCCATCATGACATCACTTCTCGCAATATATTCTAATTCGCTTGTAAATGTAGTATAGTTATCAAGACCTAGTGCAAATGCATTTTTCTGACACAATCGAAGTTGTTCCGATCGTGTTTTTAACAGCTGGTTGTGTATAAGACGATTACCTCTCTCTTCCTAAGACCGACATGTACCACACAAGGAAATGAAATGGAGCGTGTCCATCCATCAAGGATTTTGCTCAGTATAGTTTGTTGCCACCAGAATTCAGTTATTGGCGCAGTAGGGGTTGTGTGATAGATTTTCTGTAATTGGCGGGCATACAAAATATGTGTTTGGGTGTAAAGTTACTGTAGTCAGTATTCCGACATGCGCAAGAAAGATGACTATATCTGGTCGTAAGGAAGCTATGGATATGATGCACGAAATTTCGTTTTCAATGCACTGGTAGCCCTAAGGGGGATGACAGGTTTTATGTGGAAAATTATTTCCTAACATAAGAAGGATACAGATATTGATATTTCCAGAGCCATAGCCATTGGGAGGAGGTATTTGCGATACTTTGCTCATTGTTGAATGTCATCAGAATAAATTCCTTTTATTTCACATCTGAACGGTCGCAGACTAATGACCTACAAGTCCGAGACCATAGATCTGAAAGAAAAGCAACTTATTCTTCATTTTTGGGCCACTTTTCCATTCACTACTATGTTGCAGCTTGTGAATGTCATCAGATTGGGGTGTAATCGTAATATTTAATTAAAATTACATTGATAAGCATGTAGCTAGTTTCCTGGGACGACATCATTTGGCGTACTGGCTATATGGTGATCATAGCCAGTGACTGGAACGAATTTACATTTCTGGCTTAGGGTGGCAGGAGTAGTGGGTCAAAGAAATGATCAGCTGTCTAATCAGCTCTTGACTGCAGCCACTGCGACAAGTTCCAGCAGAGGTGTCCTCTCGATAGCTGAATAGTGAACTAATACTCCATATTCATTGGGCTTCCTCCGAAATCGTGTCTGTTGCATGTATTCTCCATGGAAAATTGAGCAATTCTTTATCAATCACAGCCAAGTGTTGGCGCTGGATGTATTGATCATGTCCATATACCTACCACTCCAGTCATCCCTGGATGCCCTCCACGGTTGAGGCAGTGCACACTGGCACCCGACTGTAGCTGCATTCACAGTGGCAGTTTTCTCTGGCCTGTGAATGTTGGTGCTGGCAGTGTATGAGGGGATGGGAATCCATGTGTGAACATCTGGGAAGTAAATGGGCTGTATGTACAAGTGTTTTCAGTGATCTCAGACATCTAGCCATTACAACTACCAGAATAGTGGTTTAGTGCTTCTAAATACATTGCAGTGCACTTCATCTTGTAGGGGTATTTGTTGTTGTTACTTCCTATCATATGGTAGACCCTGTTCTCCTCCTTCTTCATCCAAGTGTACCTGAGAGAACAAACTTAGGGATTCTGTAGTGCTTTATAAGATACACTTAGCAGACCTGTAGTGGTTGGAAATTACACAAACATGAAGATAAAAGTTCACGCCGAAATTTGAAATTCCAATTATCATTTGATACTGCACCAATTCCATTTGAGATGTAAAATTACCAATTAGTCAGTTTATTGTTTCCATTGGTTATACTGCGAGCACACATACGAATCCAATGCCTTCACAGATTTTTTAAGGACATTTTGTGCAATTGATCTGAAATTACAAATTTTCAGCTATCTCCATCGTACCAAATTTATTATCTGTCAGTATCTGCCAATAAGAGGACATGGAAAAAAGTACAATAGGGTTTGGAAACAGTGAAGTTGTGGGATCGAGTCCCACTAAATGCACCAGTCCCAGTATCTGCCAATAGGATGTAAGCAAAAACTGTCACACAGAAAGGGTATCGATTTAATTAATTAGTCAGACAATCTGATAGAGTGATATCCAAAGTTGGGGGTTTACCACATATCCACTCCCTTGTTCTGGACAAAGGTGGGGTTAGTGTGGCACAAACCAGACACTACGTACTTCTTGAATATCTTTATTTCATCCACCACAGGTTTCCATACCATTGTAAGTGTGAGAACAAAGGGATGTAGCGACTACCAACTGATCTGTATGAGTGGTGAGGGGTCAGGGCAGGGGAATAGAAGGAAGGACCAGTGGGGAGCTCAAATTGTTTTTGCATGCGTTGGTTCACACAAACTAGAAGTGCCCACTTGTGGGAGAGGTAGGGGAAGAGAAGAAGAGCATGTGTTTCGACAGGAATTTCTCATGTGTCAATATCAAAGAGTTTCCGCCACCTGATGCTTCGTTTGGGGATTAGCAAAAATTCTGGTCCTTGCACCACACTAGCTGGCGATCTGTGCATAGTGATATGCGAGGCAGCTGGTGGTGTGGCAGCCAACAGCAGTCATGGGCCTGGCAACATGTGTAGTGTGGCCTCTCATGAAGAGATTCTTAACAGTGCAATTAGGTGTGAGGAGTTTATGTTGATGTCGATTTCATGGTGGTGTTCCTAGTGCAATTCGAATAAAAAAGTGCTGTAATGTTTAGATATTTCACACTGCCCTGTCATCCACAAAATATTTAACTAAACAGCATTCTGTACACTGCAGTCAATTTGCAGACAAGTTCCTTAAATAAAGTAATAAACTTTATTCCAAACACTACCTTGTATTCCATAAATTCTTCAAATAAACAATATTCCACACATTGCCTTGTCAACCATAAATTGTCAAAACAATATTCCATACACAGCAATCGATTTCCTGCCAAATTATTTCAATAAATAAGTAATCTATATTCTATACACCGACTCATATCCAAAAAATTGTTTTAATAAACAATATTCTACTCATTCCCTTGTCTACTAGAACTTGTTTAAACAATATTTCATATACTGTAAGTGATTTCCCTCGAAATAGACAGTCAACTGAGACTTTTTACCGACAAATTCCAGTTCGGGAAGGGGAGGGGCTGCTGGATATGCCAGAGGTCGAAGCTATACTTAATTTGGTGTTTTAATTAATTAGTCAATCATATTGTTAGAGTAAACAGGGGATATTAAAATAACTCAGGTCTGAACGTGTGCTTGAAATGATGATGAGGAGGGGAGGGTTGGTGATTTCCAGGGGGTAGGTGAGGTGGAGGAGGAGGAGGAGTGGAGGCTTTCTTAGATCAGATTATCCCCAGGGGGTAATAAATCAGTCCTCAGTTTGTTATAAATTACGTAGCAGAACAATAGGTTAAGGGGAAGGGGAGGGAGTCATAAATCAATCAAATTCGTTCTTGAATGTGTGCAGTCTGCACTAACAAGAGGCACAGAACGACCTTTGCCCCACTACTCCTAACTGATTTATGATGGAGTAGGCGACAATTATTCAATTATGCAAGAGTTTGATGTTCAGTAACACTGCACAAGAACAAACATGTCAATTTCCTAAATGCCTGAACTGTGTATACAGCCAGAATAGCTCTTCTCTGCATTCACTAACATTCTACTTGCAAAAGCCATGATTCTCTTGGAGCTCCCACAACCCATCCTATACTGCATAACGTCAAATACTAGGTGCATATCCTTATTTAGATAAGGAAGCTCCAATAAGTTGACATTAACTAAGCTCTCCTTTATATTCAGGAAATCTTTCTCATATAGTTGACCTCAATTCCAATTGTGCTCTATGAAGTAAAGTTCAATAATGGCTCACTATTAAAAACTTAACTGGCCGCGAAATTCCGGAAAAACCTGATTAAACTGAAAAAAAAGAGTGAGCCTGCCTTTCGATGAGGGTCGAGAGAAAATTTTTGTTGCCTGGAACGTGTTAATAAATCCCTTTAGTGGTCATAGTGAGCCCCAAAATCTGCAGCTGATTCCTATCGAAGTGTGATCTACGTATTTCTATTTCCTGTTGCTCCCACCATGTTAGTTGTTCTAAAACTTGGAGGTGTTTTTCCCATCCTTCAGTTGCGATGGGAGTGTCATCCATTTATTAAACTAATTTACTTGTTAAATTTTCTCCTGTCACTTGGTCTAACACGCAAATAGAAACTCTTACAGATAAATTTAACCCACATGGTGAAACCTTAAAGTGCCAATAATGACGAAGCATGTGTACTTCCTATATGTAGCCACAATCACAAACTGGCGACAGCTTACAGTGAAATCCAATGTTTACAAGCGTTTTACTCCTTGCAATCCCACTACAGTACGATCTACTGATAATGGCCGACTCCTCTCTGTTATTAAGATTTTAATAACATGCTGATATCTGACACCAGGTGCACACGGCCACTAGGTTTCCTTACAGCCAGTATTGGAATCTTACACCAAGTGCTTAACATTTCAGTGATACCGTTTTGTAATGTTCTCATACCGAGGTCTTTTTACCACATTTTCCATTCATAATGCTATAGGATAAGTTCTAATGAAAAATGGTAAATAGTCCTTAACTAACAACTCACACTCAAAACTCTTTATAAATCCTTATTTTTCTGAGGACGCTTCTTTGATCATCAGTCCTTCCTACAGCCGTTCAGTTTCCCTTACTTTTCCAATTATATTCTCTGCTGTCCATACTTCCACGGTATGTCGGTAGCCTATCCACTCCAAGCAATACAGGTACAATCTATTTTGCTATAATTTGGA
This sequence comes from Schistocerca piceifrons, assembly GCF_021461385.2. Classification (NCBI taxonomy): domain Eukaryota; kingdom Metazoa; phylum Arthropoda; class Insecta; order Orthoptera; family Acrididae; genus Schistocerca; species Schistocerca piceifrons. The sequence goes on along the minus strand of NC_060144.1, from coordinate 91,874,356 downwards.
TATCATGAACTATTTCTTGTCCATCTAAGCTCATGCAAACTAAAAATTGTTCACTAGTCAGCACTACGTTTCGTGTGATTGCAACTTGTTTCGGACAACAATCTACCAATAAAAGAACACCATTCTCTTAGCCTAAACACGCTCAAAGAAAGGGCAACTTGAAATATTTATTTCATTATCTGAATGCAGTGCGGCGCGTTCTTCCATTCTATTTATGCTCACAAACAACATAGGTTAGTGTAGCCATGAAGAATAGTAAGCAGGCTTCACCAGCAATAGCTCACTAGCACCATCGAAGTATTTCATCATCTTGTATTCTTCTGTAACCGCCCCAACTTGCTTGCAGGTGACACTCTCCGTACCACACCTAGATTAACTGACTCCCTGCGTACTTCACTACCTCTACTTATTATATGAATAGCCACTGTGCCAGGAGGATCCAGACTCTTTCAATATATGTTATTAGTAGTAGGAGTCACTCCACTGATGTTATGGACTCTCTACCTGGATTCAGGTTCCAATGTATATCGATTCCCAATAGCTCTGTCTTCATGGTTTCCTCTCATCTTTTCTCAAGTAGCTTTCTATGTATTAACGGTCGATCTTTAAATGGTATACTAAATTTTTAAATACTCTATTTCGTTCAGTGCTTTATTGGAATTAAGTGATTCGTGTCCATGAAATTCACCTAAAAACTAGTTGGATTACTCGCAGGCGTAATTTCTCTTCATCACAAAAGTTAAAGTCTGACCCTCGTTGCCAGCTGCTGTCTCTGAGAATCAGTTTTATTGATTTTATTAGAGTTTAGGAAATAATTAAATTGTTCTTTTCCGTTATACGCCCACTTTAACTTACAATCATATATGTCTGAACCAGATTGCTCGTCTTCAGCACAGTACAAACTACAGCACTGTCTTTTTAAAGCATTTAAAGTTCTTCATGGAAAACTGTCCTAAATCCGGTGCACCAGAGTTAACCACCACTTCAGAGGCTGTAAAGTCTTTCACCTCTGAGATACTAACCAAAATGTCGATTTAGCAAAAAGTCGTTTTCACTGTCCCTTTTTACTATATAGCAGTACCTGTGCTTCAACGACGTACTCTGTATCTACAGGCATGCATGCATATGTGAAGGAACAAGTACTGCTGCTATCGACAGCTGTGTGAGATGCAACTCCGAATACATTTCTTGTGTTTCGTGCAGCTGTCGACTGCAGCAGTACCTGTTCCATCAGACATGTATGAATGCTTAAAGTACATTGCACGCCATATCATAAGAACACAGGCACTGCAATACAGTATTTCTTGCCAAGAAAAAGGCCCAACAATAATCATGTGCGGAATCACAGCAGTTGCATGAGTACACGACGTGGATAGAAAGTGACACACGGAAGTTTGTGTCGGGCCTAAGAAGGACTGCTGGGATGGGTGACGCGATTGAGGCGACCACTGGTGTAACGTATACATTTGGTTCAATGTCTCACATAAATTGTGCAGGTCGAGTTACATCATATCCGCATTTGCGAATACATTTCTTGTTCACTTTTCACTTAAAAGTGGCCTCCCACAAACTCTGTGTCGTTTTCGTAAAATAACCTCGCTATTGAGTCACTAGACTACGGAATATTCTACAGCCAGAGATCTTCTTGCACATTTTCAGTCACTCACAGTGCAGCTTGAACAATGTTTCCATTTAGAGTGTAGGTTTCCCGATAAGATCTTTCCAAAAGTCTTCCTAAATCAGAATACTGATACTAACAGCTTTCAAATAAACACTGCTTTAGCACAGTTTTAATAACAAGACACGTACACCATGTATGCAAACAAGCGGAAAACATTTCATATATACATGTTAACATGTCAAACGTGTGTACAAAACTCAACTTTACAAAATTAGAAATTCATAACGCTTTTATTCTTATGGTTAAGGCGCAACGACAACGCAACGAACTCGGTGTTCCTGGTATCTTCTTTCAGTGGGTAGCCACTGACTAGACGGAGCTGTCTAGTTGGTTTTGTTTCTGAATTCTTGCGGCTTCGAAGGCGCCCTGCCCTGCCAACGTTCTACTGTTCCACTAATGAAACAAAGAAGTAACGGGTGTGTAGTCACAATTTTGAATAATTACATATTATTTACAACATAAATTCAATTCTTGTTTGTATACTATTCCGTAAACGAACTCACCTTGTGTCACTGACGATGGTGGAATCAGTAGTGCCTTTTATATTGTATTCTGCATCACTACAATGATGCTTCTAACTGATCAAAGTTATTAAAAAATAAGCTTTGTTTCATCATTAAAGACCCGCCCAATGTTTTTTTCTCTCAGTGGATATAGAAGTATACTCACAATTGCACATACAAGTTGCTTGGTAGGGTAAGGATAATCCAGATATTTAGCCAACGTCATGTACATTTCGATATATGGCCCAAGTACTCCATATTTATTTGTTTAATCTACTTAATCTGCCTTATGCACCTTCTGATCAAAAAACAATTTCTTATGGCTACCTTGAAATCTTCAAATTTAAATTCACTGACATCCATCACATCTCAAGTTGCCTAGCGTACGTCTAATCCTATGGTCTTCCATCCACGACTTTGGAAGGACCTCGAGAAATTAAAGGATTTCGATCCGCAACAGCGTGATAATACGTAAAATTTTCCAATTTTATTCCTCACCCGATAACTGTAAACCAATTTAACCCTTGTTCTTTGGCTTCTAATTGCTGGCGTATATGTACATTCATTAATTTGACCGAAAGATGTCTGTAATAAAGCTACCACAGTTTGTTTCCACATTTTCTGTATGATTTGACTATGCCTTCTGAGTTTTGTTAAAATAGGTTTCTACACTACAATGATGCTCACCAATTTACTTTGCACATATTTTTTCCACAGCCTCAATCTGCTCAGTAACATCTGATTTCATTTGACTTAAATTATGAGACACAGTTTCAGTCACTTCAGATTGTTTCTTATATGCCGTTTCACATATCGTCTGCAGTTCCACACCTTCATACTTAACTTCATGGACAGCCTCCGTTTGTTCCTTCTTTAAGTCAATACTTGATCCATGCATCTCTTCTGGAATCCTCTCCATAGACCTTACAAACATCTCTTGGCACCTGTTTAATACTCTCTTCGTACTTGTTTCGACTGCGTATTGTATTAAACTAACCATAAGATCAGTTTTGAACTCGCTTCTTATTTCACTATTTTCAATTTGCAAATCAGATTTTATTGTTATTTAATTGGTATCTAACTTGCGCAAACCTGTTTTCTGTACCTTCTAGTTAACAACCAGTTTATCGTCTTACCTAACACTTATTTTCCCTTCATTCGGTTAGAATTCGTTTCTGATATTAATAGTCAGATACTGATTCTGATTTAATTTGATTAGTTATCATTTCTCTGTACCTGCTTTGCATAACGTTATATAAACTGGGTTTCTCTTAATCCCCAGAAGCGTCACACTTTCTCCTGGTTTCCTCCTTTGTGATATTACTGATGTTCATCACTTACTACTACAACACAGTCATTTACTACATTATAAAACGCTATCTTCAAACTATCTGGTTCATCACGTATAACTACCGACCTCCTCTTACAATTCTCTTTATCTTTCATACTTTCTGTAGCTAATTTTTAAAATACCATCTTCTCCTAAATATAACAAGCATAACACGCAGTGCTTCTGGTGGATCGATCAGATGCAGAGCAGGTTGTTCTTGCTGCCAACAAACATACACTGCTAAAGCTGTCGTCCCAGCTCCTTAGTAGAACCAAATGCTCATGCACTGCCGTGAGAGCTACCGGTGTCCACTGCCATTGCCTTTGACGTGTACCGCTGTCCACTGCCATTGCCTGTGATGTGCAGCAGTGTGTCTCTGGTGAGGTTGATAAACAGTACTGCATCCCTCCCTTGTGGGGACTGGACTCACTATATACAGTCCGAACTCGCTTCAACTGCCACTACAAAGCAAATGGACAAATATGCTCACAGCCCACTCTGTGATTTCAGCAACAATGTTGCACATGGCATCACGAAGAATCACGCTGCGCACTTCAGACTCACTATGGACAACAGCAGATGTGTTGATGGATGAGCTGAACTGCAATTCCACATAGATGTATGCAGAGTAACACCCACAGTGTTCCTCATATTTGATTGAGCCTCTGCAGCACTGACGACCTACGCGACTAGAACAGTTTATTTCAGATTAAAGTAATTACGAGAACTATTCTGTAGAAATGTCATAAATTTGGTGTTCTTTTCTTTGGGGAAGGGGGGGGGGGGGAGGCTAACATTAAATGTTGACATACTGTCTGCATTCACACTCCCGATCCAGAGCACTTCTTAAACTATTACAGTTTTTGGGTCAGGTGAGAAATTCCCCAGTAGAGGCCTAATATTCATATCTTCTTAAAAGCACAAACTCATTAGATTAATGGCACTTTTACATTATCTGACCTCATGGTAGATAAGAATTTGTACCAGCAAACGATGTAAAATGTTAAATTTGTTATTTGTTAAGTTCCCAAGGGTAGATGATTTTACTGTTTTTAATTATTTTTTCTAGTGTATCTGAAGCTGCTCAGCAGATTAAACTCCAAATCTAACAATTACACTGATACAATTTAGTTATATATCCTCAGTACCTGCAATCTACCAACCACATAGCAAACGATAGCTGCAAGATGTCTTGCATATGTTTGGCAAATGATGATAGTTTTGTATGCCACTGATCTCCTTATGTAACTTTGATTAAGGTTATAGTCAGTTTGATTAAGGTTGTAGTCAGTATAAACTAGTAACAATCCTTGGCCTCATATGTTGTTACAACATTTCCTGCTACAAGATTTTTACACATACATTACTGCAGATAATTCTCATAGTTGTGGCCTCACCTCGCTGCCAACAGCATTGTTTAAATCCTTCTTCTGTCGAAATGATTTGAATGAGGATTAAAAGAACGGTCATCATAAATGATATGTTACAAATTTTGCTGAAACATGAAATACTTTGTTTCAATTTTTGTTGTAGTTTGGGGATATTGTTACAATTTCGCTGTAACAGAGGCATTTGTTTCCGTTTCGTTGTAGCATAGGGTAATCTGTTACAGTTTAATCCCACAATTGTTGTAACGTTGAGAGTTATATTTATTAGAATTTTATTGTAACCTTGTGGTATTTTGTTACAGCCTTTACTGTAATGTGCGGCAGTTTGTTACAATTTTGCTGTAACATGGGTAATTTGTTACAATATTACTGTAATAACGGTAACATATAGGACAATTTCATTAGATTTCGTTTCATGTTTCACTGTAATCGACTATCAAAAGGGCAATACATGGACAATTTGTTACATTCTTTTGCAAGTTGTCACAGTGTAACAACTCACTAGCGTCACATGCTATTTCTTGTTACGTATTTTCTCAGAGAACGGAACAAGAGAAATTAAAAAAAAGGAAAGCAGATAGAGACATAATATTCAGCGAAACAAACAGGGAAGTAGTGAAACAAGTATCAATGACTCTTTACTAAGTAAGTCAGATAATAAGTACGGAATAAATTTCGTGACTTAATAACAGTTCTGCCGAAAAATTTTTCTAACTTTCCCTAAAATTTACGTAGGAACTCCTCAGGTGTTGTTGATAGAGTTGTTGCTGCAGAAAGGGTAAGATGATGCTGAGCATTTGATCTCATTCCCCAACCTCTACAGTATTGGATTTATGAAGGACAGCTATTCATATAGGAGAAGAAGAAGAACAACAACAACAACAAGAGGACAGACAGACAAATATGAAGAAGATGAAGGTGTTACATTCCAAGAAAACAATGTTTTTATGAAATCAGAAAATGGAAGTGTTAGATGAGAGGAAGAAGAGGATGATAATGCTAAGACTATGATGATGTAACTGAAGCACTCAAGCCTTTTTGCGAACAACTGAATATTTTTAGCCAAGTGTTTGATAAAGTATGAGGAAAATTTGAAAGAACACCGATTCCACTGAGTCCAATACGCTTGAAACTTTCAAGACATGACAAGTACTTATCAAAAGACATAGGAATGTGTAGTGAAATATTATGTATGACTGTTGTGTGGGTGAACCCAAGCAAGGTGTAGAAGAGAAAGAGTAGCCAACTCTCTCGTGAGTGCCACTCTTATTTAGGAGACAGTATCTCACTTCAGCACCAGGAACTGGTAGTATGGCATAGTAGTACCTGTACTGTTTACTACAGGACAACAGTAGACAGGAGCATAGTACCGCAGCACCTGGATAATGTAATACAATGTGACGTTATTCTATGGATATGGTATCTAAACTACATAGTACAGTGCAGAACCAGGTGTCAATCACATTTTGGTCACCTCTTTCCTCGTTCTGTGTCCACGCAGAGACTTGAACATTTCATCACTGTGGAAGAGGCTCTCCTAAAGTTGTATAAATAAAGATGCAGTTGTTCCCACACTATCCTACTTTAAATGTTTCAACAGCACACACTTACAAACTTAGAGCAAGTAATCTCTTCTGATTCTAAACTTTGGTTGTCAACTGTTTTGAAAACACAAGTGGGTAGGCAATTAGGATGCAGAAAATTGTTTAAATAAACAATAAATGTTATGACACACTGATTTAAGCTTCGGGCAAGTGGGGTTTAGATTTTACCACTACATTCAGTTGAGTTTATTAATGCTATCCTTAGGACACACGTAATCCGAAAATCATATAGGCTGCACCAGTATCCCCAGGAACGCCACCTTGGATACTATTCTTAGTACAGTTGATCTGACAGTCAAGCAGGCTGGACAACTAATCAAAGAATGAATATTTTGGATTCTGATGCCATAAGGTTGGGGAGACTCCAGAAAGGCAAACACCTATCCTGAATCGCCATCTTGGATTCTGTAGTTAGCACAAGTGACCTGGCAGCCATGCACCCTGTGCCAGTATCCTCAGGTCGACATTCTAGTTTCTGATACCATGGGGCCTGGGAAAACCTGCTAGAACAAGCGGCTTTTTTACTTCGCCGTCTTGGATACTATACTCAGTCTAAGTAACCTAGCAACCATGCAAGTTGCACAGGTATCCCTTGGTTTGACTTCATAGGTCGCCATCTTCAAATACTTGAAAAATTATGACATTGTGATGGAGAAAACAGCGGGACAAGTGGCCTATGTCCACCATCATACATAAGGCAATCTTGGACTTTTCAATTATCGGCATTTTACTCTTAGCACAATTAGGCTATTTTTGTATTTCCCACCGTATTTGAATTTTTCTCCATTTTATACATAGCGAAATTGACCTATGATGTCATAGATGTGGTAGGAAGAGAAGGGCAAGAAATCTGGCAGTCTTGCATGATATCTTTCCTGATGTCATCATGTGAGTGGTTGCATATCTATCTTGCTTCTGCATAAGTAATGACTCAGTGCCACTACTGAAACAATCAGCTTTGTCCACAGATTTTCAACGAAGTTCTAAATTTGCAGCATTGTCACCAGAATTCACAATGGTCGCCTGATTCTCATTTGAATTGAAGACTTCAGTGGTTATGAGACAAGTTAGGCTGCCTCTTTTTAGATCTGCACCATAGGACCGCCAAGTATACTTACTTGTTTTGTTACTAGTTGGCGCTGAAGTCCTTGTAGAACCTTGGCCACCTTAGTCACAAATATAACGCCTTACAGAACATGACAGTATCGTCAGCGAACGACCAGAGATTGCTGCCCACCCTATCTGTCAAATTCCCTGTCTGTCAAATTCCCTGTCTGTCAAATTATTTATGTATATAGGGAACAACAGTGATCTTATCACACTTTCCTGGGGCATGCCTGATAACATCCTTAATAGTGGGAGAAAGCCAATGTCATCACCCTTTGTTAGTGCAGGTTGTATACATTCAGGGGCAGATTGGATTTATTTCGGACTCTCTCACCTTTCCCTTAACCTATTGTTCTGTTAATAAAGTTATGACCCCCTAGGGTTGATTTATGGCCCTCTAGAAACCCTCAACCCTCCCCCCCTCTCCCTCCTCCTCCCCCTGCCCCTGTGGAGACCAACTCTCCCCCCTACCAGTTTGAGGCCCAAGTCAAATAGCCCCATACCACTGTATCAATTTATAGTTTAGGAAATTCAGTTACATAGCAAAGGTTGTATTGTTTATTTATAAAATTCAGTTTGCAGGTGTTGAATCTCTCTTGCTCATCATTGTCTGTTGTTTGGGAAGGTGCAGAATTAGAAGAAGATTAAATTAATCTGATCACACAAGAAATACCGATATGAAACATTCACCACACATAATTACACGGTTAAAAATCTTTCGATTGTGAAGTATGTACCATCCCCAGGCCCACACCACATACCAGCCATCTCATTTGTTCCCCCAACCGCCTTGTGTGGCTCTGATATTTGATACTGGTGAAATTCGTGTGGAAACACATGCTCTCTCTCTCTCACTCTCTTAAGCGGCCTCGTCCTGTCACTTTTTACTACTGGGCCTGCACGTGCCGTCGGTCGTCGTCGGACTGAACTGCAAACAAAGCAGCGTTTACCTGGGAAACCCCCAAGCCTTCAGATGTGGGAAACCGACACACGCAAGAACTCCTTCCAAGGCAAATGCCTGACTGAGAATCGATCCAGAAATACTGCTAAATTCAATAAATTGATTGATTAATAACGTTCTGGTCATGTGATCGTGATGTAAGGGATATGAGACGAATGCAGCATCTCACTAGACTCAGTGGCAGTCAATTTCTGGAAGAAGAAGAACCAGGAAGCGTCAACAGCAGACAATATCCTCAATTGCTTCTCCATCGCAGAAGAAGTATAAAAGTAGTTACTCGTTACATGTCGTTGCTACTATTACTACATGTAGCGGTGCCTCCTCCTCTTCTTTGTGAAATTCCCGTTCTTTGTCCAATCCCTTGTCATTCTCTGTGGACGATTATTGTTCCTTCTTCTTCTTTTCCCAGCAACCTCTTGTGTTTCCAGACTGACAGTGTCGTCCAGCAAGTCTGGACCAGCGGCAGCTAACACCATTTGGTCAGGACCTGCAGCAAACTCTGGCTTGTCAGGTCTAACAGCGGTAGCGGCACCATGGATACTGTAGCGCACCTGACCAGGAGCAGGACAACGACCCACACCCTTCAAGTCCCCAACTCTGAGAAGAACTGTGCCAGGGGACCTATAACACACAGGGCAGGTCAGTACTGGTCTCCAAAATATGCACCGTCCCAGAACGTTCTGGTGTTCCTCCAAGAACAGAGTGTTGATGTGGTGATTGAGAAGCTCTCGATTAATCCGAATATTCTACTACTTTTGACTTCAACTTATAATTTAACAGATGGTGTTTCAAAGCACTTAAACATTGGTATAGAAGCATCAGTGGACACTGACTGATGTGTTGTGTTAGAGGTTGAAAGTGCATCGAGAAGTATGGAGTTGGAATGGGGTGAACTGTGGTTGTGCAGAGCACTACATCAACCAACACAGATTACCTGTGAGTATTGTCTATCTTTGGACGTTTAATGTACTGTCCTGACGCTATCTGTAACATCATTGTATGATGGCGTGACACACATGGTAAGTTCTGGACTATGGAGTGCTATCCCTTGTGATGGAAAGACTGAACGGTGGGCCTCTGCTCCCTTGTCTTCAAACTCTTTGTAAAGACATTGTGAACTGTCTCTGTAAATAGAGTGAGCATGCAGGCCATTTAGAACAGTGTGTTAATAGTGTCAAAAGGACAAGCTAAAGGAAAACCGAATACAAGCGAAATTTACTGCTTATGAGAAACAGTTATTCAGGAAATACAGTAAAAAGTGAATTAGTTGGTTTTATTGCTGTTCTAATTCAGCCTATGTATCACTGCAGACATGTAATTAAAAAGTAATAACTGGAAATACCGGTTGTTTTTTCCTATTTGACTACCCCATCATTATACAGGGTGTTTCAAAATGAACATACCGGTTTTACGGCGTTTTAGTATTTATTCTGTTCAACTTACACTTGTAAATAATATACCAAATGAAAGAGCAACTCAAACAGTTTTTTTCGTATACCTGTGCACAGTGGGAAGAGTATGGAATGACAAAGAGTGACTGAAAAACGTGCTGAAATAGTTTGAGTTTCTCACGCTTAGCCCCAAGAAATTTTCCAGCGGTAAGTTTATGGGCCTTTCTTTTTCGGTGAATCAACTGTAACTGATGTTTCTTATTTTGATGTGCTACAGCTATGGCCCGTGCCTCAGTGGGAAGAAGCTGAACAACACGTCTTTATTTGGGAGCAAGATGGTGCGCCGCCTCACTGGCATAACTCAGTACGCGACTGGTTAAGCGACGTTGTATTGGTCTCAAGGGGCCGACTGACACAGCATTTTATGCATGACCTCCACGTTCACACACGATCTCACGGCATCATGTGTATGTGACTCCGATACCAGTTGATCTATCCGACTTTAGAAACAGTGCAATTGCAACAGTTACTCCTGACACATTGATCAAGGTTTCGGAACATCTCGCCTATCGACTCGATGTGTGATCGGTGTTCACATTGAATAATTGTAAGAAAAACTGCTTGCGTTTCTCTTTCGTAATATTTATAATTATAAGATGAATGTAAGCTACAAAGCCTTAAAAACCGTATATTCATTTTGAAACACCCTGTATAATTTAAGGTGTAGCTATTGTAGCTCATTTGGTAAGATGATTGTGCTGTAGTGACTACATATACTACTATTATTACTATTGGTGTTACAAGCGTTCATTTTTCTATAAAAGTCTGTTTCACACTAAAACCTGATGGTGTCGGCATCATGGCAGGGTGGATGAAACGTCACGTCTTTGTTGTAAGTGACTGATAGTCCGAAAGAAGAAGAAGAAGAATGTAGTACTCCAACGTGTTAACGAACGATAATTGTAGGTCCATCCAACTGTGACAAGACAAATGTTCTCCTGTCACTACTAAAACATCCGGATGGAGTCGCTATGAGTGTGTATGAGTATTTTCAAAAACGCTGTTTCAACCTAAGTACGAGCTACTGCAAAAGATACTGCAGGATGTTGATGGTGTAACATACACGACATTCAGTCAAAGAAGTCAAATTTCCCTGGCAGAAAATGTAAAGCCAAACACTGTGTTCACATTTGATGATGTTGCGGTGGAAAATCAAGATCGAATACTAGTGTATTTCTCCTTTGGTTGTTCGTTATATGAGTACTGAACTACTTTATTCGAGTCAGTCATATTCCATAATCGCAAAACAGTTGGTGAGGGATAAAGCAAATCTTATTATAGAGAGTTTGAATGTGAAACAGATTTACGAGGGACATGTAGGAACCGACCTGTCATTTAATGATTTTGTAAAGATACGTACAGATTGTTGGAATCACGCACAGTGAGAGATTCTTGTTTGCATATACAGATAATGCTTCAGTGTATAGATGGGAAATTTCAGTCTATCGAACATAAAGTTAAGAAGCTAGAGACGTGTGCCCAGACCGTTCTGAGACTGATCCACGAATTAGGTGCTAGGATTAAGGAACTGGAGGCATACAACCACATCATTCTGAGAAGGAAAGTAGAGAACTCATCTTTAAAAGTTGATGGAATTGAAAGGCACGTACACTACGTGATCAAAAATATCCGGACATCCAAACACATACTTTTTTCATACTAGGTGCATTGTGCTACCACCTACTGCCAGGTAATCCAGATCAACAACCTCAATAGTCATTATACATCGTGAGAGAGCAGAATGTGATACTAAGGTGAAAAAGTGAAGGGACACGTACAGCACAAAAGCGTTCAGGCTGACGCCGTCTGTTGACTGACAGAGACCACCGACAGTGTAATAGGCAGACATCTATTCAGATCATCAAATAGAAATTCCAAACTGCATCAGGATCCACTGCACGTACTATGACAGTTAGGTGGGAGGTGATAGAACTTGGATTTCATGGTCGAGCGGCTGCTCATACGCCACACATCATGCCAGTAAATGCCAAACGACGCCTCGCTTGGTGTAAGGAGCGTAAACATTGGGCGATCGAACAGTGAAAAAACTTTGTGTGGAGCGACGAATCACGGTACACAATGGGGCGATCCGATGGCAGGGTGTGGGTGTGGCGAATGCACGGTGAACATCTACCAACGTGTGTAGTGCCAACAGTAAAATTTGGAGGTGGTGGTGTCAGGGTGTGGTCGTGTTTTTCATAGAGGGGCTTGCATCCCTTGTTGTCTTGCGTGGCACTATCACAGCACAGACCTACATTGATGTTTAAAGCACCTCCTTGTTTCCCACTGTTGAAGAGAAATTCGGGAATGGCTATTGCATCTTTGCCGGCCGCGGTGGTCTAGCGGTTCTAGGCGCTCAGTCCGGAACCGCGCTACTGCTATGGTCGCAGGTTCGAATCCTGCCTCGGGCATGGATGTGTGTGATGTCCTTAGGTTAGTTAGGTTTAAGTAGTTCTAAGTTCTAGGGGACTGATGTCCATAGATGTTAAGTCCCATAGTGCTCAGAGCCATATTGCATCTTTCGAAAAGATCGAGCACCTGTTCATAATGCACGGCAAGTGTCGGAGTGGTTACACGACAGTAACATCCTTGTAACGGACTGGCCTGCAGAGGTCTCACCTGAATCCTATAGAACACCTTTGGGATGTTTTGAAACGCTGACTTCGTGCCAGGTCTCACCGACCGACATCGATACCTGTCCTCAGTGTAGCACCCCGTGAAGAATGGGCTGCCATTCCCCAAGAAACCTTCCAGCATCTTATTAAACGTATGGCTGGAAGGTGTCATCAAGGCTAAGGGTGGGCCAACACCATATTGAATTCGGAGGGCACCAACACCATATTGAATTCCAGCATTACCGATGGAGGGCGCTATTAAGTTATAAGTCATTTTCAGCCAGGTGTCCGGATATTTTTGCTGACATAGTGTACGTGACTTGCTGTGGGAGTTGATAGAAACGTATATAAGGTGCACCCCGTGAAGCAGTCCACTTAGTATATAGCAAGAAGTCAACTAACCGTAAGGTCATCGTAGTACGGAAGGCCGTTCAAGAGAAGTTATGGTCGCGGAGGTTAGGATATTCGGATCGATAGCAGACATGCGAGAAAATTTTAAACCAGTTACTCTATCTCTCGATGAACACTCTGCATGATTACACAATGACGATGACGCGAAAAGCGGGAATTAACCCTGAACAAGGGAAAGTGTGAAGTAATTCACATGAGTAGTAACAGAAATCCGCTAAATTTCTATTACACGATAAGTCGCACAAATTTGAAGGCTGAGAATTCAACTAAATACTTACGGGTTACAGTTACAAATAACCTAAATTGGAACCACTACATAGATAATGTTGTGGGTAGAGCAAACCAAAGACTGCGATTCACTGGTAGAACACTTGGAAGGTGAACAGGTCTACTAAAGAGACTGCTTACACCACGCTTGTCCGCCCTATTTTGGAGTACTGCTGTGCGGTGTTTCATGCGCATCAGGTGGGACTGACGGATGACATCGAAAAAGTCCAAAGAAAGGCAGCTCCTTTAGTATTATTGCGATTTATGGGAGATAGTTGCACAGATATGATAGGTGAATTGGAGTGGCAATCATTAAAACAAAGGCGTTTTACGTTGTGACTGGACCTTCTCATGAAATTTCAATCACCGGTTTCCTCTCCCGATTGCAAAAACATTTTGTTGGCACCCATCTACATAGGGAGAAATGATTATCCCGTAAAATAAGAGAAATCAGGGCTCGCACAGAAAAATTTAAGTGCACGTTCTTCCCTCGCGCTGTTCGAGCGTGGAACGGTAGAGGGAAAGCTTGAAAGTGGTTCGTTGAACTCTCTGCCAGGCACTTTATTGTGAATAGCATAGTAATCACGTGGATGTAGATGTAGATGCAGACGACGGTGATGCTATTGCCAGTTTCACTAACCATCACAGCGACGCTAAGACAGAAAAAACATTCGTTCTTCGTGGTGAAAGACCATATATGTTGGGCACACAGCCTACAACTTTAAATGAAAAAACAGTACAGATAGAGGATAGGGAATTTCAAAGAACACCACTGCTATTGAACCTCATTTTCTTGAAACTCTTAGAAACGTTAAAATTTTCACCCAAAGATTGTGAGATGAATGGTGAAATATTACAGTTGACCGGTGTACACAGAAAAACAGGAAACCAACGCAGTGCGAAATATAGAGTTATCACAAAACTCTCATTATTAGACGGCCGGTTTAGCAGTGGTGATGGCACTGCTATTCAGCGTAAAAGGAGTTAACAATTAGCCTCCTAAGTACATATACTATGACGATCCAAATGAGATAATAGATCGAGTACAACTGCTCATGGTATCAGATGCTGCGGGCAATACCGCTCATTCGAATGAGGTTGTCTTAATCATTTCAGACCTCAGATTTTGATACCTACTTATGCGGGCGTCTGTGCATGTTCGTCCTAACGATCGCAAAGGAACATATATACAAGGAAACGCGTTAAGCATCCTCCTATCAGTCTAAGTTCAGATGCAGTGCCGTATACTCAGACTTTAAGAGACCGATCGTCTGTATCATACACGAATTATCTGCTACCGATTGATTTAAGCAATGGGGAGTGGAGTACTGCTGTGATTCGACTGGAGACTTAAAAAGCTTTCCGAATATCACTGAGGCTATCACTAAACTTCATCTGGAAATTAATGGTGGAAAATAAATTGTGGAAATAGAACATGGTGCATACGATATTCACGATTGAAAAGAAGTTTTGAAACGGTCTGCTAAAGGGATTGTGCTACGTGCAAACATCAATACACTTGAATATGAAATAATGAGAACGTCGGCAACGATTGATTTTAACCAGAAATAATCAATAGGACGGGTTTTGATGAAGGATTCGAATAAATTATATAGATCCAACACCCGGTCAGAACAATCCGCGTCGGCTGTAACATCAGAACAAACTCTTATCTCAACAAGAGATCGATTCATACAAGTTACGGATTCTTACCACCAGTGGAAACAGGGTATTAGATCGTTGAGACCCCTGCCAACGCAATTTACCTCCCAGTAATAGTTCAGGCTTTGGACTATGTGGAGCTGCGTATTGTGTGCGAGGATACTCAACTTGCGATTTTCGTGTCGAGGAAGCTAGCCAACTTATTGCAGGCAAGATGTTAACTCAGATATTAACGTACAGCCTCGCAAACAGTTAATAAGTTCGAAGTTCAAAAGCAAATTGCAACACTTTAAAGCACATAAGACGTATTTATTGCAACGCTAACAACCAAATGATTTAAGTATAGGCTAGTTGAAATATTTTGGAGTACACAAAGCAGTAAAAGCACAGCACATCACAGAGTTAAGATAAACTTGCTCCTAAAACGGCACTACATAATTTGAGCTGCTTGCGCACACAGTTGAGCAGTGGTGACAAGTACATGATCAAGTACTACCAAACCAACCCATATAGGTCGCGCTGGATGCGGTGGCCGATGTGCAATGAGCAGCTTTTGTCCAAAGTGTCAGAGGCCGAACGCGAACCAGACAAGCGTTTGCCACGTTTCGGCCGGTCGGCAATGACTGAATCGACGAACACGCCTTGCAATCTTTGTCAGACGATTTTACAGAAACTATTCGGTAAAAAATTTCATTTTTGATTTACTTGTAGCTTTATATGTCAGATTCGTTATGACGTGCCCGTCATTTCTTTAATGGTCATAGTTATTGTGATATTTACATGGAAGTAAGACACTGCGCGAAATTCGGAAATGTTTGCAATGAAAAATACGGTTCGTTATAATTTTGCTTTTGGTACATATTACAAAACATGTTGCTGCATATGAAATTTAGCTTACATATAGAATTTTTCTTTAGATCTGGGTGGAGGTCTCTATCTGTCACCAACCTCGAGAAAATTCATCTGACGCAACGCACTCATTTGCGGTCGTGTCATGACAGCGATAAAGCCAGAATGAAATGTCCACAACATTCCTCATATTTCATAAACGGTTAAGGATATCGGAATGACATTTTGGCAAATGATAGCACACAAGGAGGAGAGTATTTTGCCATATGGTTATCATCCAAAATTTCATCATCTACTGTGTTACTCTAACTACAGATTTTTCTAATAAAAGAATGTAATTTTTAAGGGCCATAAATAGCTGGTGAAACTAGAAATGCTATAGATTTTGGATTAACGTAAGTGTAGGCATTACACGTTTATTTAGCACCCTGGATGTACTTTTTCATAAATACTGACCTTACTATTCCTCAGTTTCTTTCTTAATAAACTTAATAAACCACTGTTACAGAATTCTCCTGCAATTGCGTCTGCGCAACATGTAAGTGACGTGAGACTGTGTAAACTCTGCTGAAAAAAAAAATTAACATGGCAATAAGAGAAATGTGTAGGTTTTACTTAAAATTCTCCATTCTTGACAGTTCTCTCAAAGTTACGAATGGTTAACAACCTAGACGAAAATAGATCCCTACAATTTCGGCGGAATTCTTTTTAGACACTAACGAAAGGAGAGGTGACAGATCTTTTCGATTGGTCACCACGCAAGTGTGGGCGTGAAGATGTCCCGCTTAATATTTACAAAAGCTGTGAGTGTAGTTTAGAATGGCACTTCCCATCCAGCGCTCAGCATTTCCCCTACAGCACCTGCCCGCAGCCCCCACCACTACCACCCTTCCGAAGTGTGCCTTGCCGTCTGTATCAATAATTTGACTAACTCATACTTAAGACTACACACGCTGATGCTCAGTACAACATACTTCAAAGAACATAACAAACTTTACCACAGTCGCGCTTATAGTACTTGCCAGGTGTTGGGCTGTAAATAAGGAGACATTATTCGAGCAAATCCATAGCATGTAAGGTCTATGCAGTTTAAACAATTTTGCACAGCTTTCAAAGTTGCACCCAATAAATTACGCAATAGACACAGACAGTACTTGTAAGTGAAACGACACCTATAGGGTGAGAAGCTCCCACACACAAAACGCGACAGAATATTTGACGTACCACAGCTCAACGTGACAGTCATAAAGGGTCACCCAACAGTTAATCGTACAAGAACGATCCAGGATGAGAAAACAGCTTAGCCACTAGAGTTAACACAGCTGAAGATGATAGCAGCAAACAGAAGTCTTAGTGGGATGATAGGATGCAGACAGTTGTAGTCAGGACTCCTCACGGCTACACTGTCCCCCAGACATAGCAAGGTCCCAGTTCCGCTATTAGCGTTAAGTGTCACGCTGCAATGCCTACTCAAGAGCGTTGCCTCCATACTCGACCAAAAGAAGGCTCGCATGGCCAAACACCGACCATGGCACCACCATCAACGACGACTGACAGGGTCACTGCTCTCTCTCGATAACTTTCACCGCGCCTCGCTGCTGCGCCGACCCTCCTTCGAACCTCTGTTGGTCCATTACGGCCAGGGGATATCGGCTGGTAGGTACTTTTCAATTCAATAAACTTTACCAACAGCCGTACACTTCAAGATATTTTATTTTATTTTGAAAGCAACCAATTTCGGCAGTTTCATTTTGCTATCTTCAGGCCCTGTAAGCATTTTTTTTTCAAGTTAACGAACTTTTCGTAAAGCACCATAAAACAAGATATCATGGATTCTGACCGTTGTGCTGTTGATTCATACGAAAGCGTGACAGCAAAATATCTTAAAGTGTACGGCTGTTGGTAGAGTTTATTGAACTGAAAAAAAGGCTCCTTCGAACCGTTCTGTGCGTGCCTACAATGGCGATTGCGACCAATCGTATCGTGGCAAGGTGCAGCACAAGGAAGAGCCGACACACTAACCGCTGCGGTAAGTAACGGCTCAGAATTCACTGTTATGATACTGGCGTACCGTATGAAGATACGGTGACGTTCCGATTATTCGACAATACAGATAGCATCATCTACGTGAAGGGAAAGGGGAAGACCTCATGGATGTGTCGAATCTCTGAGTTTGGTGCTATTCAAGACCTGGAATTCTACGCGTTTCCGGCTTTCCTGTGTGAAAACAGTGTTGCGCTGCCTGCTTATGAAAACGTAAAGTTAATTTTAAGGTGAATGAGGAATAAGTGAATTTGTACCTCACAATATGTGTACTTTTTTTACTGATTGCACCCTGTTCCTCCTTTGGTAGTATACAGTGTTGTCCAGATATGATGTGTGTGGTTTTTTTCGAGCACAAGACATATAATTTTAGACATGTTTGTTATGTGTCATTGGAAGTGGACATGGTCATGTGCCCTAAGCTCTCATAAGCGAATTCGTGATTCATGAGAGACATAATCACATGCAACCATTCTACATATTTTGTTATCCTCCACCTTGAACTTCACTTGCTTAACATCTCTTAGCTTCAGAAAAAGTAATGTCATTTGTAACAACAACAATGACATATGGTAATGAATTTTTTATTTATTCAGTTCACACCGATAGGACTTGATTTCTGAGATATATTCCAGTTATTCAGACAAATTTCAGTTCTTGAGATAGAGTTCAGTACCTGAGATACAATTTGACTCTGATATTTCAGTGTACAGATACTTTTAACCTACACATTATTACTAATAACTAGAAAACAAAGAACCTCTCAACAGTATAAATGGTTGAGAATAGATTTTTAATTATTTCCAATAGCACTAGATAGTATGTTTCAACTTCGTTTATGAATCTATGCCAAAAGCTCATGTAGTGATGCCTTTTTGCTACAACTAAATCTCACAGTCCCATTAGGTTGAACAGTAATTCTGATGGAGTGTGAACTATATACACTTAAAAACTAGTCAGTCTTGGAAAGTTAAACTTAAAAACTATTCTATTTACATGATGTACATGGTTTGTAGATATATATTTACACAGTACACATGCACTTTGTATGAATAAATAAATACAGAAATATTTTTGTTTGTTTATACTTTCGTTCACATTTTTTATCTTTGTTCACACATGGTGTGCATACATACACACACACACACACACACACACACACACACACACACAAAATCACAAAATTACTTACACTATGTTAAAAGTGTCATACTACTCTGAAGACACACACACAGTTTCTCTCACTCATTCTGTCTCTCTCACTCAATCAGAGGCCACCACCTCTTCTCTCGCTACAAGTGGATAATGTGAGTATGGGAGAGTTTCAGTCCCACCATCACAAATGTTCCTTTTATAGTCACGAGGCGACAGGCCGATTTTAGACGGTAGCACAGCATTACCGTCGTGCTTCATTATTTTATGTGGATCGCAGTTCTTCACCCAATAGGTGAAGTTATGTGTATCCATATGAAGCGATTTGGAATCTGCGAAGTGAGTTTTCAGAAGCTCATAATGAAAATGATAAATGTGGAGTTTGTATAGGTCTAGTAAGCACATCCCCAAATAAATAGCATTTTGAACAATGCTGCAGTCTTTGCCATCTCCACAGCAACAAAGTTCTTATTAAATGTGGTGACCCGCTTAAAATTTGGTCTGGAGATGTACTTTATTACGCCATAATGCCCATCCCATTCTTCCCATTCTTTTCTAATGAATATTTCACGTCGTTTCCTTAAACAATCCATTGTTTTGCCCAAAAATTGAATTATTAATTAATTTAAAAAATCTTTCTCAAAATCACAGGTTGTGGAATGTCTCTGTTTCATATTCAAATCAATATACTTCTGATACTGGGACGACTGCTTGAAGAGTGACACACTGCTGTAGATTACAATCATGAATAATACATCAACGCTTATTCCCCAGCGTTGTCATCACTTTTGAGGCGGAACCTCCTTGTGGAAGTAATTGCTCTGAACGCAACAGCAATCGGCATGTGCATCATGCAAACTAATACAGTGTGTGTGACACCTTACATCAGAATCAGCCGCCATACCCTCCTTGATTTTTCCACCTAATCCCTTGCATTCGTCTTCAGGCACCCGTCGAAACTCACCAATCAGCAGTGATTGTTACAAGGCATGCCTGTTAATGTTTGTGTTTCAACAGGAATTTTTCGGGTATCAAATATCAAAGGTTGTCGCCACATGAGACTTTATTCTGGGATTAGCGCGACATCCGGTCTGTGCGCAGCCTGAGGTGGCTGGCCTTTGTTGTGTACGACAGAAGTTGCAGGAACATGCACGGCAGCTAGCATGTGGTGGGGCCTGAATGATGGTTCAAAAATGGTTCAAATGGCTCTGAGCACTATGCGACTTAACTTCTGAGATCATTAGTCGCCTAGAACTTAGAACTAATTTAACCTAACTAACCTAAGCACATCACACACATCCATGCCCGAGGCAGGATTCGAACCTGCGACCGTAGCTGTTGTTCGGCTCCAGACTGTAGCGCCTAGAACCGCACGGCCACTCCGGCCGGCCTGAAGGATGGCGGACGGTGCATGCATCGAGATTGAAACATTTTTGACACTGTAATTACATGTGATGCCTTTTTGATGACACTATTCCTTGCATAGTTGGAATGCAAAAATCGACCAATTTAATTGTTTTCAATGTATTCTAAGATCTGCTCTTCCAAAACAGCAGAGAGTGACGAGAAAGAGAGATCCACCACTACAAATTGGATTTTATAACTAAACAATATACCCTGTGCTTTATAATTGAATTTCCTGTCCAGCACAGACCCACCAATTTCCAGGTGTGGGCGGGAAGTGAGAGGGAATGGCTGGGTGATATTCCAGAAGGGGAGGGGTTAATTATTTCATTAGTTTAATTAATTAGTCAGTCAAGTTTATAGAGTGGGAGGGTTCTATTTGAATATTTCAGTGCTGAAAGTGTAATGTGTCAGCGAGGGGAGGGAGTAGGTTGGAGGTTTACAGAGATGTAGGAGGACAGATTATGCCTTGGGGGTCATAAGGTAACCCTAGTGGGTCATAAATCAATTAACAGAATAACAGGTTAAGGGGGGCGGGGAGATGATAAATCAATGAAGTTTGGCTCTGAATGTATGCAGTCCATACTAACAAAGTAGTGCAATACCAGCTTTGTCTCACAATTACCCTTCTCTCTGAATAACGCTGGCCATCAAGGACAACATAATGGGTTTTATTACTTAAGAAGTACTTAAGAAGCCACTTACATATCTGAGAATTAACCCATATGCTCATACGTTCGTTAACAGCCTGAAATGGGTCACTGTGTCAGATGCTATCCGAAAATCTAGAAATATGGAGTCTGTCTGTTGCTTTTCATCCGTAGTTCACAGTATATCATGCGAAATAAGGGAAGCTTTCACAGGAGCGATGCTTCCTAAAACCATGCTGATTCATGGACAGAAGCTTCCCAGTCTCAAGAAAGATTGGTATATTCGAACTGACAATATTTTCAAGGATTCTGCAGCAAACCGAAGTTAGGGATATTGGTGTGTATTTTTGCGGGTCGGTCCTTTTACGCTTCTTATATACTGGACAACCTGCGCCTTTTTGCAGTCACTTTGGACTTTGTGTTGGGCGAGATAATCACGATAAATGCAGACTAGGTAAGGTGCCAATGCCGTAGATACTCTCTGTAAAACCGAATTTTGATTCCATCTCGACCTGGTGATTTATTTACTTTCAAATCATTCAGTGGTTTCTGTACACTAAGGACGCATATTACTATGGAGTCCATTTAGGAGTCTGTCCTATGGTCAAACGTCGGTACGTTTGCACGATTCTCCTTTGTGAACGATTTCTTGAACGTGAAATCTAACACTTCGACTTTCGTTTTGTTATCATTAACTGCCATGGCATACTCGTCAACAAGGGCTGAATGGCAGCCTTAGAACCGCTTAGCGATCTTACAAAGGACTAGAATTTTCTCGAGTTCTCTGCTAGATCTTCTGCTAAGATGGTAGTTGTTGTATGCTTCGCGCAAAGATCATCTGAGAGATACACGAATCTGTACTAACTTTCACTTGTAATTTGTGCGTCCTCTTTTGAACCGAAACTGCCACAGCCTCTGCTTCCTGAGCATCTTCCGAATTTCGGTTTTAAACCCTGGTGGATCTTTCCCATCCTTTATCCACTTATTAGGCAAACAACTCTCCAGACCACGATTTAAAGTCTGCTTAAACTCTGCCCATACTTCCTCTACATCCATCTTGCTGAAACTGTGTGATGTCATGTAATTATCTAAGTGAGATGCTAACAATTATTTACTGCTCTTTCTAGCAGAAACACTCTCCTAGCATCCTTGACCGATTTATTAGCTTTCGTAATTATTATAGTTGCTATAATGACATTATGACCCGTAATCCCCATTCCTATAATGATATTGTCGATAAGGCCCAGCCCATTTGTAGCTACAGTGCCTGAGATTTTTCTGTTGCGTGTGGGCTGCCGAGCCAGCTGCTCAAAACATTTTCAGAAGACATGTTGATAGTGTTTCACCTGACCGTTTGGCTGTACCTCCGGCAGTGAATCCATAGACATCCCAATCTATACTCGGTAGGTTAAGTCGGGTCCAACTAGTATATGATCTGGTATTTACGAGCTACTAACCGTAGACTTTCTTTCAGCGATACTAGAACTGTCACAGCGGAATCGAGTGGCCTGTAAAAGTATCCGACAATTAACTTGTTTTCACCTACACCTGTAGTCCGCCCCCGGTAGCTGAGTGATCAGCGCGACAGACTGTCAATCCAAAGGGCCCGGGTTCGGTTCCCGGCTGGGTCGGAGATTTTCTCCGCTCAGGGACTGGGTGTTGTGTTGTCCTAATCATCATCATTTCATCCCCATCGACGCGCAAGTCGCCGAAGTGGCGTCAAATCGAAAGACTTGCACCAGGCGAACGGTCTACCCGACGGGAGGCCTTCGTCTCACGACATTTACATTATACCTACACCTGTCACTTTCAACTTCCACCTCAGTAGAGACAATATTTACCTCAAATGCAAGGAACACTCTCCGTCATATGGCCTCTAATGTGCCTTTCCGGCATATATTCCATGACTCGCTACATATCTCAGAGCTTTCCACCTCGGGTTTTAGGCAGCTCGCTGTCCCAAGAATGATTTGAGAGCGAAAACTTTCCTGGAGCAGTAAATTCAGGAATTTTACTACGAATGCTTCGACTGTTTACTGATAAAACTTTGACAGTCGGTGTTTCTTTTTTCTCAACGCCATCTGACTTCCCGTGCTGGGTATCGGCTGGCGAGCGTCCATCAGAGCACCTCAAATTACCGTTTAACCTAAAAAAAGACCTTCATGTGCCCTCCACAACTACTGTGTTACCCGAGTAGCATTTAGCTCTGGAGAGGAGCATGAAGATGGACAGTGACCTAAATTTACAGGGGTTGTTGACCATGCACTTGAGACATTACAGTCCATGAGTAATTACCCAGTTTAATTCTCATGCTATTGTAAAAATTAGCGACGTAGTAATTGGCATGTATGTTGCTGAGAAACACAAAAACTGAACAAAACTCCAGGATCACATAGAATTTCTATCAGATTCTATACCACATGCGTGCTTAAGCTACCGTAATCTGCTGTAGATCCCTCGAACAGAAAGCTGTGCACAGTTGCTGGAAGAAAGCACGCACGTATGAGAAAGGTAGCAGGTGTAATCCACAAAACTAACGCCCAAATATCCTCAACTAAATTAGTTGTACAATCTTAGAAAGTTTTTGAGCACAAATACAATGAGTTATTTCGAACAGAGTGACTTCCCTCATGTCATCCAGAGTGAATTCGGAAAATTTCATCTCACATGATATCCTGAAACGCATGGAGCAAGGCTATCACGTTCATTCAATATTTATCGATTTCCGAATAGCATTTGACGCAGTACCTACGTTTAATAACTAAAGTACGATAGCATGATGTCTCTAGAGCAATTTGCGGGTGGTTTGAGGATTTCCTGGTTTGTGGATTTCTTGACAGGGAGGACGCAGCACGTTATCTTGAATGGAGAGCCACCGACAGTTAGAGAGGAAGCTTCAAATGTGCCCCAGAAAAGTGTGTTGGGTTCCTTGCTGTTCTTGTTGAATATTAATGATCTTGCAGACGGTGTTAATAGTAACTTGAAACTTTTTGCATGTGATGCAGTTATTTATATTGATATATTGCGAAAATATTCAGTCGGTTCTTGATAAGATTTCAATGTGGTGCGATGATTAACAACTTGATTTATGTCCAGACTTGTAAAATTTCATACTTCACAAAACGAAAATGCTTGCAGTATCCACAACTCACAATTCGGATCGATTAACTAATACATAAACCTTGGAGTAACAGGGACGATGACGTAGGCATAGCTGTAGGTAAAGCAGTTGGGGGACTGCCCTTCATTGGTAGAATGCTTGGTAATTGCAATCCGCTTAGAAGGAGACTGCTTACAAAACACTCGAATGATACATCCCAGATTACTGCTTAGTGTGCGGGACACGTACCAAGTAACGGGGTAGGCAGGGTGAAAAGTATTTAAACCGACAAACTCTGGGAGGTTGTAGGGGACATCAAAACAAATATTTTTCCCTAATGTCATTTTTTCCTATGGGGATTATTTAAACCAGTGTAGGCGGTATTACGCTCTTCAGTTGTTAGAGGCCGTATTACGATCTTTAGTTATTAGAGGGCGTATTACGCTCTTCAGTTGTAGGCAACTGCTGTCCACCAGTGTAGTAGCGCATTGTCTCTGTTTACTAATGGAACGATACACCTGGAGTGAGTTCACTGATGTGGTTGGTGAGTACTACGTAGCGCACCACAATGGACGAGCTGCACAACGGGTTTATCAACAATATCCTCATCGCCGTATCCCGCATCATACGACCTTTTCTGCTGTGTACCAACGTCTGCGTGAGACCGGATCATTTAGCAGATTACCTAGACAGGGACGCCGTCGCACTTTATGAACGCTGCAATTTGAGGAAGCTGTCTTGCAGCATGTGGAGCGCGATCCTTCAATCAGCACTCGTGCAATTGCACGTAACATGGGGACGAATCAGACGACTGTAAGAACAGTCCTTCGAAAGCAATTGTAACGTCCATGTCACTTACAGCATGTCCACAACCTGGAACCAGTTGATGATCCACCCAGAGCACAGTTTTCGCACCTGGAACAGTGTGAAATGCATCCTACATTTCCATCCTCTGTGTTGTTTACCGATGAATCAACGTTCGGGCGTTATGAAGTCTTCAACATGCATAATTCGCATGTTTGCATTGAGGATAACCCACATGCCACAGTTACTAGCGCTCATCAAGTGCGGTTCTTCGTTAATGTGTGGGTCGTTGATGTTGGGGACTGTTTAATTGGGCCGTATCTGCTACCTATGCCTTTAAATGGGAGGCACTATTACAATTTTCTCTCCAGAGCATTGCCAGAATTGCTGGAAGACGTCCCGCTCATGATGGGGCGCAGGCACATTTTAGTCGTCGTGTGCGTCGATTCCTGGACCGACGGTTACCAGAAGCGTGGATCGGCAGAGGTGGTCCTGTACCATGGCCTGCTCGATCTCCGTATTTGTCCCCTTTGGGCTTTTTTGTGTGGGGAGAGATGCGCAACCATGTTTACACAACTCCTGCTGCATCAGGAGAGGATCTGGTTGCCCGGATAGTAGCAGCAGCAGGAACAATTCAAGATACTCCTGGGGTTTTTGCCCGTGTCAGACAGAACATGATCCGACAGTGTAACCTTTGTTTACGTGTCGATGGAGGCATTTTTGAAAATCTACAGTAATTGAAATTAGGTTGTGTTAATGTGTTGTCTCTTGGTCATACAAAATGGAAAAGTATTTCTTGGTTTAATTAATTTGCCGCCAGAGAAATCTTCCTCTACCTGTTAAAATACTCCTCATAGGAAAAAATAACATTACGGAAAAATATTTGTTTTGATGTCCCCTACAATCTCCCAGAGTTTGTCGGTTTAAATACTTTTCACCCTGTATAATGACGTTGGTCGCTCTAGGCCTTGTCTCAGGGAAATGCTTGGAATGTTGTAGAACCTTGTAATGGTCGTTTTTTGTGCGGAGAGAGGAAGAAGTAGCACACGTACCTTGAGGAAGTGTAGATTATGTGTTCCGTAGTCACTGAGGGAGCTACGTGTGTCGGGTGAGCAGATCATTGGCCGCACGTCTTCGAAAAACTTCAACGTGATTAAGTGAAAGGTGTTACTTCAACCGATGATCGGATTTGAGCTTTTGTTATTGCCTAATGCCTGCTTCAGTGTGAGTAATTTTCCGATACTCCAGTCGTCAGCAGCTTACAAAACATAGTGCAATGCGGAATAATCTAGTGTTCAAATCCAGAAATGTGTGTCCGGCTGTGTTATTTGCTAGATATTCCCAACTGCAACTGATTTTCCTTTTTACCTGCACAGATGCATGCTTCATAATCTCTAGTCAACAGTCTTCTCGCACCATGCAGTGTATTCTTCGATCCCACCTGTCGAATCCCTTCACACTCTCTGCTTAGATTTAAAAACTCTAGTGCTGTCTATCTCTCTCTCTCTCACTCTCTCTCTCTCTTCTCGCCTTCTCAGGTCATAATTTGCCCACTTTCGTTTTCTGTATAATAGACCTCAAGATCATCACCGATGCTCGTAGTTGCGATGAAAACCTTTGTGTGGGAGCGTGCTTTTATAACGTGTACTATGACTGGTTTTGAAGTATCTCTTTTACAATACTGATTTTGATTTTCTTTGCACCTTTGGATCCCATAGAAACGGTACAATAATTTGACAGAAACACCGGCTTTTCTGAACACTATTGGGAATTTCTTTTGTGGTCGTATTACGTCTCGAAATTTTCCAAATTTTCCACATTCTCTAGGTGTTGATTACCTACCCTAAAGTTTTCTAGTCGCTTGTCGGTACTCGTCATATGCCTACTGCTCTGCTTTCAGTTATTTTACCGAGCCTCAGTTAATTCTTCACCTTGCGTTATTGAGACTTACAGGGTGACGCCATGATGGTGTTACAAACTTCCAGGAATGATAGACACGGGTAAATGTGTCAATCTGAGGTAAGGGAAAATTTATAAGCGAAAATCGTTATCTTACCTATGAGAGTGGACCTCTGCTACTGCAAGCTCACCGTTATACACTCCTGGAAATTGAAATAAGAACACCGTGAATTCATTGTCCCAGGAAGGGGAAACTTTATTGACACATTCCTGGGGTCAGATACATCACATGATCACACTGACAGAACCACAGGCACATAGACACAGGCAACAGAGCATGCACAATGTCGGCACTAGTACAGTGTATATCCACCTTTCGCAGCAATGCAGGCTGCTATTCTCCCATGGAGACGATCGTAGAGATGCTGGATGTAGTCCTGTGGAACGGCTTGCCATGCCATTTCCACCTGGCGCCTCAGTTGGACCAGCGTTCGTGCTGGACGTGCAGACCGCGTGAGACGACGCTTCATCCAGTCCCAAACATGCTCAATGGGGGACAGATCCGGAGATCTTGCTGGCCAGGGTAGTTGACTTACACCTTCTAGAGCACGTTGGGTGGCACGGGATACATACGGACGTGCATTGTCCTGTTGGAACAGCAAGTTCCCTTGCAGGTCTAGAAATGGTAGAACGATGGGTTCGATGACGGTTTGGATGTACCGCGCACTATTCAGTGTCCCCTCGACGATCACCAGTGGTGTACGGCCAGTGTAGGAGATCGCTCCCCACACCATGATGCCGGGTGTTGGCCCTGTGTGCCTCGGTCGTATGCAGTCCTGATTGTGGCGCTCACCTGCACGGCGCCAAACACGCATACGACCATCATTGGCACCAAGGCAGAAGCGACTCTCATCGCTGAAGACGACACGTCTCCATTCGTCCCTCCATTCACGCCTGTCGCGACACCACTGGAGGCGGGCTGCACGATGTTGGGGCGTGAGCGGAAGACAGCCTAACGGTGTGCGGGACCGTAGCCCAGCTTCATGGAGACGGTTGCGAATGGTCCTCGCCGATACCCCAGGAGCAACAGTGTCCCTAATTTGCTGGGAAGTGGCGGTGCGGTCCCCTAGGGCACTGCGTAGGATCCTACGGTCTTGGCGTGCATCCGTGCGTCGCTGCGGTCCGGTCCCAGGTCGACGGGCACGTGCACCTCCCGCCGACCACTGGCGACAACTTCGATGTACTGTGGAGACCTCACGCCCCACGTGTTGAGCAATTCGGCGGTACGTCCACCCGGCCTCCCGCATGCCCACTATACGCCCTCGCTCAAAGTCCGTCAACTGCACATACGGTTCACGTCCACGCTGTCGTGGCATGCTACCAGTGTTAAAGACTGCGATGGAGCTCCGTATGCCACGGCAAACTGGCTGACACTGACGGCGGCGGTGCACAAATGCTGCGCAGCTAGCGCCATTCGACGGCCAACACCGCGGTTCCTGGTCTGTCCGCTGTGCCGTGCGTGTGATCATTGCTTGTACAGCCCTCTCGCAGTGTCCGGAGCAAGTATGGTGGGTCTGACACACCGGTGTCAATGTGTTCTTTTTTCCATTTCCAGGAGTGTATGCATACTGAGAGGAGGTAGTATGGACTATGTAAGAAAAAAATATGGACTATGTAAGAAAAAAATAAGCAGTAAATATGGGCTCTAAAGTACATGTCTTAGAATTGTGAGCACTTGTTCATCTTTGCTGCTATGAAACTTATAATAAACACGCACTCATTGCCCTCAAGGTACGCATTTTAAGCCCATGTTTACTAGAAAATATTTTGTTGTTTTGGTTCCTCCTTAGATACGGAAAGTTCCACCGTCAGAGTTCTCAGAACGATATTCATTTATGACTTTCGACTCAGCGGCTTCTGGACCATGGCCACTTACCACAATTTAGGCTTCTTTATCATCCCTGTAAGTCTGCAACAATCTTTTCCAACATTACCAAGCAGTCACCCAGTATATATTTAGGGAACAAATAGACGCAAGAAGTAACATAGCGTGAAAAATCCCATGTAACATGGATGAATCTGAATGGTAAAAATAAGTAAAGGCAGTAGGAGGGCTAACAGAAAATCGTACAGAACACGATGCTTGATTAGTTTCACAAATCAGTAAGCTGAAGATCATGGCAGAGGGTCCTTAGGATGGTACTACGTGTTTTCTTCCCAGTGTAATTGCGTATAAAGCTTGGGAGAAATGATTCTTTGAATGGCCCCGTGCATACTGTAATGAGTATAATCTTCTATTCACTGTCCACAGCAGAACGTAGATGGGTTAAGTTTATATCTGTATTCATCACTTAATACTCATTCTCAAAATTTTATAAATTTGCTTTAGCGGGATAATTTGTGTTTATCTTCAGTTGCTTTTTACATTTCCCTGGTGTTCTCCCGTAAGTCAAACAAAATGTTACTATTATTGCCCCCTTTCTTTGTCTACAATCAATATCCACTTTTAATCGAATTTGATACGGCCGCAGACACTCCAGCAAAATCGTAAGACAGAATGCACAAGGAATTTATCTCCCACATAGCCTGATCGTGATGCTGAGATGTTGTTTAAGGAGACGAAACATTGAAAGTCATCACTCCTATTCCGTGCCCCCCCCCTTTCCTTCCAGGACAGAAACACTGCACCCAATATGTCTGCGCGTAATTTCGTGGCTTGTATCTGAGGCGAAAAATGGCAATCATCCCAGTATTCACCAAATGGGATGTGGAAAATCGCCTAAAAACAGCGTCAAGGCTATCCGGCACACCGATTCCTTGTCGTTATTCCGGTGGGTTGATTCGAACCGGAGCCACCATACCTCCCCTGCGCGGAAAGCCTCGTCTTAACACGCGCGGCTTCCCGTGCGGGTGCCACGTATCTGAGTGCGTTTCTATCAACAACCGTATGTCTGCTACTTGACTTACCTACGAGTGAGCCCATGTGATCATTCCATTTCATATCGGGACATGTAGCATAGCCTTGCCACAGAAGGACATGAAATCTATAAATTTCACGTATATAAATACGTAATATAATTAATAGCGAAAACTGACAAGTGTGAATGTAAGGGATAGTAGAAGCACAAATTTTCAATAGACATGGGTCCGGAAACGATCCGTTTGCGAGATAATAGCGAAATTGTGGTTACGGGCCGTTACTGACTTCAGTAATTTTCACTGAAACGCGTTTAGCAACAGTTCTCGCACTAGATTGACCAAGCCACTTTAGCTGCCACCGATAAACATATACATAACTAACACTGACTGTGTCCAGTACATTTTCCATTTCTAACCCTTACTCTGACTTTTTCCACTTACGGGCGGAGTAGCGTCGAGGTGAGTCAGTTGCGGAGGGGTTGACCCTCGAGCCGGGCTATGGAGCAAGCGTTGTGGTGTCAGCTGCGTGCTTGGCAGCCCTGTACGTCGATAGCCCCCAGTGTACGCTGGAAGAGGTTCCAATTGTCTGAACGTGCTCTTTAGCATTGACCTGGGGCCTTGAGGAGTTACCGCATAACAGCCAGCTGCCATCGCTCCAGCAATGGAATAGCAAAGATATTACCTCTACCTCGAGGTGATACAATACTGTCGGCCTCTCGGCATATGTTGATGTCGAACAAATACGTTGGCTCAGCTATGCGTGAACATCTCTCCACGATTTCAACTACACCCTCCTTAAGGCACAAAACACAAATATTAACGCTAAACTGTTACTTTAAGATTTAATACGAAACAACGAAACAAATGTTAACATTCAAGTGGTTGCCTTTCTACATTAGTGGCACCACTCATTCTGTCTAGAGTACCTTGCCCTGAGGACTTCAGTTCACGATAACGATCGTACATATAGTCTCTTTTTCTCTTTAAAGTCCACTTCATGCTTGAACAGCACAAAATCCGTTTATTTCTGAATTTTGACTTGAGATTTTCTCTTTCCTTTTACTCTTTCTGTTGGCGGGGGAGACCCCATTAATTAACCCCTATGTTAGTCGTAATCATACAGGACAATAAGCCGCATGCCGCATAAAAAATGGTTCAAATGGCTCTGAGCACTATGGGACTTAACAGCTGTGGTCATCAGTCCCCTAGAACTTAGAACTACTTAAACCTAACTAACCTAAGGACATCACACATATCCATGCCCGAGGCAGGATTCGAATCTGCGACCGTAGCAGTCGCGCGGTTCCGGACTGCGCGCCTAGAACCGCGAGACCACCGCGGCCGGCGCATGCCGCATATTCAACATCTAAATGTACCTCTACACAGATATTCAGCAGACCACCATACGGTGATGGTACCATGCACCTCTACTGGTCAATTCTTTCCTGTTCCAGTAGTCTTTCCTCGACAATGCTTTTATTTTAACTGTGCCAAACGTTAAGAGTCGTTGAATGAATCTAAGACAGCGATAGACGCTAATGTTCGGCTGTTCGGTTTTTAATCCGGCCTTGAATTCCCTCTTTTAAGCAATTACCTCGAATCACATAACATTCCTGACCCGATTTTACGTCGGTTTGTACGCGTAGCTGACTGTGCGTGGCTGTGCACTACCCGTTTCACATCCTTTTCCTGGTCGTGCTGTTGAATAGATTCATATCTCAAACGGTTCAGCTTACAGAGGCGAGTGTAGTGTTACGTTGTGTACATTTTTATTGTCTTCTATATGACCAAGGAACCAACTTTTGAACATTTCTCATTTTGAGACGTCATCATATAACATGAATTACTTTGATATCTTATTGTCTACTACATCTAACCGTAGGTGGATACGAACTGACATCAGGTCCCCTTCCTTTCCTAAGGGCGTTTTCGCAGTGCGATCGTGTCGTTCCTTACTTTAAACTCAATTGCTCCTAATCCTTCTCAGCGCATTCAACGACAGGTCGAGCGGATAGTTGTGATGCTGTCTTAAGTGGCATCGATAGTGCGTCATCCAACAGCAGTTCTGTGGGGGAGTAACTAGTCGTGTTGCGAATCCATTTATTTATTATTTCCTGAAATTGTGGTACGTGTTCAGATCATATAGTGGGCTTCGCCGAACGGTGAATTCTGGCGAGTTTGTGTACCTCAAGAAAGTACTGCTGAACTGGGTTGTGGCTGCGTGTTAAACACTTGTTCGGCAAATGGTTGTAGTGGTGGATATGGCTATTGCAGCTGGTTCCGTAAGGGGAACTTATGTCTTACATTTTGTGGAGGATCACGCTACCAGTGGCTTCACTTGCGCTTCCTCACCATCGTACTTCCACTTGGCGAGATATGACATTCCTATCTCCTTGTGGATTCTGCTGGTAGTACCCTCCTATATTTCTCTCAATTAGATTAGTCGTTTGCCCAGAGCTGCCCTCCTTAACGTTGTGGTTTTCTTCCATCGCGGTTCTGATCACCGATGCTGGCGTGGTGACAGTTTCCATCCTCCTAAAAGTCATCTAATACAGCAGGTACTTTTCACGACTGTCCTGTCTTACGATGGATGTCGTTTAGTAGTTGTCTTCTCGCCCACTCGAGTATGTACAGATATTTCAGTGGTGTCAACTCCTCGGCTTCCATGGTGGATCTAGGTGACTTCGTGCTAACATTACACATAGTAAGAATTCACACAAAGCTGCTCCACACGAACTGTACACAGGGCCTGATCAACACTGAGTGTCTTAGTATCTGCCATCTGGCATGGTTCGAGTGCTGGGCAGGGAATTCGCAGGTCTATAAGTAAAGTCAGGGCAGTACCACCCTGTGATTTGCCACCACAAGTCCACTTTAAAAGCCAGTGATGACTGGAAACATTCATTTGTTGTTTAGGACTCACTCGCCTGGTATCATAGCAGTCCCGAAAGTTCTGCAAGAAGTCAGTAGAATGGATATGCTAGGCAATCCCACTAAATACCTGCCAGTTAGGTAGGGTTATCTGGG
Organism: Schistocerca piceifrons; assembly: GCF_021461385.2. Classification (NCBI taxonomy): domain Eukaryota; kingdom Metazoa; phylum Arthropoda; class Insecta; order Orthoptera; family Acrididae; genus Schistocerca; species Schistocerca piceifrons. The sequence continues at coordinate 91,841,529 of NC_060144.1, read as the reverse complement.
TGTGCTCATACCGCAGATGAGGTTAACCACTCTCACTGAAGGGTGGCATATCTCCGCACTCAGAGCATTGCATGTTAGAGCCGGTGGGCAGCAGAATGGATCTTTTGGTTAATGTAAATGAGCCAGTCCTCGCAGTCCCCACACTCAATGTTTACAATATTACGGACAGCTGTTCTTGCAGGTATAACAGTGGCAGAGTGGCCGGCTCACCGCTAGTTACAAAGGCTGACAGGGTATTAAGAGTGAGGGATATGAGTTCTAACACTATGCCTTCTGTTTCCTTACTGGCGCAAGCTGTGGTCTCCCTGGCTAGAGGAGAATATCTGAGAAAATGTCTTCGCAGGTGAGATCACAACAAATTCCGACATTTGCCGCCTGCCGTAGTACTCAGCTCCTTACATACGAGCTTATTGTCTATTTTCTAAGTTACTTTCTAATAATTCTTTCTCGTGCACCTCATAATGTACAGAAACTTGTTCTGCTGTTCCCATTATAAGTACTCCAACGTTTCCCTCTGATATCAAAACCCTTGTTTGAATATCACACTAAACCACTGTGTGATCCAAACTCACTGCCTACTCAGCGACCCCTAAGTTGCCTACTGGACAACTAACTGTTGTAGATATTAAGAACTTGCCGATCTACTTCAGCAGACTTGCTCTCGACATCAAAAACTGTTTGTCAATTTTAGCTAACGAGCCATCTTTTTCCCTGAGAAAATTGTCGATTACCTAACCCTGAAACCTTGTCATGATGATTCTAGAGGAGAATCACGAACAAATTAGAAGAACTTTTTAAGTCTTTGACATGATGATCCAGTCTCAAATTTAATTTGTACACTGTATGACTATCATCAGCTGCCTAAACACACATCAGCTCTGACAAAACCTGCTTACGGAGTGATACTTGACGTTTATTTTTATGTACATCTGGCGGTGTTGAGGACTGTGTGTAGCATCCGAAGCTGGGAGCAAGCAGTGACTCGTCTACTGTGGTGGCGTACTTGACGGCAACCGCAGAGGTGGCGGCGGTGGAGGTGTCATGGACTGTGGTGTTGTGGCTGCACCCGCGGTAGCAGAGATGGTGGTGCTGGCATGGGCTGTGACAGAGTTGGGAGTGGTCGCCTCGCTATTGGTCTGCACGCTCTTGACTGTTGGCGGCTGCATGGTCAGCGGTCAGCCGTCCTATGGTCGTCGAAACAGCGTGGGGGGGGGGGGGGGGATGCGTCTCTCCCGAATAATTATTGAGTTATTGGCACTGGCAACTGCAAAGGCCTGGCTTTCCTCACATGTGGGTGGATAGGAAGGGTCGTCGCACTTGTCGCTGTAGCTATCTTCCTGGTCTCTCAGACCTTGCATCTGGCAACAAAGGCACACTTTCTGAGAAATTAAAATGAAATTCTGGTTGCCATCTGTAGTACGATTCAGCAGGAAACAGGTATCACTCATATCACCGCGATCACTCGGCCAAGAGGGTCTAATTCAAATACTGGGTGTAAATAGAAACACTGGCAAATCTCATCAGTCGAAATCTACAATTACAGAAACCTCGTTAATCGTGGTCTTCTCACAGCCACCACATTTTTTGATGGTGCTCATTTCTGACAAAAGAATGTGGCGACAGTGACAGAAGAACTGATGAAAAACTGCCTGACTCCTGACTCCCAAGTAACGAGTATGCTTAGCGTTACCTGTTAATTGAATATTGCTCCACCTGCGATCAGCATCTGACCCCATATCATCTAGTATGGCTTTCTGATAGCTAAATGAAAGAATTTTAGGAGGCAATTCAACAGACCACCTGTCTGACAAATCTGATAAAACTTACATATAACGTAAAAAAAAGACAACTCGAGGTAACCTCTAGTAGTTTCGCCATGACGTATCCACATATAATACCGACCCAGCTTGAAAAATCTTACTGCAGGAGAAATCTAAAGATCAAGTAATAGCATCATAAATGAGTGTTTTGATAACTCGTCCACTCTTTGATCAGAGTACAAAGCTTAAATCGTCAAAATTATCATACCCACGAGAATTGATGAGGTTTAAGCTCAGGCAGGGGCAGTACAAATTCCCATCACGAAAGAAAATTAGCATAATCGCAATAGTGGAATGAGCTGCAAGGGTTTGTATTTCTACGAATTCACGGCTGATTTAGAAGTGGTTGCATTACAGTGAATGCGAAAGGGCAGTAGCTCAAACTGTGAGACCCATGGCTGCTACTAAGAATGGTAACTGGGCACAAGGAAATATAAATGGCGACAACACCTGCGCCTATTGGAGGCCATGAACCGAAAAAAGAACGGCAAATAACTGAGGCTGAGAAGACCTCTCTCCACATTTCAGTTACTTAGGGCACTGCAACTCACTACGCCTCCGCCACCGGAACAAGGCGTCCAAACACGGCGAAAACTGAGATTTGCTCCGATAAGTATGGCGTGGTCTCACGGTTCAGAGGCTGGGGTTTCTGGAGTGGGCGGCAACTCAGGAAAAGGGCGGAACAGCCTAGTCTGAGGAAGCCGTGGCAAAGAAATTTAAAGCAACGGTTCGACCAGGCTTTATGCTGGTTTACCATTTTGAGAGTTATAATGAATAATTAAACCAAGACTCGGAAAACTCCTCCGCTCCAACGAGACAACAGTTCTGTTTGTAGGAAAGCCTACAGGATTATTTGAATGCTGGAGCAAATAAGTTTTTTACCACTACATAAACGATTAATTTCACCGACTTTCGGAATATTATTCGGAGTGACACATGAGATATATAAAACGATTCGTAAATTTGAGTACAGTTTGAATCTACCATTGGGAATACAGATTATACTTTACTGGTATTCTCTCTCATTCTCTATCAGGAAGGCTGCAGAGGGCTGCAGTCATTCCTACTGCACATCCTGTGGCTGGCTCGAGAAAAGTTTCTGCTCTGCATACCTACACAACACAACTGTAAGGTTGTAGGCTGTCTGCCGTATGCTTAGTAAGGAAGAACCTTCGTACTCAACTTCTAGTTTTTCGAAGTGTGAATAGCGCTCTATGTACGCCCTGGTGACAGTCTAAATAATAGAAAGCCGTCCAGGAATTGAGGTAGGTGATTCAGAGCCCGGACTGTCATTTGGATGGCGATTGTTAGGATTTTTCTTTTTTTCCTTACCTGGAATGTATTCATTTTGTTTTATGGCACTTCATTTCAAGCTCTTGGTTACATAACAATATCTTATTGACACTGAATCATCTTTGCTCAGAACTTCATTATTTGGTCGTCTTGTATATAAAAAGGCGGGCTTCTCTGAGAAATCCCTCTAAATGTCTATGAACAGCTGCGGTCGTTACGATATGGTACCCGTATTCACTTCATATCCCCATCTCGGCATCATGACGTAGATTTCCTCCTGATTTCTACAATAACGTTATGGTACGTGCTGACATGCCGATTTTCTCCTCCATTCGTATCCAACTATGCTTATGTTCCATCTCGTAGGTAACTTCACTTCGTTTTGGGACGCTGACTGTCGCTGTACGTGGGATTAGAGAAGCATGTGAGGATAAATCAGGTATAATTGTAATCTGAATGGCTGCTATTGGAGCGACAGATACAAAAATAACCATCTTGCTCTAAGTCGGTTGTCGGGAGCACTGGAAAATGCAAAGGAAACTTAAGTGTACGCTGAGAAAACGGGGCAGACTTCATTAGATACAGTTTAATCTTCTTCTTTCTGCGAGTTTTCTACGCAATATGGCGTCTCTCTCATCCAAGTTTCCATCTTCTATTTTCCCAGTCCTCTTCATTAATGGCCTTGTCCTGAATCGCACACCTTCACTCCATCGTTCCAATGTAGGCTGGGTCTTCCTCATTTTCTTTGTCGTAGAGGTCTCCAGTGCCATATTTTACAAGGGGAATCTTTCCTCTGGCATTTCTCTAAGACGCCCATATCTTATTAGCCGTTCATTTTCAATTTTGTCCACAATATCCTTGTAACTCCTCGAAGCAGTTCACTTCGTATTTCGTCTCTTCCTGTCGCTTATAGTTTTATAAAACATGTAAAATAAATTGCAGCTCATAAACAAGATCTATGACAGCGAAGTTTCTGGATCCTTAATCGGATGTAAAGACACAAACTAGACTGGTAACGAAATTAACAGACGTGTTTGATCATCGGTATAATATAATTACGCTCCGAACTTTATTGTCACGTTACAGACTCCAGTCAACCACAAAATGTGAAGATTTGTTGCAGAATGCCTATTCCAGAGCCGAGACGTCCTCGTGTTCCAGGCCGTTTGGTCATTCCTATGTATGTAAACATTACCACCCATTATATGGAAGCCAGGCCCATAATGCCAAACCAGAAAGATGCACACAATCCTTTGCAGGTTGCCATCTGTATAGGACATTTCCTGTTTCCTCCCCCAAATGATAGCTGGAGGAGACTCTTAATTCCAGCTAGTGGTCAGCCTCTAGTATGCCAATTATCGGCCACGTGTAACGTCACCCAACAATGCAGTTGCGTTGCCACTCTGATCCGCTACAACGCACACAAGGCGGCAACTGTTGTTCCGAGGCCTCTGGTCACTTGACTGGTATAGGCACGTCAAGGGATCTCATTTTGGATTGCCATTAACGCGACGTGTCCCTGCATGGTTCTACCACAGTTAAAGTCCACTGCATGTTGTTATGACGCAATGAATTCACGTGGCTTTTAACTATCCCTCAGATTCTCGAAATTAGTCTACATTCTTTTTACTATAATATATTGATTGTATAATAACGTAATAACTTCGCGTAGCTGAATGTGGTGGTGGAAGTCGCTGATTGTCCACCATTTAGGTGAGTTGCATGTCCTCAACCTACCCTAATAATACTTCTGCGTAAGATACCTATAGTTCCACATGAATCCTAAGCACATGTTGTTCCTGGCGAATCTTCACACTGAGGTGCGAAAGTTAGGTTAAAGGCACACCGAAAAGATCTGTGGTCCAGTCACGATTCGATCCCACGACCTCTCACTTTCCAGATTTAACCACTAGCTTCTCCTTTACTCCACCAGACCTACCTGTAACTGATCAGTCTCAAAACTGAGCGTTTCCGACTTTCAGTGACATGTTCCAACTTCTGACTAACAATCTTTGCAAATCTCGTTCTCTCTAAATAGTAGGTCCATTGTTTGTGCTGCAGCTCATGTAAGACTTTCCATGCACAGCAGGGTGAAGGCTCTGGGGCACCGCCAACATGGCAGCCAGTGCAGGAGGAGGACAGCCTTCGCCTGAAGCGGTTGTTGGGCATAGGACTTGCAGACAAGGCGATGTGCCCAAAAACCAACATCAACAGCAGCAGCAGAACCAGTTCCGGCCAACGCTGCGAGCCGAAGGCCTTGACGTCACCTCAAACTCTGCAGCAGCGCCAGTGCGTTGACGCAGTTCAGCATAAGCCGCCTCCTCCACCACCTCTTAGTGTTTCTCCACACCAGATCCGCCATCCTACTCGCGCGATACCGCCTCTCCTGCCATCACCACCGCTCCCGACGCCACCGTCACACCCAGTATCACCATCAAAGCTTCCAACGCACTTCCAGGAACTGCAGCAGCCACAGCCACCACTGTTGCAACCTCCTCGCCCTCGCCAGCAGCAGCCTCCAGACGTGCCAGAAACTTCACTGAAACCTGAAGAACTGCCAGCAAATCGAACTTTAGTCTCTGCTGCAGCCACCGGCCTGCAGACGAAACACAAGTGTGAAGACTGTGGCAAGTTCTTCGGCACCAAGACGGCTCTCAAGGTGTGTCTTCGACATATTGCTGGTATCTGTCATAAGGGCTTGTAACTGTAATTGCTTTTTCTTTTATATTTATTTACTTCCTCACTAATCGACTCCCACTACTTAGCTTTACTTGGTTGACAAATTTGCATGAATAACGTACGTATAAAATTTTCTGCATACACTTAACACCGGAAGCCTGTAAAATTTTCATAATTTTGGGCGGTTACTACTAATAGAACTGATATGCTGCATGTCGTAGAAGTGTTTATTACTGATTCATTTCGCTAGTTACAAGATATCTTGAAAGTTGTGAATTATGAAATCTCTTTTTAAACTCCTTGGCTCTATCATAAAATACATATATCAGCTGCGTAGTTAATTTCTCCTTCAGATATGCTTCTGATTTTTCCCGACGTAAGACATCGATTTCTTTAAACGTCCTATTGTTTCCTGTTACGCAAACACAACTACGTCGACTTTGCTGTTAATGTTTTTCTACGCCCAAAGGTATTTGCAACGAAGTCTCTCCTCCTAAATCGTCATATACGAAGACAGCGAGTGATGATGGAGCCTCTGCCTCCGTAGCTTTTCTAAGATCGCGTGGATCCTTTGTTGATTTAACGCGAATATACAATAAAATGATTATGACACTTTCGGGCTATAAATTAATTTGAGTCAAACGGATTTTCAGAAACATACCAAAAAATTCGGAGCAGTATAGGAAGGAATAGCCAGGTGGGATACGTTGTGTCTGTGGGTGAACGAGTTGGTAGAAATACATCAACATTTATTAAATGTTAAAAACGTGAATATATTTATTTACAATATTTACAGTAATGATAGCTGCATACATAACTTTGTTATCCCACAGCTCTATTGTAGTGTGGATCATTGGCTGGAGTCCAAAGTTCAATTACTTTTTGACTGTCATGAGATTAGTAGCGTCGTGATAAGTGCATCTAATCTCACGACAAGTCTTGCGAAATCTCGGACGGAGCTCAGCGTGTGCCGAATTAAAAGAGTTCCAAAATTTTAGATTTACTCACAATCGCCGATTTTCATTCATAACCGATCGCAACATCTGATATATTGTTGTATGAGCGCAATCGTTTATTAAACAGAAATTGTACATAAGAAAAACGTATGTGGTATAGATCCACAAAAGTATTCCTTAGTAATTAATAATTCCTAGCGGTAATTCAGTAAAATGTCACCATCCTCTGTCATTTATAGCTCACACATCAGCTCCTACACGCTCCTGGTGAATCTCAGTTTTAATCACTAGGAGTAGCACGTTGTTTATGCCTCTATCATACACCATTTTATCCATCAGTTAGTCCTTGAGTCATTCAGATGCTCATTTTCATACATTCCATTATTTTCATACATTCCATTCTTTTCATACATTCCATACTCTTCGCTCCATTTGTCGGATTTTACGCAGATAGTAATCTCTTTGGGCGCAGCACCTATTCAAAAGAAAATCAATGAGGACGACAGAAGGGGTCTAAATAACGAAATCATAATTTCGAGAAACTCAAGTCGCAGTTGACAGTTTGGTAACGGTGAAAATTAGAGTTTCACCATTTCAGCCATATCAGACGATCACTAGGGTCCTTAGCTTTTTATTACCAATCATAATAAGTAGGGGAAGCAGCCGTTTTGTGTTTGATATGTATAAAAGTGGTAAATAGGCACGTATACCTCTTTAATACTTAAAATAAACAGATATTGCTCATAGTATGTAATGTATTTAACAGACTTAATTCATATCAAAACGTAGAGCACCACATCGAATTTTACTTACTTATTTACAAAAGAAAAAATCTGAAGCTAACATTTTTCAATTCTATAAAAATCGTCATTTGTGTCATAGATGTTGTTACCCAAGTCAGCAGCGACATCATTACCTGCATGAGTACCAAGGAATGATCGTTCATTGATCATTCTGTGGTTTTGGCTGGGGATAAAATTGGCGGTGTATCGGTGGTACAAACTGCGGAAGGTCCATGAGGTCTTCCTATTTTTTGTGTTTTGGCTCTGGCTAGCATTTTACCTGTTCGTTGTTTACTCACTGAAAGTTCCTGGTGAGGCAGAATACTTTTAAAAGTTGCTGTTTATAACAAAAAACAATTGGGTTTTTCTTTTCATAATGAAGTACCAGCATTCCTCGTATCCCTGGCACAGTCCTCTAGTAGTACTGGTTTATTGACTAGGGATCAGCGAAGTCTTCATACTACATCTTAATAACAAAAAATTTTCGGCAGCCAGATTCATCCAGTCTTATGGTAAGGAAAGTCAAGTTGGTTCTTTTTTTAAAATTCAATGATCCCAAAGTACTGATCACATTCATTGTATGAATGTCGAGAAACTAGGAAATTTTTAAACAGTTTTGATTTGGGTGTTCTTAACAATTTAACACCAACATTTTATTATTAAACGGCTTTTGTTCTGCCCTCTCACTGAAGTTTGAGATGTGCTTTACAGTATGAGGAAGACTCTGAATATACCTCGAAAAGCAAGATGTTCTCTCCTGGCAACCCCTATGTGCCTGTTCTTCATGCCCCACAAACATATAGGCAGTACCACTGGTAATATTGTGAATATTGAAGCTGTATGTCCATAGCTATGACAGATAATAGCCTTTTGAGTTTGTTACAAATGGTTTCGGTATCATCTTTTGTAGATCAAGCATATTGCAGCGTGGTTGTCCTCCTTCAGTTCCTTGCATTTTCATTTGGATTGTTTTCATGCCTCTGCTTCTCTTAGATGAACTTGTTTTTCAACTTCGGCCGCATTTTTTTATCAGGCGCACCATGCGTAATTTTAACTTGCAACCTGTCAGAAGTTACACAGGTATGAGACCTGTGGAAACTTAAATTAAAACCTGTCTTGAAAACATATCTATAAACACTGTATCTTGTACCTTTCAACTTCATTATCTTCTTGCAAAATGTTTCGCACATGTGATACATTACTGTCACACTTACCTTTGAATTTTAGTACTTCAGTTTGGGGAATTTGTTCTGCTATAATGTGTAGATGTGGAATGATCTTATAAGCTCCCTCGCAGATTCCGTTCTGTTTGCTGATATTTTATTTGGGGGCTCCTTCTTTTCTCGTTTGTCACATGGTGAAATATAGGATAGATTTTATTTTTTAATGATAGCATTTGTTGTTGTTTTGTTTCATATGTCAGAGGGTTTTAAAAAAGGTTTTGTATGCTCTAAAACCTTTCGATTTGTACATAGGCGTACATTATACGTCTTGATGAGTGACAGATGCGGTTCTCTTCTTCAACATAAGCTGTATGACTGAAGTTCCCATCTACCTAGTTCGCAACAAGGACCTGCATACCAGCCACTGGTTCAGCAAATAGAAAATGTTTCAGAGGCCTCACAAGTAAAATTCATTGGCAGTTTAAGCTATCAGCCATTATGCATCAACCACATTCCTTGTCGTGTGTGGCAAAGTAAGTGGTCATCAAAGAACCATGACTATACACAGATGCTAAACCGTTGATAATACGACGATTCAATCGTTCCAGTGATCTTCTGTGGCCAACAGATGTCGACTGAGTTAGCTTATGTTGGCATCTCGCTTCATAAGCGAAAAGTGTTGACGAGGTGTTTTTCTCAGAGATGTCGGTCTGTTGCAACAACTAGCTATCAAGTTACTCTTGTGGTGAAATAACTACTGGCGATAATTCCTACAGACATTGTCAGATATGCATTAATTAAATAAGAAATTTATACCACATAATGTGTAATGTAATGTACCAGTACTGTTTAGAATATTACTGACCCAGCGTCCATTTTCGGACGTTGATGTGAACTGTTTTGTACTTTGTCCGCTAACTTTATATTCACTTTATGTAGCTGATTGAGTATTACCACTATCCAAACTCTGTAATCAATGGTTCGCCACTGGTGTCGATTGAACTCCTCTGTCTCCGATGGGTCGACAGTGTGATCCGTTGCGTGACGATACGAGAGCCGGATTTGTTACCGATTGTGAAATAGCCATTAGAAAGATAGGGACCAACACAGCTAGGAATGAGGAGTTGGAAAATGCGGTGGTAATACCGTGTTTCTATAAAAGAAAAGGAACAGGATGAGCTAAATATCAAGGTATAATTTTCAAACAGTGTATTTATTTAGATCAAAGACATGCCTTGTAGTCCTGCAAATATATCGAAGAAGAAAGGAGTAGTACTGCCTCCTTTGACATCTTTGGGTACTGGTACTCTGCATTTTAGCCCATTCTTTGCTAACCGTAGATTGAACATTTCAACATTTTTATGTAACAATGTTATTATGGGTCTATAATAGAAAATTTCGTGGAACTTAAATTTTAGATTCAGTTAAACCTTTTCGAACAAACCTCTCTCATGTCCCTGAAGCCCGAGATATGCTTCATAGAGAGCGTTCATTTGAAGATTTAATGTGATGTTTTTCCATGTTGCTACTGTGAAGAAGTTTCTGTAGCTTTATTTTAGAATAGCTGAAAGAGTTCCGTGAAAGGGGCGACTATAGAAAATTAAGGTGTCTTGGTAGAACGCTGTCAGTAGGCGAAAGATTTGCACAACGAAACTATCAAAAAAAATATCAGTATGCACATTTATTTACAATAATCCACACAGAATGGAAAAAGCTAAACGCTAGCGAACATCTACATTAAAAAATAATGAAGTACACATGAAACATTAACCGTTTTACTCACATTTAATCAAACATGATTGTCCCGAAAGTTACTGCAAAATAAGTGTAAGAAAAATTTACGTCAACGATCGCAGCACAGTCAACTTTAAACGACTTATCAGAAATAATTACGTTACGTATGATACAAGAATAAGTACTATGCGAACACGCACAGAAACTAATACGTGCAATTGGCAATATAAGGAGCAAGACTGATAAGAATCCAATTTCGAATCGAGAAACGATTATAAATATAAAAGTAAGAATCATGACCATGGCTATAAGAAATTTCTTTCGTTAACGTGAGCATCCTAAAATTAACACGATGCCGGATTCAGATAAATTTAAACATCGAAACGGGAACACTAACCGTTCTTGACAGTGCCAGAATCATACACCGAATTGCGCGGAGTACTGCACATCTCTCCCTCTGCTCACTGCAAAAGTCGGTCTCTTAACATTCCTAAATTACTGATATCCTATGAAAGAAAAGATTGTGTCAAAACCAGAAGCAGGCAGTCATGGTGCGAGGTTATTTTTGACCTATCGTACTTACGAAAATATTTCACTCGAATCCTTCCCTGTTCTGTTACGAATCGTCTAAAATCTACTCGTTAGTATTACCAGACAATCAGAGCCTTAGCTGCTATGTTAACCTATGAGACAAGAAGTAGCGCTTGTGCCTACCCCTGAACTGTCTTACCAGACTACCGCTGCAGGCACCTCCTTATCGTCTGCAGGCGCTCCCATCATCTGACAGAAGTCTGATCTTCCAGCGCATTCCGGACCAGCATTTAGCGCGTCGTATTCCTTCTTCACTTGAAACCTTATCGAGGGACCCTCTTTATGTGAGGAACAGGAAGTACGAGAGTCAAGTGAGATTCCTATTTCGCGAACATTACTCCAGGCGGGAAATAATAATATTTTAATAGAATTTGACAGATATTCCTTGCCACGTTATGAGGAGCATATAACTAAGTACTGATGGTAATAACAGAACTAGCTGCTAGTCTGATTGCAATTACTTCTACACTACCCTATATCTGCTAACGAGTTCATTGAAATGAATGGAATAAATTAACCTCAAACGATGTAGCACCACAGGAAGGGGATCTCTCACACTATGTGCAATAGTGTGACATGCCCTTGCGTCTATCTACGTTAACATTATTAATTTTTCTCTTCGTTAGCCATTATGAGAATGAGTTGCCATATCATCTGCCTTGGGAAAGGTGTAAGGGTGGATTTATCATGACAAATTGAAGCGTAGCATAACACTGTTCCTTCTGACAGTGTTAACTACCTTCGCAAACAAGTAGCTAATAGAGAAACAAATAAAGTAAAAAAATGCAGAAAAATAGATAAGAGTGTTCTGGCGGATTTTGTTTATCAAACCAAATTCACAAGAAAGGAAAACTTTCGGGACTATCCTCGCAGTAAAATATTGATTCCAAATATTTTCTAAAGAAAATTATGTCTCTTTCTGTCACAGTGCCCCCTAGGTTATAAGAAATGTTACAGTAGACACAAATCTCCAGTTTGTTGAGAAATTATACATCAAAGACGTAAGTAAAAGTGTTCACATTATCAAAGTTTACAATGTGCACTCAGTATCTTTAAGTTCAAGAAGCTTATAGAACTAGCCCAGAAAAGGTCTAATGGAGTCAAGAGACAATACATAAGTTACCAGATATTACTACAAGGAAATTGCAATACAACAATCATATTAAAAAACGAAAACTTCAAAAGAAAAGTGTATTAAATATGCGAAAAAGCAATGAGCAATAGCTACAAATGCATGTAAAAGTCATATCAAAACACAGACAATTGTGAAACAGCATGAATGTCTCCACCGCTACATAGAAAACAATTGAATAATGGAAAATCTCTATCGTGGAGTAACAACTCCAAGGAGTCAAGACCGACAGAAATGCTCAAAAATAGAGCTGAATTTATACAAATATGCAGTCACAATTGTATACCAGAAAATTGAAACAAAACTGATTAGATGTCATAATGTGAGAGGACAATAAATTTTAAACATTTACGAATACTTAGTGTGATGTAATAAAAAAGTATAATGGAAATGATTTTCATGTTGTAAACGCAAATGATGTCAATTCATTGTACCTTACGAACGAAATTAATTAGGAAAGCAATTCATACTCAAGTACTAGCCTGGAACGTATAAAATGACAGTGATATCTAACGCCACATATCATAATTTATTACAAACGATTAACGAAATGATCATCTAATAGAAGTCAAATGGGCTAGCCACACAAAGGCTGTTGAGTGATCTCCCTAAAAAATCATAACAATGTACAAGTAGCAGCGCCACAGTGGGAGAGGGTTTGACTGTTGACTGAGTCTGGATTACATTTGCATTTATTAAATATATAATTTTAAAGACCAAATTTGCATAAAGGCTCAGTCGCTGATCTCGGCACAAAATTTTCTTTTTATATAGGTAACAGTATTTCAACAGTATTAAACATTGAAACAACAATAATTTTATGGCAGATTTAAAAACAAATGCATTAGTTCTAAAACAAACCTTGTTACAGTTATCATCAACCTCTCATTGAAATCAATTAACTTCACAATTTAATAAAGCAACCAAAACACTATCCTACAATAAATTTCAAAGGTATTTATGTAAATAGGAAAGAACTACCTCTCTCACACTGACTTACAAGACCAATATAAACATAGCAATCTGTAGCACTCGATGTTAATGTACACCAAGTAGTATATAATTTGAGATGGATCATAAACTCCCTTTTTTTTTTATAAATGCCTGGTCGTGTCCCAGCCACTGCTTGATCATTAACACTTCCATTAGAATGCAGTGTCAGTCTATGTCAGTCCACAGAAATACAATCCAATTTCGGGTGTAAGACCCGAAAAAGCTGAGTGTTATACATTTGCATAAACAATGGCCTTGAACCCACGAGCACTGTTATTGTTCCAATTTTAATCATTAAGGCCACTGCCATGACCTAATACCAGTGTATTAATAACTGTTTCAACCACTGGATCTGAACTAGCTGCTTATATAGTACCGTCGTCTTTACACAACAGCATGTAACGAATATGATCTGAGCAGCCATCAAGTGTCTAAAAGAAAACTGCACAGCAAAGAACACCAAATTTAATCAGCGAGATCAGTAGCAAGAAATGGATGCTACTGAGCGGCAGTACCTACAGCAAATATTCCATCAACAAGACAGCTGCATTCACTTCACGCATCTGTCCTCTGGAGACATGTTATACACATATCACTTGCGGCAAGCCAGTGTGTCTCCCATACACTCCGTGCGAAATGCTAACCATTGTCAAGCGTAGCCTGCAGGAAAACAAACAGCGGCGCTAAGAAACCTGCACCCTGCTTATGGCAAACAGCATACCACGCTTCAGAGTCTGTCGGCAGAACTGTTACATACTCTGCTGCCAGCATCTTTCTTCCCCCAGGCTCCACTACTTCGCTCAGATAAACCAATCTGAAGCAGAGGGCTTTCCACTACACCGGGACAAGGAAGTCTAGCCAACCTTGGCCATCTATTACCAAACTAGATCAAAATTACGTACACGACGCAAAATATAACTGAAAAGAAAGCACACTTGTCACGTGGGTCAATAAAAAGGACACAGTTACAAATATACGCATCCTAAGATAATAAAGCTGATGCACAGACTTCCACGAATTGCTAGTAAGATACACTAGTGTTCATACGAAGCCTATACCGAACTACATTCATCCTTCACAGTTCACTGTCCTCTTGGACTACGTAATGGGGCGAGATATTGCGGCAACTGAGACGCAGTTGCTTAATTAGGCAACGTGCAGAAGCAATTGAGAAGATTTTGCGACAGCATCTCGGTGTAAATAGGCCTTCGATCTGCGATGAGATCAATCAGTTCGGTCTCTCTCGTTTAACTTTATGCCATGTCCACGACCTGATTCTCTTCGTCCACCATAGAGCAAATGACAGCAGTGTGTCGGTATGCAGTTTCTGACAACAGGAACGTGTGACACGTAAGTCGTCACGTTTTCTGCTTAATAATGTCCATCACAGGCTCCAGGAAAATGTTCTCCCCGTTATCAGGTTAATTTTGTCCACTAGTGACAGACAGGGCCATACTTAATCTTCAACGTTCATGTCATAATTCGGATACTGCCTCTTCCTATGATTTACGGTGTACCACTGAAATTTTGTACAGAGTTCGTAGGCCCACTATTTACCGTCTCTTTTATAATAATGCCAAGATATCGTCATAAGCATCCCCATGACGCAATAATTTTTATTCTAACGTCTGTTTCGGGGCCACCATCTTACAGCTGTCAGGTGTCACGCTTCTGTCGATAGTGTAGCAGATCACCAATGATAGAGGGACACAGTTGAAAGCAACAGTCAGTAGCGGAGTAAATGGACAGTCTGCATTGTTACCAAATTTATTGAAGATGGTGGACCATCCCAACACGTCTGCCCTCTCGGATAGATATAGTAAGGTCGCACTGATGAGGTCATCTTCTCCCCCCCCCCCCCCCCCCCCAACTCAAATCAAATCCTCTCCTCTCTTCCACTTGGAAGTTAGCTGGAATAGTCGATCAATCTGTCCTGAACTGTTAATGTGGAAAGACCTAGGGTATTTTATTTTCTTTATTTTGTGTGTCATATTGTTGGAAAAATTGTCCAATACATCTTGAAATTGGTGAGAAAAACTCAAGACGGTGCAAATATTACCCTGTCTAACCGCTACATATCCCAATTATGTAGTTATTCCGCTACAGATCTTATTTCATAATTTTTATATGTTCAGGTGTTATAATATTGGAAAATGCATCATAAAATTTTCCAGTAGGTGTGGTGTAGTTCACAGTACCGCCAACAGAGAGCGCTGAAAAAAGTTTCCTCCGCTCCCTCACCTAGAAATTGGCGGGAAAAGCTTCACATTCCATCCCATTTGGAAATTATAGGAAAAGGCTCAGTATGCGCTGAGCTGTTGGACTGGAAAGACCTAAGGTAGTTTCTCTTTTAATTTATTTTTTTGGTTATCCTGTGTATTCACCTCCCGCTGCACCCATCTTGGCGGTAAATTATAAAATATGTGGGAAAACTAAAAACTTTTCCTCTGTCTGTGAAGCATGGGAGTTGGGTAAATGCAGTTGCCATTGATCAAGCACTAGAGAATAGCTTTAGCGAGTCTCATCAATAACTGCTGGATGTAGAGAGTATATTTCCGCTATTAGTCTAGCCAACAGTCGTATGTTGAAGGGATGAGTGGTAATAAAAAATATTAATAATAATAATAAGACAGCAAAGAATCACAGAACCGAAGAAGAGTAACCCCTTGCCAATATACAAGTAAACAGCTGATGGGAGGGACTTAAGGATGGGCAATAACTTTAGGATAGCAAACCACTGTTCCAGTGCTGCTATAATTCTTGTTGTTCATCGTGAGTTCATTCCCCTGTCCCATATGGGCAGAGGAGGGCTAGCAGCGGCACAATCAGCTGCTCTTCAGCCAAGTGACAGTACAAGTAAAAAGATGAAACTATACACATTAAAGGCAATAGAAAGGGGTACGTGGCGGTTAAAATATACACTGACTCAGAGACGTTCATTGAGGGACAATTAAAAAAGTCCACATAAAGATAAAAAACACAGTTGGCGCTGTGCGTAGCACGTAAGATACACTGAAGTCACCCGCACAGGTTAAAGGATGGTCTGATAATTAAAACACAGCAGATCGACAACACTTTAATAACCACTGTACGAGATGGGGCACACACGATGACGAGTAAAAACTGCTGGGAGGGACCTGCTGAAGGAGGGGAGACCTGAAAGGAGGAAAAAGAGGGGCGAGAAGAGGACAGATAGAGAGGGCTGGAGAGGGTGCAATGAAAAGAAAGGGGGCTCACTAAGGGGCAGTAGATGGGCGGGGTGAGAAAGGGAGAGAGAAGACAAGTCAGGAAGGAGGGTAGAGGCATGGAAAGGGTACACTGGAAATGGAGGGAGCGCAGGAGGGAGGGAAAAACAACTCAGGGAAATGAAAAAGGAGGGGAGAGGAAGCCCTGAGGAGGGGTGGGAACAGTAGTGCGAGAGATGGTAGGAGTGGAGATATCAGGGCGAAGCTCCTCATCTGCAAGTGGTAGGCGCTGGGAGGTTCACTGGTAAAGGAGGTGGAGGACTGGAGATGGAGAGACGGCGGGACATGATGGTAAAGGTGTGGCAGTTGGCTGGGGGTAGAGAGGATAGGAAACAGCAGTGGATTGGGGGGAATCGAGTCTGCAGATGACACACAGGGTGTGGATGTGTTTGAGAAAAAGGAGAAGAGTTGGGAAGGGGCGAGGTCATAGAGGCTGCATGTGGGAATGGGGGCAGATATGGGAAGTGAGGTAGAGTGCATGGTGTTTGAGGATTTAGAGGGCTTCATAGAATCAGGGTGGGGTGGAAATCAAGGTGACGCAGGCACAACAAAGTATGGAATGGATCAAAGGTTTGTACATGTGATGGATGGTGGAAAGATGCAGTCCCCGTGTGCAGCTCGACAGGAGTTCCAGGAGGCAGAGTCTGTTTTGGGCTTTGTGTTGGATCGTAAGGAGATGGGTGGTCTAGGTGAGGTGACAGTCATGTAGCTGGAAGCAAAGGGTGGTAAGACCTATGACGATCGCCAGGGTCTTGGAAGGGCTGATGCGAAGGAGCCACTGGTAGCACCTTTCCGGTACAGTGGGACCGTTGAAGAATAGGACAGAGGACCAGGAAGGTGGTGTCATCACAGATTGGAGGAAGTGAACGGGTGGGGGACGTTGGGCATATCTGCAGTATGCAGGAGATAGAGGAGAGGGGAAAGGATTGAGTCTTGGGGCCAGTGCTGCCATAAATTCATGTCCCCTACACACAGGAATCATGTACCAACAGCACTGGGGAATGAAGCACAGTCATAGCTATTTACGAGTCGCAAGTCCCATCCTCAACAACATAAATCATATGATATTTTTTATGAGCACAGCGTTCTTCATCTTGATCATGGCACCTCAAGATGAAAACGTTGCGAAGTATGAATATAGATGCATGTGTGAATTTAGTCTACCCCTTAAAGTGTCAGTTCATCCATTTATAGGCACACAAAACTGAGGATTGCTGTCTTTTATTTATTGAGAAGACAAAAGACGGAACTTTATTGCTGATTGTCTCAGTAAAAACCTTCGTATTAGCTTCAAATTTTATTTCATTATTGTCACTTCGCGAGACATGAGACAGGCTGTAATATGTTTGTACACAACACTTAGAAGACGCGGTATAGAGCTCATCTCTCAATTCCCCTTCTGTCAGAGTATTGCTTACCCATCACATTCTCACAAATCTTCCAGTCTTTAATGTACAGCATTTGAAAACAACCGATTTTGACAAGTAAGGGATGTCCTCCGCCAATTCATAGTCTCCCGCTAATTCTCTCGAAACACCATCACCTTCCGAAGCCACTGTTTCATTCGTTAGTGCCCCTTCTCGTCCCTCACCCTTAAATAACTAGGTAGAGAGCTTTCACAACGAGAAAAATAGAACAATAACGTACAGGAAGAAATTCACAACCATGCGGAGTATATGAACACTGAACAAATAAATTTAGAAACACAGTTCTTAAATTCATCGGCATGGAATGATGGGCCATAAATACGTCCATACACATCCTAATATCCTTTATTGGGCATTGGAATGAAGGGGTAATGCTATGATTACTACGCTAGAGTTACGACAGAGTAATGGTTTCAGAGTCTTCATTGACCACACATTGTTTCATAAGAAACTCATCACCTGTTTTTCAAACAGAGCTAACTATATAATGCGAATCTAATAGTAACATAGACGTTCCAATACACCATCGATTGAATCATTTACATTGGTGCAACAGCCTCACACCTGCTTGCATAGATGAGAGCTACTGAGAGAGTAGGGGGAGATTCATCATTACTCAATTTTATTCTCACGAGCTGTTTGGTAGTGGACCAACTATGAGAATATGTTCCATCTAGAGCAGAGCACATTCACATGGGTAGTACACATATGCATAGTGGTAGTTATCGATTTACAGGTAAACCCAGTATTTACACGCTTATCCATCCACTGTCCATTCACAATCAGTAACTAACAAGTACAAGCCAGACCAAATCAGTATCAGTCTGTCCTCCAGCAACAGCAAAAGTCTTAGTACCTCTTACATGTCGATCTGAATCGTAATGCCGCAGTCTCGGTGACAAACGGTCTGGATCTGTGGACACTCGCCTCCGACACTGTGACTTATTGGTGGGTGGATAACACCCCCTTAAAAATCCTTGCAAATGAATTTCAGCCTGACATAGTCTTCTGCCTTAGCTCACCGGCTTGTCAGTTCATAGTGCTTGGGTTGCTTCCCGTAAGATTCCAGCAAATGAGAATCGGAACCCAACTTGCTCCAGTTGCTTGCTGCCAGGTATTTTACTGCAGTTAACATTTCCGACGACAGTGTATCGGATATCTAAACCTATCAGTTTGACATATACTTAGTTAGATTCATGTCAATCACCATCGTCAATATGGATCTTCCTGTTGTGTCGGTAGCTGGGCCGACACCGTGAAGTTTAGATGGCTGAAAAGGAATGCTAGACTAACGCTGTAGCCGATAGGGCACGCAAGGCTAAAGCAGACGGGCGTGAAGTCTGGAACATGAGAACTTATAAATGAATAAGAAGAAAAGTATGTAGATGCTTATTACTTATCTTTTTATTAGTCCTTGGAATACATCTCTCTTGAATACTCGTAAGCTATAGGCACTGATACACATGGCGCCTTGCTAGTTCGTTGCCATTAACTTAGCTGATGGCTATTCTGTCTCTCGGCTAATGAGAGAGAAAGGCTTCGTACAACTGGTCGGTAGCTAGGTTCGCGTACAACTGGACGGTAGCTAGGTTCTCATACAACTGGGCGGTAGCTAGGTTCTCGTACAACTGGGCGGTAGCTAGGTTCTCGTACAACTGGGGCGAGTGCTCTCTCGTATCACGAGACCTGCCTTGGTGGTGGCGCTAGGTCTGCGATCACAGTGGCGACACGCGGGTCCGACATGTACTACATGGACCGCGGCCGATTTAAGCTACCACCTAGCAAGTGTGGTGTCTGGCAGTGACACCACATTCCTCCCCCGCAAATCGGCGAACGGTCGTGAGATAAGGCTTCCGCCCGCCGTGGGGAGGACCACATGTTGACGTATGCGATGAGGTGGGGAGCCTAACAACAGGCGAGGCTGTGCCACCCGCACCCGGCCATCCGGTCCGAGGGGAGCTAGGAAACGCCTGAAAAACTAGTCCAGGGTGCACGTCAACATGCGGTGTATGCGCCCGTAAAGAGACAGGAGGTACCGAAGGGTCGACCTCCATTGCGTCGGGGTAGCCGACGCGCGATGACGTCATGTGGTCCGGAGCGGGCGGGAGTTCCATGGCGGAGGACAGCTGGTCACGGGAAGCGATCGGCGGCGCGTGACCCTGGGAGGCGCTTGGCGGCTGCAGCGAAGCGTCTAATGCGGGCGACGCCGGCGGGAGAACAGGCGGCGGCGGCGGCGGCTGCTGCTGCTGCGGCGGCGCGTCGCCATGGGGCAAAATGGAAGGCATCGTCGGTAACACCTGGGGATGAGGCGAGCCAGTAGATGGGTCCCCAGGGCGCTGACCGGACGGCTCCGTCGCTGAAAGCAGACGGGGAGCGGCAGAACCCGAGCGACGACAGAGGCGCAGCTGATTGAGATGCCGACGCACCTCACCAGAGGCCCCCAAAACCAAATACATCGCGCGGCCGAGGCAGCGAAGAATGCGCCCTGCGAGCCAACGCCGTGAACCTCGATAGTTGCGATAAAATACAACGTCGCCTGGAGCAAAAGCAGGAGTCTGCCGCTGCACAGGAACCTGACGCGGCGGATGCAGCAAAGACATCAAGGTGCGATGAGGACGACCGTGGAGCAACTCAGCCGGCGAGCGACCATCGCGGGGCTGAGAGCGATACGAAGACAAAAAGAGCAACAATGCGTCCTCCCGAGAATGCGACTCTTTCAATTTCAACATCTGTGACTTGAAAGTCCGGACCAATCGTTCAGCGGCACCGTTGGACTGAGGCGAAAACGGCGCGGATGTCAGATGTTGAATACCATTGGCCTGGCAGAATGACTGAAATTCTGCGGACATGATTTGTGGGCCATTGTCGGAAACAATAGTCTGCGGAAGACCTTCAATGCAAAAGATAGCAGACAACGCTTGGATGGTGGCGGAGGACGTCGTGGAAGACATCCGGACAACAAAAGGAAAATTACTGAAGGCGTCGACCAGAACCAACCATCGAGCATTCCAGAATGGACCAGCAAAATCAATGTGCAAGCGTTGCCAAGGGGAAGTGGCTTTCGGCCATGCAAAGACTTTCCGCGGCGGTGCGGATTGTTGTTCGGCACACGCCGGGCACGAAGAACACATATTCGTAATCGCAGCATCGATTCCGAACCAAGTACAGTGCTGACGAGCAAGTTGTTTCGTTCGCACTATACCCCAATGTCCTTGGTGAAGAAGCCGTAAAACAGAGGACTGTAACGAACGTGGAACCACGACTCTGGACTGATCATTATCAGAACGCAACAACAAAACACCACGTCGAACAAAAAGTCTGTCCTTGTGAGCAAAAAATCGGCGAACCAACGGATCCTCGATCCGAGACTTTGACAAAGGCCATTGCGTAGCAACAAAACGTAAAACAGTAGCAAGGACGGGGTCAGCAGCTGTGGCTGTAGCGACACGACGAAAATCAATCGGAAACGATTCGACCACTTCATCGGTTTCCGAATCAATGAACATGCAAGCAAGTTCGGAAGAATCGAATGCTTTATCCTCAGCAACAGGCAAACGGGACAACGCATCGGCGTTTCCGTGCTTAGCAGTGGACCGATACAAGATATCGTAGCGGTACTGCGAGAGGAAAATAGACCAGCGAATGAATTTCTGCGCTGTACGTGGAGGTACAGGCTTGGTCGGATGAAAAAGCGATGTCAAAGGTTTGTGGTCTGTGATGATGGTAAAGTGACGACCATACAAGAAATCATGGAACTTAGTAACACCAAACACGAGAGCCAAAGCTTCTTTCTCTATCTGTGAATAATTTCTTTGCGCAGACGAGAGCAATTTGGACGCAAAGGCAATAGGGCGATCATGGGAGCCAACTTTGTGCGCAAGCACAGCACCGATCCCGAATTCCGATGCATCTACCATCAACAAAAGGGGGCTTCTGGGGATCGAATGGCGTAAGGCAAGTATTAGAAAGCAACGCCGATTTCAACTGGCGAAAGGCGCGTTCGCATTCCATCGTCCAGACGAACGGAACACCTTTACGGCGTAAGCGATGAAGCGGAGCTGAAATGGAAGAGGCATTGCGCACATATTTATGGTAATAATTAATTTTACCCAACATACTCTGTAGCTGTTTCACATTTTGAGGGGAAGGCAATTCTTGTATGGCACGGAGGTGCTCTGGACTCGGATGTATGCCTTGGGCATTAATGACATGTCCCAGGTATGGTAAGTCACGAGCAAAAAACACACATTTGTCCTTCCTCAAGCGAAGACCATTTTGCCGCAAGACCTGAAATAATGTTCGTAAGTTCGAAAGATGATCTTCTTCTGTCTGTCCGGAGATCACTATATCGTCCAGATAGTTGGCTGCAGTAGGGACCGACGCACAAATAGTTTGTAAATATTGCTGAAACAAGGCAGGGGCGGATGCACACCCGAATGGCAGTCTTTTGAAGCGGTACAATCCAAGATGCGTGTTAACCACCAATACGCGCTGGGATTCGTCGTCCACCGGTATTTGCAAGTACGCATCGGCTAGGTCCAACTTTGAAAAATATTTTCCCGGGCACAGTTTAGCAAAAAGATCTTCCGGGCGGGGCAAAGGAAAAGTAGCAGTCACTAGCTGTGGATTCACTGTGGCCTTGAAGTCCACGCAAAGTCTCAATTTTTCCGGAAGGTTTTGGCAAAATTACTAAGGGTGAGGCCCAGAGAGAAGCTTGCACACGTTCAATTACACCCTGTGATTCGAGATCGTGTAACGTTCTTGCGACCTCATCACGCAATGCGTGGGGAACATTGCGCGCCCTGAAAATTTCGGTTGCGCGTTTACCTTCAGTTCTAAATGTGCTTCATAGTTTTTAGCGCAACCTAAGCCCGGTGCAAAAATGTCTGCAAATTCGTCACACAGCCGAGAAACACTGTCTGTAGGCACAGTCTGATTCACTGATAGGACCTGAGTTACAATAGACATGTTAAACAACTGAAACAAATCGAGACCAAACAAGTTCACTGCAGAAGAAGAACGAAGAACGTAAAATGACACAAGTTTTGTTTGTCCCTTGTATGTTGCAAGAAGGCTGCACTGACCTAACACAGGAATTTTCTGTCCGGAATATGTAGTTAGCTTAACATTTGCGGAACGCAACGGAGGTTTGCCCAGTTGTTTGTACGTGTCGTGATTGAGCAATGAAACTGCAGCTCCGGTATCGAGCTGGAATGGTATCACTTTGCCTTCAAAGTCTAAGTCCACAAAAAGTTTATTGTTCTGCTGACGACAAGAGCGACTGTTTTGTGCAAGTGGAACAGACACTGGTACAGAATCACTGGCTACTTGACGTGATTTCCGGCGACGTCGACGCACAGTTTTTGTGGGACGATCACAGTCACTGTTAGAGAAAGTGTCACTGGACGAAGCGGAATTAACGACATGAATGTCCATAGGCGAAGGTCCACGAGCCTGAGTGTCCTTGGTTCGATTCCGGCGCGAAGCAAAGGGCCTGGAATGATGTTGATTGTCTGATCTGAGCTTTTTCTGGCAAACACTTTGAACATGTCCTTTCGTATTGCAGAAAAAGCAAATAGCGTGGCGTGACGGGCAATGTTCACGCGAATGTCTAGTAGCACACCACGGGCATGATTTCACTGCATTTGTGTGCTGGCGCGGCACACGTGGCTTAGCACGCGGTGGCCGCTGTGTCGACGTGCGCAAGGCCCGGTTACCGGGCCGCGCAGCGCGTCCAGCGGGCCGGTTAATGTTACACACGGCTGGCGAAGTTTCAAAAGATTCCTGAGCACAGTCAAGTGTGTCCTGTCTATCCAATATGTCTATCACTTGTTGAAGGGAGGGATTAACTAGTTTCAAAATTTGCTCCCTTATGCGAACATCAGAAACGTTCTGTGCAATTGCATCACGCACCATTGTATCTGAATAAGAAAGACCACAGTCACATTCAAAGGCACAGTCCCTAGTAAGTCCTTGCAACGTTGCTACCCACTCCCTATTAGTTTGACCGGCCGTACGTTTTGTACGAAAGAACGTATACCGTTTTGCAACCACATTAACTGTTTCTTTGAAATAGGCATCTAATGCAGACAAAATTTCCTCGTAGGACAGAGTTGCTACGTCGCGTCGGGGAAACAATTTCACTATCACACGGTATGTGGACACACCGACACAAGAAAGCAAAAACGGCTGCCGCTCTTTACCTTGAATCCTGTAGGCTGCTAGATGAAAGTTGAACTGGCGAGACCACTCGTGCCAGGTCTCATCGGCTGCCACGTATGGTCGAAAGGGAGGTGCAACAGCGTTTAGTGGCAGCGGTAGCGAAGAAGCGGCGGCGGCCGCATCGGTTTGCAGCGCACGTTGACCCTGGACGAGCTGTCCAAGGGCATCCAATAACGCCTGCGTCTGCTGATTCTGCAAGCGAGAAAATTCGGACAGTACATCTGGAGAATGTGGCGAAGCCATGACACAATTAAATGTAAGCAATCAGAAAGAACACTTTAAATCGTCGCCAATGTTGTTGTAAACGAAGTAATACAAACTCTTTTGCTCGTCGCCAATAAATGTTGTGTCGGTAGCTGGGCCGACACCGTGAAGTTTAGATGGCTGAAAAGGAATGCTAGACTAACGCTGTAGCCGATAGGGCACGCAAGGCTAAAGCAGACGGGCGTGAAGTCTGGAACATGAGAACTTATAAATGAATAAGAAGAAAAGTATGTAGATGCTTATTACTTATCTTTTTATTAGTCCTTGGAATACATCTCTCTTGAATACTCGTAAGCTATAGGCACTGATACACATGGCGCCTTGCTAGTTCGTTGCCATTAACTTAGCTGATGGCTATTCTGTCTCTCGGCTAATGAGAGAGAAAGGCTTCGTACAACTGGTCGGTAGCTAGGTTCTCATACAACTGGGCGGTAGCTAGGTTCTCGTACAACTGGGCGGTAGCTAGGTTCTCGTACAACTGGGGCGAGTGCTCTCTCGTATCACGAGACCTGCCTTGGTGGTGGCGCTAGGTCTGCGATCACAGTGGCGACACGCGGGTCCGACATGTACTACATGGACCGCGGCCGATTTAAGCTACCACCTAGCAAGTGTGGTGTCTGGCAGTGACACCACACTTCCCACCTGCTTGCAGACAACTCTATCACCTGCGAACATTCTACATATGTAACAAATACGCCGAAAGTCGCTGTACAATGTTTAATGGAGGGCACTTTACACCAGTATTATCGATTACTCTTCCATCCCAATCTCACACTCTGATCGAGTAAGAAACTTATTGTCTGTGCATGTCCACACACATCCTATCCAGCCTTATGTTTCCGGGAGAAATAAGTCATCTTCCACAGAGCATTTTTTCCGGCCGTGGTGGCCGAGCGCTGCAGTCTGGAAGCGCGTGACCACTACGGTCGCAGGTTCTAATCCTGCCTCGGGCATGGATGTGTGTGATGTCCTTAGGTTAGTTAGGTTTAAGTAGTTCTAAGTTCTAGGGGACTGATGACCACAGAAGTTAAGTCCCATAGTGCTCAGAGCCATTTTTTTTTAATGCACAGAGCATTTTTTCTGATCCTTATCCAAATGGAGTACGCCAACCTATACGACCCTAGCAGTACCTGCATAAAGCTTTCGCTTCATATATGAGCCACATAATACAGCCAGACGTAGGCTTACATAACTGGTGGAGAGCAGGTATGTAATGCTGAGTTGTCGTGTCGATGTTACTCTTCACCGATACAGATCATTTTAGCACAAATGGGTCTATGTATGTCAACGCTGGGCTGGTACCTTACAGTCATCTCTTATAGGTATGAAAAGGGGACTGCTACACTTTCAGCTACCAACTTTCGTCTACTTTTCAAGGTCATCAAACTACACACTTCCTTCATCCAAAATAAGTGCACATAAATAATTGTACTTACGAAACGTCATAGAATTTTTGAAAGGTTAGCGAATAACACATGCAAATATTCTTATACAAAATCTCAGTTAATTTCTGCATATACATTTACATACAGAAAACAACCTTTTCTTTATGTTTGTTGAATGTAATTTTAATAACAGCTACCTTAATTTGTGACTTACAACTTAAACCTATATCTCAGTCAGATGTTTCGTACTGCAGCCAGGTACAAGCAAGGAATTTTAATATATATCAATTTTTCCTATAAACTATCTCTTTTAACAAGTAACTGTTCTGTTTCTTGCAGTGCTTCTAGACGAGCACATTTGAGGATTTCAATTTTACCTCTTATTTTCTGCAAGACAACTGTTACCACCCATTTTAGTATCCGAGGGGGTGACTTCCTAGCCTGTGGGAAGCCCACAGAGACGTAATAGAAGTGTATATAATGGTTACCTGCTGACTGTAATCTGACTGAAGGAAGAAAATGACTCATCATGCAAAGGGACTCTCAAGATCAGTTTAATCCTTAATCAATCAGTTTCATATGAATGACGTGCCACTAGGCGAGTGGAAACGAAGGTGTGGGTGCCACGGATATAACTCGCAATCTGAGCGGCAATCAGGCAGTTTTTCGTTTTGTCTAGTTCTTTTAACGAGATTTCAATCTCCTTCCTAAATAGGGAGAGATGGCTATCATAATAACATCGCCTATATTACCATATTTATAAAGTGATATGTAATATTAACCTGAGTACTGTAAGAGACTTCATAGGTGATAAGACATAAGACGCCATTACGAGAGCTCGAAAGTGAGGAGACAACTTGTGACAGAAGAAGTCCATGCTTTTAGCATTCCATCGTGAGCGAAAAATGGGTTTAATATTCCAGTCCTGTGATGCAGGATGTAACAGATCTTAAGATGATAAGAATTTTTATTTGATGAGAAAATACTTAGACAAAATATAACCTTTGCCATATGGGTGTACAGGGTTTTCACACTAAGAAGTAGCGACTATTAAGCAAATTCTCCTGCTGGGGTGTCGATGAGGACAGACTGGAGACAATGACCGACTGTATAAAAGTCCATTAAATAGCAGATTTTTTCACATGCGTATATTTCTTAAATATTTCACAGAAATCACACGTTTCTCCTCACCAGCTGCACATGAGTTCTGTGAAACATACAAATTATTCAAGTTACAACCACTTGGTTACTCCAAACAATGGATTAGGCCCAACTTACTAATAAAAATTTCAAATATTTATCAAAACTGCAAAGGTTAATCGTAAGAAACTGAACTGAATTTAGAGCTCATCTAAGATCAGTTGTGCTTAAGGCACCAGAAGATTGACTTCATTCTAATGGATGGCGGGAAGCTCCATGCTTGGGCGTGAAGCCCAAAATCCTACTTGTTGAGTTTAATATTGAAAATTACAACAAATGGCGGTCGTAACGAAAATTTAACTGTGGTTCGCCTGTAAGAGAATGGATTAGACACATAAATTCACCCTTTGCAGTCCTGGAAATGAGTAACGGCCGCTCTGTTTGCCCTGAAGGTGAGGGGGACTGCTGCCAGCCCCTGAAGCCTGAACCGAAACAGGTGTTTGACTGAAGTCACACAAGCATTTAGATTGCTACCAGAAACTCAACAAGCCGGCCGGTGTGGCCGTGCGGTTCTAGGCGCTTCAGTCTGGAACCGCGTGACCGCTACGGTCGCAGGTTCGAATCCTGCCTCGGGCATGGATGTGTGTGATGTCCTTAGGTTAGTTAGGTTTAAGTAGTTCTAAGTTAAGTCCCATAGTGCTCAGAGCCATTCAGAAACTCAACAGTTAGTCTATCTTTGATAGATTATCACCCAGCAGTCTATCTTTCCCACAAAGCAACTCAACAAATATTAATACTGATGACTCAGATGTTAAGTCCCATAGTGCTCAGAGCCATTCAGAAACTCAACAGTTAGTCTATCTTTGATAGATTATCAACCAGCGGTCTATCTTTCCCACATAGCAACTCAACAAATATTAATACATAGGAACAAAGAGCGAAAAGGATATGGGGTACATAATGTTATTTATAATAAAGATACAAAGTGACCTCCCTTTATTCCCCGAAATTTTAAAGCATAATAGGAAATAAAACTAAATGACAATTTACGCCATTGAGACTAGAAAACTACTATTCTCTAATTGATAAGGTAATGAGACGGAATAACTCGTTCTGTGTCAGCATTCGAAACCTTTAAATTATATAGTATAATATAGACAAAAAACCTACGTATATCACAAAATAACGTAATATATGAGTTCGAAAGAAAAGGTGAACCAATATCACAAGCTAATATGTTACATTAGTGTGACCAAATGTAATTATGTTGCGGTAGTCGAACATATGGTAACTGAAATACAACAGAACCATTTAGGTAAACCTGAATGGCAACAAAAAAACGGAAATTAATATTAGAATGGAAAGGATTTCTCGTTTTTGAGAGTAATGATATAGTATTAAACAGTAAAAACCGACTAGTTGTTATAAGTGTACAATCATCACAAGCTAAAATGTTACACGAGTATGATAAACAGTAGTAATATTACAATAATCGATCTTGTAGTAGCTGACATACAGCAGAATCTTTTGGTAAACCTCGAAGACTGGTAACAACTTAAATAAAATTAGGAACTAATATTACAATTAAATCGCATTTGTATTATATTGGACCATGTAAAACTCTAGCTTGAAGTTAATATGAGAGGACATCAAACAACAGCCAGGCATATCCTGGGTCAGGATGCAGAGCTAGGACCATTAATTGTCAAAACCTGACACCTGAGCATGCGTAATGATCAAACAGTGGTTACACTATTTCCGATGTAATGGGCGTCTGCATATGTTGTTATGGATAACGTAATGCGAACATATGTAAAAGTATAAAAATTCCGAAATAAATGTAACAAAAATAAATCTTGGTTACGGAGTGAGCACCAACCATTCATTATGTTAACCCAATGTACTGTACATGTAATGCAACTATATTCCAGGTGAGAAGATAAATTTACTGCGCTCATAATGTGAAACCCATGGAATGGGAGCATATACCTGTTGTGATAATCACTGTGGAAGTACTAATATTAGTGAAATGCAAAATACTGATGCGACACTTAGCGTTTGCAATTAATGGAGCTATATGACAATTCAGGTACATTACAGTGAAGCCCTGCGAGAATGGTGTCCCCATCTCTTAGGGCAGATTGAACCTACAGAGGAAGCCACATCAGAACAGCCCATGAAAATGGTGGCATCAGTTAACAGAGTGAAAGATAACTAACGAAAATTCAGCTGTTATGGTTTCGTCGTATATTTCTCACGAAGGCTAGATGACTATGGCTACTCTGTGTAATGTTAGAACAGTAAGGTCGATTCCAACATACATTTTCTGTTGTTTCTTCAAAAACAGATCTAAGACGCAGTTCCTACTGGAACACTCTTGCTCATTAAGTAACCGATGCGCCTGACAAATTCGATGAGTATGTATTTCAAACTGTCTAAGCGACGAATGTGTGGGGAGACGTGCAAAACCTCTAGCTCATCCTCTGTAGGCAACATCCTATGTTTTTTTCGATTTTAAATGTTGTCCCAGAGCCCAAGGACCACTGGGATATTAATGCTTCCCATATCTAGCAATGAAATCCCTCCCCATGTTATCTATATAGAAAATATCGCAATCACCATATTGTATGTTATGGACATGGGCTTACTGAAAATACTTCTTGGTTTCTGTCCTGCGTCCTTCCTTAATCTAGGCTGTAAATTGCCTCTGGTAATTGACATTAGCCATTTATAAAACTTTCAAAATTTGTCATAGTATGGACCATTGTATGACACACAAACAAATCAACCATCTCCATCCTCTTCGTTTCTGCTTTGAATTTCTTCTTCTGTATAGAATAAAACAATGTACTAATACTTTTACTGTTATTCCCACTTGCTCCACCAACTTGATAAATCGTCTCCAACTACTTATACGTTGCCTCCTAACTTAGATCTAAGGTCAAAGTTCTATGTATCATTGAGTGAAAAGACACCCATTTGTAGTAGTTCTGTTCACATGAATCTTCCTAAATTATAACATCGGTGCAAGTAGGTTTACGAAATAGTCCGAAAAAAGAGATTATTTTCTTCCCTAGTAATAGAGAGATCCAAGTATTTTAGTGAATCTTTCATGTCCACTTCAAATGTAAATTTAATGCTACGGTGTCCAGAGTTGATGTAGTCATGAAATCAGATATGTCCTCATCATATTCTTCTTACCATAATAATATTTCAGTGATATAACGGTGATATGATTTAATTTTTGATGCCATCACTGAATGGGATTAAAAAATGTACATTCCAAAAAATGGTTCAAATGGCTCTGAGCACTATGGGATTTAACTTCTGAGGTCATCAGTCCCATAGAACTTAGAACTACTTAAACCTAACTAACCTAAGGACATCACACACATCCATGCCCGAGGCAGGATTAGAACCTGCGACTGTAGCGGTCGCGCGCTTCCAGACTGTAGCGCCTAGAACCGCTCGGCCACTCCGGCCGGCTGTACATTCCAAGTGAGTGACAAAAATCTCCGTCAGGATACCAGAAAATGAATTACCCATAGCTAACCCATTTGCCTGTGAGTGGAATTCGTCATTAAAGGGAAAGGCACTGAAAGACATAGACAGTTATAGTAACTCAGTTAATTTTAAAATCTCACCATGGAAAAGCTTATTAGGGCCAACAAGTATTCTATAATTAAAGGAAGAGTTTGATTAATTGGTATACATGAGTAAAATATGACAATATCCAGTGAAGCTGAACAGGTACGACCTGTACATGAATGGTTCTAATTTGTTCCATTAGTTAATAGGAGCTATATATACAAATGGTCCTGCGAAACGTAAACTTTTTTTTACTTTTTCTTTAAAAAGTCTATTAGTTTATGATTAGGACTGGTACAGTTATTAGAAATCGTCCTAATACACAATAATTCCTTATGTAACTCCCTTGAGGTTCAAGATCTGGATTCATCACAGTAACACTTTTCGTATCAACAGGAATTTGAAATAAGAAGCTACAGTTTTTGA
This sequence comes from Schistocerca piceifrons, assembly GCF_021461385.2. Taxonomy (NCBI): domain Eukaryota; kingdom Metazoa; phylum Arthropoda; class Insecta; order Orthoptera; family Acrididae; genus Schistocerca; species Schistocerca piceifrons. Next base: position 91,810,689 of record NC_060144.1, on the reverse strand, counting down.
AAAATACCTTGAGGTCATTGTCAAACTTTTTCACCAGATCTCAACTACTGCTGTGGCTTTGAAGAAATTTTTAGTTTTTGTTATGTAATCTGTGTCAGAAAGAAGAACCACAGAATTACGTTTATATGATTTAGTGACAATAATATGCTCGTCATAGAGCTCTTATTAAGCTACTTTAAAATGTCTTTGCTTTCTATAGGTAAGAGAAGTCTAGAATAGGGCCAGTGGCGTACTTAGGTGTTCTGTGCAGGAAAGTTGTCAGCGCTTGCTGTATGGTAAGATGGGAACAAATGGTGAGTTAACTTTATATGTTACACAACCAGTGAGAGAGCAGCAGGTAGACGACGTGTTTCGAATGAATACTTTCGGAAGAATGCGTGAAGCATGGCTATAAACAAGGATTACAGATTTAATTGTTGCTTATTTAAGTTGTAGCCACTGAAACTGTACTGGTCGGTGCAAACCAAAGACTGCGTCATATCCCACAATATATTTGAAAAGGCAGTGAAATATTTCTCTGGTTCGTGTTGTTACGCAATCAGTATGCGTCAGCTCACTGAGTAATTGGATCAATGTTTCTTAATTAAATCATGGGAGTAGATAGGTGGAACACTGTTTTTTAATTCAATCACGGAAGAAGGTAGGATGACCAGTGTTTATTAATATATCAAACGTGCTAGTCTATTATGAATGAACATTAATCCTCCTACTTTCTCCAATGATTTTATTACAAAACTTCGATCAAGTTACTTAGTGTGCTTTAGAATATCAATTGCTCAGTCACTTCACCACCAAATCTGACACATTTTTGTGTCTCTACAATGAACCCACGAGACATGCAGCAACGGACCACGTCGCCGCTCAGAGCTAAATCATTTAAATCAGTCCACGTTATAGCACTCGCTACCATAATTACAAAATATTTCTCTCGAAACTCATTAATACACTAAAAACAGTGACCAACAGAATGGTTTCAATTACGCCGCTAGGAATACATGGCCTCTGCTCTCGTCTCTCATTAGTTAAGTCAAAGAATCAGCCCACTGGCTACGCGAAACAGATATGTTGCCAACCTGTGAGCAGTGGATAAGCAGCACCGTGACTGCCACTGGTACTGATTCATACTTCAGCCCTGTCGATAGTATTCTTGGGTAAAGTTCTGAAACTTCTGTCCGTCCCCCCCGACACTACCGTAACTTTGGTTAATTGGCATATTGAAAACTAAGCATACTTACACACTGGTTTAACCTCTGCAATTGTATTCTGTACAAGCTGTTCATTCATACGAGCAGGGAGGTTGTGCTCGAGACCTTTATTCAAGGCATTTCATTCATCTGGCGAAAGTTTAACATTTTAAAGAGTAACCACACAAACTGCAGAATTATGAACACTTGAACTGTGGCGAGCATCATATATATATAGTAATCACACAATCTGTACAATTTAAGTTCCAGTGCAAGAAAAATATCATCTTTCTCATATTCAGTAACATAAGATAACACATAATTAACCACACAGTAGTCTCCCTGAGGACTTAACTGCACTAAAGAACATTGAAGATGGAACGCTTTTTGAATCATAATGACGTTTATCTTGTATTACGAAGCTCACTTCTGATAACTGCCTCTTGACACCCGTGTATTATCTTCCGAAAATTTGATGAAAGAATTTTACATTTAATTTTTTGCACATTTAGCTGTAACACTGTAAGATAAACATTTCCTTTCAAGATACCCTTTCATGAAGGCCTTCGTAGTCTTCAGCCTAAGACGCACCAATTACATTACGTGATGGATATATATATATATATATATATATATATATATATATATATATATATATATATATATATTGGAGAGGCAGGTGACCTTTCAGATTAACACAACTTTGAAATGTGCAAAGTTCTTGATCACACGCTTTTTAATCAAGCATTACGCATCCCCAAATTTCATCACCAGTCATAAGCTACAGGATAAGGTGTAAAAAGAAATTAACGATAGCAAAAAGACACATACTAACGTAAGTCTGCATGTTACTGATTCATACACAAAATTTTCAGTTTGTATCTTACTTACATTTAAGTCAAACTTTAGTAAAAGGCTCACGAAAATGTGCACATAGACTGAATATAATACAGATTTCATCTCACACATATGACAGCGCTGTTGTCTACTTAAAGTGAACTAGTGCCAAACTGATTGTGACAATTAAGCCGTCTAAGAAGTAAACGAAGGCCAACAGGTGGCGCTAGCATTGGCCATAGAATTGAAGTCGATGAGAAACTCTGCGAAGAAACCATGTAGAGCGACATACTACATGTCAGAACATCGTGGAGAAGTTAACAGAAATATATTAATACTCTTATGGAGAGAAGAAACTCATGGTGACATTAGATAAAATTTATATAGCATTAAATTTGCATCATAAGCTATCAATAGTTAGTAATTGGACCATCCCTAATTATAAACATAACAGATATTTGAACAAAAAATTGAAAGAAGCTTCTAATTTTCCAAATACGTTTTGTGTAAAAAATTCCTGTGAATTGATGGACACAATCAAATCCTTTCATGTAAGAAATGATACTGGTTTACCTTCAATGGATGTTTTCAACTTGCACTCATTTACACCAATTACTGAAACACTTGGTATATTTAAAAAGAACTTATTGGTTACAATATGCTTTCCTGTGGTGATGTTGACAAATTAAATGAGTTAGTAGAAATGTCTTTGTCTTTCAGTGCCATTATCTTTAACGACAAACCCTACTCACCGCCAAATGTCTTAGCTATTGGTAACTCACTTGCTGCTACCATGGCGGAGATCTTTGTTACTCATTCGAAATCCACATATTTTGTTTTGTGTACGACTTCACATACAATGGTAAGGAGAGATGGGCTACAGAATGGTGTGGCAACTGTTGTTGTAGGAAAACTGGACAGGAGCAGAAATGATTAGCATAAGAGATAACACAGCAGAAGATTTACTTAACTTATATTCGTCCAAGTGTACAAACACTCGTTATAAATAATGCAGCAAAGGATAGAGTCCAGCTTTCAGTGTCAACAAGGAAGAGGCTCTTTGAACATGAATGATGGTGTCAGAGCCAAGACTAGATGGTGTCTGTGTAGTACCACATAGCGAAGAGGCTCCAAGTGCAAGTGGCTTATCTGGCTGCCACTGGCAGTCCCATATTGCAGCGTCAGACGGTGCTTTCTGTACTGAGCCACTTGAGATGTGGCTTGGCTCACTTAGTCCATTGGATCACCAGATATGCATGACCGATGCTGGTGTCTGATGGAAACTTGCAATTCTGTAGCCAATTTCGATGCACATGGGGTGGTATCGATACATGATACTGCATCCCTCCCCCCAAAAACTTCTCACTGTCATTGTGTTGTGTAGATGAGCCAAAGACGATGGAATTGGAGGGTTGGACATGAGGAGATGGGAGCTGAAACTAAGGCCAGTGCTACGCTGCTGCCTACATCCCAATATACGCACTCAGACTGCCGAGAACAGCAGCCAAAAAACTGGGCAGAGGGCATGCACCCGTAACCAGAGGTGGAATAACAAAGACAGGGACATTTCAACGATTGTAGAGGGATCCAAGATGACACATGGAACCGCTACTGGGGAGAGGGGACCATGTCGATACACTGACGATTTTGAAGGAGTGTCGACTTCCGTTGGCTCTGGGACCGGCGCTCATGGAGCAGGTCCTGTGGAAGTCAGAAGCAATGAGGGCTGTTGCGTCCAACCAGGCACGGGATCTGAAAGCACAAAGCATGTGGCAGTATCGTGCTAATCACATGAATGAATTTAAATTTGGTGACATCTAAGCAATCCTTCCCTGCAGCAGAAACATACAAGGAAGAGTAAAGTGGTACCCCCTTCCCAGCGCCTCCATTCACCATACAATCTGTAAAAGACCAAAGCTTTAGTATGATACATTGCCTGTCTGGGTGGAGTGGGCGCCGCCTGTCGAGGCGGGCGCAGCAACTGAAATAAGGTAAGGTGGCGCTGATCATGTATCAACTCTGCCAGGTGATGGTCCATCACATAGCCGGAATTGGTAGGAACACAAGAATAGAAGAGTAGCAAGAGAACTTGGTCCTGTGTGTTGGAGGTACGACATTTCTCCACGTGTTGCTTGAATATTCTACAAAACGTTCAGCTTCACCTTTGGATTGTGGACGGAATGGTGCACTCGTGATCTGCCGGATGCCAGATGTGGTGTAAACCTGTTCAAACTCGACGACAACAAATTAAGTTCCATTTCCAGTCACAGTCAAGAAGAGCCCACCATTGCAGCTTCTGCGTTGTGCGAATTGCGAGTTGGAACTGACTGAAAAGACCTAAACAAAGATTGCAGAGGTTTATGGTCAGTCAACAACTTCGGAGCAGAGGTAATTGGCCTATCAACAGAACCAAATTATGTGAAAATCTGCACCGATGCTGTAAGAAGGAACATCCACAGCCAACATCACAGGTTTGGCTGGATCAAAATTAACAAGGCATCTGTCACTAAACAAAGCATGTTTCAGCTTCTGGAAAGCAGTCCGACACTTTGCGACCAAACAAAGGGAATGATCTTCTTGTGCAAGCGATGCAAGGGAGCCGCTATTTGAGCGGCATTAGGAATAAACTGTACGTCATAAGTGAGATTCCTAACACAGACTGTAATTACTACACATTGCGTGGGGAAGCAAGGTCACAGACAGCAAGCTAATGTGATTGTAATTGGTGGACACCCTGGCTGTTAATGACATGTTCTAAATATTAAAGTTCATTATGAAATAAATCACATCTGTCTTACCACATTTGAGAGCAGCTGCAGACAACACTTGGAGCGGAGACACAGATAGTAATGTGTCCTCATGGATGTAAGCTCAACCTGGAAGCAAATTTTACAGAGACAAGTATGCTCAGCCACATGTTGTTCAGGGGACACTGTTTCATTCAGAATATCTACCTGTCCATGGATCATATGTTCCAAGCGAATGCTTCCAACAACCACCACAATAAAACATATTGTTTCATCACCGGCGTAAAACTACTCCACTTCACTTAGTTCATCCATGACTGCTTAGTAGCAAGCCTCCACCGTGCAACATTGGCACCCAGAATGGTTACATGACCATCATCAAACTGCAGCTGCTGTGAACTGGAATCAAAATGCACACTGCTGCACCACGTGCAGCTGCAGTGGAATCAGGGAACTGACGATTCTGCACAGCAGCACCATGCCTGCTGCGAGCTGCTGATGCAACCTGAGAGTCACATCAGATGCACAAGGCTCTCCTTATTATCAACAAATGATGAGAATCTGAGAACCAACGACTTGGCAGCACTCGTGTTGAGACCTGCTGATGAAACTAGAGAACAGGAGGGTCTCCAGCTTAGCAGCAACAGCTATGCACCACTGCTGGAAACATGAGCACCAGAAATGGAGCTCACTTTTAAGATCCTGTGTGCACATCAGTTTACGTATAGGATGATTGGAGTTTTACTGTATACAGAGTGGCTAGCAAGGCAGCCTGGATGAAACTAGCAATCAATCACTTATGCTTTGATCGTTGATTGATGATGTCACCAAAATTATTTATCCTATTCTAAAAAAAAAGCACAGAATGTACGTTAAATACTTACCTGAAGCCACAGCCGAAGACTTTCATTTTCCGTGCAACATTTGCACTCAGCACGAAATGTCTAACGAACTTCGCCTGACATCTGATGTCTGACGCCTGATTCCTGATGCCTGACTCTCGACAGCTGTTGTCTAACACAATAGTTAAATATTAAAACTATAAGACGAAGACAGATGCTTGCAGGCTGCTTGATCTATATATGTAAACAGGCAGAATATGGTGCTGGGGTCGGCAACGCCTATATGAGACAACAAATGTCTGGCGCAGATGTTAGATCAATTACTAACAATAGCAGGTTATCAAGATTTAAGTGAGCCTGAATGTGGTGTTACAGTTGGCGCACGAGCGATGGGACACAACATCTCCGAGGTAGCGATGAAGTGGGGATTTTCCCGTACGACTATTTCACGAGTGGACTGTGAATATCGGGAATTCGGTAAAAAATCAAACCCCCAACATCGCTGCGGGCGCAAAAAGATTCTTCAAGAACGGGACCAACGACGACTGAAGAGAATCGTACAGCGCGATAGAAGTGTAACCCTCCCGCAACTTGCTGCAGATTTCAAGTGTCAGCGTGCTAACCATTCGACGAAACATCATGGATACGGGCTTTCGGAGCCGAAGGCCCACTCGTGTACCCTTGATGACTGCACGACACCAAGCTTTACACCTCCCCTAGGCCCGTCAACACCGACATTGGACTCTTTATGATTGAAAACATGTTGTCTCGTCGGACGAGTTTCGTTGCAAATGGTATCCAGCAGATGGATGAGTTTGGATATGGAGATAAACTCATGACTCCATGGACTCTGCATGTCAGCAGGGGATTGTTCAAGCTGGTGAAGGCTCTGTAATGGTGTGGGGCGTGAGCAGTTGGAGCGATATGGGACCACTTTTACATCTAGATACTACTCTGACAGGTGACATGTACGTAAGCATCCATTTACATCCATTGTGCACTCCGACGGACTATGGCAATTCCAGCAGAATATTGCGACACCTCTAGAATTGCTACAGAGTAGCTCCAGGAACACTCTTCTGAGATCAAGCACTTCCGCTGGCCACGAAGCTCCCCAGACACGAACATTATTGAGCATATCTCGTAATGCCACTCAACGTGCTGTCCAGAAGAAATCTACACCCCTGATACTCTTACGGATCTATAGATAGCCTTGCAGGATTCATGGTGTCAGTTCGTTGCAACACTACTTCAGGCATTAGTCGAGACCATGTCACGTCGTGCTGCGGTATTTCTCCATGCTCAAGGGGACCCTACTTGATATCTGGCAGGTGTACCGGTTTCTTTGGACCTTCAGTATATATCTATATATATTTCAGGAGACATTTCTCACAAGTAGATGAAGAAATTATGTTATATAAACAGGAGTCTGGAAACACTTTGTCTCCATGTTAAACTCATTTCTTCCAGTCCATGAAAAGAATGCACCACCGTACCACATGCCACTCTTTCTCACAGGAGATTCTCAATGTGCCCTCCATGGATATTGATACATGCATCAACCAGCCATCATAGTGAATCTCACATGTGCTGATGTATACCTGGAGTACTGTGTATGGTTTTGCAGCCTTTCATTACATGGGCACAGAAACTCTGAACATCTTGTACTGGAGTTACTTGCACAAGAGTTTTCAAAGGCCACCAAAAATAAAAGTCCAGTGGGTTTAATCTGGAGAGTTTTGAGGCCTATCCATCTGTCACTGAATCTGTAATTTAGAAGTCAATGGGCATTAATATTAAGACGAGGAGGTGCTTCATCATCTACAAAATACAAGTACAACTCACATAGCACATTCAGTTAAAATGAACACTCCATATATATTTCTAATTCATTTATCTCAAGGGAGACATCCACTGATACCACACTGGACCTGCCATGCCAACCTATTAGTAATTAGACTGATGTGAAAAAAAAGTTGCTTACCGTTTTAGTCAAGTTTCGCGTTGTGTCCTTCAAAGTAGTTCCCTTCTGATTGCACACACTTTTTCCAGCGCTTCTGCCATTGATGGTAACATTTGTGGAACTCATCTTCTGTAATATCCTCCAAGACGCTCGTCACAGCTTTTTGGACATCTTGTGTTGTTTGAAAATGGTGTCCCTTGACTCTTGGAAATAGAAAAAAGTCGCATGGAGCGATATCTGGTGAATGAGGTGGGTATGGTAGTACTGAAATTTGTTTTGAGGTTAAAATTTGCTGTACTGACAGAAAAGTAGGGTATGGCACATTATCGTGATGCAAAATCCAATTATCAGCAATGTTGGCACAGGACACGAAGAACTGTTTTATGAACTCTTTCTAAAATTTCTTTGTAGTAATATTGGTTAACTGTTTGTGCAGGAGGCACACACTCTTTATGAACAATTCCCTTGGAATCAAAGAAACACACAAGCATGCATGGTCGTCCACTGCGGTCTTCATCTTCAACATTCGTTCTGCCTTCATTAAACGTTTTATGCCAATGAAAAACTTGAGCCTTCTGAAGCTTACCATAAGTTTTCGTCGCGTTTTCACGCAATTTAATGCAAAAAGAGATGGTATACCTCTGCGCAATATTATGCAGTTCCATTTCCGTAACGACAGACACAAACATGTGTTAACTTATTGCAGCACATCTCACGACTGAGCAGTTGCATCGATGTGCCACTTGGACTAGAAGCAGCTTATAGTCCAAGGTCAGAGACAGTGCGCCTACGCAAGCCTTCAGGGTTACCACATCTTGCAAAGAAACTCAGTCTCATTACTTTATTGTCGCATCTCGTACGTGGATGATGGGGGGGGGGGGCAACTTTGAAATGATCAGTGGGAACCCCAGCTTTTATTGCAGATTGAGATTCTACAGAAAAATCTAAATACGTTGTCTGAAACATTTTCTTCGTTTCGCCACAGATGGCGCTTTAATCAGAGGAATAGATATGGATACACAATCGTGATTTATGGCATGCTACTCAATGGTCCTTGGGTATCCAAAGACATGTGGGACCCCACCCCAATGCTGTGAAGGTACGAAAGGCCAGTATTTCATAACTTGGAAACCAATTTGCATTGTTGTATTACTCCAACAAATACTACAGGGGACTACTCGATGCACCACTGTGACCGTGTATTACGTATCATAATAGGCAGTGCACTGCGACTGGATCTGACATATCATTCACATGTAGAACAGACAGCGGTTCCAAACATGAGAACACTTGTGAAGTGTTTATAGTCTACAAACCTACCTATTCATTTGGAGAGCAGACATGTTAGTGGACGATGAACATGGGAACTACAGAAGAAAAAAATTAAATGATCCTGGTTTGTGGAGGATGTAGAAGAAATGTTGAAGCTGCTGTTCCTTGTGTGATAATCGTTTCCCAGAGAAAGATGGCTCTCGTTCGTTCTTTTACGGGGTTATGAACGCCCTTATGGCGGCATAAAACTGGCAAAACGAAACGAAGTAAACGTGTTATAGGATAACCTTATCGAATAGCTGTAGTAGTGCGAGAGCACCAAACCCACTGGTAAGCGCCCACCAATTACACCACGATTCTGGTATGTGTGTAGGTAATGTTGTCACAATCGTACATCGTCATAAGCGTCATCCAGACCAAGTACCACTTCATCAGGAACTTTAAGCGCCGATTTCTATAACCAATTTGTGTTTTGTGAATGGGCACATCAACAAGTGCAAACGATCCTCATTTTCTTTGCATCTTTCTTTCATCTTTCTTATGATTCTACATTCACAAATCACGGTAGCATAACAGGCATACAGTACGTTACTAGAGTGTAGACGATCCCGAATGGTTATGGTAAGTTTGCCATCAACTTCCTTGGTGGTTTCATGTTTGGTGTGCCATCATGGGGAACAAGCTCATTGGTCCGTATTTTATTAGCGGCATGTTGAATTTACGCAAATATCGAATGTTTTTGGAATAGGAATTACCGGTACTATTGCAGGACGTCCTCCAGGACGTTCGACAACGTATGTGGTTTCAACACGACAGTTACCCAGCACATTACACAAACTGAAGCAGGGCAGGTATTAGACCGAGTTTACACTGGTCGGTGGATTGGCAGAGGTGCTCCTATTAAATGATCCACTAGGTCACCGGATTTGACGTCGACGGATTTCTTTCTGTGGGGATATTTAAAAGATAAGGTGTACCAGTAAGTGCCAATAGGCTGTGAAGACATGTTCGACAACATCAGAATCGCCTGTGCTGATATTCCCGCAGATATGCTTCAGTTATGAGCACTGTCACTTGAAAAGCGGATCTCTAAGTGAATTTAAGTTGGCGGTACTGTGTTTGAACACTTACTCTAATTAGAAAAGTAGAGTAGCGTTCGCATCGAGCCATGGCCACATTGGCATGCTGAGTAGTCCCCTGTTAGTTATGTCGGAGGAATACAACATTCTGAATGGGGTTTCCAATTATGAGTTATGAAACACTGGCCTGTCCCACCTTCCCAGCATGGAGGTTTGGTCCCAAGTGCCATTGGGTATTGAAGGACTGCTGAGTAGCATGTCGTAAATTATTATGTTGCACCCATTTCTATTCCTCTGATTACAGCGCCATCTGTGTCGAAACGAAGAAAATGCTTCACACAAAATAGGTGTGGATTTTGCTGTAGAGTCGTGATCCACAATAAAAAATGAGGGTTCCTACTGAAGACTGCAGAGGTGCTCCCCACCACCCACTCATAGGGTGGGATCGAGGGTCGAGTGTGGTATCATTGGACGTCCCCTTTATGACAAAAAAATTCGAATTGTAACTTCTTTTGATTCGATGTGTAGTTTTCTAGATATTTCAAAGTCTTTAGTTAAAATGATCATTTTCTATAAGATGACAACTATGTATAATACGTACTACATCTAAGGCGACAGTCGTTTACACAAATATGCTGCAATAGTTAGCCCTTTTGGAAATGTAATGAGCTGACTTTAGCGAAGACTATGACGCACTAGTGGTCTGCACAGCGGATTATAAGTTTGTTCAGAATAGTATTCCAAAGCTACACGGCTGAAAGTGGAACTGTGTCGTTGTGTTAACAGAAAGTAGTCAGGCAACGTCTCAGCCTGGCACGCAGCTACAACACGTTACCAGTGGTGCAGCAACATACGTGTAATGCAAACGGTGAGGTAATGGATAAAATGTTACTCCAGGAAGGCAATAGAGCAACAACACACACACACAACGAAATGGTACATACTCAACTACAATAACAAGATTATTCACAGTCTAGGCAACATATTAAAGAAACAGGGACTACAAATAGGATACAGGATAGGGAACACAACACAGAATAAGATCAGAACACAAGAAACACCCTCATATAAATTTAACAGATCAGGAGTAAATGAACTCACATGGAACACTTGCCAGTCGTGTACATACGGTAGACGACTTCAAAACCAGATGTTCAGAACATCTCGGAGATTTAAAAAGCAACAGCTCCCATAGCACATTTTCTGACGACCCAATAGCCCACAATAACTATCCAGCTGCAATAGAAACAGACTTAAGAGTACTAAAACACAGCCACAACCTATACTGCAAACTGACCATTGAGGAAAACTTCCATATACAGAAGGCAATAGCAGAAGGAAAACGGTCGTAAATGATGCACTACACTCTGCATGGGCACACTATTTAACACATTAAAGGAACTTAACGAGAAAGACAACACAAACAGCTAAAAAGTGTACACACACACACACACACACACACACACACACACACAAACACATGATAAATAGACACACTACACTATGCAAAGACTCAACATTTTACGCACAAAAAAGGAACACCATGTAAAAGGCAACACGAACAGCTAAGCAGCGTACCGAACACACACACACACACACACACACACACACACACACACAAAGATAAAATGTAAACATAATTCAAATTGCGCGCCAACTCTCTGGTGAACAAATGAACACTGACTGTGCTGGGGCACACGACAACCACAATTAAAGTATGTTTTGGTGAACTGCAAAGTGCTCTTACGGCCTTATTTTGTGAAAATACGTGTTATGTTTACGTGTGCTTCACAACATCTCACCATGATGCTGAGAATAGGCCTGCCACACAAAACCTTTAGTAAAATCATATATACGCGCTAAATATCGCGACAAACTAAATAACGTTTAGAGCATAAACTGATAGGTTAGCTCCCAACGAAATTTCTCATCAACATCGGTTGGTTGCAGATGACAAGCTACCTGTAATAAATAATGCACAAGACATCCTGAATAACCATGCAAACCGATTGTGAAAGTACTAACAAAAAGAAACGAATTTTGTTTGAACTAAATATCTACATACATTTGTAATCATTAAGCAAAATCTTCACACTACAGATTAAATAAAACAGAAACCCACTGACAATGGCACAGAGGTGCTGAAACATGTTTGGTAACTTGGAAAAAACGGTGTTTTGCATAACTGGCGGACCTTACATCCAACAATTTTAATTGCAAAAACGGTAAACACAAGGAGCTGCAAATCCAAACGATGAATATAGCGTATTCATATTTCACAATACCGAAGTGGAAAATCAGGGCGAGATCCGCAGATATTTCTACTTTGGTAGCCACATGTAATCAGTATATTTTATTTGAACCAGATGTACTCAAAGATGTCATAGCAGCGGCCAGGATAATGTCGACCTTTCAGACAGGACAATTTAAATTCGAGTATATTTTTCAAGCACATTTAGAAACTAACACGTTATTCAGTGAATTCGTTACCACACGTGAGGACTGCTGGAGTAACTCTCAGTATGGCTTTCAGCTTATAGCTAAAACAAGGAATTTTATGACGTCCGATACAGACGAAAATTTAGGGTGATTCTGCATGAAAGGCACTGTATGAAAAGGTAACAGTATTAGTATGATGTAGATTGTAAACACATCGCTGCTGATGCTGCCTCTTACGACGCCTCTGCGTTTGTGGAGGGAGTGTCACAGCACTCATCGACAAATAGATATTGTTGTATAAAGATACGTTGCAGGCAGATGCCTGAAACTATGTCTCGAGCGTTAGAAACTACATTGTATCTACTACTCCATTGATCACGTGAGCATTATCCTGAAATTGCCTAGGTGATTCTATCTACCTGCGAGTGAGATCGGATGCTTTGCTTCTCTGCCCACTTTACACCTATGTTGGCTATAACGTGCTGTACCAGCATGCCAGGATGTGGTGTTGCCTTAGTATCCACCATTAACAGAACATAGATTCGAGCGGGTGAACTTGTTGCTTGACGCCAGTCCAGTAATCGGACGCATGAGGCCCACTGTATATGATGTCCGGCACACGCCATATGACGCCTGACGCCTGACGGATAACGATTAACGTCTGATGCATAACGCCTGACGCCTAACGCTTGATAGATGACGCCCAACGCCCGACACCTCACAGCCCTGCCAGAAACTGACACACACATGATAGTTGAGCTAAGAACTTACAATTAGACTTCAAGCACAAGCAAGTTTAGAAGGAATGACCGGAAATCACTAGAAGTACCAACATCTTTGATCTTTAGAGTGGAGAAGAAGTTTTCTGTGGTAGTGGAAATTATTATCGTTTTCTTCCAATGTGCTAAACATCGCTCGAGACCAACTGACGAACGCTTTGGTATGTGGCTACTACCACAGACCGTGAACAATCTTGTTACTGATATTCATAGTATAAATTAAACAGTTACACTAAACATGGCACGCTTCTTAGTAGGAAGAATTTAAGTGTTCTGTCGCACCTAGGGGTATAGTCTTTCATTAGTATTCAAAACGTCTTAGTACCAGGGTTAAAATACCACAATAACCTAAATTTTGAATAAAAATCATATGCAATGGCGGCCTAAGACCTGCGGCACGAGAAGTCACACTCAATAAGCCAAAGATCTGGTCATAAAGTGCGGAGGAGCAAAAAGAGGTTGAGGTGCGAACTTGGGGTGGGAAAGTGCCCATAAAGGTGAAAGAATCAGCACTGACAAATGGCATGCAGAAGGCAATGGAAACCATTGCATTCAGGATGCATAATGCGTACCCACAGGACATGTCCCCTCTAATCGAAAAAACGTCATGATGATCTCTCCATTGGCAAAGGATTCGGACCTAGTCCCCCATTCGGACCTCTGGGAGGGGATTGCGAAATGGGAGGTGAACGTGAGAAAAAGACTGAATAACTGACGAAACGGTCTACAAGTCTAGACGTAGGATGTCAGAAGGTTGAACATGATATGGTAGCTAGAAAATCTGAAAAGGGACATTGTAAGGCTCACTCAAGATATGCATGGGCCAGTGAAGTAAAATGAAAAGAAGGCAAGGATTTCAGATCAGGTGAGAATAGGGTAATATCAACAGCAGCAGAAAATGGTAAAACACGAGTAGGACTCGTTATGAATGGAACGACAGGGCAAAGAGTGAGTTACTGTGAACAGTTCACTCGTAGAGTTGCTCACATCAGAATCGACAGCAAACCAACACCGACAACAATGGTTCAGGTGTACGCGCTGACATCGTAAGCCGAAGATGAAGAGACAAAGGAGGTGTGCAAGAGTATGGAATTCAATACGTAAAGGGAGGTGAAAATGAAATAGTCATGGGGGACTGGAATGCTGTTGTACGCGAAGGAATAGAATAAAGGGAGATTATGGGCGTGTACTAGAAACAAGAGAGGAGAAAGACTAAGTGAGTTGTGCCAGATCTGAATGGTCGCCTGCCTCTACCATGTTTATATTTCTCTATCAAGTGACGGACTGTTTCTATCGCCCTTGATGCTGACTGTCTCACTTTGAGGACTTCTCCCTAGATGATGTGATCCGGAAGTGTGGGTTCGTAGTCTTCAGAAACTTCGCTGTACGCCTCCAGTGGGCTCAACTGGCAACGACAAGGCTCCGACAAATGTTGATACGATTCTGCGCTGATATAGTTCGGGAATTTTGGAGGACGCAAAAATTTTACTACTCTCTCTTTCGTGACCTTCATGAAAGTGCTCATCAGGCTCCCCTACAGACTGCAGACGTCAGTAGTGTTAAGATGCAATTGTTACAATTGAATAAGCGTCAAATGGAAGGGTCAATGATGCGATCCGGAGCACGTTCCTTGATAGCAGGTTAACTGACTTTTCTACGTTCATATGATTCGACATCAGTCTCGTCGTCGAAAACGTGTATCACGTCTCTGAAGACCGAGGATGACGGAGGTCTGACAACACAGAAGTATGTATTGCATACCCTACATCAGTTCTGTGTAGGTATGTATGAAATATCCGCTCCTCTCGATATCTCGATATGTCGTCCGATTTGTTTGTTAGAGATCTGGATCGTAGATTTACACCTGCTCATAATGCTGTGTTTTTAGATGCTTTTCAACATGACGATGTCTGTGGTCTTATTCTCATGTCGCCTTCTCGTAAGTCACCTGGACTGGATGGTCTGCCAAAGCAGTTTTATGTGCCTTTGTTAGGTAGTACTTTCACTTTGATTTCAATGATATTTTGAGCCTGACTCTTTTAAAGTTGGCAAAATTGTGTTAGTTCCTGACACTTCTGATCAGGCAGGAACCGCTAAAGTTCGCTCATTTACCTTAGTTTTGATTATGAGAAAGTTGCATAGGCGATGAATAGTACACTGTTTGCGTTGTTGGAGAGAGTTTTTTGCTGAGCATCAACGTTGTCTATTTGTTTGGGGACTGTATAAAATTAATCTCTCACTGTAGGTTAAGCCAAGTGAAACGGATTTTGTCATTTAATGAAAGGTTTGCACAATGGAGTTGTCAATAGAAAATGTCCCTCACACATAACTATGGCTAATGGCTGAGTTTCATATATAATAAAAAAGTGGCAGAGGTGTACTGTCTACCAGAAAATAACAAAAGGAACTCAACTGCTGGACATTTATTACACAAGGATCTACACACATTGGCAAAAACTAAACACATCGAACATAAATGTTCAAAAATCTCACGGAGCACATGAAGCAATAACGTTCTTAGTTACACATAATGAGTCGCCCACATGATGTAGGGTAGATAACGTGTCACCTCCAGAGATCGCGACACAATCACCTTTGATCAATGTGGCAGAATTAATTGCGATACCCGTGATACAGGGAGACTTGCTATTCACACCTGCACAGGAACTAGTATGTGCACTTGACAAAGTAACAAGCTAGACATGGCAGCACAAGATTAACTGTAATCAGAATTCAATCCCGAATCACGAAAGAACTGGATTGAAGGCAATAAGAATTACGAATATTTCTTTCAGCTTCATTTAACGTTATCGTCACGGCTGGCGTCTGCATCTTCCGAGCGCCCACAGCTCAAAATTCTCCCCAGGAAACAATATTCCCATTCCTTTAGTCCTACCATTTTTTAACAGAAAAGTCGCTTCCCTTTCTCTCTGTTAGCAAAGAGGTGATGTTCGTCAGCAAGTCAGCAAGTCAACCTTGTCTGCCTAAACTGTAGTTTATTCAATCGAGCTAATCCCTGCGATTCTTACGTCACATAAAAATGAGTGTTTCACTGTGTCAGTGCGTCGAGTGGTGTCTCACGTATCCAGAGACCCAAAACTGCGGGCTTAGTACATTTGAGCACAAAAAAAGCGTTCCTTTCCACACCACTCCCCAGTTGTACTATATTTGTACAAGGGGTCTGCAGCGTATAATATCCCCCAGGCTGTGGCTAAGCCATGTCTCCGCAATATCCTTTCTTTCAGGAGTGCTAGCTCTGCAAGGTTCGCAGGAGAGCTTCTGCAAAGTTTGGAAGGTAGGAGATGAGATACTGGCAGAAGTAAAGCTGTGAGGCCGGGGCGTGAGTCGGGCTCGGGTAGCTCAGTTGGTAGAGCACTTGCCCGCGAAAGGCAAAGGTCCCGAGTTCGAGTCTCGGTCCGGCACACAGTTTTAATCTGCCAGGAAGTTTCAGAAGTAATTAATGAATAAAACTAGTTCTTTTCATATTTAAAAATTTCATTAACGTTCCGTCAGAGAGAAAGTTTGGAAATCCCTGGTCTACAAGCTATTCAAAATTATTCTAGGATTATTGCAATTATGCCGACACGGTAGCTCAGCGTGTTCGGTCAGAGATCTGGTTGGCCTCTGTAATAAAAAACTGAGTGGAAGGATCAATAAACGAACTTGAACGGATGTCATGTGACGTCCGCAACGACCAAAGACAACGATCAACAACGAACAAAATGAAAATAAATGTTGGTAGAGCACTTGCCCGCGAAAAGCAAAGGTCCCGAGTTCGAGTCTCTCTCCGGCACACAGTTTTAATCTGCCAGGAAGTTTCATATCATGTCTATGTTCGTCCACGAAGTTAGACGCTCCGGGCGACACTACAAAAGGTTTTCTGTGGACTTTGGATCCACACCACTCCATCAGGAGGCCTTCTACGAAGTGGCTCTAAAGGGAACGGCTGACTCTTACTGTCCCTGCACTTTCCACAATGATTTCAACATTGTTTCACTTCTACAGGGAATGCAAATCCAAATCGAGATTAAATGAAGAGTAAAGTCATATTAGTCACTCATCGACATCACTAGTACTAATGTTTATCATATTCCTTGGCATCAATGAAATGTTCTGAACAAATGGTCTCTTCGTCATGAATTTGCGTACGTTACGTGACTGTTTTCGGAAAAACGGTCAGATAACACCATGTTTACACATTTTGGGTGTTCCAGGTGATGCTATTATTTTGTAAAATTTCCGTTTTTTTATTTTTTTTTATTTTTTAATTTTTTTTTCGCGTATTTTTGCTTCCCGTCCTGACTATGACCAAACTACATTGTATCTTGACCATTCAATAATAACGCAAATTCCGAGTACATCTTCATACTCAACTTTGTTCTCCCAAATTCGTTTATTTCTTTCTTTCAAAACACCTTAGTTATCTTCTAGTGAAAGAAAAAACAATGTGACAAAACTAAACCCAAGACGTAACAGCATGTAATTAACTCATTCTTAGTAACTTCTGTTACATTTGATACAGTATATAAACATCATATAAGCACATAATCAAAACTTATAACTTGTGGAGGTTTATTATTAGGGGATTTTACAGGTTAATACAGTAAATCTTCAGTAGGTGTTTCGAAAAAAAGATTTTCTACATCTGTTTCAAAATTTCTCACATTCTTTTAAGAGAAAACTACATTGAGTACTTGGGTTGACTTATGAAAAGTACTTTTAAGTTGTTTCTACCAACAACGGCAGTTTTTCATTTTTATTCTGAAAATACTGATGCGTTTTGAGTTCTGATGAATCATATGTCTTAACAAACACATTGTCTATGAATGATTTCGATATGTGTTATATCTAGTACACTGTGTCCTCCTGGAACAATGTTTTGTATACGTCACACGTGTAGGCTATGTATTGTGACTTAAATTACATGTTACAGCGTGAAGTATGATCTTCCTTTGCATTTGATTTAAATGTTACCAGTCCTGTTAAATATTTGCTGCATTAAATATAGAACCTGTGCATGTAGAATTCTTTCTCTTTTTAGAATGTACTTCATGTTATCCAATGTTCTGAATGGCAGCTTTTCTTTGAAATAGCTTTCATTTTACTTGTGTCAGATTGATGCTTATGATTTTGTGCACTATATAGTGTTTTGTGCCCTCTGTACAGTACTGGATGGCCACTGCACTAGTAGATTGGGTAAAAAACATGTTGTTAGCATCCTGTCGGTTTCTATGCGCTGTCTAATGCACCTCTGATTTGCACATGTGAACTACCTGTAGCAGAGAAAGCTGTCAGTATTTTACTTCAATTATTTAAATGCCCAATAGTAACTATGATGATAAGAGAAAGCCAACAATCACTAGTTCCAAAATCGGGCATTGTCCAGTTGCGTGTTGGAGACTGAATGAAATACCCTTGGCTGGGCAGAGAGAAACATGTGGGGCGAATTTAAACTTATACAATAAATTGTCCATTTTATATTATAGCCATTTCTGTTTGATACTACACTTATTTTGCTTTTATGTACTTGAATCAACTGTTTGTTATCGCAAGATAGAAAGAAGTTGTGAATTGTGAAGAAAATTGGTGTAAAACTTAAACTTTAACGTACAGTCAAACAAATGATTACAGTTTCAGAAAATTTGAATGACTTTTTTCAAGAGAAAGAGCTTCGGAAATTGACCAAGTCAATAATTCGTTGGTCCACCTCTGGCCCTTACACAAGCAGTTATTCAGCTCGGCACTGATTAACAGATTTGATCAATGTCCTCTGGGGGTATTTCGTGCCAAATTCTGCCCAATTGTCGTGTTCGGTCGTCGAAACCGCGAGCTGGCTCCAGGCTCTCGTACATAATGCTCCAAACGTTCTAGGAGAGAGATCCGGCAGTCTTGCTGGCTAAGGTATGGTGTGGCAAACCCGAAGACCAGCAGTGGCAACTCTCACCATGTGCGTGAGGGAATTATCTTGCTGGAATGGAAGTCCAGAGTGGCTTGCCATCTACATATCACTGTGCAATAAAGGGTGCCCGGATGACAATCAAAGAGATTGTGCTGTGAAAAGAAA
This sequence comes from Schistocerca piceifrons, assembly GCF_021461385.2. Taxonomy (NCBI): domain Eukaryota; kingdom Metazoa; phylum Arthropoda; class Insecta; order Orthoptera; family Acrididae; genus Schistocerca; species Schistocerca piceifrons. Next base: position 91,791,483 of record NC_060144.1, on the reverse strand, counting down.
TGACTTATGGTTATTGGATCGTATGATGGGGGTCAGGCACGTCGTCTACAGACGCATACTTGGCTGGGAATCTAATTCACTGCAGTAGAATTTTCAGTGATGAATCCCTCTTCGAAATAAGACACGATGATTGGCCGAGACGCGTCTGCAGGCGCCTCAGACAGCGGGGGATACCAGCCTACCAGTCGCCCATCATACGGTGCGACAACAGAGAGTGATGATCCGGGGTGCCACTTCGTTTCGCAGCAGGATCACTTTTTGTCATCCGCGGCACTTTACTCCACATTGGTACCTCGACGATATTCTAAGTCCCGTTTCGTTGCCTTTCATGGCGAACTATCATGGGCTAATAGTTCAGCAAGATGAAGTCCCCCTGCATTATTACTGGTCTTAGTGCAAACCAGACCCTACTTTTTCCATCAAGGCCGCCGGACCTCTCTCCATTTGAAAACTTTCCTCCAGTTGCTTCAAGATTTTCGCTACCTAACGCGCCAGTTGGACAGAATTTGTCACCATCTCACTCAGGACAAACAACAGCACCACCAATCGGTGCCACGCCGAATAACTGCTTGCATAAGGGCCAACGTTCTCAGTTTGTAAAAATCTTTCTCTTCAACAAATCATCGAATTATTTCTGAAACTCTAATCAACTGTTTGTCTTTACGTGTACTTTACATCTACCAAATCGGTCCGATTCGCATAATTATTGCCTGGTGCGACGTGTTTCTCTTTCATAACTTTTTTTATATTTTTTTTATTTCGATGTTCATACAGAATGTATAATTGTTGACGTGCATTAACAGACATGTGTTGTAAGAATTCAGACCTATCATAGTAATACGAGGGTCACTCCAAAAGAAATGCACACTATTTTTTTTACAAAATCCATCTTTTATTCTATGTATTTGACAGTTTTACAGTGCTCCTTTAGGAACGATATTTCCATTTCTCCACATACTTTACATCTCTCTGAACTGCCATACGCCATCTTGGAACCAGCGCAACTATACCCACACGGTAAAATTCTGGACCAACCTGTTGGAGCCACTGTTTGGCAGCGTGGACAAGGGAGTCATCATCTTCAAACTTTCTTCCACGAAGAGAGTCTTTCAGTTTCCCAAACAGATGATACTCACATGGAGCCATGTCAGGACTGTAAGGCGGGTGTTTCAGTGTTGTCCATCCGAGTTTTGTGATCGCTTCGATAGTTTTTTGACTGACGTGTGGCCGTGCATTGTCGTGCAACAGCAAAACATCCTGCTCTTGCCGATGTGTGTCGTCACATATGCATCAGAATCTATGGCGGTTCCACTTGGCATGATGTCCACAAGCAAGAATCATTCGGAATCGAAAACCACCGTAGCCGTAACTTTTCCAGCAGAAGGTATGCTTTTGTATTTTTTTTTTCTTGGGTGAATTTGCATGATGCCACTCCATTGATTGCCTCTTCGTCTCTGGTGAAAAATGATGGAGCCATGTTTCATCACCGGCCACAATTCTTCCAAGAAATTCATCTCCACCATTCTCGTACTGCTCCAAAAGTTTGTGCATACCGTTTTCCTTGTTTCTATGTGAGCCACAGTCAACATTCTGGGAACCCACCTGGCACAAACCTTTCTTAACGCCAGCACTTTCAGTATTCTGCAAACACTTCCTTCCCCTATCCCCAACGTAGCGTAGCGTGACAATTCATTCACTGTGATGCATCTGTCAGCAGTCAGCAATTTGTCAACTCTCTGCACGTTGTCTGAAATGTGTGCAGTACGAGGCCTGCCGCTGCGAGGACAATCCTCAATACTGCCGTGCCTGGTTTCGTCACGTAACCTCCTTGCCCACCGACTAACTGTACTGCGATCGACAGCAGCATCTCCGTACACCTTTGTCAAACTCTTGTGGATGTTTCCCACTGTCTGGTTTTCACAGCACATGATTTCTATATCAGCACGTTGCTTCTGACGAACGTCGAGTGTAGCAGCCATCTTGAAGACATGCTGTGACGGCGCCAATCACGGGCACAGGTTGAACTAAGTTTGAAAACTAGCGGGAAGGATGTATCTACTCACTGTAAAACTTTCACGCATGCAGACTGAAAACTATTTTTGCGGAAATAGTGTGCATTTCTTTTGGCGTGACCCTCGTATACAGATATTATTTGTCGATTCCGCTGTCGGTATGTAGAACATAAACTGTACCAGGAATAAAAATTGTTTGTAAAACTGACAAGTGCCTGTGCAAAACAAGAAATAAGTTATCTCAGTATGCAGTTTTAATTTGAAGTAACTGCTAGCTGATTGTTGCAGTATTTTATGTTCAGAATAACTACGTTTTAAACTCGGTAGTTCTGGTGACGTAATACAGTTAATAATCATCTTAACGAATGTGAACACCGGTTTACTGTATGGTGCTCTTTAGTCTGATGTTTTTGTATGACCGAGCAACATAAATGGCAGAGGACTGTTGAAAGCTGAATCCAGAGATGACATCTCAGATACTTCCTGCTTCGTGACGACCGTAGCGTCGTCTCTAGAGTCGACTCTGTGGTGTTCAAAAATATCACTGAGCTGCTGTTAAATTGGCGAAGGCTGTTTCGTGGATTTCAAAAATATTCGCCAAAGCCGAAAATAAAATATTGCTGAGACTCTGGCGTGTTTTCCCTTAGCAGAATACTCTGTAAAACGAACTTACATTTGTTTCGAAAGTTGCAGAACAGGTAATGTTGGATTAATGTTATGAATATGGAGTTTTCACATTCAGCAATGCTTGACTGTTTACTACGGTTCTCAATATTAATCATCGCGACCTAGCCCCTCACACTATTAAAACAATGTTTGAGACAAATCTGTTTACAGTTTGGTGCGCAGAACCCAGTCAGTCCACTTCCAGTCTGAATGGTTTAGAACCATAATATCCATTGTTTCTCTTTCGGCCCACAGTGATTACCTAAATTATTAATTTTGCTATATGAGTGAGGTACGATGAGGATGTACTCTCGTAATCTGATTGATGCGGATTACATAAACTTTGATGACTCTTCGTTATCTTCTTCCTTTCGTCGTGCTATGCCAGGAATCTTAAAATCTTTTTGCTTGACTCTATTATTTCTTCTCCTGTTGTCCACAGCTCTCGCGCTTCCTCTTCTCTGTCGACTTATTGACTACATTTTCCTCATATAATATAAAAAATAATAGTAATGGTAATGCAGCAATCGCCTTCTTCAACGCTCCACGTTGTATTCCCTTTTCCTCATAAATAATGAAGTTTTCAGTCTCGAAATTACTGCTTTTATCCCCTCCGGAACTCTTCCTCATTCTAAGTTCTTTTTTTCGCAAATTAACGAAACTTTTCCCGACTTTTACCCCACCCAAGACGGAGCGTGTCCAGTCCTCTCCCGCTCATCACTTTTCTCTCCTTCCTTTCTTCGCTCGTAAATAATTAATAGAGAAATTACATCCTACCGGGTCGAGCTTGTAGAAGTACAAAGATAAAAAAATTAATTGAGATAATATTACAATGTAAATAACAACTTCAAAATACATAACAATTTTTCGTTTCATTTTCATACATAAGATCACCAGATGACTCAATAAAGTTAGAATAAAGGATGAAAGATACGAATAATTTCATTTTGCTTCCTAAAGGGTATAGAATTGACGAAGTACTGATACAGGATACCAAAGAGTGATCAACGTTTGTCCGTCACACACACCTCTCAGAATTTAAGAATTATTTGTTGGTATTTAGCATTTCCTATAGCTACCTAATTACATATACGATTTTCCAGAATGAAGGTGGAGACGAGATACTGGAGGAAGTAAGTCTTTGGGGACGGGCCGTAAGTCATACTTGGACAGCTCATTTGGGTGAGCGCTTGCCCGCGAAAGGAAAAGGTCCCGAGTTGGAGTCTCTGTCCGCCACACAGTTTTATTCTGAGAGAAAGTTCGATACATGAGATTATTTACAGATCTCTAGTCCGATCTGCAGACGCTAACGTAATCACTCCCTCTCTTCCATTCCTGTCGTCTATTTAATCCGTGGCCCATGCCCACTTCATAATGAGCTGCCTGCTGCCTATATTTACAAACACCGCCCGGCCTGCAACTATCAATCTTCCCCACGTCTCGCGCAGTATTCACGTGCCGCGTAGGACCACGTCCACATGTTTACAAACACATCTCCGCAGTAGCTGCCGATACGACAGCGCACAGATCAGTCGTTCCCAACCATGGCGTAACTACCTCCTGAGGGTAAAACGAAATTTTCTAAGGGGTGAAAAGGAGGGTTCATTACAGTTTGAGTCTCGAAACACGACTACTTTCAAAAGATTTTTATTGTTATCGTCACTATTTTGTGAAACTCTGATACTGATTACAAAAGGTAGCAATTATTACATTTTTTTTAAATTTAAAGTACTAGCATTAACACATGAGACAGTGAGGTGGAGGTTACACCTTGTGAAACAAATGTATAAACAATATCGTCCTTGTTCCTCACATAGTCCAGCTTCTATACATATACTTTGTATCATCCGTCTGTGTCAGTAGAGCCGATACATATATGGTTAAATACCACATGAAAATTCCTTCTCCGAGTTGGATGTAGTTCCCACAATGGACCAGTAACTGCTTCATTATTCACTTCACTACAATGAACGATCTAATTAAAATCACAACACAGCAATAATTATATATTATCTTCTACATTCCATTGTGGCAGTGGTCAGACGCAAAGTACTGGCAGCTTGACGTCTTCCGATTTCTACCATTTCAGCGGTAAGGGGGACGAGGAATCTAGTGCATAACGAGCAGAAAGTACAGAAGACACACTCTGACTTGATCAGTTTTAAAATAGGGTTGCAGGGTGTGAGTGAAGTAACTGTCATTAGAGGGGCGTTTTTTTGATAATTATCTACCATCAACATGGATTATCAGCTTCCTTTTCTGAGAAGAAGTTGTAGGTAACACTCGCGATGCACTGAGAATTACTTCATCTTTCTGTAAATATAAATAAAATGTTGTTAGAATCAAGCGAAACCAATGGGCTCATTAACTTATTATTTCTGGGTTTAGTAAGACACATACGAAAACTAAATATCCTTTCTCTGTCATTATTTAAGAAATAAAAGCCTTCAAAGAATTTTTTTATTATAAGGTTTAGTTAGGCCCTAACGTTGTTGTTGGTTTGATGTGGGGAGAGGGGACACGGGGTTACTAGCCAATATCTGATCGCACTCAGCGCTAACAATCTCCGAAAGAATGGGAACCACTGGCTGGCGTAAACTATGGACTGTTCCTCTTCAACAATGAAAATTTGCTCCAATAATAATCACTCTTGTGCGTCGTTGGCTCATTATCGTGAATGTAATGCACACTCTTAAGTTCGCTTAACTACATTCATACATTACACAACTCTCATATTGAACGTAAACGTAGAAATAGGCTGACATAACGTAATGTGTACCCACAACATAGCAAAATCTGCAGATATACTGTTCTCCGATAGTAAATGGGCCTTCTTGATTGACCTTTCTTGCCTATCAGATCTGTAGCTATATGCAGTGGCACCTTTTCCTTCGTGTGAGCATTATCTTCCGCTTCTCTTTCTCCTGTTTCGTTTCGTTCAATCAACAAAAGAATTCTTGCACTTTTAATAAATGCTCTATCTCTGACAACACTAAAGTTGAATTCGCGAACTTCAAGTAACACATATTACATGTCCCTATGATGTTTTGACTCTTTCTACATAAATATTCGCTGGCAGATCCTCTAACAGGTATTGAGATTTTCTCTGAAGTATCTCTTGTCTCTTCTTGTCTTCCGACATACAGTACGTATAAAACCTCCGTTCCTGCAAAAGTATACATTTACTAACTACGTTTTCTGCTGTGTCTGACTTCTTCACTGTATTGGATCCTTCATCACTCTGCCTCCCAATACATAGCAGATTTACTGGATCTTGTTTCTTCTGAAAGGTAAGCTCGATCACAAAATTCTCTATTAATACTGATCTCTCCACTGCAAACTCCTTTGCTTCACCTTCCTCTTCCCCTTCGCCTTCGTCTTCGTCTTCGTCATTTTCTTCCTCCTCTTCCTCTTCCTTGACTGCTTCTCTCTCTTCATCTTCCACTACCATTGCATCTACTAGTGCGTTCCTCTGAAACCTTCTACTACATTTATGTTTCCATGACAGTAGATAAGAACATCAGTATCATCAGCTTCTCCATTTCCTTCTTTTGCAACATTACTACCTCTAGCCTCGTCGACAACTACCCCATCTCTTTTCTCCATTCTCAGCTCATCTCTTCTTCTTTTTTTCGCTCAGCGCACATACGTTCCTGTTTCTCATACTGTGCACCTTTGCAGATGCACGCTCGCACGCACACGGGAGAGAAGCCGTACCAGTGCGCCGAGTGCGGGAAGTTGTTCAGCCAGCTGCGCAACTACAAGTACCACGTGTCGGTGCACGCGGGCACGCACGAGTTCGCCGCGGCGTGCCCTGAGTGCGGCAAGGTGTTCAACAACCGCGGCTACCTCAGCACGCACATGAAGATCCACCGCAACCGCAAGGAGTACGCCTGCGCCGACTGCGGGCGGCGCTTCAACCAGCGGGTCGCGTACACCACGCACGTGCGCATACACACGGGAGAGCCGCCGTACGTCTGCACGGTCTGCGACAAGACCTTCACGCGCTCGATACTACTCAAGCAGCACATGCGTACACACACCGGCGAGAAGCCCTTCACCTGTGAGGTACGTTTTGGGAACATGATTTACTTCCACTTTTTCTCTTTTCGTGTACTTTTCCAAACCAGATCTGTTCGTACAGGGCAATGTGCAATGAGCTAGTCTACGGGCAACGTATGTGAGCCAAACTCGAATCCAGTCTTCACAGCGGGTTAACATCTATCACGTAGTTTCCCACACCCGTTTAGGCCAATGCTGGACTGGCGCCTAGATTCCGCCTCAAAGAATATGGTGCCGGCCGGAGTGGCCGAGCGGTTAAAGGCGCTACAGTCTGGAACCGCACGACCGCTACGGTCGCAGGTTCGAATCCTGCCTCGGGCATGGATGTGTGTGATGTCCTTAGGTTACTTAGGTTTAAGTAGTTCTAAGTTCTAGCGGACTTATGACCACAGCAGTTGAGTCCCATAGTGCCCAGAGCCACTTGAACCTCTTGAAAGAATATGGCACACAAGGAGACAAGATACGATAACTCATCGAACAAAGTTGACATGATGCACAGACAGATGGCACACAGCATTTTCCTAGCTTAGGTTACCTTAGCAATTATGGCTTCAGGAAGGACATCAGACCACCAAGTTACGTAATAAAAAAATAATTTTCCAAATTCTGAAAGAGTGGACACTGTAGTAGATGGGAAAAGAAGAGAATAGATTACCTTTTAAAACCATTTAGATTGATATCTATTCATTTTGCTGTATTTCTAGTTAAGTTGATTAATTAGCATGTAAATCACTGAAAAATATACAGTGTATAGCTATAGATCTAGGTTTCTTGCGCTAAATATTAGTTTGAGCAAGATACTGGGATGATGTATGGGACAGGTACTCAAATCCCAATCCGTTCATCGTGGTTTAAGGTTTCATGAGTCTCCTAAAATCACTTCAGTGAATTCTGGAATGGATGGTGAAACGATATCATTGTTCCAGAATGAGATTTTCACTCTGCAGCTGAGTGTGAGCGGATATGAAACTTCCTGGCAGATTAAAGCTGTGTGCCGGACTGAGACTCAAATTCGGGACCTTTGCCTTTCGTGGTCAAGTGCTCTACCAACTAAGCTACTCAAGAAGGACTCACGACCCGTCCCCACAGCTTCAATTCTGCCAGTACCTCGTTTCCTACCTTCCAAACGTCACAGAATCTCTCCTGCGAGCCTTGCAGAACTAGTACTACCGGAAGAAAGGACATTGCTGAGACGTGTCTTAGCCATAGCCTGGTGGATGTTTATGTGGTGTCACCGCCAGACACCACACTTGCTAGGTGGTAGCCTTTAAATCGGCCGCGGTCCGTTAGTATACGTCGGACCCACGTGTCGCTACTATCAGTGATTGCAGACCGAGCGCCGCCACACGACAGGTCTAGAGAGACTTCCTAGCACTCGCCCCAGTTGTACAGCCGACTTTGCTAGCCATGGTTCACTGACAAAATACGCTCTCATTTGCCGAGACGATAGTTAGCAAGGGCTACAGCTACGTCATTTGCTACGACCTAGCAAGGCGCCATTACCAGTTACTATTGATGCTGTAAAACATGTACCGTCAAGAGCGATGTTCACCATTTACGGATTAAAGTTAAGCATTCCAACAGCTACGTCCTTTTTTGCAAAAGTCTAACTTCCTTGTCCTGTTCCAGACCTCATGCCAGCCTGCGTGAGCTAAAACGCGTGCCTTTCGGCTTCCTCTCATAGTGGGTTGGCTCTCTTGTCAATCCACAACAGTTTACACAATGAGATTTCCACTCTGCAGCGGAGTGTGCGCTGATATGGAACTTCCTGGTGGATTAAAACAGTGTGAAGGACCCAGACTCGAAATCGGGACCTTTGCCTTTCGCGTGCAAGTGCAATATCCTTAACATCACTATTACTTCCTACTTCTATCATTCATGAACTGAAATACCTCATGTGCTGTAATCTTATTCCCTTATCATTGAAGTTCCTGATAAAAGCTAGAATGTTTTTCCAATTCATTACATTTCAGCTATAATGCGAAACGTACTGATGATGAACTTCAGCAACTATATTGCCTTTCACGATTTTAAATCGGATCTCAGTGGCCACCTCAGCACCACCACTTGGAACTCATGCTTTAACCTAATACTTTTAAAACAATTTAGATTGATTTCTATCCATTTTGCTGTATTTCTTGTTATGTGAATTATCTAGCATGTAAACAACTGTAAATATTTACAAACTCTAAGAGACTTTCAGAATATAGATGTAAATGTATATTTTATGGCGCTAAATATTTTTATTTTTAACTTTTTTCTGCGATGAAATTTGTTTGCGTAAGAGATAAGTGTTATATATGGGGGAGGTATTCACATCTCAATCCTACGTGCACTAAGTTTTCATTGGTCTCCATAAATTGCTTCAGTGAATTCTGGAATGGTTGCTGAAACAACATCGCTATCGCTTTCCACTTTCATCCTTCTTGAACTGAAATACCGCATGGACTATAACCTTATTCCCTGTTTATTTAAGCACCTAGTAATTATTGATGTCGATACATTTGATAAACATGTTTCCCGTTTATACTGAGATGCTAACAGTAGTATAATATAATAAATGGGCTCCGATTTTCTCCTTATAGATTACGTCGGTTTCGTTGGGCTACACAGTTCCCACACAAGTACTGGTGTACAGTAAACCGATTCTCTAGAGGGGGTAACATTCCTCACCATTTGTTTTGAGCAGCACAGAACCAATTTGCTAACGTGTCTCAGGAGACGTAAGCACCGGTAACGAGTCTTCAACTGAATCAAAAATTTAATGAGTCTTCGTCCTCTTCTGTTGCATAACTGTAAGATTTCGGACCACCATTGGTTGATTTCGGTTGAATCAGTTCTTCAGTGTAGCAGGTAAACTAACTAGTGGATTTCTTTTATGCTTTTAGTGTTTTAAGTTCCTGATACGAAGTTGGAATGTTTTTCCATTTCATTATATTTTAGCTATAAACCGTAACGTACTGGTGATGAATTTCAGCAAATGTATCGCCTTTCACGATTTTAAGTCTCAGTGCGAAGCTCCTATTTCTCCATTACTATTCTCAGCAAAACCACTTGCTGCAGCGTGATGAATCTCAGTACGTCACGCAGATAACAGACAGAACGCCATTTCTACATTCGTCCTTTTTGTTTCATTTTTTAAATAAATCAGTGAGATAAAATAGTTCCCATCAGTTTCGCTATACTCCAGCCTTTAGAATCGGAATGTCCTTCCATTAATCTAATATGTGTTTCCAGACTTGTGAAATGTTGGAGAGAATCGTCAACAATACATTAAGCAGTTGTCCTATGGTGGAAAATCCCAGTGCTCTAAGAGAAGCTTCCAGTCTTTGGGCATTTCATATTAAGCATATCCTAAACCCACGAATTTAAATATTTAAAGACTAACGTCATACTTAGAATCTGCATGCAACCATCCCAGTTGTTTTATAATAGGCAAACATTGACCATAACCCTTCCTGAACGTAACTCAGTAGCATGAAAATATGCATTTAATATTTTTATGCCCCAGAAAGTAATAGATTGAGTTTATAAATGTGACAGTTGATTGTAAGGTAAAACAATTTGTGAAAAGCATTGACAGATTTGGGACACAATGAGTATTTATCTGAAATATGTGCCCTCCTCAGATATATCTCCCTTGTTTGAAACAAGTAATGAAGCAGTCTTCTTCGAAATAAGAAAATTTCGGCATCCTTTGCATTTTTGTGAATACGTTATTGCTGTTTACAACTACCTGAAATACATAAAAAAAGCATATGCAACCACCATTTTTGCAGAAATCTTTTTTCGTGTCTCCACGATGATTTCACACGAAAAAGAAAATTCACTATCTGTGGGTAATTCTAACGGCTTTGTCTTAACCCATGCCTCCGGCGCTGTACTGATGTGTTGAAATCCTAAGTGTAAAATAGGTAGGTTTGATCGCATACGTGAATGAAGGCCACACTACTTTGCCTCAAATACTTCTAGTTGCATCGCATCGATTCAGTACGCTACCTATATTGTTTTCTTCCTTTTTTAAAGTGCCTCTTTAAATCATCGGACATGTAGATTCATTGACTGTGCTGCTGTAGTGCAAGGCAGTCCTCCATTATGCGATATATTATGATGCTTGTTATTGTCGTTGTGGTCTTCAGTCCGAAGACTGGTTTCAGGCATCTCTCCATGCTACTCTGTGTAAGCCTCGTCATCTCCGAATAACTACATCTTTCTTTACTTGCTTACTGTGCTCATCTTTTGGTCTCCCTCCTGGATTTTTACCCACCACACTTCCCTCAAACACTAAACTGGTGATTCCTTGACGTCTCAGAACATGTCCTATCAACCGATCTCTTCTTTTGCTCAAGTTGTAACACAAATTTCTTGCCTCCCAAGTTCCCGTCAGTACTTCCTCATAAGTTACGTGATCGACCCATCTAATCTTCAGCATTGTTTTATTGCACCACATTTCGAAAGCTTCTGCTCTTTTCTTATCTAAATTGTTTATCGTCCATGTTCCACTTCCGTACGTGACTACACTCTCGATAAATACCTTCAGAAAAGATTTCCTATGATTTTATCTATATTCGATGTCAACCGCTTTCTCTTCTTCAGAACTGCTTTGCTTGCCACAGCCAATCCACATTTTATATCCTGCCTACCTCGGAAATCATCATTTTGTTGCAGAAATAGTAAAAGTCGTCTACTATTTTAAGTGTCTCGTTTCCTAATCGGATTTCCTTAATATCACCTGATTTAATTCGGCTACATTAGGTTAGCCTTGTTTCGCTTTTCTTGATGTTCATACTATATCGTCTTTTCAAAACACTGTTCTTTTCGTTCAACTGCCCTTTCAAGTCCTTCGCTGTTTCTGACAGAATCACAATGTAATATGCAAACCTCAAAGTTTTTATTTCTTCTTCCTGAACATTAACTCCTACTCCAATTTTTTGTTTGGTTTCCTTTCTGCTCGCTCAGTGTATAGATTTAATAACGTCGGCGATAGGCTACAATCCTGTCTCACTCCCTTCTCAACCACTGCTATCCTTTCATGCTCCTTGACTATTGTAAGTGCCGTCTGTTTATGTAAAAGTTGTAAATAGCCTTTCGGCCCTGTATTTAAAGGATCTAACATTCTCAATTCTAATCCGCAGAATGACAGTTTTGTTTCTCCTGAGGACGGCATCCTCCTAAGTAGTCACCACCCAGAGATCTAAATGGTGGACTATTTACCATCAGAATACTTTACCCAAGAGGACGCCATCATCATTTATCCATGCAGCATGACTTCGCGAAAAATTATGGTTCTAGTTTCCCCTTGCTTTCAGCCGTTCGCAGTACCAACACAGTAACGTCGTTTTCGTTGCTGTTACAAAGTTAATCAGTCAATCATCCAGACTGTTGTCCCTGTAACTCCTGAAAAGGTTGCTGCCCCTATTCAGGAACCACACGTTTGTCTGGCCTGTCAAGAGGGGCCCACCTTTATGGTTGTACCTAAGGTATGGCTATCTATATCGCTGAGGCACGCAAACCACCCCACCAGTGGCAAGTTTCATGGTTCATGGGGGTGGGTTATGATGCCTAGGACAATTGATGAAAATGGAAAATGAAACAGGAAATGAACTTAATGTCCTGATGAATCTTTTGTTTGCTATCAAACTTTGACCGAAACTGGCTGCCTGTGACGTCTATAGATACTATAGCTATTTCATTCAATCGATACCTGTACAATATGCAACATCTCATGGCTTATTCTCATACTGCCACAAGGAATCATCGATGCTTGTGAGAAACACTGCGATGTAAATTACATCTTCCTTCTGATGATGGAGGTTTAATTGTCATATGACATAGCTAACGAACTAAATACTTTGTGACTGTTGTAGTATTATATTTTCCGTCTATGCACTGTTGACCACAAATGTCAGAAGCTGTAAAGTTCTTTCGAAGGAAGTATCGAGATCACTGACTTTGCTCATCTTTCGCTCGATTATAGTAAATACGTAGATGTAACAAACGCTGCTCTAGTGTGATGTGCTTCTCAAGCGTTTTTGAGAAGTCGACATTCGAAGTTTTAATAGCCCTTCGAAAAGTACATGAGAGCATCGACTGTCGACCAGCGGAGCTACAGCGGTCAGTTATGGAGTTCGAGTTTAATTTTTATCCTAGTCGCCTGTCAAACACTCATATGGCTACAACGAGTCATATTTCTTCAGAAAGAAACAGCAATAAAAACGATCACCACTGTGGTGCATTTGTAGTGAGGTGCAATCAAGAAATGATAAGGGATCACTAACCTATCAATAATTTCATGTGCTGTCGCAATGTAAGCATATCGAGCTATAGCTGATTCGAAAGAAGTACCTGGTATTTACAATAAGAGCCTCAGTGTGCTGATGAGAATATAAGGAACACAATACAAAGATTGTTACACGGTGATTACCATTATTATCACTGTTCCTTTCTAGACAAACACGATTCGCTGCTGTGATACAAGCCTGTTCTGTTGAGCCTCTGCATGGCGGCTTCTACCCTCTTGTGATATTTAATGGGATCTTGATACTTGGGACGTTGACTTTTCGAAACGCTAGAGAAATGCATCATTACTACAGCAAGTACATCTATATTACTGGCCAGTAAAATTGCTACACCACGAAGATGACGTGCTACAGACGCGAAACTTAACCGACAGGTAGAAGATGCTGTGATATGCAAATGATTAGCTTTTCAGAGCATTCACACAAGGTTGACGCATGTGGCGGCAACTACAACGTGCAGACATAAGGAAAGTTTCCAAACGATTTCTCATACACAATCAGCAGTTGACCGGCGTTGCTTGGTGAAACGTTGTTGTGATGCCTCTTGTAAGGAGGTGAAATGCGTACCATCACGTTTCCGACTTTGATAAAGGTCGGATTGTAGCCTATCGCGATTGCAGTTTATCGTATCACGACATTGCTGCTCGCGTTGGTCGAGATCCAATGACTGTTAGCAGAATATGGAATCGGTGGGTTCAGGAGGGTAATACGGAACGCCGTGCTGGATCCCAACGGCCTCGTATCACCAGCAGTCGAGGTGACAGGCATCGTATCCACATGACTGTAACGGATCGTGCAGCCACGTCTCGATCGCTGAGTCAACAGCTGGGGACGTTTGCAAGACAACAACCATCTGCACGAACAGTTTGACGGTGTTTGCAGCAGCATGGACTATCAGCTCAGAGACCATGGCTGCGGTTACCGTTGACGCTGCATCACAGATAGGAGCGCCTGCGATGGTGTACTCAACGACAAACCCGGGTGCACGAATGGCAAAACGTCATTTTTTTCGGATGTATCCAGGTTCTGTTTACAGCAACATGATGGTCGCATCCGTGTTTGGCGACATCACGGTGAACGCACATTGGAAGCGTGTACTCGTCATCGCCTTACCGGCGTATCACCCGGCGTGATGGTATGGGGTGCCATTGGTTACACGTCTCGGTCACCTCTTGTTCGCATTGACGGCAGTTTCAACAGTGGACATTACATTTCAGATGTGTTACGACCAGTGGCTCTACCCTTCATTCGATCCCCGCGAAACCCTACATTTCAGCAGGATAATCCACGACCACATGTTGTAGGTCTTGTACGGGCCTTTCTGGATACAGAATATGTTCGACTGCTGCCCTGGCCAGATCTCTCACCAATTGAAAACGTCTGGTCAATGGTGGCCGAGCAACTGGCTCGTCACAATACGTCAGCCACTACTCTTGATGAACTGTGGTATTGTGTTGAAGTTACATGGGCAGCTGTACCTGTACACGCCGTCCAAGCTCTGTTTAACTCAATGCCCAGGCGTATCAAGGCCGTTATTACGGCCAGAGGTGGTTGTTCTGGGTATTGATTTCTCAGCATCTATGCACCCAAATTGCGTGAAAATGTAATCACATGTCAATTCTAGTAAATATATCTGTCCAGTTAATACCCTTTTATCATCTGCACTTGTTCTTTTAATGGCCAGTAGTGCAAGTATTCACTAAAGTCGTGTGGAAGGCGAGCAAAATCGGTGACCCATTATGTGTAGGACTCAGGTGTGAATGAATCTGGAGCACGAGCTGAGAGCTGTTTGTTGTTACTGGCGCAGGTGTGTGGGAAGCAGTTCGCAGACCGCAGCAACATGATGCTCCATCTACGGCTGCACTCGGGCATCAGGCCGTACAGCTGCGGCGAGTGCGGCAAGGCGTTCACCAAGAAGCACCACCTCAAGGCGCACATGTCGTGCCACACGGGGCTGCGGCCGCACGCCTGCGACCGCTGCGGCGCGCGCTTCAGCCAGGTCAGCAACATGCGCACGCACCGCAGCAAGTGCACCGCGCTGGGGCCTCCCCGCGGGGGTGGAGGCAACGGGGGCGGCGAGGGTGGCGAGCCTGCGGTCAGAGCGGCGGTCACAAGCGTCATCATGCGCGTGTCCGGCGAGCTGGTGCAGCACGTGCTGCAGCGCACCGATGTTGTAGCCGCCGCCAGCGGCCGAAACGTCACACTCGCTGGCGATTCCGCTTCGTCTCTCGGGGCTCCGTGGGCCATGCACACAGCGTAATACGAGAAGGCTCCTCTCTCGCATTATAATCACTAATATTCGCTGCGAGCCAATATACCGAGGCAATGCCAGTTACTAAATGTAAGAGACGATTATGTAGCAGTATCCACAATAAGGACTGTTATCGTATTTTATTTTTATTCACCAACGTTTGTCTGGGACTATTTTGCACACCAGATGTATGGATCTAAGGTATCATATAGAATAATAGAATATACAGCAACTACCAACCATAGGACAAACAAACAGCTGCTGAATATCAAGTAGTGTCCTGACTTGCAACACTCCCAGTAATATACCAATACACACAAACAGAGTAAACATACATAGGCACAAACCATTTCAGATGAAAATAGCTCGAGGTTCTGCCGAGACTATCTCACCAGAAATAGGTAGAAATAGGCCATTACCAACCAACATGCTACATAGGCTATATTACACATCCAGATACAGTATATCACTTCCCTCTACACAGTGCAAATTATTTTCACCACACACATTGTGTTACAGTTTTCTTTTTATTTTTCTTTGACATTTGCTTGTGGTGTAATACTGCTCTCTCATCGTTCCCCATAGTTTTGAGAGCGACAGTCGTAATTTTATGCTTCCTTACCTAATTCATGGTTCAGATTGCAGTATTCAATTTAATTTTTTTTTCTCCACGTTATTAAATTTTCATCAGCTAATGTGCCCTGAAAACTCAAGCAAATAAATTTAAAATAAGACATGTATCTTGTTTAAATATGTCTACACTTTTTGTCACCAGTTAGCAAGAGCCTCAAAGTGAATTTAATCCTATGCGAAATTGCCACTTCACCACATCCAGTTTGTTTTAACAGAATATTTTCTACTGAGGAGGAAAACTGCAGAGATTAGTGATGGGATATAAATAATAAAGGTTTATGTCAAAATGCTGTGTATGCATCTCTTAGACATTTTAGGTAGGTGTTCAACGGTTATATATTTTACTAACCAGAGCCCATGAAAACAGATTACACGAAACTGTGATGCTTTCCATTGTTATACCATTCATAGATTTTGCGTAAAGGCAGTTTCATCTTGAGAAATTCTTTGCCCATTTTGTCTTACGTCTTCCTACAGTTTTAGTACGTTTGTTTTCATTTGCATCAAAATGGCAGATCGAATCAAACAAATTCGCGTTCTTCTACGCTTTACAGTAGCATGTTGGAGTGACTCCTCTATTATCCAGCACACCTCGACGTATCTTTAGGTGTTCAGTATAGAGCTCTTTGAACACTGCATTATTTCTTCTCTATGAACACTGTTAGAATCTTAGCAGAATTCTTGTCAGTCTTTGACGTATGTAAATTTCAATAAGAGTGGTATCCACCACTTGTCATTCAGTACTATGACATCTCTGAAAATATGTTTACATATTTCCACATTCACTATGTAACTGATTATAAATATTAATCCAACGCAGTACCATAGGAAACAGATTTGGTGAAATGAGAACCATTGTGATTCATGTTTCGAACTCTGTCATACTGGCACTCCCAAAGTCTTCGATAATAACGAATATGCTTTAGAAAATGCAGTATGCTGGTGAAGATTTTGGTAGAAAAGTCTGCCTCCATGGTTTCTGTCTGGTTCCTCTTCATTTAACAGTGTTCTAGTGTTGCTAACTGCACTCATCCGTTTGTTTCACCACGTTCCAGATTCTTGTTCTGTGGGTTTTCTACTGATCACCACTCTATCAAACGAGGATGTACTTATAGCGGAATGAATTAGATATCTGTTCCTCAGCTCCAAGTTAATATGTAACTGCAGCAATTTTAAATTGTTTCATCGACAATACTCTGTTCCTGTCAGTCTACCGTGCTTCACTCTTTCTGCAAATTCTCGCTATATGGCACAGTCCCTTAACTCATTCGAGTCCAGTTCTGCTTTACAGGCGCTTGTGCTAATCTCTGCTACTACTTTTTTCAGTGGATATTGGTTTCTTTCTGTGGTTTTACCAAACGCACATCATAACCAGTCCCTTTAATAACTAAATAGAGAGTTTATTTCAGATGAAACTGCTCCCATAGCTTCAGAAGTTTCATCTAGTGTGCACTTTATCGCTGTTTGATATCACAACATATTTTAAGAAGCTTCTAGTAGACGGATGTATTTAATTGCATGAGGTAGCTCCTTCAGTGATCTAAAGTACTGATGTGAATAGGAAGACATACAAAGAACTAAAAATAATTTGTATGGTCCATATGTGTGATTGAGAACTGCTCCAATTATGTTAAGTGATCAACATATAGATCCAAAGACAAAAAAATCTCTGAAATCAACGATTCAAGAGAGTACCAGTCATTAAATCTGTGCTGTGTAAGACGCTGTCATTTTTAGATTGATGCAATAGGATAAATATCAACACGTTATGGAACTAATTTTCGTTTCCTCAAATCTCATAACTCATACAAAAGAATGATATCCATCTCGTCTTTATTTATCTACAACTATAATGTTAAGAGTCTAGCCCTATTGTACCACCATATTCATGGTGGTACAAGATCCACCACGTTGAGTCAATACAGATATTTGTTTATTAGTCCAGTTCTTCCTATGGCGACCCACCACCTAAACCAAGTAAATGATTTTCTTACATTTTCATGTATAGCACTTATTTCACAGAAACTGTGACTCAGTAATCTTCATTAATGCCACACAGAATTACATAACGTGCTATTACACATTATCATGTCTTTTACTCACCTATTAGGGATTCATGTTAGAATAGTAATCTATAATTAAAAAATACGTGTGAAAATTTACTTTGTACTGATGATGACTGGTAGCATATATTCCATATTCGAAATTTCATGTTATAAGCACATGTCGACAAATTGTTTGGGATTGCTCAATCCTTATATTCAGTTTCTGTAAAAAGGTGTAGTATTTCATAATCCATTTATGTCTTCTTATAATTAATATGGTGTTCTATTTCCTGATATATATTTATCTCCCATTTACTTCATGCTTTTCTAGCCCCATAAAAATAAACAAAGTTTTAAGTTTGGTAGACTGTAATTGATTTTCAGTCCTTATATTTATTGGATGTACCTACACCCAAAGTTTCAGGGCATATTTTATGTTATTTGGAAGCGAAGGCCTAAAATAACGTTGGCAGTAATGTGTGTTTGTCCCCATTCTTTTTCAGCTTCTTTCTGGTTACTGGAGTTGATCAACAATTCTTTGCCACGAACTTTTTGTTGTTACCACTTCCATTTGGCTTTCTTGTACATATCTGGCTGATTTTCCTCATGCTTAAACAGAAAATGACCCAGAGATTTTCATTTACTCGAACTGTTCTAAAACAGAGCACAAAACAGAAATATTCCAAAATTATGTCATGAAGCCAATGAAAACTTTCCTTCCAAAAATTTAATTGCTATGTACTGTGTTTAGCGCATACAGAACAGTAATACCCACCTGCGGAAATATTGAAAAGTACATTGTTGTCAACGAAATATGAACCCCAACACTGCTGTGAAAATGAGACTGTGATGGTCGGTAGTGACAAAGTATACTTTTGTATGCTGTAATTTTTGTACGAGCTTTCTCTACTTTATGTAAAGCTTATGGCTTATAGTAGGTCACGTATGGAGTAACTTCGTGCACCTATGCTTTCATAAGGTTGTATATAACTGTCCTTTAATATCATAATCCCCAACAAATCCGCTTGTCTTTCAGTAATTCGATAATAGAGCGATATGAGTAATCCATTCACACCATTCTATATCCAACCTCATAAAACGATTATTTTGGTACTAAACATGATTTTCTAAATGTTCTTAATGTGGATGCTACTGCTGAATCGTAATATAATTTCTGCCCATGTAAGTATCATGAACTATATTCTCTTATAGAGTAGAACAGACTGATTTCATGCTGTGACAGGATAGTTAAGAAACTGCATAGATAGCTGTTTATGAGAACACTTCAGAAAAGTGGCTAGCCACAGGATGATTTTATAAGATGAACTAGATACAGATTACCTGGTTTTGGTAAGGTTTGTGAATGGACCCCGAGTTTGAAACTGAAGGGCACTACAAATAGATGACTTCATTCACATCCGGACGAAATATCTAAGTACCGATGCGGGTAGTAGCTTATACTATAGAAGCATGTGCCCGCGGAACGTTAACGAATAATAACGACAGGAAATAGTGTAGTAATAAAATTGATAAACATCGCGTAGTTCTTGTAGATAAAGTAAAGAAATACTTTTTACGCAACATGAAAAGTTTCTTCACATCCGCGACCATTTCTTGACAGTGATCTGAGTTCTTGCTGAGACCGGATCATCAGAACAAAGACAGGTGGACTAATGGTGAAGCTGCCTCAGACAAAGCCTGCTGTATCGCCCCTTAAGACTGCCTTCGCAACATCAAGCAGAACTTGCCGATATCCAAACCGTATTCGCACAGTTTTGGACACGACGGTATCATGGTTATGTTCTGCTTCCTTTACTCATTTTACTAGTTCTACCTTTCTACCTTAAATATTCTTCCTAATTTCTTTTGCCTGTGGTACTAAGCACGGCAAAAGTATTCACCGCCATTCTTTGTATGTCCGAAAGGTGTAACACCTAATGTACGCGCACAAACGTTCTTCTCCGTCTTTCAGTCATCTACCTCTCTTCATGAGCTGGATCCTATTTCTTGAGGAATGCTCTGACAACACGGGAACGGTAATTTCAATGCGTGCTTACTAGATACCACGACAGACAAGCAACAGCTACACTATTTTTGCCAGATGTATCTCTGTGAATGGTTTTCTTTGAGGAAGAATAAATCCCCTATGTTTTCTACCTGTGCTTACTGAGTTGTTCTGTACTCCACCAGGATGAGTTGATCCCGTCACATCTTCAGACAGCCGTATATATATGATCACAATGAGACTGACATAGGTAACGGACAGCTTTGAATATTCCTGCTTTCTTGTGAACAACTCTTGGGATGCGTTCATTATGATGGTATTTACAATCTTCGAAAAATGGAATCTTCGAGGAACTGTGACATTTTACTGTTCTTGTGAACTGAAAAATGCTGAAAGGAAGAGTGGATAATGAGCTTAAGGTTGCAAGTTTTCGTTGGACTACCTTTCGTAAATTATCTCAAATGGAAACTGGAAAGAAACTTGATTTACATGAAGTTAACTTGGTTTTCAGATATTTTATTGAGATTTCTGAGATACCAGTTTTACTGTTTCCTTGCATGTCTGCTTCAGAGAACTTGATCAATAATCTCTATTATATGTACCTGCCTTGGTGATCCCTACAGATTATGATCCTGTGACCATTCACAGATTTTACCCTCCCACACATCGACATTAAATTTCTCTGTCTCTGCACAAGTTTTGAAAGCTTTCACTTGTTGTTGTTGGCTACAAGTCTTGCGTTTAGGGACACGTTCTTCGGCTGAAATTTTGACTTACTGGGTTCCAGATGACTAAATAACTGATGAAGTACTATCTGTTTCTATGATTTTCTTTTGTTTTCTCCCATTATTATATATCACACTGACTTAACAATCTTCATTTTCATACAACCATCAATTACATTGTTGTAGACAAAATTAAAAAAACACGTGCGTTTACGTCAGAGGCATGCCCACTACTCCTTTACATTCTGCGGTACTCACAATATTCCAAAGAGCTAACTAAGCAAAAGAGCTTACAAACTTTCTTGACAAAAGAAGAATCATCTCCAAGACGAAACATTGTTTTATAAATGAATCCAGAAATAAATTTAATAATTAGCGTTAGACTGTGCAATTAATAATATGAATCTTAAGTACGCGAGATATTTCGTAATTTCAAATATTTCCAAAAGGAGAATAATTTTAACTGTACATAGAGTGTGGAACAAATTAATTTCTTTTTATACATTTTAGTCTGAAATACAATACATCGTATACAAAATCATATGAAGTTCATTTAGTTAAACAGCTGATATAATGTTCACTTATACAAGAGTCGATATTATACATGGTATCAGTTATTTCTATAAAAAAAAAGCGTGGTTAGAGGAGGGTGTCCGATTACAATGTCTTATGACAGTCCATAGAAGACCGATCTACCTGACAATGGAAGTACTCCATAAAATGTTTTTCTTAGATTGTGCTGTTTCTTCTTCATTTGGTGCTTCGACCGTTTATTCTATTTTTCTTTTCACTGAGCATCACTTCATGAGACTGCTTTCTGAATATTAATGTCCCAGCAATTTTTTGTGTTATTTTGAAAAACTGGTTTTCGAACTTCATTTCTGTCTTATTACACGGTCCACAGTACACGTAATACCAACTTCACGTTACAAACACCTTGCCAGCAAAAAATTTACCTACTAAAGTCATCACATCAGTGAATAGAAGGAGCTGTAAAACACATGATGTTTATAGTTTGCTTTGGGTGATCTCAGTAATATTGAACAAAGAAATGAACCGTGTGTATAGAGACTGTTTCTTTGAAACGGCTATCAACAAATAAACTATAGAGTAGCTTCTAAGTTCTTACGTTACGGTGTGGATGAAAAGTGCCATCCATGGCTACATACAAGAAGTTTGAATTGTGCGAAACTGAGGACCGAGACGTAGAGCTTTATTGTATATACGTTTGTATAATTGTAGCACGATAATACTTGGAAACCACAGTTCTCTTGTTACAGCTTCCATACGGAGCGGATGTAAGTGATCCCGTCCCAGATGCAGAATTACAAATACAGAAAAGATTTTCGATAATGCTTTCAAACCAGTTCATATGTCGTATCCTTGTTAAAGGAGGTATTTTTCCGAACTGTTTTCTAAATTTTCTGGTGGATGTGATCTTAACTATTGGAATAAAATCTGTGTCTTAAGTTTCTAAGTATTTAAAAAGGGTAACTATTTTATCTCGTTCGACGTGTTCCTGTTCGAAAATGATGATTTCTTAGATGACATAGGTATTGTGGATAAACAAGAATATTAAGATGATTTACATTTATCCAGATATCAGTAAGTCTTGTTTCATGTTTTATGGTTTTCATCTCTTGTTCACAACAATTAACCTTTTGAAATGGTTGTATTGATCTCAGAAGGGTTCCAAATAGTTTCTTGCTAATTTTGCTACATGTTGATGTCTAATGTAAGAAAAAGTCAAAAGGTAAAGAAGATATTGTTTTTCAATTTGTTTTATTGCTGATAAACGGAAAATTCTAGTTTTATTGATATAGGCATTGTGTATGAGTGTGGATCATTGACCTACGATTAGTATACTACTACTGATTTACCATGAAGACTTACACACCATATCCATACGAGACAGATAATCACGAAATCCAAAAGAACTTTTCACCTTTAGATTTCGGTGCTCCAACTACGAGAGTTAAAATATGAGACAAAAAGTTGAGGACATTGGTACGAACACATCCCCACTTCCTATTTTGCTTGCGTGTATTGATGGTCACATTGTTGTACAAGTCACTTTCTAGTTTATTATTGACAATTTGTGTGAAAGAGCTCATTTTACTTACTTTTATGTGAATTTTACCAATAGTTTCAATAAAGAAGTTGCCAAAAATATTTTTTCTTTAATTCACTGTTTACGTTACGTTCCCTTATGTTACTCTGCTACAACCATCCAGATAACATAGTATCGGGCGTGTCATACGAAAGGCATAATAGCAATCAGAAATGGTTAAAAATTAAAAATTCGTAGTTTAGAATCAAATATTACTAGCGCAGAGAGTTGGTGATTCACGGTTTGAGTGTGTTTATATAAATCATCAGTGTATGAGCTAGATAACAGTATAGAATTAGGATTTGTAAATTTAATATGAGAAAGTTTTTCATATAAGATTATTACAAGCGTTACCGAGTCATGTAAGCACCTAGTTCTATCGCTGTAACTTTTTCAATCACGAAAATATTACTAAAATCGAAAACTTTGACTTTCTTACATGGGTGGAGACTATTCTACGCCGTACTCGTCATTACAGCGGTGAGTAGGAATCCTTCATTTGTAAGTTACTACATAGGTTCTTAAAATTGAGCAGTTCATAAGAATAGAACTTCACCACTTGACTCCTAACATATGACGATGTGGAAATCTCAGTAGAAACATTGGACATCCTGAACCACTAATTGGACTGACACAAACTTGAACATGGTCAAGGATTAGTACACCTATATTTGGGAGGAAAACTATAATACTGACAT
Source organism: Schistocerca piceifrons (assembly GCF_021461385.2). NCBI lineage: Eukaryota > Metazoa > Arthropoda > Insecta > Orthoptera > Acrididae > Schistocerca > Schistocerca piceifrons. The sequence goes on along the minus strand of NC_060144.1, from coordinate 91,767,977 downwards.
TTTGATTGCTTAGATACTAACAGTGCTACGACAGTAGTTCAACGGAATCACTGATTCGTGCTATATCATAAGAAACACAATGAATGATAAGCGGTGCAAGTAGAATCGTGCAAATTATTCTCTGAATGGACGATCAGTATTTACTTGAAATAGTTGCTATAATTAGAGAGTGCACTCTAGCTTGCTTTAAACACATAATTGTAGATACTTGATTGTAGTGCACGTTGATTGGAAAGCGATTTTGATGTTTCAGTGGTCGAGGAGACGGCACAAAAGTAACGTACACGGTCGGAACTTCAGTAGTACCTCCAAAGAATTCCTCCCCGTTTGCAGTTCTTTAGCAAGAGGAGGTGGGGAGGAGATCGGCGCTGCTGAAGATGCGGTCGCCACCAAATACCAGCTCCATGGGGGCGGCAAAAGTTGCTGCTTTCTGGGGCACGAGCTGTAAAAATATTTTTTTCTTTTTCGTCGTTCAGTCCTGAAAGTTCTGGGACCGAGTGGGCTACTGGAGAGTTTATGTATGAACTGGGCCTGTCCCCGTTGCATGGGTGCATTTTACTCCTACAATAGCGTGCAAAGGGAACAGTTATTTTGTTTTATTGTCTACATGTCTGGAATGGTGCAGTCGGAGTCAGTGTCCGTGTTATTATCTGGCCTTAAACGGGCAGTATAATATGTCTTAACCCGAAGCTAGTGTTGTCATTCTGTTGTTATTGTGCATGACTGGACGCGAGTGAGAGTTTTCCTCCTGTTACACAAGCTCGAATACAATACTTACTAATTTGTATGTATGTGAATGACATTATTTATGAATGTTGTTTGTGCATCATGTTTTCTTGTGTTACTCATAGGGAAGGTAACAAGGAGTTTCTTTTTTCTTGATGCGATACGCCTAGAAATTCTTTCGTTTGTGACGATGATGAAGATGAAGCTGTGAGATGTTTCACTGTGCTGAAAAATTATAAGATTTTAAACAGTGAATACGAAACTTGCTCCCATTTCTAACAAAGGGTCGAAGGTCCCCACAGTTGGGAGCAAGGGGAGGGAGGTTGTGGTGCTTCCCGCTCTAGATCTCTGGGAAAGAATAAATGTAATGTACCCAAGTGTTTTTCTTTCAATAAAATAATTTAAAAGTCGACATTTCAAGTTTTTTAACAGGGTCGGAACTGGAACTTTTTATGGACAGCTACCTGTCGGCTGCCCCAAGAAAATATCTTATACGCGCCCTTGACTTCTACTGTTGAAGCGGTTGAAACGTCCCCTTTTCAAGAATTATATACGAGACTGTGCTTATCGTGACACAATATTTTTAGCGCAACGCAATCTGACTTTCAAAAATCCATACAAAAGAATGGCCCTGACTAACATTAACCTATACGTTTCACAAATCACTTACCTCACAAAAATCTTGGTTACTCGAGCTACTGCAATAAAGCAAGCGCCACTACTGCCAGCTAAATAAAAGATTCAAACTACTGAAGGAACTAACTACTGATAGCATAGTTAGCAAATGAAAGATTTTAATAGAGAACAAACAATGTATTTACCTTAATAGTCATAATATATATAGCAGTTCATGACAAATTACAAAACTCCGCCATCTCTCTCCCCACATCCACCACTGCTGGCGGCTCACCTCCAACTGCGCAACGCTACACGCTGTTCACAGCCAGCTGCCCAACACTACAATGGCGAGTATTACAACAATGCAAAGCAGCCACTGACTGCACACAACGCAGCCAGTGATTTTCATACAGAGGTGGCATTACCAATAAAAATACCTAAACAGCCTACTTACATAGCCCCCATGCTCCCCACAAAAAATTTTAGAAATTGTTTTGGGCAGTGGCCAATAATGATTTGATAAAATTTTTCATAATTACAATAACAAAGATATCAAATGCACACACTTATTGATACAATGTTGGTCAAAAGCTAAAATTTTTTCACAGTCCTGATTATTCATCACACTAAAATAGCAGTGTTTTTCTCAAAGTCTGAGCAGCAAAAGAAAATGCACAAGGAAGTAGTGGATTTCCATGCAGTCTTGAAGAAGTAGTGTTGTCCTTCCAACGGAAAGACAGTGCTGACTCTTGACATGCAGACAGGTAATGGGCCACAACAGAGCAAACCCACAGCAGAGTCAGTCGAAGTTTTGAAGAATATTGGTAGGTAGGTCATCACAGAGTAGACCCACTGTAGTCCTGGTAGAGATTACGGTATTGATGGGCCACCAGAGGTGCAGACCCACTGCAGTCCTTGTAGAAATAATGGTATTGGTGGGCCATCAAAGTTGCAGTCCCACTATAGTCCATGTAGAGACGTCCAGCAACCATCTGTTGCGACTGTGCGGGTGCACAATCACCATCGAAGAGTCTTGCAGACAATACAGCAAGTCCATAAACCACCACTTGTGTACTCACAAAACTTTTTGGAATGTCCTTAGAACCAGCAATGCTGTTATCCAGTCCCTTGCTGAATTATTAACACACGTGCAAACACTAACAGTCCCTACTTCTCACATATTGTCCATATACTATGACCAACAGAAACATGCGCAGTGAAATGTAACTTTCAAGTTGCTTAATTTGATGAACTGGTGTCAATTACAATTTTATAACATGAGAATACAATAACAAAGATACAAAATACATCATTAAAGAACATAACAATACAGATAACATTTGTAGTACAGACTTTACAAAAGAATGGAAACAAATAGGTACATCAGTGTTATAGGAATTATGACATAAGTAAATATATTAAATAATGAGAATAGTTTTCGAAACATTAATTTCACACTTGAGCATTGAAACAGAACAGAATTAATAATGTCTAAACATCTTTACAAAGAAAATAACATATTATAAATGCAATTTATGTTTGAGGATAACAGTATTCCTCATCAGAGTGAATGTAGCTGAGTATTAGAGAAATTCTACAACATAAATCTTATTAGCTAAACACATAAAGACTGGAAAAACACAAATATACAAGAGTACACAAACACATAGTGGGATAACACAAGGAAAGGACAGGGTTTCTTTTACTGCAGTATTTTGCAAACAAAACTTTCTTTGCTTCTCGGAGATCTCCCTTCGTTCCTCATTATTTCCAAAAACTCCTATCTATACCTGGTTTCTGTACTTTTTTCATATGACTTCTCAATGCATTTCTTCCAATTCATTGCAACTCATTCTCTTATATAGTCTACCCCCTCTTAAGCTAACTTAAATCTACTGAGCTCAGATGCTAAACTAAGGGACGAGGCAATGCAGCAGCACAAAACAATTAACACAAACAGCAATGACAAAAAGGATGGAAATTTGCAAAGCAAGCTACAGTAAATCTAAATTACCAAGCAATTCAACATTACAACTAATATGAGGCAATGCACAGCAAACAAGAAAAATAAATCTGGCTTAGCAGAGTAACACAAATTAAAATTCAGTAGCACTATGCCTGGCAACCAGCAGCAGAAAATGAAATAACTTATACCTAAACATGACAAAGCTCAAGCAGAAAAAATATTACACTAAAAATGGCCATGGCTAATACCTATGTCGCGTCTTAACACTATAGTGATGCATCACTGTAACTTGCTCTAGCAGACAAGTTACCAAGTCACTGACAAAAATTATGTATGCAATTCCTGTGAAGTGGAAATGTCTTTTTGTGCTCCCTCATTTTTTTGGAGTACATCAATCATAAAGTTATTTTTTTACTGGATCTGTAGGCATAAAATATCTATATCAGTACATCTATAAAATTTTCTTTTAACCAATGCAGCAGTGCAGCTAGAAACTAGATGTTAAACAAAATGAGCAATTATATACATATAAAGCAACATATGAAACGTCATTCACTTGGCAAATGGCGTCTCCAAAGGCAAAAAATTCTCTCAACTAGAAAGACAATAGATGTAAAATGTTTCTCATCATTTCATTAGGCATTTTAGTAAATATCATAAATTAAGAGCTCCACTGTGTAATCATATGTTTTCAAGTTTGACCATGTCGTTTTTGCGATGCTTTCTACAAAGGAACCTCAATAGCGAGGATAATGACCTCCCTTTTTTTTCTCCACCTGTGCCTCTGAAAGGGGCACACGCTAATGACTTTTTTTTCAGGCGACTGTCACCCAGCTGGGTGCCCAAGACTCATTACGTGCAGGTGGTCACTTAACTTTATTACCGAAATATTTACGACACCAGTTTCCGCTACAGTGACAGTCTCATATGAAAATTTCACAGGTCGAAAATTTACGTTACAAATGTGTAGAAACAAAATCCTATGAATATAACAGTGTGCAAAAAATTTTCGCCTGCATTGTGATACATTCACGCATTTACTCACATTTCATAATTCTAAAGTACGATTCTTGGTTTCCGACGTCCTTTTCCACAAATCAGAGTCTCTAACCACAACTCAGTATTCCTTACCTCATTATACAAATACATATTCGTCGACACTTCTTCAATATTTCATCTTAAGAAATATGTAGCATAATCAAATTCCTCATACAGCATCAGCTTATATATCATAAACATACCTCAGCAGCATAATACACATCTTTGTCGTAAAAATAACATCATAACACCTCAGTCAACTCTCAAAATCGTCGTAGCTTCCTCCAATAATTTCAAAACCTAAAAAAATTCTCTGCTCATGTCAAAAGTGTCATCTGCCTCAAACGTACTTTAAAAATCATGATCACATTCCAAATACATCATTCAAAGCTCTCATAGTATCATAATGGTTCCAAAAAAATATGAACAGTTCACAAAGTACAGACAAAATACAGTTTCATAAGTGTGAAGTTATCCAACTGTGTAATTACGTAAACATCTGTCACTGATGTAATAAAATAAATGTTTGTCTCTCCCAGTTAAATGATCAGATAGCTGTGTAATTTATGTGTTAGAGAAATATGGTACCGATGTGTAAAGTTGTATAAGCAAATACCATATTAGCTAGGGCTCCTTGTGCTTGCCAGACACATGGTACACAAAGTAAGCATGTACCCCCCTGAGGATTAATGTAATTATACCCCCAGGTATTACAGATTATTGCAATGGAATGAAATGTATCACGGAAAAACTTTGTATCATTGTACTTCAAATATTTTTAGAAATAAATGTTTTAACTACAAAATTAATCACTCAAATACATGTACTGTAGCGCTAAACTGTGCGTCTTGTTGTCCCCCGAAAGCTAAGTTCTGCAGATGTCAATGTACTTACCTCATGATAAACAAAAGTGAAATGCTTTGCGTATAGATATCTTAGTTATTATGCTTATTGGCGTGATGGAGAAAGTACTGTACAGTAACGTATTGTTGTGCCATGAAAAAGGCTGTCTCATTGTTGCTATACCACAAAAGTTACTACTAAAACATGTTTTACTTTCCAGAATAATACAGAAAAACTGTGCAGATATGAAACAGAAGCACCGCAAAAACAACATTGTAAATTGTCACTCATTAGTAGCGTCGTGATAAAATCGTGTAGCTGTCACATAAACTAACCACTGTCTCATCTGGTATCTCACAGAAAGTACCTTACATCCAGAATGTATTTTCAAGTAAACCAAAATGTTGCATTAGAATCTCATTAGCAGTACCAGTATATGTTCTAAGTATGTGAGCCTTATAGTCATTACGTAATCGTGCAACTAACAAGCAAGAATGTACACACACAATAACACTGTGTCGTCTGTTCGCAATAACAATGCATTCGTAATTTCTGTTTAAATAAGTTCTCTTGGTTCTTGACTGGATATTTAACTTCAAACATTGTTGCATGGTAACAGTTTCTAAAGCGTACTAGTAACGTGAAGTGAAACGTTTTAGGGCAAAGACAAAGTTAAAAAGCAGATTATCTTTCAATAAACGGTTTTACATATGAAATGTGGTGTAAACCTTAACTCTTCCTAGTACGCAGAGTTTCAACCTCAACGCAATTATCATGTGGTATACGTCGGATTCTGTAAGGTCCATTGAAACTAGAAAGAATTTGTGACTCAAGTGTTTCTTCTTATGTGACAACGAATGAGCTTTAATGAGAACTTTCTGACCAATATATAATTTCTTTGCATTTGCTTTACCGTGTAGTTTTCTCCTTTTGTCTGTTGCGGATTTTATATTTTTAAGAGCCAAATCAATTATGTCTTTGTGTCGAAGTTTACGTGTATTCGGGAAAGGTACAAGCTCTCTGATTCTGTTCGGTGGTTCTTCATTCTTCAGTACAAGTTTAGGTGGTAAAGCAGTGGAGTCATGAGGCATTTCATTCAGCACGTTTGGAAATAAGTGTAAATATCTGTCCCAATGCTGATGCTTTCTGTGACAATAAAGTCTGCAAAGCTTATTGATTTCTTTCATAATCCGTTCGGAGCGGTTACAATGTGGTGAATACAATGAAATAAAAACTGGTTTGATTTTATGATTCCGAAGCATGCGTGACCAAACAGTAGATCTGAATTGCGGTCCGTTACCTGAAATGACTTTAGCAACGTGGCCAACTTCACGTAAGATATTTTTAACAAAGGCGTTGGATACAGACCGTCCAGTGGCTTTACGTAACGGAGTGAAAGAAACAAATTTTGAAGTAAGTTCAACAGCGACTAGAACGTACGAAAATCCATTAGATGTTCTGACAAGCGGTCCCAAGAGATCAACAGCAGCAAATTCTTTTAATTTAGAAGGAATAATAGGAAACAACGGAGCATGATGTGAGACAGTAGATGGTTTCGCCTTTTGACAAAGTTTACAAATAGACAAGACTCTTCGAATTCTCTTTTCCATATTGTTAAAATAACAAGTCGTTCGAAGAATATGATAACATTTTCGTGGACCAAAATGTGCGTAGCTGAAATGAATGTACCAAATGAGCTTATTAACAAAATCGTCTGGAATGCAAAGTACCCATAGCTTGTCATCAACAGTGCAGCGTTTGAAGAGTGTGTTGTTTCTAACCAGGTAATAATGCCGAATCTGTGTATGTGTCTTTTCATGCCATTTGCTCTTGATGTCTTTCTAAATCGGATCTTTATCTTGTTCATGAGCAATGTCCTTTAAAGATGTGGTGATGAAGTTTTCAAAGGCGACTTTCTGAATGTAAAGAATACTGAAATTTTTCTCGAGGTTGCTTTCTGTGTTACTTTTCTCAAGCCCAGCCGGTGCGCGTGACAGTGCGTCCGCAACAATGTTCTCCTTGCCGGGAATGTAGACTATTGGCTAATGGCTCTCAGCACTATGGGACTTAACATCTATGGTCATCAGTCCCCTAGAACTTAGAACTACTTAAACCTAACTAACCTAAGGACATCACACAACGCCCAGTCATCACGAGGCAGAGAAAATCCCTGACCCCGCCGGGAATCGAACCCGGGAACCCGGGTGTAGACTATTGTGAAGCGGAATTCTTGCAGAAACAATGCCCAACGTTTTAACCTGTCATGATTTAATTTTGAAGACATAAGAAATTGTAATGCACGATGATCACTGTATACTTTTACGTGCTTACCAGAAAGAAGGAAACGGAATTTGTTAAATGCCCAAACGATGGCTAAAGCTTCTAATTCAGTAACGGAATAATTTTTTTCAGATTTTGTTAGCACTCGGATAGCAAAAGCAATGGTTTTCTGAACAGTAGTGTCCTTTTCTATGGCTTCTTGAAATAAATGGGCACCAAGACCGACTTTAGAAGAATCCGTGCTAAGGCAGAAATCTTGTGACATATCTGGATGAGCTAATATTGGCGCGTGAAGTAACGCTTCTTTCAAAGAATTGAATTCCAACTGTGCTCGTTCGTCCCAGCTCCAAATAGTATTTTTTCCAGTGAGAGAACAAAGTTTTGGTGTAACAAGAATTTGCATATTCAGAAAACGACGGTAAAAATTACGAGACCTAGAAAACTGCAGACTTGTTTTTTTTGTGGATGGGACTGGAATGGCTCTAATTGCTTCTAACTTTTCAGGATCCGGCTGAATGCCTTCAGAAGAAATAATATGTCCCAAAAACCACACCTTTGACCTACCGAATCCAGACTTTTCTAAGCTAACTGTAATTCCAGATTATGCAAAAATAGGTAACACGCTGTTGAGGATGCTATTGTGTTGTTCCCATGAGGCTTCTGCTATCAGAATATCGTCTACATATAAGGTGATGTGACGTTTTAAGAACTCAGGTAATATGGAATTTAGCCCGCGAATGAATGCTGCCGAAGAAATGTTCAAACCAAAAGGAAGTTTCCGAAACTGATAACAAACGCCGAAACAAAGAAAAGCTGTGTATTTTCTACATTCTGGATGAAGTTCGATCTGATAAAAGCTGGATCTGAGATCAATGGAAGACAACACTTTTACACCATTAAAATTTTGAGGAAGTTCTTCCATCGTTTTCGGCCTGTCTGTTTCAGGAATGATGATAGTATTGATTTGTCTCGAATCTAAGACAAGTCTGATCGATCCATTTTTCTTCTCAACAACATGTAATGGATTGTTGTATGAGCTTACTGCAGGCTCAATAATGCCCTCATTAAGCATAGATTGTATTTCTGTTCTAACACGGTCCCTATAATGTGCTGGAATTATGTATGGTCTAACACAAAATTTAGTATGCTCACGAACACGAAATTGGTATTGAAATCCCTTGATTGTTCCTGTTTTGTGAGTAAAAACTGTGGAACGTGCTTGTAAAATCTCAAAAAGGTCTTGCCTATCAGTGTCATTACAATTCTCAATTGTTCGAATTTTATTCTGAATTAACTCATAAGTTTCAAATATGCCGTCGGTATCATCCCATTCAGTACTTGCAGAGTGATTGTTAGGGTCTAGTTCCGTAGAAAATTCCGAACTGTTGTCTAACAGAAGGTAAATCCGATTAATTTCTTCGTCATGGTTTGAGAGCCGATCTTCAAATTTCAAAGCTACTGACTTACCTTCTTTTTCTAAACTTACTTCAGCATCGTGAAAGTTTAAGATTGCTTTGTATTCATTCCAAAAGTCTACTCCCAATATAATTTCCGTCGACAATAATGGAACAATAAGAAAGCTCATAGAAAAGCTGTGGCTTTGACAAAAGAATTCTAAGTTGGTTTGTTGGCGTACATCTACACTTTTTCCAAAGATTGCACCTTGTAATTTAATCTTACGTAACGGAAGTGTGGGACAATCGTTCGATTTCTTGCATTTGCTAAAGGCTGTTTCACTAATTACTGAAATGGGACTGCCAGAGTCAAGTACTGCCATAAATTTTACATCATTTACTGTAATGTGAATCACAGGTTATGCAATGTTGTTATGTTTTATGTCGTGTTCCTGGAGTAAGATGTCCCTAATGTCTTCCATTTTTACGTAATTACTAGCTACGGCAGCTGCGTCGTTAGTGTCATACGTACGTTTCGTGGCTGCCAGCGGTATGAGTCATTGCCTATTGTCTCTTTGTTGGCGCGCGTCGTTATTGGGTTTTGGAGACCTAACTTCTACAAATTCACCTCCTCGAGAGGGCCCTGCTCTGTTTGAAGCCCGCCAGTTCTGATGCAATTCAGGTCTGTCGTTACGATCATATCGTCTGTCGTCATGTCGGTAGATGCCATAGTTTCTTTCTTGTCGGTCACGTGGTGGAGAATTTCTCCCTGAATCGTAACTGCGCGCTGGACCGTTGCGTCTAAAGTTATTCTGTCTCCCTTGATAATAATTATTTTGGTTCCCAAATTGTCTGTTTCTCTGATTGTCTCTGTGATAGTCACTACCGCAGAGAGGTGATCTTTCCCTGTAATTATTACTACTCTGCCAACGGTTGTCATACGGGTGGTGTCTCTTTTGGTCACGATATGTGTTGTGAGAATAGCCTTGTCGTGTCCAGTTATTATTTCTGTCATCGCGGAATTGTGACGGATGTGACCTGTAATTGTTGTGCTCCTATTTTCGCGTTCTGCGAATGTCAGTGTCAATTTCCAGTTCTTGTAAGAGCCCCTGAAAAGCTTCAATGTCGTCTTTGCAGCGTCCTGCCAAAATAATATGCCGTAAATGTTCAGGTAATTTGATTAAGCAAATGCGGATGAGTTCTGAGGGGCTGTATGGCTTTGACAGGTACTGATTCTTGTGCAACATGTCTTCAAAATATTTCACAAGACTGGAAAATTCAGATTGTTCGAAATGTTTCATCATTATGATGCCATGTTTTACTCGGTCTTGTGTGGCTTGAGACCAATACGCTGAGAGGAAGGCATGGTAGAATTCTCCTTCACTGTGGCAATCGTGAATGACCGATCGCATTCTTACAGCTGGTTCAATCTCTAAGTAGCCACACATAAATTCTAATCTGTGTTCTAATGACCAGTTGGGAGGAAAACAATGGGAGAATTGATGGAGCCACGCTTGTGGATGAATGTCGTTGACAGAATTCTTAAATGTTTTGAATTTACGTGTAGTAATGAACAGCTTATAGTCAAAATCTCCATGTCAGCGAGTCGCATGTCGGTCATTGTTGCGTCGTTTCGGCGGTTCCATCTCAAAATTCGGTGTACCTCGCCAATTTCTTTCATAATTTCCGAAGTTCCCTGTGTTATTATTTTGTGTCTGTTCCGTATTTCTATGTCCCTCTTCCCGTATTGGAGCGCGAGTGTCGTCTGAAATACGTAATTCTTGTATTACCTGTGTCAGCTGATCTTTTACTTCCCGGATTTCTCTTTGGTGTTGCGTATTAATTTGATTCAGATTTTGTTTCAGTTTCCTAATTTGTTCGCACTCTTCTGTGTCATTAAAGACTACCGGTTTTGTGTCATTCAGATTATCATCTACCTTCATAGATAAATTATTTAGCTGATCCGAAAGTTCAGCTACTTTCTCTGATAATGAATTAATTTCCTCCATGTGTCTTTCTGAACCAATTTTCAGAGTATCTTTAAGTTCCTTTAAGTTTTCTTGAGTTTTTGCAAGTTGCGTAACCGAATCGGTAGATGCAACTGAGTCAATTTTAGCTTGCAGGGTCTCATGATTTTGATGAACAATAGTTTGCAGTTCTTTTATGGCTGCTTCGTGATTCTGTAATGCATTTTCATGCCGCGAAAATATAGGTTGAAAATGCTCACAAATTTGTGTTTTTACGTCATTACAGACTTTTTGACATTTCGATTCAATGTTATGTAACTCAGTAGTTAAATCTTCACGTGTTTGTTCAAGTGTGGTGTCTAACTTTTGAAGCTTTTGCTGTGTTTGTCTCTGATTTTGTTCCATCGTGTCTAACTTTTGAAGATTTTGTTCCATTGTGTCTAACTTTTGCTGTATTTGTCTCTGATTTTGTTCCATTGTGTCTAACTTTTGAAGATTTTGTTCCCTTGTGTCTAACTTTTGAAGTTTTTGCTGTGTTTGTCTCTGATTTTGTTCCATTGTGTCTAACTTTTGAAGCTTTTGTCTCATTTGTTGCATTAATTGTAATAACAATGCACTGGTGTCTGAAACATGTTCCTCAGTGCTATTCGGCAGTGCATTTGAACCGGCAATATTCACAGTTTGAAAAGCAGAAAATGTGTCTTGACTTATTTGAGAAAAGGGTGAGGACGCAAAACCTGAATCTTACAGTATTTGCAAGATTGTGTCCTGTCATTTCGGATTCCTGAGGCAAGCTGAGGCCGACCGATCGATCAATAATGCTTCCCTGTTCACTAATTGTTTCACTATCTACACCATTGTTTGCAGCCCGCTCCATTTCCCTATGTACAATTACCAAATTACTACTTTGAACATTAGTTAATTCATTACTCGGTGGTGCTAACACACTGCTTTCGTCTTCACTGTCATTTCTCAGTTTACTTTGGAGCCTAGTATTACGTTTTTCACACGCCATTATTGTCACAATATTTCACACGATAACACAGAAAAGCACAATTTGAAGAGCAAAAATAATAGAACACATTAACATAGCACTGAAAATAATATCCACTTAATTGCAAGTGCAGCTGCGAAATACTTGGTGCAAATCTACATGCATGCCACAACTGTTTTACTGTACAACAATGAAAGACTGCAACTACAAAGGAAATTCTCTCTATGATTACGCGCTAGCAATGAACAAAAGCTACACTAATTACACAAACTACAAGAAAAAATCAGAAGATTCCAGTGAGGTATCCTTGGCTAAGGGTCGACATATGAAACGTCCCCTTTTGAAGAATTATATACGAGACTGTGCTTATCTTGACACAATATTTTTAGCGTAACGCAATCTGACTTTGAAAAATCCATACAAAAGAATGGCCCTGACTAACATTAACCTATACGTTTCACAAATCACTTACCTCACAAAAATCTTGGTTACTCGAGCTACTGCAATACAGCAAGCGCCACTACTGCCAGCTAAATAAAAGATTCAAACTACTGAAGGAACTAACTACTGATAGGCATAGTTAGCAAATGAAAGATTTTAATAGAGAACAAACAATGTATTTACCTTAATAGTCATAATATATATAGCAGTTCATGACAAATTACAAAACTCCGCCATCTCTCTCCCCACATCCACCACTGCTGGCGGCTCACCTCCAACTGCGCAACGCTACGCGCTGTTCACAGCCAGCTGCCCAACACTACAATGGCGAGTATTACAACAATGCAAAGCAGCCACTGACTGCACACAACACAGCCAGTGATTTTCATACAGAGGTGGCATTACCAATAAAAAACCTAAACAGCCTACTTACACGGTCACAGTCAATAATAGTCCCTATTTTTCTGATCTGGACAGAAAACCAACAAAAAAACAGTAGTTTACAGTGTGACGGAAGAACTACTTATAATAGACACACGTTTGCAAAATCTGCAAACTGAAAGTTGTATACAGAAATTATGAAACAATGTGGAACAGCAAAGTTGCGATCATACATACAGGAAGATGCGGAGTCTTTTTAAGAGTAGTGCTACGCCTGAAATAAAAGCCAAAGTTTAAAGTTCGACTTGTTCTCTTCTACAATATGTGGAGGAAGGAACAGAGCTAATTGTTAAAGTCATTAAACATATATTTTACAGGCAGAAATTTAGATACATATTAGAATCAAGAATATACCTTTCTTGTATTTGTCAAACTATTGGCTGACGAAAGATGTAGCTGATTCAAATTTAGATTTAGGTTATATGTTAAAAATAAACCTGGACCTTATTAATGAAACAAAAACAAAGGAGTTGACTTCTAAGAGGGGAGGTAATAAAACTTTGTGTATAAAAGTTGTTCGCTATCCTACCAAAAGCCATATTTATGAGTATCTACATGTACGTCTTTCGAATGGGCGGGGATGGGGAGGGGAGGGGAGAGGGAAGCGATTGGGTGCTGGAAACTCAGTGAACCTTTACTGTACCTACATGAATACCTGTGAATTTAGTCACATATATCGAGGTAATTGTGGGATTGTGTGCAGATGTGGTTCGAATGGGCGCAGCGCAAGGAAACTGATGAAGACGGGTGGGGGCGAGTGACCGTTAATGTGACGCCACGTAAGGAGAGCACAGGTGTGGTAGCACTCCAGCGTGGAGGTGCACAACAGCTCGCAGCAGTCAGAACTGGTGACGAAGGGTGCTGTAGGACAGCCTGTGGCGGCAGTGGCAGCAGTGTCTGTGTGAACTGATCATTCACACCAAAGTTTGCAATGGAGCAACAAAGATTCATGTACATGGCTGGCTGTTATGTCGCCCACGGCCTGGTTCGGTGGCAGAAGCGGCATGGGGCGGCAGTGGTGGCGGCATGCCTGCAAATTGTAGTAGGGCTTTCCTCCTTATGCTGTTAAGTAAAAATACTGTAGTTCCTACTACGCAACATGATAGTGACAACCATATGCACACATCAAAAAATTTTTTGCATCGCCCCTATTCCCAGAACTCCTGAAGATGGACGCTGACTGTGGACATTGTATCACAGATACAGTCCCTTTGACTGTTCAGAGATGTCACTAAACCCGTCCAAAGATGTAAACAACCGTGCATAAAATATATTTGTGGTAAGTACCATGGGACCAAACTGTTGATGCCATCGGTCCCTAAGCTTACACACTGCGTAATCTAACTTACGTTAACGACAAAGCACACACATCCATGCCCGAAGGAGCACTCGAACCTCCGACGGTGGGAGTCGCGCGAACCGTTACAAGGCGCCCAAGACCGCACGGCTACCACGCGCGGCCCCAACCATGCATGAGCAACTGTCGGAGGGGGTCCGACAGTCGATCACTTCCAGTCATTCCACCAGGAAGAAGGTACACGGCTCATGTTGTCTGTAGTTCAACCATGCCTAGACGGTCGATACTGCGGTTAGATCGTGTCCGCATTGCTGCTTGGGCCAGGAAGGGCTCTGAGCAAGGGAAGTCTCCAGGCGTCTAGGAGTGAACCAAAACGATGTTGTTCGGACATGCTGAGAGAAAGGAACTCTAGATGACATGCCTCGCTCAGGCCGCCCAAGGGATACTACTGCAGTAGATGATGTATACGTACGGATTATGGCTCGGAGGAATTCTGACAGCAACACCATCATGTTGAATAATGCTTTCCGTGCAGCCAAAGGGCGCCGTGTTACCACTCAAACTGTTAGCAATAGGCTGCACGATGCGCAACTTCACTCCTGTCGTCCATGACGAGATACATCTTTGCAAACACGACACCATGCAGCGCGGTTCTAATGGCTCTGAGCACTATGGGACTTAACTTCTAAGGCCATCAGTCCCCTAGAACTTACTACTTAAACTTAACTAACCCAAGGACATCACACACATCAATGCCCGAGGCAGGATTCGAACCTGCGACCGTAGCGGTCGCGCGGTTTCAGACTGTAGCGCCTAGACCCGCTCGGCCACTTCGGCCGGCCGCAGCGTGGTACAGATGGGCCGAACAACATGCCGAATCGACCGCTCAGGATTTGCATCACGTTCTCTTCACCATTGAATGTCGCAAATGCCTTCCACTAGACAATCGTGGGAGACGGGTTTGGAGGCAACCTGGTCAGGCTGAACGCCTTAGACACACTGTCCAGCGAGTGCAGCAAGGTGGAGATTCCCTGATGTTTTGGGGTGGCATTACGTGGGCCGACGTCCGCCGCTGGTGGTCATGGAAGGCGCCGTAACGGCTGTACGATACGTGAATGCTATCCTCCGACCGATACGGCAACCATATAGGCAGCATATTGGCGAGGCATTCGTCTTCAGGGACGACAATTCGCGCCCTCATCGTGCACGTCTGGTGAATGACTTTCTTCAGGATAACGACATCGCTCGACTAATGTGGCATGTTCTCCAGACTTGAACCTTATCGAACTTACCTGGAATAGATTGAAAAAGGCTGCTTATGGACGACGTGACGTACCAACCACTCTGAGGCATCTACGCCGATCGCCCTGAGGAGGGACAATCTGGACCAACAGTACCTTGATGAACTTGTGGATAGTATCCCACGACGAATACAGGCATGCATCAATGCAAGTGGACGTGCCACTGGGTGTTAGAGATACCGGTGCGTACAGAAATCTGTACCACCACCTATGAAGGTGTCGCTGTATGGTGGTACAACATGCAATGTGTGGTTTTCATGAGCAATAAAAAGGGCGGAAATGATGTTTATGTTCATCTCTATTCCAATTTTCTGTACGGATTCGAGAACTCTCGGAACCGAGGTGATGCAAAACATTTTTTGATGTGTGTAGTTTTAAAGTAAGTTCCCAAACAACTTGTTTAAACTGTGATGTTAGAAGGGCAGTTGTTTAAACTTCTCGGAAAAGTTAGCTTACAATTTTTTTAATTTAAATAACATGATGATGTAGTTTGGCATACGTGTTAGTGTTTTCGAATTTTCAGCCAAACTTAAACTTATGGCGACTGCTGTATAAATGACGACATTAATGGGGAAAACAATGGAATTCTATAACGACCTGTCTGCTATAAATAGCCTTGCTAGTCCCTAGAGGACAGAGTGCTTTCTGGAAAACGTGTTAAGTAGGTTAGCAGACTGGATACTTTGCTTTATCGTCGTATCGTGGATTATGTACTCAGCACAAGTGGCCTACTTTCACAGTGATGTCGGGGGAAACCTAGTGACCACCTTGAATTCTATACTAAGCAGAAGTGACCTATTTCCACCAGTAGGTCAATATGCCATCTTGAATGTCCTAGCAATTTATAATAGTGCAACAGCCCTACTTCCGCAATAATGTCTCAAGAATGAGAGAACACCCTCTAGCACATTTTGGTTTATTTAGAATTTCACACTAATTTTTGAATATCCCAACATTCGTAAGCCAGTTGGCCTATTGAAAGGTCTACAGCACATGATATGATAGGGGGAGGGGGAGGAAACTCTGATGTCTGATAACGATGTCACTGATAATGAAATACGTGACCTACTTTACAACAGAAGTGGTGGTGGCTACATACTATAAATCACTGATCTGTTGCATGTATTTACTTGCAGTACACCCATGCGAATAGCCATCTCCTATGTGGACATGTCCTACGTGGATTCATCTCTCCACGAGCCATAGACCTTGCCAAGGTGGAGTGGTTCTCTAGATTCAGACACAACAGGTGCAACTATGTCAGAGTGGTATCCGTAGAGAAGCCAGACAAACAAACAGCTTCTGAAAAGGAGCAGCAGCCTTTCAGTAAAAGCAGGTTAGCTGGTCTGGATGACTGATTCATCACACCTTGTAACTTAGCTAATATCCATTGATAATGCAAACGGCTGAAAGCAAGGTGAAACAACAGTCGTTGTATTTCCCACAGACATGTAGCTACTCTGTTCGGCTTATTGACGATGACATACTCCTACGGGAAATTTTCTGGGGTGAAATACTCCCATTTGGATTTCCGATGGGAATAAGGAAGAATCGAAGTGTTGAATGTTAGACCTCTGTAGGAAGTTGAAAAAATCTAAAAGGGAGACGGAGAAGTTGAAACTGGATGTTGTGAGAATTAGTGAAATATGGAGGCAAGAAGTACACGTTTATCACCGCAAAATCAAATAGAGTTCATGCGATAGGAGGCCGAATAACAGAAAAGAAAATAGGAGTGCAGGTAAGCTACAATGAACAGCACAGTGTTCGAATTATGGCATTCAAGACAGACACGAAGGTAACACCCAACAAAGTAGTTGAAGGTTACGTGTCCACTAAGTCCGCGAATTATGAAGAGAATGAGAGAATTTTTAACGAGATAAAATTTTTTTTCAGAGGGGGAGAAATTTTTAACTGTGATAGGACATTGGTACCCGATAGAAAGAAGAGGATGAGAAGGGAGAATAGTAGGACAACACGGACCGGGAGAGATGAATGATATTGGCAACTACCTGGTAGAATTTTACAACGAGAATATTTTTTATATTTGGTTTAAAAATGATGAAAGGAGGTTGTACACGTAGAAAAGACCTGGATAGACCGACGGGATCGAATTGATTACATAATAATAACATAGAGATTTCGAAAACGGATTTTAAACTGCAAAACGTGTCCAATTCAGATGTGGACTCTGGCTATAATTTATTGGTTATGAACTGCAGACTAAAACTGAAGAAATTATAAGAAAGTATGTTATGTAGCAGATGGGACCTGGGTAAGTTGAAACAACAAGAGGTTAATGAGAGTTTCAGACTGGGCATTAAGTAGCGGTTGACTGAAATACTGGTAAGAAGAGAAGACGAATGGGTAGTCTTGAGAGGTGAAATAGTGAAGACACCAGAGGAATAAAAAGATAAGCATCTGTAGAAATTCTCATATAACCTCTGATAGATGGAATCTAATTTTCTGAAGGTATTTGTCCGTAGTGTTGTCTTCTATGGAACTGACACATAGACGATGAACAGTTCAGACAGGAAGAGAATAGAAAATTTTGAATCATGTGGAATAGAAGAATGTTGAAAATTAGCTAGTTAGATCCAATAACTAATGAGGAAATACTTAATCGATTTGGGGGAAAAAGAAATTTAACTAAAAGGGGAGATTGAGTGACAGGGCACCTTTCTAGCATCAAGGAGTCAGTATGTTAACGGAAGGACGTTTCCGAGTAAAAACTGTAGAGAGAGAGCCAGTACTTGAATGTAGTAGAATGGATGTAGATTGCAAGAACCATGCAGAGATGAAGAGACTTGCTCAGTATAGACTATCCTATAGAGCTGTATGAAACCAGTATTTGGAGCGGAGAACGCAACAACAACAATAACAACTGGGATACAGTCTGACAGTGAATATATAACATTTGTACTTAGCTAATAAGAAATTCTGCTAGACTTTTCCCTGCCAGACGTTCCCTTAGTTTGTCTCTTGACAAGCAGTCATAGGCATTTCATTATTACAGGTGTACAAAGGTAACGCCTCTTTTAACACAGTATCTCTCTGATTACCATTCGAACAGCAAAAATTATGTTTGTTGTTATTCTATTACCATTGTGGTTCAATTATGGTTGTCAAAAGAGCTCAGTGGATTTCTGCATGAAGTCGGTGGAACTGGTCCTGTGTTTCGTAGGGACAGAACTCGAACCCAAATTCTACCTTTACACATTATTTTCCCCATCTTTCACTAAATAGCTTAGGGTGATGCTGGGCTGATGCCCTTAAAACAGATCACAACTGAGTTTTTTCTCCATTCCTGACCAATCGGATGTAGTGTTTTGATTAAATGCAGCTAATGTTTACAAGGAGTACTCTGGTTATTAATGGAGGTGGTAAACGCTTACATAGACACACTCTGCTTTCATCTCTCTTGGTGTTCATTATGATGTCTGAAACAAGGCAATGACTTCCCGTAACGGAGCAGGAAGCTGTCCAACAGCAAACTGTTTCCACTCCCACGAATCAAACTGACGAAGTGCTGCGGAAGTTGTAAGCGCTCAGAATAGCAATCCTGCGAACGCAGGACCAGACAAAATTGGAACTGGTAGAGAATAAACAAGCCTGTACAAAAGAAGGTGATTAGGCGCAAGCACAAGTGAGCTACGCTGTACAAATAAGTGGCATCGTCAAGCTCAAAAATATACTGCAAGCATCCAAGCACAAATAAAAACTAAAATTGACAAAGTGCAGTTTGCAATGTTGAACCACGTACACACTTTCCAGACAGCAAGAGACACAAACTGTGGGACAGCTAACGAACAGCCAGCAGGCCGTGCGAACCGATATGGCCAACTGGTTAAAGATAAAGGAAGTTCACATTGGTCAAACGTAAAGCAAAAAGTTTTCCCATTGGAAGTAGAGTGGTAATTCACGTATTTATACGGTCCTATGTATTTTATGCAGGTATCAGGCCAGCATGTCAGAGGCATTATTTCAATACAATTAAAAAAAGACAGAAAGGGAGGACAAGTTAGAGTGCAGACCGTTTGTGCTGAGTTAAATCCTACCAAGAAAACAGTGTCCAAAGCACTGAAGGAATGCCAGCAGGCTGTGTTTGCCTATGTTACGACAACAATGAAGTAAACGGAGAAAATATACCAAGCTATTGAGAATGACAGCTCTTCTGTAACTTCAGAGAGGAAAGCTCATACTTCTGTCATAATTTCTGCAATGAGCTCTTACATCCCTGTGACGAGTGGTGTGCTAAGCATCTGTCAGCCAACTAACGTTCCCACAAATGTTATGTACGACGTAGCAACTCCTCCTCTGCTGGCGACTGCCATGCTTGAGGAAAGTGCACTCATGATCAGAACAAAACAGAACACCTTGAAAGAATAGAGATAGGACGTTCATATTTAGAGAACCTGTATATCAGTATGTTCTGCAGAAATGGTTAGCAGCTGAATTACTTCGGCCAGCGGGTTCAAGTCAATGTCGATATCGTGGCGCAACGCCACCTATCGATAAAACGTGCTTTCGACTCTCGTTGTCGCTATAAGTCGAAGATAATGAATCAGTGTGATACGACCAGAGTTGCAGGATGCCTCGCGAAACGTACCGTCAAATCAATGATTCTGAAGACGCATTATTGCCATGAGAGAATGTGATGCATCCATCGGGGAAACTGCTGCTCGTGTGGGACCAAGTATTCCGGCAGTGCAGTGGGTGTACGCATAACGATTCACGGAAGGCCTAGAACACGACAAGATGGATCAGGTCGCACCATCCAGACCACCACCCTGAGAATATCGACATCTCATCCGAAAGACATTGCAAGACAGATCGTTGTCCTCCTCGGCTCTCGCGCAACACTGTAACAGCGTAACATATCTTCCACTATCAGGGTTGACAGTCCGTCGCCGTTTATTACGGTACGGGCGTTTATTTGAAAATGATGGCTGCATTTTGGTTCGTCTCAGACAGAAGGAGCGGCAACACAGTGACTACATTCGCACAGAACACACAGCGCCAAATTTTTTGAAATTTGTGGTAAGGACTATGGGACCAAATTGCTGAGGTTATCGGTGCCTAGGATTACACACTAATAAATCTAACTTAACCTAAATTACGCTAAGGACAACACACACACCCATGCCCGAGGGAGAACCCGAACATCTGACGGAGGGAGCCACGTGGAACGTGACAAGACGCCCTACACCGTGCCGCTTCCCCGCGACAACTCAAGGCCTTATGGTGTGAGTTCCTATTGGGTACAACCACAAATCACAGTTGATGTGTGTCCAGGACAATGTGACAAATGTGGCCTTCGTGAATGACATCCTGCGAGCCACATCCATATCCTTCCTGTACAGCACCCTATAACCCTGCTACCTCTCCGTCTAATTAGGCCACTGCTCAGTATTTTAGCAATGACGATTACAAACAGAGTTCGTTTAACTTTATATATATTTTAATTACTTAAACTAGTTTTGTAATTAACAGTAGTGAGTGGAAAATTTGAAAGAAAGGTTTTCAAAGTACGTCATTAATGAAATAACCAACGGCCACCAGTTCCTTACCGTGTAACGCCGTAAATGCATATCCTCCTATTTCCATCTATTGTCCTATAATTTTTTTTCATTATTTTGTTACCTGAAGATATGACGTTTCTGTGTCTTTGTATATTGCAATTGTTTTACTATTTGTATATATATATGCATTTATGTCGATATATAATTGGTTTGTTTTGTGAATATTATTTGTATTTATACGCTGGGTCTGGCCTAGGCAAAACTATGCTATCGAACGAATACATCGATAGGTCGTGTGGAGAACCAAAGTGTTTAGGATCTTTGGTAGTGTTAACTCTGCCGCTTGGAGCGCGGGCAGAGCAGAGTGAGTCTGGCGGGAGTAGGGTGGCGACGCAGGTGTGTTGAGTGACGCTCCCGCGAGTTGCCGCGCTTTCGGGGTTTGGCAACATGTAATTGCGCTCGACTTGCTATGATAGCTTCTGACACGGTGTCGCGGACGGGAAGCATTAGCTGGCGCACATCAAGAGCCCGTTTCGCCTGGTGACCGTATCGAGAAGAAGGCGCGCCAACATCCTGCTTCTGCAACAGCGACGGCCGACAATGAGTGACTGTCGCCACCTCCTCGATCGACGGCTTCAAACCTTCAATCAACCAACAAGGAAGACTGGAAGCACGTAAAGTTTTATAGCTGTATGGCAGACCTCAGCTTTTAAAACTGTTGCATCACAAAATTACAGCAACTTAGCACGAACCTTTGTTGCTCATTGTCCCAATTGCATTACCACGCAGGGTCCCTTCCTTTTGCGGAATGAACCCGAGTGTCGTTGAAATTCAAACGCCAGCATTAAAGTAATATCATTCAATTTCACTGCTTTCATTTCAAAGTTCACTTAAGGTTTTCATAGTTGGCTACAATATTTAGATTACACAAGCACAAATTATGAGTGCGAGTTTTGTTACCGTATTTTAGCTTACCTGTGACTGCGGCTCAGCTTGGTACGTACTAAATTTTACTATTGTTAATTGTTCAGAATCATTTAATTCAAGTTCAAAGTTAAATCTCTTTTTTCTAAATTGCGTAGATTCAAGTAGCTTTTGAAATGATTGTTGAGGTAGCCCAAGACTAACCGTATTTTACTGAATTTCGATGTGGTTCAGAAACAAAATTCACTATTAATTTCAGTCACTAAATTAACTTTCAGTTTTCCGATTTTATTCATTCTTTTGCTAAATTAAGTCAGAGTGTATCGGAATTTATTACCTCTGACAAACATTCAGTTTTCACACAACACGTGTCAACCTTCATTCAGTTGCCACGCTTTTAGTGCAAATTGTACGTGCATTAATCTTTCATTTTCAGTTCTTATAGTAGTTGTCCATAGGACTGGCGACCGTAATTTTCCCCAAATATCAAATATTTAATTAACGCCAATTAATTGTTAACTAACGACCGCACATTAATTTCTTTATTAATTTTACCCTTTTCTCAAAATTAAATTCCACCAATTTCAATTGCATTTTTCCTTTCATTTAGGTGTAACCCTTTCCTCCCTCTTAACCGACAAATTAACTTCAGTGACGATTGCTTTTTCCCAAATTTCCATTAGGTGCACGCGGTTTATAGCATGAAAGACGCGACCGCCGAAACGCAACAAAGAGCAGAAATGGAATTCCAAACTTTAGAAAATGTTTCGGAATCGGAAGCGAAAATCAAATCTGTGCCCCTTGATGACGAATACGGGGGAACATACATAGAGGAACCAGCTACGGAAGTAAAACCGGTAGTTTCTGGGAATTTAACTGATTTATTGAATGTTTTGATTAATGAAATCAAGAGTCAATCGGAAGAAATTAAAGCTCAGGCTGCCAAGGAAGAAGCTCAATCTGAAAAAATTGAACGGAAGCTAGACAATCAGAACAAAGCTATTAATGTTGTTAACAACAATGTTGGAGCTATTAACACAAAAGTTGATAAAATCAAAGAAGATATTGTTGTAATTAATACCGAAATTGGTAATCTTAAACAGGAAATGATAGGCGTTCAGGCGGAAATTGCGAGCATAAACACTCGTTTTAATTCCGAAATTAGCAGAATCGAGAAAAGTGTAGGAGAAGCAGTTGCTCCGATCATCGAGAATAAGGTGACGGAACAAATTCAATTAGTGAAAAAAGAGGATCAAAAGAAGGTGGAAACTTTAAAGGCTTTAGTAACCGAAGTAGATACCAAAGTGACGAAGCAGGCTAATACCTGCGAAGAGAAAAAAAGGAAAGTAGAAACGCTTGCGACAACCACTTGCCAAGTAATTACGAGAGTGTCGGAATTATAAAAGAAATTTGACGAACAACAGAGCTATGTGCCAATCTGTGCACATAGTTCGGAATTGTTGACGAAAGAGGAGTGGTTCGAACCCTTGAAAAAAGGCTGTATACACGCGACGGATTTTATTAAAAATTGTGAAAGAGTTTTACCTAGATCATGGACAAATGAGAGAAAAATTAATGCGGTTATTGACGTGTTGGCTGGTGATGCCAAGCGTTGGGGCTTAAACCTCAACATTACGAACCTGACTTTTGACGAGTTTAAAAATTTGTTTCTGGCTGAATACTGGTCAGAGCAAAAACAACAAAGTGTCTGGCGCGAATTTGTCGTAACGAGGCCTTTCGATGCGAATTGGCGCGGCTCGATGAAGGAGTTTTGTGAGGGCTGGATCCGCAAGTTGGAATATTTGCGTGATCGCCGCACGGAATCCGAAATAGTCTGGGAACTCTGCAGGAATATTCCAGATGATACAAAACACTACATAGGAAGCAATTACAGGACAATCAATGAGTTCCTGGAAAGAGTTGAGGACGAGGACAATTGGCGCAATAATAGCGAAAGTGATAGACGCCGTGGTAACAACAACGGGTACCACAGCAACCACAACAACGATAACTATGGGAATAATGCATACCGCAATCCTGGCAGCAATAACAATAGAGGTTCGGGCCGTAATGACAATCGGTACACTACAAATAATAACAGGAATGTCGGAAACCAGTATCATATTAGCGTGATACGGGCTTCGCAGAATAGTAATAACGCCAGAGGGTGTGATCAGCCGCCTCAGTAGCATCCGGGGAGCATATCTGCTGGGACAAGACAGGGAAACCATTAGCCGCACCGGTGAGGGGCCGACCGGGCGTGGAGAAATTTTGGAGGCCCAATAACAGTAGAAAACCGAGGTGTCGTCGTTATGAAAATTCCGTATGGAATAATCAACGGCGGGAGAGTGTGCCAGTGTTAGGAGAAAGGAGTGCGCCCACAAGTAGTAGATCAGTTGTAGACAGGGCAGTAGAAAATACATTCACTGTCAGTGAGAACAATGTAAGTAGTGTTCCGGAAATCGATTATAAAGTGGCAGCTGTAACACCCACAGCGGAACTGGAGATTGAGTTTAAGAATGATTCGCAAGTGTTGAGAGAAGATCAGATGTCGGATAACACGTCCGTCGTCGAGCGAGGGTATGCAGAGAGGGATGAGGTCTGGTTAAGGCAGTTCGGTCGCTTATACGACGAACTAAGAGATTATAGGGGCCTGTACGGGAGAAGTGTTTATGGGGAAGGCGGGCAGGATTTGCCGCGTCCCGTCCCGCAGGAAGATAGTGTTAGCGAAGTGATAGAAAGTTCTGGCTGTAACCGGCAGACTTTACCAGAAATAGTTGATGTTAATGGGGAGCACGAGCAAGATTCGTCGTGTTTCGTCCCGCAGGAGTTGGATGTTAAAGTAGTAACGGAAAGTTCTGGCCCTAACCGGCAGACCTTACCGAAAGTTACAGTGGGAGAAGTAGCCGACCCATCCGACGCAAACCTCCAGTTTAAACATTGTGAGAGTATTAAGGAGAAAGATTACGAAAAATTTTAGTGATAGCCGGACACGACTGGTAGAAAAGCACGTAGATTACAGCGTGTATAAGGTAAGAGCTGACGTTATACGGTCAGACGGTAGCAGTGTGGGTTGCGCAGATCCAGAGGAAGTAATTGCAGATACTACTGGGCATATTCCTCCAGGTAGATTAGCAGATGAGATCAATCTGACCAAAGAGGAATCAACTAAGGTGACAATTAGTGAATTGATAGCAAAGCAACACTCACTAGTTGACGAGTTAAAGGAAAAGGTTTCGGCATTGGAGGCGAAGCTACAGACTAAGCCTCAGGACAAACGTGTTGAAATTAACACTGTATGTGAACAGAGGCTGAAAAAGCCGCCAGATAAGCCGGATTTAGGATCAAAACCGGATGGTTTTTTCTGGAATGACCTGGATATAGATGAGGATTTACTGTGGGAAAATAAAGAAACAGTCGAGGACAAGTGTAGACAGATAGTGGTGTCTGTTAATATGCACGATCTACAACTAAACGTGTTGATTGACACCGGTGCAGAATTGAGTGCTGTATCTGGGAAAATGTTTGAGTTACTGAAAGACAGATCTGGCATCGTAGTCATGACGGTAACAGGAGTGAAAATTATCGGTGCTACTGGGAAGGCCAGTAAACCGGTCACAGAACAGATTTTTGTCAACTTCGAGATATGTGGGGCACGATTTGAACAAGAGTTTGTCGTCGTGCCAGACTTAACTACGGAAGTAATTATCGGGTTAGATTGGCTATTAAAGTACCGTGCAGTGATTAATTGCGAAAGCAAATCTTTGACATGTACGTCACAAGATAAAACAATAGTAGTTACTCTTGACGAGGCAGGAGACGGTGTGCATAGGCAATACCAGCCTATACACATTGTTAACTGGCCGGATGGTATTGACGTTGTAACTAACCGGTTACTACGAGTTATTCCTTATCATTGGGAATGGAAATACTTATTGCTTATGAAATCAACGTGAGAAGAATAGGGTCGCCACCGACTCAGACCATACAACTAATCAAAGATTTGGTCGAGTCGGAAAATAAATTAATTTGATCACAGACCAAAAACTCACAAACATGCATACGTTGTTATGTCGCTCATAGGGGATACGATGTAATTAATAGTGTTCCCCGTGCACTGTTCACGACAATCAAACATTTAAAATAAAATAGCACATGCAAGAACACTGTGCAGAAGATCAGCTCCCAGCAACACATCTGAAAATAAGACTTAATCTACAGCATTTGTTATAAAATACAAGGGGAGATTAATCACTGGACCTGTGCATAAGGAAACGCATTGGATGTGCTAACGGGAAAGCTACGAGGTTAGTGGCTTAGGCGCAAAAACGTAATCTCGGAACACAAGAGAAAATTGTAGATAAAATCATTTATTCCTAAGATAAGCATGTGAGGCATGTACACGATTCCTGATAACACGTGGTTTGTGGAGACACAATTTCTAGGTGTAGTGCCAAATTCCAACAATATCACATCACACAATCATGTTAACATTATCTAAAACAAACATGCGATCGGACAGTTAGTGATGCCGGTAGCCCAACAACTATAATGTTCTACCACGTGGTTGGCTCCCCACGGACGAAAGACACATAAAGCAAGGAAAATTTACGATAAGGCAAGGCTCTAAATATTTAGAAAGGTGAAAGCTTATGCAGGCACAGCTGAAGGCAAACAGACATTCATACAGAAGCGAGTGCCCACTTCTTATCGACACCTTTGTGTGGCGCTCTTCCGGCGGATCCAAGTCTGTTACAGAAATTTGCTAAAAGAAAAATCTGCCAAAGTTTTGCATTCCTTGCTGCGACAAGGCAAAGCAATCTTCCAGATTTGAAAAGCGAGACCAAAGGCTAACAGCTCTCCCCTCGCCAAGTAACAACGCGCCACGCGGTCATTCTAACTCACCCTTCTTCGACTGGAGCACAGCTGTGGACGCCTCCCGTACCGGCGGCAGACTGCCTCCCGCTTCTCCAGCCTCTTCCACGCTCCGCGTGGACCGGAAAACCCCAAGATGCCATTTCCGCCACTAACCTAACGCAGGTGGATTTCTCACAAGTAGCGGAAACCTCTTTGCCGACTTGACCACTACGAGAGTTGGCTATTCTGTACAACTGCTGCTGAATCTGTACTTTCTGCAGCAGACTACGCCACCGTCTAGCAACGTGACACACAACCACATTCATTTAATCACACTACTATGAGAGTAAAGAGAATAGAGAAACGAGGAAAAGAAAGAGAAATGGTAATGAAAATGGGCTACCGGACTAATGAAAGGTGGCTACAGTACCCTTTCATCACCCCAAACATCCCGGAGAAGACTGTGCCGCGAATTTTCTCGCCATTCTAGGAGATTCGCCAACAGTCTTCGAAACAAACATACCCTAACGAGCAACAATTGCAACAGGCAAACAGCAGCACAAAAGAATTGATTGATCTCTTAGATCCAAATGAGTTTTATCTGACCTTATTCAATAATTGTGACCTCATGCGGTCCGCAAGGCTAACAAAACAAATTAAATTGTGATACTGTACGCAAACATCATGTCATCTGAGCTACTACGACAACAAACATGAGATATTATCTTAAAATTGCTTAAACCTATTATCAAAAGTTAACACAGAGACATAGATGAACAGGTACACAATATATATATATATATATATATATATATATATATATATATATATATATAAACAAGTTCAATGATGCAAAATCATTATCACGAACCAAAGCAGTATCAGCTGGTGCTGACATAAATAAAAACATGTAAGTGAAAGTGCAAAATACAATTTTTACAACAAATACAGTGATACAAAATCATTAATGAACCCAGTGGAATGACAACTGGTAAATAACCACCTATGGAAAATAAGACATGACTACAAAAACACACCCAGAAACCAGCTCGTTGACACGCTGTCATTTTGCAGTTTCGTCACATGGTATTTTCACTGGGTATTCTCTTTAGGTTCTGGGGTGGGCGTCTCTTCTAAAGGCGACTTGGAGGATAAGCTACTAGGGGATCACAACACTGAACTGGGGAGTTCGCAGCGGCGTTGATTGTAACGTCCGTTGTAACCCAGTTTGTTCGTCCTAGACAGCACCCCGCGACGTTGCCTCGTGCCCGTTTCCACCCTCTGCGTCCATATTGTGGGATGGTTCGGCGTTGCAGATTTGCAGGACATCGCCACTTGTGGGCCCTGCCTCATCATCGAGAAGGCGGCTTGGCGGTCGTCGTCCGTGTGTTGTGGAGGAATGTGTTTTGCCGTCACACGCCCCCGTCTCCTGTCGTGACAATGGGGAGACACGCGCTCTTCTGCGTCGCATCGAGGTCGACGTAAACTCGTGCGGGTGTCGGGCTTGAGACCCGCTTATCGCCTCTTTGCACCGTCTCAGCTGATGCGTCAGTTGTGGGACCCGTGTCCCTCCGGACAGTGGGCTTTACCTCACCGCAGCGGCCGTGTGGACTAGCGGCGCTCAGGGATCGGCGGCCTCGCCTGGTGTGCGTCATACTTTCCCTTTCGCTTCTCAGATGACTAGCGCATGGGGTGGAACGCCAGCCACCAGCTGGCGCTGTCGTGGTGACACGCCTGCGGGCTCCGGTGTGAGCCTGGGACTGGGGGAAGACCAGCATCCCCTCCCCTCTGATGGGGAAACAGCTGTGACCGCTCGCCGCACCACTGCTTCGCCGTTGATACCAGGGTTCTGCAACGCCTGCCAGTGGACCAAGCCCTGTGCCTTCTGATGCGGAGACTCCCTAGGCGGCCTTGCGCCCACTTAAGAACTGCGCTCACAGAGATCGTTACAAAATATCATGTGTACAGATTACCACAAAATCTTCGGAGTTTCTCACTCCTGATCAATACATGGAATAGTGCCCAAAATTAACTTGACAAAAATGGCCTTCTTAACATTACTAATAAAAAAACAATGAGGAAAATTAAATAACCAATATTCAAACAAACAAAAAAAAAATCCTTTTTATAAAATATAGTTCCAGCATTACATCTGCTGTCATTCATTCAGGGTAGATCTTGTACAAGGTTTGGTCAGGATTTGGATAGGATTTGGCGCCGCTGCTAGCTACAGACACAAAACTCTACCTACTCCTAACTACGCTCTCACACACAATCTACACAGCTCGTACTAGTCACCATCACCATATAGCCCGACTACAATTCCCGCATATAAACAATATATTCCTTTCAACACCAATACCCATGTTGTTGTTCATTGACTGCTCCTCAAAGGTTTGCAGAACATGTTTGCTGATCTGTGAAAAATTTCCGAGACTTATTTTCTATGGACATTGCATAATAAAAGTTATGATTAATGAGACACAGAAGGTTCATTCAAGTCACATCTGGAATGGTAAATGTTTCAACCTATTCATCAGACTAATGCAAAAGATCAGTGGGCATAAAAATGGAAATAAAAATCATCCTATCCTATTAGCAAACACATAAACACTTCCTCCTATAAGTACATAAAAAAATACTGTCAAAAGAAATCCATTGTCCAGGGCCATGAGTACCCAACTTACTGCTATCATAAGATACTCATAATGATTACACACTTACTCGCCACATGTCCCCAGGGGTCCTCACCTACCGTCATGTTATTTTAGCTTGGAGGTAGTCGCATTGATTCTCTATTAAATATCAGGCTACTTGAGTTTATAAGCTGTTTCCATATATGTCTTCTGGGGTTTCACATCCTGGTGTCCTCAACCGTACCTAGTAGTATGTGACGGCAAGTTACACTTTCCAAATATCTTATAAGATGGCATCTCTGAAAATCAAACACTATTAATCTCCCTTCATACACAAGTCCTTCACCTACAAGTCACCAAGTTGCTTCATTAACATCGCAGTACATTTGAAAAATCTCAC
Source organism: Schistocerca piceifrons (assembly GCF_021461385.2). Classification (NCBI taxonomy): domain Eukaryota; kingdom Metazoa; phylum Arthropoda; class Insecta; order Orthoptera; family Acrididae; genus Schistocerca; species Schistocerca piceifrons. The sequence goes on along the minus strand of NC_060144.1, from coordinate 91,738,335 downwards.
TGAATCATGCTCACCTAAGGGGAATAAGAACACGAAAACTGTAATTTATCATCAAGAATTACCTTACGACCATTGACTCGCCACGCCAACACACCCGATACCTTTTTAGTCATCAAAGAACGAAAGCCATCTTACTGTAATAGGAAACGCTTCATATGAGCCTCATAATCATTCACATTCAGATGTTTTGAAGCTGCACAACACTACTCCTTTCTGCTGACAAGAAGAAATAACTACACACATATTGGGGGACCCTTTACAATACACAGAAAATATACACTTTAATTTTAATCACACCAGAGTGAATCAAAACATTGGAAAATATGCACTGTAATTTTACTCACGAAAGAATGAATGCAAGAAAAACATATGGGCAATACGTCATTCCGACCTCCGAGGGGCAAGATCTTCTGCTTCTTATTCAATGTAAGGTTTTCCGTTGGAGATGTGGTGCAGGCCCCTCGACTTTCGAGAGCGGAGTGTTTCTACTTCAAACGCATTCGGATGTGGAATCCGCTTGATTCTGTATGGCCCGTTGAATAAGAAGAAGAACTTCTTTGACAACCCAGCCCGTTTATTAGAGAGCTTGTGCGAGCGTGCGAGTACTTCCTGGCCTACGTGAAAAGTTATATTCCGCACCTTCTTTTTGTAGGTTCTTATCCGAGCCTCGGCGGCACTCTTTATATTTTTCAGGGCAAGCTCCACAATTGCAGATCTTCGTAACCTGGGTTCTGCTGGCCAGAGAACCACCTCTTTTATTTTACTCGGAGGCTCCTTGTTTTTCAGGACCAGAATCGGTGGCAACATCGTCGAGGCATTTGGCAACTCATTTAATATGTTCTGGAAACCGGCTAGTTTCGTGTCCCACGTCCGGTGGTCACGGTGGCAGTATAACCTACACAATTTTCCAATCTCCTTCATCCACCTTTCACAAGGATTTGCTGAAGGGCAGAAAAGGGAGATAAAGATCGGTTTCACTCGCTTTCTCCGAAGCATATGCTCCCAGTGACGTGACCAGAATTGCGGCCCGTTGTCCGAAATCACACGCTTCACAGTGCCAACCTCCCGTAAGAAGTGATTTGCGAACGCGGCAGCTACTGCCTTCCCGGCGGCCCTACACAGCGGGGTGACGCAGACGAATTTTGATGTCAGCTCTACTGCCACAAATATGTACGCAAATCCGTTCCTAGAACGCACTAGCGGACAGAATAGATCTACTGCTGCGAGATCCCTGAGTTTATTGGGAACGATCGGGTGCACTGGTGCGGCAAACGACACAGTGGGCGGCTTGGCTTGCTGACAGGGCTTGCATACCCTAATTACTTTACGTATACGCCGAAGCATATTATTAAAGTAACAGGTTTCCCGCAGCTTTTCCAAGCATTTCCTCGCACCAAAGTGACCGTAGCTCAAATGCACGTACCACACGAGCTTGTTCACCAGTTCCTCCGGAATCGCTAACAGCCACCTGGAGTCATCCAGAGCTCGCCTCTTAAATAGGATGCCATTCCGGATAATATAATACTGCCTGATGGCCGTGTGGGATTTATCATGCCATTTCTCTTTGATGTCACGCAAGACTTCGTCCTTGTCTTGTTCCGCCCCGATATTGCCTAGTGACGTAGTGACATAATTCTCGAATGCCACATTTTGAAGGTATAACACACTGAAATTGTTTTCATCAATAGCGTTATCCTCAGCATGGGTGAGCCCGATAGGCATCCGAGATAGAGCATCAGCAATGATGTTCTTGTGCCCCGGAATGTACTCTATCGTGAAGTGGTATTCCTGGAGGAACACCGTCCACCGTCCGAGTCTACCGTGATTGATTTTGGAGCTCATTAGGAATTGTAGTGCTCGGTGGTCGCTGTACACCCTGGTCGTGCGCCCGAACAAACAGTAACGGAATTTCTTGAACGCCCAGACAATCGCCAGGGCTTCAAGCTCCGTGACAGAGTAGTTCCGTATCGAGAAGAAGGCGCGCCAACATCCAGCATCTGCAACAGCGACGGCCGACAATGAGTGACTGTCGCCACCTCCTTGATCGACGGCTTCAAACCTTCAACCAACCAACAAGGAAGACTGGTAGCACGTAAAGTTTTATAACTGTATGGCAGACCTCAGCTTTTAAAACTGTTGCATCACAAAATTACAGCAACTTAGCATGAACCTTTGTTGCTCATTGTCCCAATTGGATTACCAAGCAGGGTCCCTTCCTTTTGCGGAATGAACCCGAGTGTCGTTGAAATTCAAACGCCAGCATTAAAGTAATATCATTCGATTTCACTGCTCATATTTCAAAGTTCAGTTAAGGTATACATAGCTGGCTAAAATATTTAGATTAGACAAGCACGAATTAAGAGTGCGAGTTTTGTTACCGCTAACTTAGCTTACCTGTGACTGCAGCTCAGCTTGGTATGTACTAAATTTTACTATTGTTAATTGTTCAGAATCATTTAATTCAAGTTCAAAGTTAAATCTCTTATTTCTAAATTGAGTAGATTCAAGTAGCTTTTGAAATGATTGTTGAGGTAGCCCAAGACTAACTGTATTTTACTGAATTTCGATGTGGTTCAGAAACAAAATTCACTATTAATTTCAGTCACTAAATTAAGTTTCAGTTTTCCGATTTTATTAATTCTTTTGCTAAATTAAGTCAGAGTGTATTGGAATTTATTACCTCTGACAAACATTCAGTTTTCACACAACACGTGTCAACCTTCAGTTGCCATGCTTTTAGTGCTAGTTGTATGTGCATTAATCTTTCATTTTCAGTTCTTATAGTAGTTGTCCATAGGACTGGCGACCGTAATTTTCCCCAAATCTCAAACATCTAATTAACGCCAATTAATTGTTAACATAACGACTGCACATTTACTTTCTTTATTAATTTTACCCTTTTCTCAAAATTAATTTCCTCCAATTTTAATTGCATTTTTCCTTTCATTTAGATGTAACCCTTTCCTCCATCTTTACCCACAAATTAACTTCGGTAACGATTGCTTTTTCCCAAATTTCCATTAGGTGCATGCGGTTTAATTTTTCACTCTCATTAAGATCGATAAGTGAGGCGGAGGTTACAACTGGAACAAGAATAATTAAACTGGAACTGAACTTTATACTCGTAAGTAATCTTACGTAAGAAAATTATTGGCTTCATGATGTAGGAACAGTACCTAATGCACACTTTCAAGTACTTCACATCACATGTGTCACAGTAGTCAGATAACACTGGACAACAATTTTGAAGTGAAAGTGTGTAAATTCCATGGTTTTGAGTTAGTTATGTTTATTTCAGGATAAAATGTTACAAAATCATCATCTTTATAAATATTTATCTCTAGTTTTTTTAAAAACGTAATCTACATTTTTTGTATAAAAAAGTCGCTAACTAAATATGTATTCGTGTTCCAAGATTCAGCATGACAAATTTTAAGTGAATAATTACTTTAATTATGTTATGTGTTATGCATTGATAAATTTTAGTGCCATTTTGGAAGTACAAAAGCTAAATATTAAGAAGAAATGAAGATAATATCACATGAACTAAAATACTTTGTACCAGAACTATGTAAACACAAAAGACATAATATCAATTAACTGCTAACAAATAGATATAAGGAATTACATATGTTAAATGTCCATATGTACAATATATAGAATTACATATTTTGTTCAGAGATAAATTCATAAGATGATCGTTTTCGCTTGGCTTGATGTTTATGCATGCACTCGGGAACATCCCTTACGACTGTCCAGCAGTAATCTGCTAAAATAGTAGAGCTCCAGTTTCCAGCATACCTCTTCTCAAATGTGGCAATATCTTGATGAAATCGCTCCCCATGCTCATCACTTATTGCACCACAATCTTTGGGGAAGAAGTCAAGATGACTATGTAAGAAATGCATTTCCAATGACATGTTGCAACCAAGTTTTTCATAAGATGGCGACATGTTATCCACAATCTCCTTGTAATTTATTGCGCGTTTTTCCGCTAAGAACTGTAAACAGACTGTCTTAAGACAATCCCATGCCAACTTCTCATCACACTGTATGATTCCATCAAAAATATAGTCTCCAAAAAGCTCTCGAATTTGTGGGCCTACAAAGATGCCCCTCTTTATTTTGGCATCACGTAAGTGAGGGAATTTTTGCCTTAAGTACTTAAATACATTACCATCTTTGTTCATTCCCTTAAGGAAATTTTTAATGAGATGGGAGCAGAATCTTTTTAAGGTCTACTAGAAGTCCACTCTTAATGTTCTTTATACCTGGTTGGAGAGATTTTCTGGTGGGCCATTCATGTTTACTGAATGAGATGCACCAACTCCGCTGTCCCATTCACAGTGAAAGCAGCAATATAAGTGCATACCTAATAGCAGTGCAACCACTTCAAGTCACCACAAATCTACCATTGAGAGTCATTATACTTTATGGCCACTAGTAAAATTTTCATTTTTTGGTATGACTCTTTTTTATGCACACTATGCCCAACTGGAAGCTTATTACCAGTATGTAAAAGCACTCCTTTTAAGCGCAACTTTGAAGAATCAAGAGTCTCCACTCATCAGGGTTTTAATTTATTCAGAGAAGCTTCATTACACTATTTATGTCTACACATGCCACAAGATTATCTTGCATGTTAAAGAAAGGAGCGAATTGTTGTTCTCTTCTGCATTAGAATGAAACATTTACATTGCTTTATAGAAAATTGCGCTGCTGCAGTCTCGATGCTAAAATCTCATCCTGAGCTTTAGAATGCTCCAGATCTCTAATGGGACTACTTAACTCGTTTTGAGACATTTTTGTGGACCATTGGTTGATGATATATTTGGAAGAAACACTGGATCTTGTGATGTGCATGGTTCAGACATTGAGAATACCCATCAGAAGCAATCTCGTACTCCATCGGTGGGTCAGGTATTGGCAATCCTTCCCGATGTGAACTGGTGGTATGGCAGATGGAATGTTACGATAGATCACTGTCCGGTTCTTCTTCTTAGATATTCCCTTCTTGATAGGAGGAACCATACAAAAGTATCAGTCACTTACACGGTTAGTTGGCTCACGCCAGATCATGGGCAGTGCAAAGGGCATTGAACGTCCTTTCCCGTCCATCCAATTCCTGAGGTTGCTTGCACAAGTGTTGCAGATCACGTTCACAGCCCAGGGGTGATCCTGATCACCAATTTAGCACGCAAAATAACAACTGTAAATTTTTTAATCAATCAAGTTATTTGCTGTTTTTGTGAAGCAAATGTCACTTCTCCACACACATAGCAAAATGTATCAGCACTGTTTACACAAACTCGTGGCATTTTTGTTCACTTCAATAGCAGTCAACTTGAACAACTGATAGTTCACCTCGAAACAAATGTGCAAAAATTATTACATGCATTAATAAAGCTGTAGTTGAAGAGGAGGGAGACAAAAAGGTCACTGAAATTGCTATCAAAATGTTTGTATCTAAAATATTGCTCACAATTAAGACCAGAGACAATAATATAATCCATTGTTACTGTGACTTTGGAAAACTATTAGAATATTTTATTTGAAACTTAACATAAAATCTGTATACAAATATCTCGCCATAGTAAAACAGTGTAAAATGAAAACTAGCGCTAATTTTGAATTTTCTTTGTGACATTCGCGATCAGCACGTTAGAAATGATAGGAATTGGCTATTTTCATTCAATTTACATTTACATTGCTGCACAGTGTAATAATCAAATAGCAAACACATACAACACATCATACTTATTTTCAAAGATCAATTGAAGTAAGATTGTTTACTGGCTGTGGACAGAAACGTTTTGTTACGTTACTCACCGTAATACTAACTGTCGTAATTGTAGCAAGCAAAAAGAATGTTTGGATTTAGCAGTTACTTTGATATTTCTGTGTGATAAAAGTTACATACTATGCCAGAAGTTATAACTTAGAACTGTGCTCTGACAATTAAATTCAGTGGCCAAATTATGTAAAGTTTTACTACCAGTTTTTTTTATTATGAAAGTTACTCTGTTTTTAGCAAATGAATTAATACTGGCTTTTGAATCATTCTATTTCTGACTTTATTCATACTACAACCAAAGATTTCATTATTACGTAATTGTCCAAAAGTTGGAAAAATTATGTTTTGACAATCTAATAAATTAATGTTCATTTCAATTGCAGTTCATTTTCTGATTATCTCAGTTTATACAAAGGTGTAGGATGGATAGTACTTGGATAATTACTTAGGAAAGTTATTTACGTTACAATATGCAAGAAAACAACGTTATTCAAGCAATAAAATTCCAACTACGCTTGTCAGTCTATTACACTAGTTATAAAAAGTCTAGATCTTACTTTACTTCATGATGCCATTGGTTTGTCGAGTGGCTTCATTCAGCAGTAAACAGGGCACAGGTTGATCTTCTTGCTATACCATAGCCAGTAACAAGAGCCCACAGTAGTCTTGATGTTATGTGAATTACTCTTGCTGCATTTGTACTGTGCCCAAAAAATGCTATAGCTTGCCCATATTAAACATCAGACATTTGCATAGCCACACTGACGAATACACACAACCAACGACACCAATCGTCTCCTCGCGACTCCCAGCTGCTACTACTTTTGGCGCACTCGCACGCCCAGCGATAATGCACTTACAATTTATTGCACTCTTTGACAATAGCTTTTCCCTGAGTAGGCTAGCGTGTCTACTTACAAAATGTTAACATTCCATGCATATTCTCTTTCTTAAATAACAAATGGCATTTATAACTTGACAACATATTTATAATAATAATATTCAGCACAACTAATAAAGCAAACTTTTCAAAACACGTAAATTGTATGATCATTCACAGAGTAGTGGTGTTACAACCCTATACGCCATGTTTCAGCATGATAATGCACGACCACATGTTGCTGCACGATCACATGACTTTTTGGTGTCACAGGTTTTCAGCCTTTTTCCCTGAGCTGCCAGATCACCACGTTTCTCACCAAACGAAAATGTGTGGGATGTGGTGAAACGACGGGTGCAGTGCTGTGACCCAATTCCAACCAGCGCCGATGAACTTTAGAACGAGGTGAATGCAGCATGGATGGCTGTATCACAGGAAGCCATTAGCAGGCACCTTATTAGTTGGAATGTCCCCTTTGAACAATTATACAAGACTGTGCTTAAACTGACACACAATATTTTTTTTAGCGCAATGCAATCTGACTTTCAGAAATCCCTACATAGGAATGGCCCTGACTAACATTAACCTATACCTTTCACAAATCACTTACCTCACAAAAATCTTCATTACTCAAGCTACTGCAATACAGCGAGCGCCACTACTACCAGCTAAATAAAAGATTCAAACTACTGAAGGCACTTACTACTGATATGCATAGTTAGCAAATGAAAGATTTTGATAGAGAACAAACAATGTATTTACCTCAATAGTCATAATATATATAGCAGTTCATGACATCCAGTCTTACAAATTTCAAAACTCCGCCATCTCTCCCCCCACATCCACCACTGCTGGCGGCTCACCTCCAACTGCGCAATGCTACGCGCTGTTAACATCCAGCTGCCCAACACTACAATGGCAGATATTCCACCAACAATGCAAACCAGCCACAGACTGCACACAGCACATACGGAGCGCTACGTGGCGTTACCACTATAAAAACTTAAACAGCCTACTTACATAGCCCCCATGCTCTCCACAAAAAATTTTACAAATTGTTTTGGGCAGTGGCCAATACAGATTTGAAAAAATTTTTCATAATTACAGTAACAAAGAAATCAAATGCACACACTTATTGATACAATGTTGGTCAAAAGCTAAAATTTTCTCACAGTCCATAAAGACAGTCCTGATCGTTCATCACACTAAAATAGCAGTGTTTCTCTCAAAGTCTGAACAGTAGAAGAAAATGCACACGGAAGTAGTGGATTTCCATGCAGTCTTGAAGAAGTAGTGTTGTCCTTCCAACGAAAAGACAGTGCTGACTCTTGACATGCAGACAGGTAATGGGCCACAACAGAGCAAACCCACCGCAGAGTCAGTCGAAGTTTTGAAGAATATTGGTAGGTAGGTCATCACAGAGTAGACTCACTGTAGTCCTTGTAGAGATGGCCAGCAGCCATCTGCTGCGACTGTGCAGGTGCACAATCACCATCGAAGAGTCTTGTGGAGAATATTGCAAGTCCATAAACCACCACTTGTGCACTCACACAGTTTTTGGAATTGTCCTTAGAGCCAGCAATGCTGTTATCCAGTCCCTTGCTGAATTATTAACACACGTGCAAACACTAACAGTCCCTACTTCTCACATATTGTCCATATACTATGACCAACAGAAACGTTTGCAGTGAAATGTAACTTACAAGTTACTTAATTTGATGAACTGGTGTCAATTACAATTTTATAACATAAGAATACAATAACAAAGGTATAAAATACATCATTAAAGAACATAACAATACAGATAATATTTGTAGTACAGGCTTCACAAAAGAATCGAAATAACATATACATCAGTGTTACGTGAATTATGACATAAGTTCATACATAAAAGATCAGAATAACTTTCGAAACATCAACTTCACACATGAGCATTAAAACAAAACAGAATAAATAATGTCTAAACATCTTTACAAAGTAAATAACATAGCATTTGAAAAATTTTACAACATAAATCTTACTAGCTAAACACATAAAGACAGGAAAAACACAAATATACAAGAGTACACAAACACATAGCATAATAACACAAGAGGAAAGGGCAGGGTTTGTTTTCAGTGTAACATTTGGTACTGCAGTCCAACCTAAAACTTCATTCCATAGATCTTTCGTCTTATTTCAACATTTGTTTCCACCAAAAAAATCCTATCGAAGCATGCTTTCTGTATTTATATGTTCACATATTTCTTACCCCATTATTTATTTTCTATTATCTTACCTCATCATTTATTTCCAAGAAAATCCTATGTAAACCTGTTGTCCCTAAACCCTACTTTTTTGCTCATATCCTCTTTCAAAATACTTTTTTGTCCAAACCATTTTCTTATAGCTTCTCAATGCATTTCTTCCAATTCATCACAACTCGTTCTGTCATATAGCCTACCCCATCTTAAGCTAACTTAAATCTACTGAGTTCAGATGCTAAACTAAGGAACGAGGCAATGCAGCAGCACAAAACAATTAACACAAACAGCAATGATAAAAAATACAAATGGCAAAGCAAGCAGCATAAATTAGCAAAGCAAATGCAATATTACAACTAATATAAGGCAATGTGCAGCAAACAAGAAAAATAAATCAGTAGTAAAACTAGATTAACAGAGTAATACAAAGTGAAATTTAATAACACTATGCCTGCCAAACAGCAGCAGCAAATGCAATAACTTATATCTAATCATGAAACAGCTCAAGCAGAAAAAATATTACAGTAAAGATGGCCATGTCTAATACCTATGTCACATCTTAACTCTAGAGTGATGCATCACTGTCACTTGGTCTAGCAGACAAGTTACCAAGTCACTGACAAAAATTATGTATGCAATTCCTGTGAAGTGGAAATGTCTTTTTGTGCTCCCTCATTTTTTTGGAGTACATCCATCATAAAGCTATTTTTTACTGGATCTGTAGGCATAAAATATTTATATTAGTACATATATAAAATTTTATTTTAACCAATGCTGCAGTGCAGCTAGGAACTAGATATTAAACAAAATAGGCAAAGCAAGGCATGAAACGTCATTCACTAGCCATATGGCATTTCATAATGCAGTAAACAATCTTTCAACTAGCAAGACAATAGACATGAAATGTTTCTCATCATTTCATTTCAGTAAATATCATAAATTAATAACTCTATAGTGTAATCATGTTTTCATGTTTGAAGGTGTCGTATTTACGATGCTTTCTACAAAGGAATGTCAATAGCGAGGATAATGGCCTCCCTCTTTTTTTTACCTGTGCCTCTGAAAAGGCACACACTAATGGCTTTTTCTCCAGGCGTCTGACATAGCTGGCCGCTCAAGAGGCATTACGTCAAGGTCACTTGGCTTTCTTACCGAAATATTTACGACACCAGTTTGCACTACTGTGACAGTCTCATATAAAAATTTCACAGTTCGAGAATTTGCGTTGCAAATCTGTAGAAACAAAATCCTATAAATATAACAGTGTCCAAAAAATATTCGTCAGCATTGTGACACATTCATACATTTAGACACATTTCATAACTCTTAAATTATGATTCTTGGTTTCCAACATACTTTTTCACAAGTCAGAGTCCCTAACCACTACTCATTATTCCTTACCTTATTACACATATACATATTCGTCGATACTTCTTCAATATTTCATCATAATAAATACATAGCATAATCAAATTCCTCATATAGCATCAGCTTATTGATCATAAACATACCGCAACAGCGTAATACACATCATCATCATAACATCATAAAACCTCAGCCAAATCTCAAAAAAGGTGTAGCTTTCTGCAATAATGTCAAAACCTAAAAAAATTCTCTGCTCATTTCAATAGTGTCATCTACCTCAAACATACTTTAAAAATCACGCTCCCTTACCAAATACATCATTCAAAGCTCTCATAGTATCACAATGGTTCCAAAAAATATGAACAGTTCACAAAGTACAGACAAAATACAGTTTTATAAGTGTGAAGTTATCCAACTGTGTAATTGTGTAAACATCTGTCACTGACATAGTAAGAAAAACATGTTTGTCTCTCTCAGTTAAATGATCAGATAGCTGTGTAATTTGTGTGTTAGAGAAATATGGTACCGATGTGTAAAGTTGTATAAGCAAATACCATATTAGCTAGGGCTCCTTGTGTTTGCCAGACACATGGTACACAAAGTAACCATGTACCCCCCTGAGGATTAATGTAATTATACCCTCAGGTGTTACAGATTACAGCAATGGAATGAAATGTATCACGGAAAACCTTTGTATCATTGTACTTCAAATACCTTTAAAAATAAATGATTTAAGTGCAAAATTAATCACTCAAATACGTGTCCTGTAGCGCTAAATGTGCGTCTTGTTGTAAGATAATCTCTGTAGAAGTGTCGTAGTTATTGTCCTCCGAACGCTAAGTTCTGCAGAAGCCAACGTACTTACCTCAGGATAAACAAAAGTGAAATGCTTTGCGTATAGATATCTTAGTTATTACGCTTATTGTCGTGATGAAGAAAGTACTGTGCTGTAACGTATTGTTGTGCTATGGAAAAGGCAGTCTCATTGTAGCTATACCACAAAAGTTACTACTAAGATATGTTTTACTTTCCAGAATAATTCAGAAAATCTGTGCAGATATAAAACAGATACAGCGCAAAAGCAATAATATAAATTGTGTCACTCATTAGTAACATTGTGATACAATCGTGTAGCTGTCACATAAACTAACCACGGTGTCATCTGGTATGTCACAGAAAGTACTTTAAATCCAGAATGTATTTTCAAGTAAACCAAAATGTTGCATTAAAATCTCATTACAAGTACTGGTACATGTTCTAAGTATGTCAGCCTTATAGTCGTTACGTAATCGTGCAACTAACAAGCAAGAATGTACACACACAATAACACTGTGTCATCTGTTCACAATAACAATGCATTCGTAATTTCTGTTTAAATAAGTTCTCTTGGTTCTTGACTGGATATTTAACTTCAAACATTGTTGCATGTTAACAGATTCTAAGTCTGACAAAGCATACTAGTAATGAAAAGTGAAAGTTATATGGCAAAGACAAAGTTAAAAAGCAGATTATTTTTCAGTAAACAGTTTTACATGTGAAATGTGGTGCAATCCTTTACTCTTCCTAGTACGCAGAGTTTCAACCTGAACGCAATTATCATGCGGTATACGTCGATAAGGAACACTGGAATTTTTCTCTAGGTTAGCGTCTAAGTTATTTTTCTCAAGCCCAGCCGGCCCACGTGGCTGCCTGCGGTGCGAGTCATTGTCTGTCTCTTTGTTGGCGTGCGTCGTTATTGGGATTAGGAGACCTAACTTCTACAAATTCACCTTGACGAGAAGGCCCTGCCCTGTTTGCAGCTCGCCTGTTCTGATACAATTCAAGTCTGTCGTTACGATTATATCGTCTGTCGTCATATCGGTAGATTCCATAGTTTCTTTCTTGCCGGTCACGTGGTGGGGAATTTCTTCCCGAATCGTAACTGCGAGCTTAACTGTTGCGTCTGAAGTTATTCTGTCACCCTTGATAATAACTGTTTTTGTTCCCATATTGTCTGTTTCTATGGTAATCTCTGTCATATTCATTACTACGGAAATGCGATCTTTCTCTGTAACTATTATTACCCTGCCAGTGGTTGTCATATGGGTGGTGTCTGTTTTGGTCACGATTTGCATTGTAAGAATAGACTTGTCGTGTCCAGTTATTCTTTCTGTCGTCGCGGAATTGTGACGGATGTGACCTGCAGTTGTTGTGCTCCTGTTTTCGCGTTTCGCGATTGTCAGTGTCAATTTCTAATTCTTGTAAGAGTCCCAGAAAAGCTTCAGTGTCGTCATTGCAACGTCCTGGCAAAATAATATTTCTTAAATGTTCAGGCAATTTCATTAAGCAAATGCGGATGAGTTCTGAAGGGCTGTATGGGTTTGAAAGATACTGATTCTTATGCAACATGTCTCCAAATATTTCATAAGACTGGAAAATTCAGATTGTTCGAAACGTTTCATCATTATGATGCTATGTTTTACTCGGTCTTGTGTAGCTTGAGACCAATATGCTGAGAGGAAGGCATGGTAAAATTCTCCTGCACTGTGACAATCGTGAATGACCGATTGCATTCCTACAGCTGGTTCTTTCTCTAAATAGCCACACATAAATTCTAATCTGTGCTCTAATGACCAGTTGGGAGGAAAACAATGAGAGAATTGATGAAGCCATGCTTGTGGATGAATGTCGTTGCCGGAATTCTTAAATGTTTTGAATTTACGTGTAGTAATAAACAGCTTATAGTCAAAATCATCATGTTGGCGAGTCGCATATCGGTCATTGTTACGTCGTGTCGGCGGTTCCATCTCAAAATTCGGTGTACCTCGCCAATTTCTTTCATAATTTTCGGAGCGTCCTGTGTTACTATTTTGTGGTTGTTCCGTATTTCTATGTCCCTCTTCCCATACTGGAGCGCGAGTGTCCTCTGAAATATGTAATTCTTGTATTACTTGTGCCAACTGATCTTGTACTTCCCAAATTTCTCTTTTATACTGTGTATTGATTTGATTTTGATTTTTTTTGAATTTTCTAATTTGTTCATACTCTTCAGTGTCTGTGAAGGCTACAGGTCTTGTGTCATTCAGATCATCATCTACCTTTGTAGATAAGTTAGTGAACTGATCTGAAAGTTCGGCTACTTTATCCGTTAGTGAAATTATTTCCTCTGTGTGTTTTTCTGAACCAAGTTTCAGAGTGTCCATTTGTGTTGAAATCGTATCTACTGTGTCTTTTAAGTTTTCCTGAGTTTTTGCAAGCTGCATAACTGAATCGGTAGATGCGGCTGAGTCAATTTTAGCTTGCAAGATGTCGTGATTTTCATGAACAATAGTTTGCAGTTCCTTTATGGCTGCTTCGTGATTCTGTAATGCATTTTCATGACGCGAAAAAATAGGTTGGAAATGCTCACAAATTTGTGTTTTTACTTTGTTACAGACTTTTTGACGTTTCGATTCGATTTTATGTAACTCAGTAGTTAAATCTTCACGTGTTTGTTGAAGCGTGGTGTGAAGATTTTGTTCCATTGCGTCTAACTTTTGAAGATTTTGTCCCATTTGTTTCTGATTTTGTTCAAGCGTTGTGTCTAACTTTTGAAGATTTTGTTCCATTGTGTCTAACTTTTGTAGCCTTTGTCCCATTTGTTGCATTAACTGTAATAACAATGCACTGGTGTCTCAAACATGTTCCTCAGTGCTTTTCGGCAGTGAAGTTGCACCAGCAACATTCACATTTTGACAAGCAGAAAATGTGTCTTGACTTATTTGAGAAAACGGTGAGGACCCACAACCTGAATCTACAGTATTTGCAAGATTGTGTCCTGTCATTTCGGATTCCTGAGGCGAACTGTTGCTGACCGATCGATCGATAATGCTTCCCTGTTCACTAATTGTTTCACTGTCTACACCATTATTTGACGCCCACTCCATTTCCCTATGCACAGTTACCAAATTACTACTTTGAATGTCTGTTAATTCATTACACAGTGGTGTTGGTAAGCTACGCTCGTCGTCATTATTATTTCTCAGTTTACTTTGGAGCCTAGTGTTAGGTTTTTCACACGCCATTATTGTCACAATATTTCACACGATAACACAGAAAAGCACAATTTGAAGACCAAAAATATGAGAACACATTAACATAGCGCTGAAAATAATATCTAGTTAACTGCAAGCGCAGCTGCGAAATACTTGTGCAAATCTACATGCATGCCACAACTGTTTTACTGTACAACAGTGAAAGACTGCAACTACAGGGGAGATTATCTCTACAATTACGCGCTAGCAATAAACAATAGCTACACTAATTACACAAACTACAAGAAAAAAATCAGAAGATTCCAGTGAGGTATCCTCGGCTAAGGGTCGACGTATGAAACGTCCCCTTAGAAAAATTAAACATGACTGTGCTTAAACTGATACACAATATTTTTTTTAGCGCAACGCAATCTGACTTTCAGAAATCCCTACAAAAGAATGGCCCTGACTAACATTAATCTATACCTTTCACAAATCACTTACCTCACAAAAATCTTCGTTACTCGGGCTACTGCAATAGAGCGAGCGCCACTACTGCCAGCTAAATAAAAGATTCAAACTACTGAAGGCACTAACTACTGATATGCATAGTTAGCAAATGAAAGATTTTGATAGAGAACAAACAATGTATTTACCTTAATAGTCATAATATATATAGCAGTTCATGACATCCAGTCCTACAAATTTCAAAACTCCGCCATCTCTCTTCCCACATCCAACACTGCTGGCGGCTCACCTCCAACTGCGCAATGCTACACGCTGTTAACATCCAGCTGCCCAACACCACAATGGCAGATATTCCAACAACAATGCAAACCAGCCACAGACTGCGCGCAGCACGTGGCGTTACAAATATAAAAACTTAAACAGCCTACTTTACAACGTGTCGATGCGATCAAGTATGGGTCAAGTTATCAGGGTCCACGGAGGCACGTGTGCCTCCTAGGCAACAGGAAATATGCTGAACAGAGGTGACTGAAACGCTAATCATTTCTGCAGAACATACTAATCCACACGTCCTATGAATGTAAATGTCCTGTTTCTAGTCATTCAACGCGTTTTATTTTTTTCTGATCATGAGTGTATGACTAGACACAGGCAGTTTAATATTTTCTCGATGGACAAAAAGTCCCTTTCACTCTGCTGTCTTCTATGGTTTATTCAATGGAATTTTATCACTCCTGGAATAAAATCCAGAACATAAGCTTTGTGGGAGGATTCATGACGTGACTCTTTGGGTTGCAGAAGCCGACAGTCACATCTGTGATACTCATATGTTTGTAAGCTCTTTGTATGTATCAAAACATGTGGTGCGTGGTAGAAATCATCTCAGTGACAAATCTTAAGGATTCAGTGAGAACAATTTACGTGTGCAAGAATAAGAATGCAGTGGAAATGCATTTACATCTGCTGGACAAATTTTATGAAAACAAACACTGGAAACCGACGTTTCACGTAAGTCACATGCAACGAAAATCTGTAACGCAACCATCTGTATGTAGCATGTTTATAATTATGTATTATTTATATTTTAGGACAATTAATCGATAGAAAACACACCACATGTCACAAAGAAAGCATGTAAATCGTCTGAGAATGAATCACAACGATTCGAAACCGGTAGCGGTAGCCTTTGAATAAAGGAACTGAAAGTAAATTTGTGGCTGGTTGCTGTCCTAACACCATCAAACAACAGCCACGGTCTCCATCATGTCATCATATGACAAATTTGCAATAATGATCTAATTCACGAAGATGCATGGCCGGAGCAAAGCACACTCCTACATTATTTAAATAGTGAAATAGAATCACGCACTGAAAATAATCAGGTCGATCGCTCCAGCTGCTGCCACCACAAATGCGAGTAGTGACGCAGATCTAACAACCTGTCCCATTCACAAACTCACAGCCCACAGCTTGGTAATGGGAACGAAAATCGTGACACTCATCGTAACCTTGAGACGACGTGACCAACACCGTGACCAAAGGTAGAAGAGCAGGTGACCATATCGATGGGGCAGTGACTAGCGCACGGGAAGCCGTCAATACAAAGTGCGCATAGTAGAGGTTTCCTCCAACAATCCTGACACTAAATCATCGAACGTACTGAGACTTGCGCGCTCTCTGCTGGCTCGGCCTCAGTAGGTTGTAAGCCACGTATATCAACTTGCATCTACTACGTTATAACGAACATGTGAACACGATGGGTGGATTGTGCCGTGAGCGCAACACCGGTAACGATCAAGCAAAAAACGGTGTGCAAGCGATAGTTCGCACTACAGTAAAAATTTACCTGTAATCGGCATTTTGAACTCAGGTGCGGAGCCAAGTGCTATATCAGCCGTATTAATTAACAACTTAAAACGAGCTTTAAAAAGTGCATACATTAAGAGTTAGTTGATTTAAGACCCTCGGAACTATTAGCTCAAGACTCAAGCCAATAAATACTCCAGGCCCTATTGGAAAACAGGCTCAGGCCTCATTCATCGTTGTCGACCACTTAACAACTAAATATGTTGCAGGAATTGGTTTCTTGGCCATCCTCTCCAAGCGAGAAGGTTGTTAATTGAAGACATAATGTCTGTAAATGAGTCCGCAGTGGCACTTTATTTTCACTAGTTCGTATTGATCACAGAGATTTCTTACACTTTATTACCGGCTTCGGCATACTGCCATCCTCAGATCTGTTACAAAGATAAATATTGTGTAAGCGACAGGTTCAATAAGTTAACGCTAAATCTCTACACGCATAAAATATAAAATTATGAAATGTTTATAGCCACGTATAGAAGCCATACATACGATTAAAATATTCTGATGTAAATCATCGTCAAGTTAAACATGTGAGAACACGGTACGTTGGACATTTTCCCCGCTCGTGGACTGGCGTTGTGTTGTCCTCATTAAAATTTCATCCTCATCACCGGCACGCAAGTCGCCCAGTGTGGCGTCGACTGAAATAAAGACACGCACTCGGCGGCCGAACTTACCCGAATGGAGATTCCTGACCAGCGATGCCATACAATCATTTCATTTTTTTATGGCTCCTTATAATACCCTAATCGAATAATGCTCTGTGTGTAATTTACTTATTTTATTCATGGCAACACTGTATATTTGTACACATCACATAGTATTCCCTTGGGCCTGACAATACATCTGATAAGCTTTTCTAAAAAAACAAGCATAATTAGACAATGGACATACACTGCAAAAGTTAAAATTATAGTTTTACTTCATATTATTATTATTTTTATGCGCTGCAAGAATAGTAGCTGTCTTTTTTTCACATTGACAGTTAACTTTATTTTCAGTCTGACTCCCATATTTAATTTTAGCAGTAATTCACCCAGTATTTGAATAAGGCATAAGGGTTCTTGCCATAACTTTATACATGGCCAATCCGTCTGCAGCAAATCAGACTTCATTTTTTGGCGTAAAGATGAACATTAACTACATATTACCACCAGGATCATTCATGGCTTTTCTTGATTTGTTCATGTTTGTTCTATAGCAAAATTATGTTATCATTGTGAAAGAAACATATTAGCCTATGACACCGATTCATTTACTCCATAACTATTTTCATAACAAAGAAGAAGACTGAGTGACAGTAGAAGACATTATGTGAAAAATAAATAGGTGAGTCAGAGGAAAACATACAGTATGGAAACAGAAGCCATTGAAATAACACTAGCCGGCGCTTCAGTCTCGAACCGTGCGACCACTATGGTCGCAGGTTCGAATACTACGTCACAGACATGGATGTGTGTGATGTCCTTAGGCTTAGTTCTAAGTTCTAGGGGACTGATGACCTCAGATATTAAGTCCCATAGTGCTCAGAGCCATTTGAACCACTTTTGTTGTTGTTGTTGAAATAACACTGCAAAAGCAATGGGGCCCTGGGTTTTCCAGCCCCATGTCACGCAAAGGTCATGTAACCCCCTGAGCATACTACTGTTGGAATGTCTATAATTCACATTCCTCATTTCATTTCTTTCAAATTTTGTCACTGACTCATTAATTGGCTCTAGTTGTATCACATCACAACTGAATATTTCTACTACACGTTGCTTGTAATAACACTTAAATTTTCTTCTCTCTCTTCTTTTTTTGCAACTTTGTGCCTCAACGTATTACTAATAACAGTGGAAACGAAAGTACTTTCTCACAATCAAGTTTCTAAGCTTGTCAAACATTCATAAACCTAAAAATTTTCATGATCATCTGCTTTAAAAGCAGTTGTACTACCATTGTAGCTTGTCATCATGAATTCACAGCTGATAATATACCTACAAACAATTTATGTACACAGTTTTGCCTTTAGTTCAACTCTGCTTTTGATGATTATCTTTCCTCTTTTAAATTTGTAAGCATACTTCTAGGATTTGCTACAGTTTATTGTACATCAGTTTACACACGATAAAATGTTCACACATGTTTCCTGTATGAAGGGAATGTTACTGTCTGACAGAACTGAACTGTCTGAAATTTCATTAACTTTTGTCACAGATGAGGTCATGGATGGCAAAACTGGTTCTACTCGTGTCTTGTTTGCAAAACAAATACTGCAGTCTGCTTCAGTTGTTTGCTCTTCTTTGACAACAGATTAAATTTAAGTGTAGGTATTTTTTATAATATTGCTTAATGCAGTTTTTATTTCTCTTAACTGATCCGTAAGTTATTTATAACTGGAATAAATTGTACTTTCAAAGAGTCCAATTGGAATTAACTGTATTTTCTAAATTCCCCATTTTAAACGTAATGGAGTCGTGATTGAAAAGACTAGTTCTCAAAGAGTTCGAGATGGAATTAACTGTGGATCTTTGCTCCTTCGTTTTGCCAAATATTTCGTTTAACAGAAATTTTTCTTCTTCGCTTTGTGACATTTTGATTTCCTAAATATGCATTCGAAATAGAAAAATGTTAATTTTGATGTTGTACTTATATGTATTCTTCCTTCATCCCATTATTTTGTATCAATCTTCCATTATAATTACTATTTGTAGATTTGTCCGTTCATGGAGGCAATTCACGTAATTCAAGTCTGGATACAGTACTTTCGTTGTCTCTTAGCTGCAGTATTTAATATACAAAATGATATTATTCCTGAATGTCAAAACATGAGTAACACACTGTCTGCAAGAGAGGATCCTGGACTGAGCCTGCAGTCCTAATGGAACCCCATCCTTCCTATAGTTGAAAAATGATTAAATAACTGATGAAATAAAGTTGACACACATTCAGTCGGAAACTTCCAGGGAGAGATCTGATTATAGCTAATTGCAGGACAATAAACCTAGAACTACTTTTGCTAAGACTGTCAATTGTAAAATGGTTGTTCGTTGGCATAGTTGCTTTTGTTGTCATAGCTTGTTCTTCTAAGCAATCAACAGGATACGATGACATCGAGAGATTTCCTGGGACGGTATGATAATGTTCTTCTTACACTCAGTATTTAATCGTAATTCCTTCATTCAATAAATACATCAATAATGTCAACTAGTTGAGTTTTCAGAATGGATGTATTTCAGGAATGAAATGTAATTTCTATTGAATGTGACATCAAATAAAGTAACTCTGCTATATATTCTCCACTTTTAAAAGAACCAGAAGACAGTTTCATTTCGCTTCATGGAACATTAACAATATATCGCACAGTGGTACATTAGAGGTGAGTTATGTTTTGACTTCATCACAACACACAGCCAACTATTACAGCTCAAAGCAAGGTACACATAAACCAAAGAAACATGTACATCGACAGTTCACAGAGTATGATTTGAATCGCTCTTTAATCATGGACAGTATTAATGTAGAATAATTAGGTATATTTTCTTAAGTCTGAAAGTAAGTTTTTGAAAACAAGTCAGAATAAAAGGTAATAAATAACATGACAAGTAAAATATAGATCTCCAGACAAGATTATTAATCAAAAATTTGACATAGAAAAAATAAGCATTGCCAAATCTACCAAATAGAACAGGAGTAGATGATGTTTCGCGATCTATGTTTGACAGTGGCTGTATCGCCCTCTACAGTTTCCCAGGATTATATTGACATAATCTAATTATAGGATGTAAACGTTTATCCACATCACACATATTGCTACACTTTCCACAATGTCTCCTGGACTGACTGGCCAGCCATAACAAAAGTAATTTAGAGGACAAAATACAAAATTAGCTGCTGTTTACAGGAATATCCAAAATAAAGAAGAATTAAAGGTCTGTATGTTTCCCAGATTTAAAAGCTTATCACATTTGATATGTAAGCTTAAAGAGCTCATACATGCACATTGTTTAGAATTTTACGTACACTTTTAGGTATCATATTTATAACATGTATGGAAAAACATTTTTTCTACACTATAAATATGTGTAAATGTATCATTTTTCGATTTTATGTGCGTACTTGCTCTGCAAGTACACTTAATTGATATTCGTTGAGAATTCCAATCAGGTGCACTTATTCCTGTGTCCAGATCCCACAGACTGTCAGCTTCGGATATGCTTTACCCTAGTCAGATGCAATATCTCTACGCAAGGAACTGATATATTGGACAAACGAAAGTGTCGTGAAAAGTTTTGCGATTCAGAAAGTGTGTATTTTGGAATAATGTTGTCAGCTGGCTATGATGATGTGAGATTGGTCATTCTTTATAGATTTAATGCAAATATAATGCAAACAAAGCAGAGATGCGTAACTCATTGTATTAAGAGTTAGTGTATTGCGAAATGTGGATAAAGGTTGCTACCTTTCAATCAAACGTAATGACATCATAAAATGTTATTCGATGCAATAGATTTTTCATCCGTTGTCAGAGATTAATGGAGCATATACACGATTTGCGACACGAAGTTGGAGTATTTTAGTAACGTAGGTGGCGTGTTGTAAGATATTGTTTTAAATAAACGGTGAACAGTGATGCTACCATTGCAAATGTTGCCGTAGCCCTGTGCCAAGCGCCACACTCAAGTTACCATACTTACCCCCAGACACTGCCACGAACGTGTAAATGTGTGCAGTGCTTAATCCGTGATGCCGTATTGGTGGATAGTGGAACACTATGAGGGGTTTAGAAGTGTCGCAATATCACACGGACAAACTTAATGAATGTCACGCACCACCAAGCAAGTAATGTCACGGGGTGTTCTGCTCAAATGGAATATATTGCCGTGAAGATTTAAACCACAGCATGCAGGCATGCCTACGCTCTACCAGTGTGCTGGACACTCAACGTACCCAGTGTGAACGTCACTGACTGGATGATGGTTGGAGACACAACATCATTGTTATAGCTATTCTGCGAAAACCACTTCATAGACATTGGCCGCTGGTGGAATCGGGGAACACAACTGGAGTTAACCACATCAGCGTCAGTTAAGGATTGAGGGTGGTGTACTGAAACACCGAGTGGTAACCATATAATAAATAACATCGTAATGGTAGCTGTAGGTGTTCTATTTTATTACATACATGTGACGTCGCGCGTCACAGGCAACAAGAGCCAGCACAGTGAAGCGAGAAATATTGGCCGGCCCTAGTGGCCGAGCGGTTCTAGGCGCTACAGTCTGGAACCGCGATACCGCTACGGTCGCAGGTTCAAATTCTGCCTTGGGCATGGATGTCTGTGACGTCCTTAGGTTAGTTAGGTTTAAGTAGTTCTAAGTTCTAGGGGACTGATGACCTCAGCAGATAAGTCCCATAGTGCTCAGAGCCATTTGAACCATTTTTTTTTCAACACAACTTTTTCTGTACTTAAATGTATAGTAATGTTCTTTTTATTGTACATCTCTGCAAGGCTAGGACTGTACAGTGTGTTTCAGGAGGAATGGAACATACTTTAGGACGTGATAGTATGGAAGAACTGCAATACAGAATGCCAGATAACATGTCACCAATTTTTATTGAGTACAGAGTTATATCTGAGTTCCATATCTTTCGTTCCGTTTGTTGGCACACCAGTTGCTATGGGCGTATTTATCTAACGTCAGCAGTATAGTGTTGATGTTGACGTTGTGAAGTTGTGCTTTAGTTTACATTGAAGTGTTCACTGTAATCTGTTGGCCAAGTCTATTGCTCTGTAGCATGTAAACACTCCGCATGTTTTTACACATGCTGAGTTTGTCAATATGGTATTTGTGTACGGGTTTTGTAATGCAAACGCTGCTGCTGCTTGTAGAGAATACGGCATATGATTTCCTAACCGCATACTACCAGATTGAAGAGTGTTTACTAGTGTGTTCAATACACTGCATCACACGGGGACGGTGCCCAGCAGACATGTTGCATGTGAACGTGTAAATGAAGAGAATGTGGATCAAGTAAAAGACATTATTCAGACGGCAGAATGTAGTCCTTCAACCAGCGTACGTAGAATTTTTGCACGTATCGGTGTTCTACATACAAAAGTATGGTAGACGTTACGTATGCAGTGGTTCCATCCGTATCATTTACAACTCATTTAACACCTTCGAGCAGGATATGAAGCTAGACTACTGGAGTTTTGTCATCGGATACTTTAAAAATGCCAGGTAGTCCCATTTTTACCCTTCACCGATGAAGCCACTTTCACTCGTGATGGCATGAATAACACTCAAAATTTACCTCAGTGGTCGGAAGAAAACCACATACTATTGTGGAGACATATTTTCAAGAACACTTCTCTGCAAATGTGTGCTGTGGTTCGATAGTCAATAGGATGACTGGGCCTGCTGTGTTCCTACATCGTCTTACAGGACCCCATTATCTACACTTTCATCAGAATGAGCTTCCACCATTATTGTAAGAATACGTGTGTTTGTCCAGCACGGCGGGGCTCCTGCACATTGTAGTCATCAGGTGACACATCATCTACACCTAACATTCCCGGGAAGATGGATCGGTAGATGTCGGTACATTTCTTGGCCACCAAGATCTCTGGACCTTACCCCGTTGAATTTATGCCTTTGAGGTGGATGAAAGGCGAAGTCTACAAAGAAAAAGTAACCAGGAGAGCCGATTTTATCGTTCGGATTATGAGTAGTGCAGCCCTCGCAAAAGAACACAAAAATGACCTCAGAAGAGCTACACGTGGTGTTATGAAGGTAAGTCAACAGCCCATTGAAGTTGGCGGTGGAATTTTTGAAAATCAACTTTGAACGGCGTCATTTCCTTTGCTTTATGTTTTTTGGGTTACATACTAATAGCTGTATCTCTTTACTCACTATAAATCGGACACATGTTTATGGCATTTTTATTGCAATTCGTCTATACAACCACCTCCTAAAATATTTACAATTCCCCCTGAAACTCCCTGGATTCTAATCAAACTCTTTTCAGCTCAAATATTCGATTTTTTTGTACGAGCAGTTTTCTGTTTAATCACTCTCACACTCTGTTTCACAACTGTCAATCCTCGTCTGGCTGTGGACAACCGCCACCACATACCTAGCTGACGACATTGCTGACACAGTGTTGTTGTATTTCCACTCAACAACAAACATTGTCTGCGAAAAACACGTGAAACTTGTATACTAAATGAAAGAAGAGGACAGAAGTATGGTTCTGTAGGGAAACCCGGGGTGTATTCTTCCCCAGGTTTCCTGTCACCAGCAAAAGACTGTAACCTCCAAACCACCTCGCTTAGAAACATTGTATAAGACGATTTTTTTTCCTACGTTACTTGCATTTTTGTAATATGCTTTCCTTATTACCCCTTTCAAACAATTGTTTCTTTAACGTTATGCAGGATTCCAATACACCATACTCTTCCCCAATCTTTTGGCTACAAAACCCTATTTTTCGACAAAATTTCTGCTTAATGCGACAGACTTACGCTACCATACTTGAGGAGCTTGAATGATACCACTCTGCTGGTCGGCGCTGGAGTCAACGCTGCATCAATAACCTACCCATCATCCATGTAATGTTTCCCATGAAGGGCATCCTTCTTCCGGCCAAACACATGGAATAGGAAGGTGAGATATCTGGGCTGTAAGCGAGCGGGGAACCCAGTGGAAACACACGCTAACTGGTGGACAAGTCTTTCAACACTACCAACAGACACGTCCAGTTGCGCAGTGAGGTGTTTGACTGTAATACATTGATCACCTCGAATGAGAGTGACCGCACAATTCAATGCTGCAGCAGTCAAAACTTTTTGTGGCAGGGCGGCACACGTTTGCGTGACCTTGTTGCAATGATGACAGACACCCCGTCCAACGACTTACCGTTCCTTTGTTCACTGCCAGGCAAGCACCTACGAATAACTGCGATGGTCTGGTTTACCGCCAAAAGAAACTCAATGACAGCGCTCTGCTTGAAACACACCTCCGTTACAGACGCCATTTTGAAGGCTACGTAGAGCTACGCCACCAGTCCGATCTTTGTGGAACTACAGAGACTGAAGCGCAAATATTCCACGATATCTCACAACAAACTTCGCATTTTTTTGACTGAAATTGATCGACGAAAAATACATCTTGCACTGCGTATTGAACGCTATTGTATAATTATTGCGTTGTCCCAATGAAAGCAATGAGAATTTCGAAATGGCCAAATAGTAGCTGATTGTGAAAATTAGAGTGGCTTCACACTGATTGGGATAAAGGAGTGATAGTAGTCAAAAAGACGTGCTCTATGAGTGCAGTGAACTTAGTTAAGAACTGAAGGAAATTCACAAACAAATTGAGACTATACCTAAGATAGAATTTGAGTCAACGACTGAGTACGCTGCTCAGTTGGAGTCTGAAAGAAATCAAAAGCTTGAAGCTTGACATGAACAGGAAAAACTGGAACATGAAATTAAAAATTATCTAATGTGTGAAACTTATACAGTCAGTTATTATAGTTTCTCTGCCAGAGAGAGCATACACCCAGTAACATTCAAATAACAGTTTGAGAGAATATTTCCGAAGCAGTGGGATGAGAAGTTAAATAATGTTTGCGTCATTAGCACGTTATGTGAACACGATCGCTATGCGTAACACACAACCAGTTTGTAAGGGGATATATAAATCAAAATTGCTGGAACAGCGAATAAAATAATAGGAGAGATTTATCTGAAAGCTGTAATTTCTGCAGTATTGGCTTCAAAAGATGAAAAGTGTTGTTTTAGGCATATGAAGAAAAAAAAATCTGTGTTCGGCGATCTATTTAAAGGATAAGATCTAATTTCAGTTATAACGATTAAGTGATCAGTATCAGTATGAGGAGTTCTAGTTGGCGCTTTGAAAGTAGACGTCACTGCCAGTGTCAGGTGCTGGATCAGTTAGACTCTACAGGAGATAACTACCTAAATTTAGAATTTCGGTGCAATAGACAAAATGCTCTGCAAAGATAATAGCAGTTACTGCTGCAAAGATTTAACACTGGCCCAAGTAGATGTTCGATGAGGGAAGGTAGAGTGATAGTGTGAAGTATGCAGGATCCTCGTAATCACTAATACAGTCCACCTAGAAGAGGAAGGTGTACATTTGATAGAGGCAGTGGACGAGGAAATGGTGCAGGAGAACAAAGAGATTATCGTAAGCATGATTGTGGAAATTATGAACAGGGTGCTTTATCTCCATGAAACTCAAAGACCATTCTTGTAAGCTCTGTACACATACTGTAAGTATAGATGGATCAAAGTCATTTTCTTATCATACCATAGATAGCACTGAAGCAGGATTTTTGGAGGAGCATGAGAGAGAAGATTCCGCCTACAAATGGTACGTGGACATATTGTTTTGTTTTAAGATGAGTAGGAAGATACAAGAACTACTGATGCAACATATAAGAATAGTCACAGCATGTGGACCTCACGTAAGCTAATAAGAAGACAAGTTCTATTAAATTTCAAGATAAATGCAATAAAGTATGCTGTTTGACAGTACAGATAATTCTCGGCATGAACTGGTTAACCACTGATCATATTAAGATAGAATTTCCCACTGCTGGGCTAAATATAAATCAGAACGCGATAATGGGTGCCCTGAAAGAGTATCAAGCCTCTACAGAAGAGAATAAAAGGGTGAAAGTAAACATAATAAGGAAATAGTTCTTGTGGAAAGCACTAGAAAAACTAGCGAAATTGGTAACTGAATTTCGATGTAGAGTTAATGGGATACACATTGAGATGATCCATCAAAGGACTGTACAAAGGGAAGCATTGGGTCATACAGAGTCAGAAGAATTAAAAGCCACATTATGTGGAATTCTGTGAGGATTATTCACCAGAACAATACTCGGTGAAAAATTATGGATACAAACTTAAGTTTATGCTCCATGCTGCTTCTAGTATACGACCATATTCTATACCAGTCACTAAACGATAACTGATAGGGAAATGAAAACTATGACTGATTGGGGCAATACAAAGGTGGTCCAAAGTAACTATTCAAGTCCGATTGTGGTGTTTGCAAAGAAAAGCTAGATAAGCGTGACTTACACTAGGGGTTAACAAGATCATAGTACCACAAAGAGATCGATCAGAGGAGACACAGGAACTGTACAGAACTGTAATAATACAAGAATAATACCCACCAGGGATTTAACAGCTAGCTTTGATGAGTGCAGGAAATACGCTGTCTTTATCTACGGAGGGAAAAGTGAAAGAGCAAGGATATGAATTCAAGGTATTACAAGTGGCCTTAAAATCTAAAATGCATCCTTCATTTCGATATAAGACAGAGCGTTACAGTCGGCCGCGGTGGTCTCGCGGTTCTAGGCGCGCAGTCCGGAACCGCGCGACTCCTACGGTCGCAGGTTCGAATCCTGCCTCAGGCATAGATGTGTGTGATGTCCTTAGGTTAGTTAGGTTTAAGTAGTTCTAAGTTCTAGGGGACTGAATACCACAGCTGTTAAGTCCCATAGTGCTCAGAGCCATTTGAACGAGAGCGTTACATACAAATTTATAGGTGAAGACAATATATTGGTGGCCACAAAAAGGTTGCATCAGTACTAGCAAACAGCGGAAGAAGTCTTAGTGGCATTTATGGACCAAGAGTATTAGACTAAATCTGAAAAATACCATAGTTTGGGAAATAGGAAATTCGATTTATAGGACACGTTACTTCCGCTTTTCGAACAAGCCCAAATCCTGAGCATGCTGAAGTTAGTTACAAATTTTCTAAACCCAGGGACAGAAAGCAAATAAATGAGTTTCTTGGCCTCTGCAGATTTTATACTAGATTTGCGCGTTAACAGATATTGAGTTCAAAACCGTTGTTGGATGTAACTAAGGAGCATGTGATTTGGGTATGGACCACTGAACGCAAGAAACAGGAAATTAAACAGGTTTAATTCAGAACAATCATATTGTTACACAATGAGCAATCAGAGTTTTGGTTTAGGGACAGATACGTCCGAGCATGAGACTGATGCTTTACTGTTTGAGATCATAGTACAAGAAAGAAAAACAATCAGCTTCTGTACAGAATCCTAAATAGAGGCCAAGAAGATACTCTGTGACAGAAAAACAAGCTTTGGCTATAGTATTAGCTTTCCAGAATTTAGATATTATTTTATGAGTAGAAAAATGTACATATACAACAATGACAGAGCATTAGCCTTCTAGTCAGACTGCAGGCTACAACGACGTAGGGGAATGACAAGATAGGAATACACTTTCCATGTTTCCTATATGGCATGGTCACAATATAATATGGCAGTTACTTTATCTGCTTTGGCAATGAGTTTAAATGACGTTAGTGCTATTGACACAAAACCTCAAGAAATCAGATACTTTTACATGAAATGAGTAAAGTCAGAAAAAAATTCAGCAAGGTGGTTCAATAAATGTGTAGACAGCAAAATTCAGAGGAAATGCTGTAGATGGTGAATGAATGATGGGAGGACTAAATTGAGGTGGAACTGAGGAAACTTCATTAGAACCTATGCTGGACAGAAAAGTTATAGAAAAATTAATTTCAATTATACGTTTAAGCTATGGACCCTTTGGGACAAAGGAGTTTACTGAAAAGTTCAGGAAATATTGTAGCCAGCCGGAGTGGAAGAGTGGTTCTAGGCGCTACAGTCTGGAACCTCGCGCCCGCCACGGTCGCAGGTTCGAATCCTGCCTCCGGCATGGATTTGTGTGATGTCGTTAGGTTAGATAGGTTTAAGTAGTTCTAAGTTCTAGGGGACTGGTGACCTAAGAAGTTAAGTCCCATAGTGCTCAGAGCCATTTGAACCATTTTTGAAATGTTGTATATATTACAGTATGGAGAAAATGGTTAGGAAACTGTTGGAAATAGGTGATGAGTGGCAGAAAATCAAGGTCCTAAGTTAATATCCAAACGAAGAAATTGACAGTTTCACAAAGCCAGAACAAACGTCAAGCTTTACATATACCATTATCTGAGAAAATCAAAACTGACTGTGTAATTAGCTGTAGGCAATCAGTTACACATCACAAATGATAATGACTCTCATTTTCACTCTTATATTTGGAAGGAAACATTGTGTCGTCTTTCTTTTACTCCATTCGGTAAATACGACATAATTAAATAAGCTGAGTAGCGTCTACTGTTCTAAAAAGCATTCCAACTGGTTCCTTATGGATTTATCCAAGACTTCGAGGAGGACATGAATGAACTACCCAAATTAACTACAAGAATGTCCCTACTAGAAATATTAATGGGAAACAAACCAGCATACCTAATGACAGAATTACTATTCTTCCTTTCAGCTCCAGATCTCACAATCTATCAAGAAAGGGACGTGGCACTATAAAGAATTAAAAACAAGACTAACAAAGAACATTAAGGAGCCATAGAGAGAGCAGATAGGTGACTTTAACTTATTTAATATAGTGCTAGTTAAGACTAGACACAAATTCTCCAAAATAAATGCAAATGGAAAAAAAAAATACATTGAGATTCATGAAGGGCCCTATGAATTTGCCTGAGTAGCTAACCCTTGTCCAAGAGAGTTTGCTCCACTATATCAAACCAAAGTAGATGGATTAACAGCATTTTTGGCTTAAAAAGAAATTGCAGTGCTCGCAGTAATACAACAGGGAGTTTGTACTTTAGAAACAATGCAACTGAGAACTACAAACTCCTGACTTATTGATGGTATTCCTTGTATTTAATTTCATGTATTACCAGACAAGCTTCTACTACGCTATTAAATATTTTGCAGTATAATGATAATCAAACACTATCTCTAAGAAAACAAACGTGAAACACGAGGATATAGTGGAAAGAACGAATGGCCAAAAAGTAAAAGATAACGAAATGTATAACTTAATAGGTGCTGAGAAATGAGTAACTGCAAAGTTACATGGTTGGGTAGAATGTAGCACAATAACACCCAATGTGCTTTAAAATATTGTGTGTGGGACAGTAACCAAAAATTCATTTAATATTATGCAGACTTAATATACTCCAAAGTTGTCTGATCACACAAAAGTAATTGTGATGGGCAATATAGTTGAAGGGTATGAGTTAAAGGTCAATAATAGGTAAATGAATAACTTTATGAATAAAAAATTGATACTTGTGTTAATAAAGTTAAGAATGCTAAGTTATAACACAGAGTGGTAAAAATAAATGACTCATCATGCCTTATAAACAACATACATACCATTATCTCGTTTATCGAAAGTACGGAATATAGAGTAGTAATTTATTATTATGAAAAACAATGTACTGGGCATTTATTAGGTCAATAGTTCACAGGAGGTACTGAAACTGTTCGCCATGAACTTCGATATACAACTCAACAGGTTTCAACATGTTTCTGAAAACGTTTGCCAATTCATTTGGAGTGATTTCCACAATCGCATTCCGTATATTTGTTTTCCACTCTTCAGTTGTATGCGATTATTGCTGTAAACTTTAGCCTTTAAATTGCGCCACAAATAAAAATCACAGGGAGACAAATCGGGAGATCTGGGAGACCATAAACCTTCGGAAACTCTACGTTTTCTCCGAAAGCTCTATGATATTGAAAACCGTAAAGCATACGCCGTAACGACACCTTGCTGTAAAAACTCATACTGCGGTTCTTCCTCCATTAGCTGCGCTATGAGCGGTGTCAACAATTTCGTTTCATATAACTGAGAGATCACGATGGTGTACAAGAAAATGAGACCTACAATCCGTTGGCCTGAAATTGCAAGCGACATTCCTACTTTCAAATTATGCAGAGGCACCTCAGCATGTTCCCTATGATATCTGTTGAGCAATAGCGTGTGTTTTGAGAGTTCACATACGCACTAAGTGGAAACCATGTTTAGCGTCAGTTGAAATATAATTATGGATCCAGATAACAATCAACGACAAGAGTGAGTAACTATTTGCAATAGTGTTGTCGTTGTCCATAATACGAAGGTTTTAATGCTTGCTTCACTCAAGCTCACACATGTATCATCTTCATCACATTCGTTTGATATTTAATTGGGAAGACAGACGTCTGGTAGATTTCCATGGACTTCTTACTATAGCCTCATGAACACGATCGGTATTTTCTGGTGAACAAACTTCCCTTAGACGTTACGTTTGGGGTTATTAAGTGAACCTGTCGCTCTACGTGTTGTGAACACTTTCTGCACAACAGATTTCGAAGGAGCAGCTGCCTCTGGATATTTTGTCGTCAACCTTTCATTTCATGTTTTAAAAGATTTACATCCAAAAACAGTTTCAACGATAAACACTCTTTGTTCGATTGAAAAAGGCGTTCTGTATTCAGCATAACTCTGTTCATAACAGCCTTCAAACCGAATACTGAAAACACAGTACTGATCACTAAATCGCTGATCGACTTAAGGTGACATCACTCGACCCCGCTCAATCGCTGCCCTAGCGTAAGAATTAGCAACAGTCAGCGTCAAATATCACGTTCAGTGTAAGAAGTGGGCTTCTTTTGTTTTTGTCACCGCGTAGAAAGTAAGTTGACGCACACAGTTCATATGATTAAAGGATGTAGTGGAAATGATTTAAGAGAGTACTGAATGATGCAGGCGAATGGTAATGGGCACATGTTTAAAAATAATTTATTGGGTCGGTAAGCAGTAAAGGCACCCTATGTAATAAAAAATTATTGAGTAAGGGAAGTAATTATTTCATAAGTTATATGAATAAGTAAAGTAGTAAGCAACACACAACCTTGTAAGTACTTCTCTTATTAAAACACAATGCATAAAGTTAGGAAGCTGTAATGATGAGAATCCTTATCATCGTTACTTAACAGTAATTATAATAGCATAAACTTATGGAGGTATGGTATTTTAACGCAAACATAAGACGTGGCAGAAAGAACCCAATATAACGCGAAAATAGATTGTCACCTTCGTGTTGACAAACAATATTGTGAGACAGCCCTACTCAACATGTACTAAATTAAGTACACTGTTCAAAACAGGTAGTAAATCATTGTATGGTATGTCATAAAACAGTGTAATCCCTGAGTACCAAATGTTGGAAGTGCAAACAAAACTTTTAGTCAGAGGATAATACGTTTGCATTCAACTGGAAGTATATACTATTAAATAAATATCAGAGCAATGAATGCAATGTGTTGCACCAGTTGCAATAAGAAATATTATAACATTGATTTTGAACACACAAATGTAAATTGGTAGTGGGTATTGACCAAACACTCTGTTTTTGAGAGAGGGGAGGAAGGAGTTGTACTAGTGAGATTAGCATGTACACAACCAGCAACATCAAAAATAACGAATGCGAAATCAGCGGGGGCTAACCTTAGGACGAACAAACACGCCGAGGCGACACTCACAAAGAATGTATAGATAGGAGACACAGGCTGATTCCCAAACAGGGTGGAAGTACAACACTTAGTCTTAGTCTTAACAGTTTTATGATGTGTAAGAACTATGTCAATGGTAGTAACGTAGTATCTGAATATTTAATGAATACGCATTTGTCTTGCAGGATTACAATGTGATCAATTATTTCTCAGTAATAATTTTTGTGGCACGAAATACACTGTAATGATTTAGCTAGTTTAGAGAGAGAGAGAGAGAGAGAGAGAGATTTGGAAGAGCTGAAACACTGAAATATGACAGCATTATACAGGGAAGAATCTTGTGATGCCAATAGCAGCATACTCTTCGCTGGCATAGTGCAACAGTTGCCTCTTCTTAGAAATAATGTTCATGTGGAATGTGAATCTTGTCAAAGTGTCGAAAAATCGAAACAGATTTTTGAGATTATTATTTATGTAGTCAATGAATAGTTATTATGTAAGGATCCCAAGTAGAGTGGGAGAAATGATAACGGTTAACATGGGCGGCAACCTACCGAATAAACAGAGGTGGATGATTACAATTAACAATATCAGAGATTTAAGAATAAGATCATATATCACTATATAGTGACTTTAATTTTTAATATTTCAACTTCGAGGAGAATTCTTAAGAAAAGTGCAAAAAGAAATTACTATATCACTTAAATAACCTTGATGGAAAATAGTCCCATAGGCAAATGTATAATATTCAGACAAGAGCGAAGTAGCAGATACACATTTTCAAAGAGAGCCAGACCTAAGGCTGACGCATTTTTTAAAGTAAGTGATTTGAAATTAAGATAAGCTCATAATGGAGCTTCTGGCTCAGTTCATGATTATTTTTCAAATTTGGTATTGTGTTTGAGAACTTCTTATTTAGGAAAAGAAAAATTAAGGAAGAAACGTGTAACACTTGCATAAAACTGACATTGAAATATAATAATACGGAAGAATGTTTCAGAAGACCTACTGTATAGATAAAGGATAGCAGTGGCGTTTTGGTAACGATTTCACCGCATCATAACACACCTGGCATCAGCGTCCTCACTTAATACTGGCTGAACAAAGCACGACCATGTGAGACAACTCTTTTCCTGGACTGTGATTGGTTGAAACGCTCGAGACTGAAGGCATTCCTGTGGTGGCAGAAGGAATTGGGTGCCCGTCACTACCGAGTGCGGCCACGAATGAAAAATTGGTTCACAGTTTTGAGGCGTGTCATGACGTTGTCATGAACCATAGTTGAGTGCACCCACAGCTGTCGTACAGTTCAAGTTCCGGGTAGAAATCTATTCGTTACTTGAATGTGTATTTTCAATCCTGGTGTTTGAGAAGGTGATTGAGCTCATTGAGAAGCGTCAGGTGTTGTTCATAACATAATGATGCTGAATAGTGCTTACCTTTCCGAACTTCCACTTTAAAACGTATCTTGAACGTTGTTATTCAAGACCTAATTATAAACTGTATTCGACATCATGAATGCTCACGAGTGTCCAGTACTCATTTCTAATCCTGTACCAGTACATGTGCAACGTTATCAGTGCTGCACCAAGATATACATTACTCAATAAAAAGGCATGCTTCGGAACAACAATATGTGGGCGACTTTCTCGCATGCTCGTCACAGTTGCAGCACCAGTTCATAAAGTTAGCCACGACGAAACAGTATCTTCTGCAGCAGGAAAGATATCTGCAGCAGACGTGACGTGAGGTCTAACTAGAGACACCACGAGGATGACTGATGTGACACAATTCCAACTGCAGGCCTCACGTGTACAGTCAATCCGTTACAACCAGCAGCTGGGGCACTGGTCATTCATAGTGGCAGTGTTGTGGTAAACCGGGGTACCGATTCGACCCACCATAACCAGGATCGGCAATGACGCAGTAGAACACGGGACGATACTCTCAGAATAAAATTATACGATTCCTTTGCTAAGCACAATTTCTTAAAACCATGTAATGAAGAAATTTCGTAGGGTCTCATGTCCTATATGACAATGCGTGTGTTGTCTGGTGTTACGCAGTCATTCGACGATCTTTAAATCCAAACTGAAATTCTCTAAATGTACTCCATAAAACAACTCACAAACATCTTCGCCACCATCAAATGCTCCGATGTATTACTCTATAGCTAGAAAAAGAAATTTTGACAGCGTTAACTCTTTCGACTTCAACGTCAAGTGGGCTCGACATTACAAATTTTGTCTCCCGCTCCGATGTCGAGCATGAGTCGACACGATTATTCGTGGCTCTAACATGCTCCATTCTCGATTCTGACTGTACTAGGCATCAATGATACGTAGTGTTGTCCCAAGTAGGGCAACTGTTTGGATATATACACATATCAAAACAAGTTTTGCATCTCCTCGGTTCCGGGAGTTCCGGAACCTGTACAGAAAATTGAAATAGAGGTCAACATAAACAACATTTCCGCGCTTTTTATTGCTCATGAAAACCACACATTGCATGTTGTACAACCATACAGCCAGACCTTCAGAGGTGGTGGTCCAGATTGCTGTCCACACCGGTACCTGTAATACCCAGTAGCACGTCCTCTTGCATTGATGCATGCCTGTATTCGTCGTGACATACTATCCACAAGTTCATCAAGGCACTGTTGGTCCAGATTGTCCCACTCCTCGACGGCGGTTCGGCGTAGATCCCTCAATGTGGTTGGTGCGTCACGTCGTCAATCAAGAGCCCTTTTCAATCTATCCCAGATATGTTCGATAGGGTTCATGTCTGGAGAACATGCTGGCCACTCTAGTCGAGCGATGTCGTTATCCTGAAGGAAGTCATTCACAAGATGTGCGGTGCGAATTGTCGTCCATGAAGACGAATGCCTCGCCAATATGCTGCCGATGTGGTTGCACTATCGGAGGATGGCATTCATGTGTCGTACAGCCGTTACGGCGCCTTCCATGACCACCATCCGCTTGCGTCTGCCCCACATAATGCCATCCCAAAACAGCAGGGAACCTTCACCTTGCTGCACTCGCTGGACAGTGTGTCTAAGGCGTTCAAACACGACTCCGGCGATTGTCTGGTTGAAGGCATATGTGACACTCATCGGTGAAGAGAACGTGATGCCAATCCTGAGCGGTCGATTCGACATGTTGTTGGGCCCATCTGTACCGCGCTGCATGATGTTGTGGTTGCAAAGATGGACCTCGCCATGGACGTCGGGAGTGACGTTGCGCATCGTGCAGCCCATTGCGCACAGTTTGAGTCGTAACACGACGTCTTGTGGCTGCACGAAAAGCATTATTCAACATGGTAGCTTTACTGTCTGGGTTCCTCCGAGCCATAATCCGCAGGTAGTGGTCATCCACTGCAGTAGTAGTCCTTGGGCGGCCTGAGCGAGGCATATCATCGACCCTGTCTCTCTGTATGTCCTCCATGTCCTAACAACATCACTCTGATTCACCCCGAGACGCCTGGACACTTTCCTTGTTGAGAGTCCTTCCTGGCACAAAGTAACAATGCGGACACGATCCAACCGCGGTATTGACCATCTAGGCATGGTTGAACTACAGACAACATAGGCCGTGTACCTCCATCCTGAAGAATGAACGAAGAAGCAACAGTAACATTGGAAGACAAAGAATGAAGTGCTCGGATCAAAACAAGTATAAAACAGAGATGCAGTCATTCGCCACTACTGTCCAACCTCTATATCGAAAAAGCGATGACGGTAATTTTCAAGTGTAGGAGTCAGGGTGAAAGGATAACACCCATAAGTTTCTCTGATTATATTGCTACTTTCAGTGAAAGTGAAGCAGAATTATAGGTTCCGTTGGATGGAATGAAAGGTCGAATGAGTACAGAGTATGTACTGAGAGCAAACAGGAAAGAGACAGAAATAATATGATGTACCAGAAACGACAATACCGAAAACTTAACATCAGGACTGATGACCACGAAGTAACCGAAGTGAACGGATACAGCTACCTCGGATGCAAAATATCCCATGACTGACGAAGCAAGTAGGACATAAAAAGCAGACTAGCACAGACAAAGATGGCACTACTGAGCAAAATAAGTCGACTGGTATCAAACATAGATCTTCATTTGACGAAGAACTTTATGAGAATGTACGTTTGGAGCATTGCCTTGTATAGCAGTGAGCCATGGATAGCGAGAAAATGAGACCAGAAAGGAATCAAAACGACTAAGCTGTTGTGCTACAGAAGCATGTTGGAAAATAGGTGGACATAACAGAAAGAACGAACTGCTCTTCAGAATCGCTGAAGAAAGAAACGTACGGAAAACACTGACACGATGAAGGGACATTGTGATACAATATGTTTTAAAACATCAATGTATAAACTCTATGTTACTTGGGGAAGACATAGAGGGTAAAAATTATAGGAGAAGACAAATATTTGAATGTTGTTGTTGTGGTCTTCAGTCCTGACACTGGTTTGATGCAGCTCTCCATGCTACTCTATCCAGTGCAAGCTTCTTCATCTCCCAATACGTACTGCAGCCTACATCCTTCTGAATCTGTTTAGTGTATTCATCTCTTGGTCCCCCTCTACGATTTTTACCCTCCACGCTGCCCTCCAATACTATATTGGTGATCCCTTGATGCCTCAGAACATGTCCTACCAACCGATCCCTTCTTCTTGTCAAGTTGTGCCACAAACTCCTCTTCTCCCCAATCCTATTCAATACTTCCTCATTAGTTACGTGATCTACCCATCTAATCTTCAGCATTCTTCTGTAGCACCACATTTCAAATGCTTCTATTCTCTTCTTGTCCAAACTATTTATCGTCCATGTTTCACCTCCACACATGGTTACACTCCATACAAATACTTTCAGAAACGACTTCCTGACATTTAAATCTATACTCGATGTTAACAAATTTCTCTTCTTCAGAAACGCTTTACTTGCCACTGCCAGTCTACATTTTATATCCTCTCTACTTCGACCATCATCAGTTATTTTCTCCCCAAATAGCAAAACTCATTTAGTCTCATTTCCTAATCTAATTCCCTCAGCATCGCCCGAATTAATTCGACTACATTCCATTATTCTCGTTTTGCTTTTGTTGATGTTCATCTTATATCCTCCCTTCAAGACACTGTCCATTCCGTTCAACTGCTCTTCCAAGTCCTTTGCTGTCTCTCACATAATTACAATGTCATGGGCGAACCTTAAAGTTTTTATTTCTTCTCCATGGATTTTAATGCCTACTCCGAATTTTTCTTTTGTTTCCTTTACTGCTTGCTCAATATACAGATTGAATAACATCGGGGATAGCCTACAACCCTGTCTCACTCCCTTCCCAACCACTGCTTCCCTTTCATGTCCCTCGACTCTTATAACTGCCACCTGGTTTCTGTACAAATTGTAAATAGCCTTTCCCTCCCTGTATTTTACCCCTGCCACCTTCAGAATTTGAAAGAGATTAGTCCAGTCAACATTGTCAAAAGCTTTCTCCAAGTCTACAAATGCTAGAAACGTAGGTTTGCCTTTTCTTAATCTATATTTGAATATATTCAATATTTGAATATATTCAATAAATAATTGAGAATCTGATGTGCAAGTTCTACTCTGCGATGTAGAGGATAGCGCAGGAGAGAAATTCTTGCAGGTCCGCATCAAACCAGACCGAAAAAAAAATCTGACAGGCTTGATAAAGACAATGGAGAAAAATAATGCAGCTAGTTTCGTTACAGGTTCATTCAGTAAGTACGATAGCGTAACGGAGATTATCAACAAACTCCACTGTCAAACTTTGCAGGAGAGTCGTTCTGCTTAACGGTGTGGCCTGTTGTCGCGGTTCAGAGAATAGACATTCATAGAAGAGTCAACAAATACGAGTATATTGCTTCCTCCTACGAATGTCTCTCCAAAAGATTATGAAGATGAAATTGGAGAGACTCTAGCCCACACGAAGCTTTCCGGCAATCTATACTATGTGATCAAAAGTATCCAGACACCTGGCCGAAAATGACTTACAAGTTCGTGGCGCCCGCCATCGGTAATGCTGAAATTCAGTATTGTGTTGGCCCACCCCTTAGCTTCCACTCTCGCAGGCATGCGTTCAATCACGTGCTGGAAGGTTTCTTGGGAAAAGGCAGCCCATTCTTCACGGAGTGTTGCACTGAGGGGAGGTATCGATGTCGGTCGGTGAGGGCTGGCACAAAGTCGGCGTTCCAAAACAACCCAAATGTGGTCTATAGGATTCAGGTCAGGACTCTGTACAGGCCAGTCCATTACAGGGATGTTATTGTCGAATAACCACTCCACCACAGGCCCTGCATTATGAACAAGTGCTCGATCAATGATGCAATCGTCATCCCCGATTTGCTCTTCAACAGTGGGAACAAGAAGGTGCTTAAAACATCAATGTAGGAGTGTGCTGTGATAGTGCCAAGCAAAACAACAAGGGGTGCAAGCCACCTCCATGAAAAACACGACCGCACCCTTACACCACACCTTCGAATTTTACTGTTGGCACTACACACACTGGTAGATGACGTTCACATGGAATTCGCCATACCCACACCCTGTCATCGGATCACCACATTGAGTACCGTGATTCGTCACTCCACTCAACGGTGTTCCACTGTTCAATCGTCCAATGTTTACGCTCCTTACACCAAGCGAGGCGTCGTGGGGCATTTACCGTCGTGATGTGTGGCTTATGAACAGCCGCTCGACCATGTAATCCAAGTTTTCTCACCTCCCGCCTAACTGTCATAGTACTTGCAGTGGATCCTGATACAGTTCTGAAGTCCTGTGTGATGGTCTGCCTATTACACGAGATTACGACCTTCTTCAACTGTCGGCGGTCTCCGTCAGTCAACAGACGAGGTCGGCCTGTACGCTTTTGTGCTGTACGTGTCCCTCCACGTTTGCACTTCACTGTCACATCGGAAACAGTGGACCTAGGGATGTTTAGAAGTGTGTAAATCTCGCGTACAGACGTGTGACACAAGTGACACCCAATCACTTGACCACGTTCGAAGTCCGTGAGTTCCTCGGAGTGCCCCATTCTGCTGTCTCACGATGTCTAATGACTACTGAGTACGCTGATATGGAGTACCTGGTAATAGGTAGCAGCACAATGCACCTAATATGAAAAACGTATGTTTTTATGGGTGTCACATAGTGTAGCTACTATCTCAGACGGCAGTATGTTATGGACAGGTAATTTGTCAGCTGGTTACAATATATGGTAAATGCTTAAATCTGAATAGCTATTATGCAGAGATGTAAAGTAAATATGTAATTTTAAAAGTTTTCTAATAAATCAGCTTTAATTGTTAAAGTGTTCCATTTATATCGTAATCCAGCTTAGATCCTGGTGGCTCGCAGAACTTTATTTTCATTCTGCAAAGGAAATTAATGTCCCTCTTACTGGCCGCTTCTGGAGGGACGCAGAAACGTAGAGTGGTTTCCGCATTGAGGAAATTTTCACGGCAGCAGACCCTGTCCCCCGAGCAGCCACCAATTCTCACGACTGAGTTTTTATACGAGAGCTACGCTTGGCTAATTAGGGTGAGAAAAAATTCATTCGGCCAACCTGCTTGGCATCGTGTGCCACCGCACCACTTAACTTGAGCTGAGACAAAGTCGTCGCTGTAGACAGCAAAAACTTGATAGCTCCATTCGCGCTGAAAGGAGATCGGAGCAGCCAAATCGCAGCTATGCGCCTCCTAAAGGCCGCAACTGGACCTAATTTGAATCAGCTGCCTCATAATCATTCATAATCATTCATAAACCAAGCCTTCGACACATTTGGCGGTGGCTGTCCAGACCTCTACGCCGTCAGTGCAAAACAAAAAAAAAAAGAAAGAAAAAAAAAAGTTGAATTTACATTGACGTTCCTCGCTGATGTGTGATGAGGCACTCAACCTGATGGCTGTCACCTTGACATAATGCAGCGGGGAGAAAGCTTTTAAGCAAGAGGCGTTGTTCGGGACCGGACGCGCATAAATCTAATCGCCAGGCTGGTATGAAGAGCGTCCCTCTCCACTGGCCGACACGAAGAGGACGTTGAACTAGACATACCATTTCTTCTATTCATGAGGAGTTGACTACGTACTCTGGCATTCTTTAACGAAACACTGGAATAAAACAGTTGCAGAAATTAAAGAAGGGATTTTCACCTATCTACACGATCCACATACGTACTGGTGTGTTTATTTCACGAACTGTTAAAGATAACGGAGAGAAGTTTCCTGAAAATTACAGTACAGAGCTTGGAAAGTAATTTAGTTTCATGGTTAATACTATTAACTATTCTTCAACCAAGATGCTGTTTTAACTACTAATTCCTGTACTGAAACGATATACTTTCTAAACGGTATTTATATATCAACGTATTTATACATCACAACGCCAAAACATAATTAATGTAGAGTAATGAAATTTCGGGCACTCACCACACATTTATCTAGGTAACATACTTAAATGGTTAACACTCCAAGATCACAGGTTAATATATATATAGGGAATCCCATTTATCTTGACCACCATAAATAACTGTTTGTCCAGATGCAAATGTTCTTTAGCATTCAAGGGGACATCAATCAGCATGATTGCCTTCTTTGTAGCTTTGTTTTTTACAACGATTTAAACAGCGGTATGACTTTTTTAAATGGTACCCCGTAATTTTTATCCGATAATTCGTTTCCTCTCCTAAAGGCCTGTTCAAAAATGTATCACTGTGTACCATTCACTGAAACACAACGTTATTAATTACATAACACAATACTGACATTGACGCTCCCAGCGCTTAGTGCAGTTACTCGGGCTAATGGAACACATCCACGTGCTGACGCTGATAGAGGACAAATATAAAGACAAGTAGAATGCACACCAATCATTCTGTCAAATAGCGTCAGTTGAAGAGTTGTGTGAGTAGAATGTACACCAACGAATAGAAGGTACAAATGCTACTCATCTATGGGGAATTTGGGTTAGCAGAACAGTAATTGCAATACTGTTTTCTTATGTGCAGGTGCATTTGGTACAGTAGTTCAGTCCCTTAAAACACTGTTGTGTAGAGTAGGCATACAGTGAGGACTGTCCTTCCTACAAACTGCATCAACATAACGTTTCTTTTATTGTTGTTGTTGTTGTTCTTGTTGAAGGTAAGCGAAGTGCTACTCAGGTAGCGGAACTGTACAGAGAGCGATATCTGACAAGTGCCGACCTTCCCGACGGATGTTTTCTCGTCTTGTTGCGACGCTTCAGGAAACGGGAAGTTTCAACCCACGACAACGGAATCGTCGTAGCACTCGCATAGACGAAGCTGCCGAAGTTACGGTTCTCGCTCCGTTGCTGTGAATCCCCATGTGAGCACACGACAGACTGGCATTCCTAAACCCAGTGTACATCGTATTCTAACACGTCACCGGTTCCATCCTTACTATGTACACCTACATCAAGAATTGCATGGGAATGATTTCCATAATCGCGTACGGTTCTGTCAGTGGGCACAGCAGCAAATCCTCTCCAACCTGAACTTCTTCCCCAATGTTCTATTTACCAATGCATGTTCCTCCTCAAACAAAGGACAGGAAATACAAGGAATATGCGTTATTGGCCCAACGACAACCCACGATGGCTTGGACAAGTGGTACATCAGCGGCGATGGAGAGTTGACGTCTGGTGTGGGATGCTTGGTACTACAATTATTGGCCCTTATTTCATCAATGGTAGTCTAAACGGCACAGCGTATACCATCTTCCTCAGACGAATTCTTCCTCCTCTTCTGGATCAAGTGCCACTAAGAACCAGAATGCTTATGTAGTATTAAGACGATGGATGTCCAGCACATAATGCCTTGCGTGCACGTCGTGCTCTGAAGCGAAGGTATCCTGAC
Organism: Schistocerca piceifrons; assembly: GCF_021461385.2. Classification (NCBI taxonomy): domain Eukaryota; kingdom Metazoa; phylum Arthropoda; class Insecta; order Orthoptera; family Acrididae; genus Schistocerca; species Schistocerca piceifrons. Next base: position 91,696,472 of record NC_060144.1, on the reverse strand, counting down.
AGATGAATTGGTCGAGAAGTAACAGTTTCTTGGCCTGCTAGGTCTCCTGGTTTAAATCCTTTGGACGTTTTTCTTTGGGGATGCATTAAAGACGTTGGCTATCGCGATATTCCAACAACTCCTGAGGACATGCGGGAACGTATTGTGCTTGATTGTAATTCTCTTCAGCAGGCAACACTGGAAACAATAAATATTGTTTCATTTAACGAGTGCACAAGTGAATCGGTGTACAAGGTCACCACTCTGAAAACCTTTGAATGTTCTACTCCTGGGCAATGGTACAGGAGAGTCAAAGTTAATTTTGTGTTATGTTTGTACTTGGTTTTCATACGTTTTCTGACAACACCAGCAAGTGGACGAAAAATGGTTCAAATGGCTCTAAGCACTATGGGACTTAACATCTAAGGTCATCAGTCCCTTAAGTCAGGGGAGTGCAGGTGATGGTATAGCACTAAGCAGCCCCATCAGTCAAACAAATCAGTAACAACTTGTATGGTACATGCTGGACCAATGTCCTGCAAAACGATGGTCAGTTCCTGCAAAAAGTGTCATCACTTCTGTCTCTATGCTGTTCATATTTGGAACACAAACTACGACTGGGTGACACTACCATAAAAGGATCACTTTACAGCGTTAAGGCGAAGTCCTCATCCACAGCGAATGCTGAGCCGAAGATTATCAGTATGCCGGAGGAGGCAGCCTTGTTCTTAGAGTTGACATGAAAGCTAAAAATTGACACCCAAGTATGTCTGTTCCCTGGTGGGACAGTGTTCGGTTAGCGTCTGTATCACTATGTTAAAGGCAGCTGGAAAAGAGCACTCTAAGGCTATCTTAGCTGTAACTATGGTGGACAAAAGACCGACCCTCACTGCAAAAATAGGATAACTGTGATGTGTGATGAAAAAAATCAGTATTACACCAGCTGGTCAATCCACCAGTCCAAAAAGGATCCCGGGGTGTCTGCACCTTCCCGCAAGCAACAACTCTTTTGTAATCTGACTTTGAAATCCAAGACAAAATGTAAATTTGCAATAGTCAGTGTTAAATCCATCTTCAAAGTTTGGAAACCTAAGAAATTGACAGACATTTTGAACATCAGCAGGCTGCTAGCACCTATTCAAGAAAGAAGGCATTCTGATGGCCGAAGAAAGGATAGCGAGAACTATCAGATTTTTAAAGGTAAACCGAGTTAGACATTCCAACTCAAATCTTAGAATGTTAGGCATAACTTTAACTATATCAGAAGAGTCCTCAGATCTCCTCGAGTACCCCGTCCCATAAGTATTTCCGAAAGTACACTATTAAGCGAACCTTGGGTTAAGGGGTTTAATAAACGCAATATAACTGTGTGTGGAACCTGCAAGGCTTCAGCATGAATCTCAAAACGGACTGTCAGCCGTAATAGCTCTTCAGTCTGGAGCTGATGCTCAATGACTAGATTGGAGACGCCCAAAAACAAATGCATAATTTGGTTGGGCAACTTAGAAAATGATTCTGCAGCTGATCTGTCCGGAAGGTAAGCGCCAGTATCCTGGCCAGCTTCACCCGTCAAGTCCTGGCTGGCGCCACCCCTCTTTGTGCCACTGACCCCTCCTCCTGAACTCATGACTCTAATGATTACTTTACGTGAGTAAACATTGATTTACCATGTCAGCTTGCTACTTAGCTAGAGGGAGATGCCCCAAATCAGAGATAATGGTTCCCCCCACTGGAATAACTGAGCCTGAACTTTCTCTGTCTAATGGCGACTTGGCTGAACCACTTCAAGAAATTGATTATTATGACTATGCTCACTGAGAGTACTAGAAGAAGTAGATAACACTGCACTTACCTCACCAGTCAGGTCGGAAGAAATATGAATCGGGCTGTCCAAGGACGCACGCAACCTCACTGCTGACTCAACAACGCCACCGCCTGTTGGTTGCCGCTGTAACTTAAGCTCATGTTCACGCTGGTCCCTTTTTAAAGAGGTAAGGCCCAGGCAGCTTTTGTGATGCATCTCACGTAATATGCCCCTACAAAACCACGACAAATATTAGACAAGGATATGAACTAGTAATGTAATTCAATAATGAAATAACGAGTAACGACAACAAGGGAATGACAAACACTCCTTCCTCCTTTCACACAATGGGACGACCACACTCTGCTACCATTGAAATGGATTTTATTGGTGGTGGCATCAATTCATGGAAGGGCCTTATCCCAGGATCAACATCAGTTGTGGTTGATATGATGTAGATTTATTTCGTGAAAATATTTAGAATTTTGCTTTACAGTGTGATGAAGCGAAAAGACAGTTAACAACAATAAATAATCACCGAGCGCCAGAAGAGCTTAAAAGTTTGCTTTGAAATTTATGGCTTTTCTGAAAAAACTACAAGATCAACAATCAACATGAATAATCACGGAGCCCCAGAAGGCTTAGAAATATTCCTCTTAAAATAATAAAAATGCTTTAACAGAAATAGATCAAGACATTTTACATTTCTTCCAAAACAAGTTAAGAGAATAAATGCTCCACTTGAAAACAACTAGGCCAGGTGGTTGACCACATGAATACAATAAGTGTAAAAACAGTGACAGCAAGCTGGTCGTAGAGGCTTAAACGTTTGGTAAATTGGCAACAATTCCATCTATAAACATGTCTGTGGTGAACTGAACTTGCAATAGAGTTTAAATTGGTGAAATTTAGTAACTATCTGATGGCCTGAAACCTTACTATTTGCACAATTTTGAGGCTTGACTCCAGGTAGGCAGGTAAGGGCAAGTTTAACGAAGAATGGAAAATTAAGAAGATCCCTGGAAAGAGCATCCCTGGGAAGAGCAGCGCAGTAAGCCTAAGAAGCGACGACCCACAGTTGCAGCTCTGCACGGGATGGTGGTCCCTGTGAGGCCCTACTGCGGGCCTATGCCCAGGTCCGCACCCGCTTCCTCTGCTGTCGTCACATCGGCGGGCTGGTGAGGCCGGAACAGTTTGTTGCTCGGTCGGACAACCAGGAGCTGGGTCAGCGTAAGATATGGCTAACTAGGCCAGCATATATTGCTCCTTGCCAACGTAGGGCATTCAGGCTCAGGTCACAGTGCCCGCTACATGGCAGCCATTTCACTGTGTGATTGGGGCTAACGACACTCCATCGGATAACTAATGTAACTCTAAAACACAATTTAAAAAAAAGATGCGGTTGATCTGTTTATCCCAGTAGTATCCTATTAGTTGGGCTTCTCCACAGATCCACCCAAAAAATCAGTACCACAAGCAGTTCAGAGAATACTAAAACCAGTCACTGTGCAGCAGCAGGAACGAATTGCAAGTAAACAGAGGCACACAGAAGCGGCCAATTTAACAGATTCCGTTTAGTAATCATGTGTATGAAAGTAATGGCAACAGAAAATATTGCATATCAAATTGATTAATAACTTTTGGTTATTAGGTTGTCAGTGGACTTACGGGTCTGGATATATATTTAATCTCAAGGTTAATCCCGGTGTCGGGTTACAAATTTGTGCTACTCCTCTCCTCATGGGGAACCCCATGCCTCATCCCTCTCTCCCCATACCCTCCCTTGGATCAAAAAGATTCAAGCACCCCTTCTGTGTTTTATAACTGGTGCTCTTGAGTTGGTGGCTTCATTCTGAAGTTGTGCCAAATTGAGAGAGGATCATGTTGATGTTATTTGTTAATAACAAATAAATGTTATTGTAATTACACTAAGTTCCATCACTAAATGTTAAGGGTGTGGGTATTTGTTTAAAGCAATTTAAATTTTATATTTTCACCGTTCATAGCACCAGCAGAGACCACACTCAGGCATATATGTGTGTTCATTTCTCCATATTTTTTCCATATGTACCACAATTTTGCGTACTTTTCCATATTTTTCAGTCTTACATTATTGTTATTTTCCACAGTTTCCTAATAACATGACTTTAGTCCCACTGCTCTTGACATGATGTCATTTTTGCGTCACGTCATGTCCCATCATGTTGACGTCATGATGCTTTCAGGCAATCACACTACAACATGTGCCTAAAAGTAACTAAATTATTTATCATTGCTAATCCATTCCCAGATTATTAGTGTGTGTGTGTGTGTGTGTGTGTGTGTGTGTGTGTGTGTGTGTGTGTGTGAGAGAGAGAGAGAGAGAGAGAGAGAAAGAGAGATAGATTCTGTGTCTGTGTTTGTGATGTCGTAGTGTATGTGTTAAAAAACGACCACATTCCCCTATTATTATGAATAATTATGTCTTGACATAACTTTCGTGTGATGTCATAGTTTTGCTGGAAAATAAATACCTTGTTAGAGATAAGAACGTCACGGTAAATTTACATCACAGCAAATTTTGAGGTTAACCAGTTTCCAAGCCTGTCAACTAAAGACCCGTGATGTGTGTATACGAATTAGTACAGCGCAACAAAATACGCACCTAGACAGCTGTCCAATATCTCCAACCACTGCAGGTCATTTGAGACAGATAGATGTAAGCACGGTATAAATCAGCAATGGAAGGAGAGTGTGGGCCATTTTGCAGGAGCTCACACCTCGAACGCCGATGCTTGTAGTATGGATGTAGCGACGAACGTTGTGCTTGCAATGGCCTAGAAGTTTACAACTGACCTGATTGCTGGCGGAAACGATACTGCGAATATATAAAAGAATTTAACGAGGAACAACCTGATCAAGGTAATAACTGCAAACCAGTTTTAAAACACCAGCGCCGATTGGGAAATCTGTGGCCAGTTTCGAAGACAAGCCCCAAAATTCACCTCCTGTACTCTCTTTCTCTCTCGACCAATCAGAACAAAGCTGCCCAACTATCTTGCTTGCAAAACTAGCGCTTATGCGTGGGCGTCCCTATTTTCAGCCAAACAGAACTCCCAAGTTGAATGAAGACACATAATTAAAAATACGATATGCAAACAAATAAATGCTCCAATATCAGAATATGCAACATTACTATGTGACTCATATTATTAAACACAAAAGAAAATGCTAGATTGTCCATCCCTTTAACGTAATTTCCAATGATCTGTAGAATTTCAAAGGCACAAACTGCATTATATAAATGAGCCGTGCGTGGCTCGTGTTCGTACCATCTCTTATTTAACATCGTGTTTTTGCCGTACTGCCAGGTCGTTATGTTAGTTTCAATTACTTGTGTCACTGGAATTGCTGCTTTGCCTGCCTGTGAGCGGCAGCAGCAGCGCTTATCGATATAAGCCCTGCCGTATTTTCTTCGCTATGCTGCTATTACTTCCCGGTTGTCGTGTGTCGACCGGTCATTTGGAATGCGCCAGCAGTTACTTCGGACCTGGCAGTGTTTGAGTTGGCACGCGGCAGTTCAGTCGGGGCGCGGCAGCAGTGAGGTCCGGACCGCCATGACTCGCCCGACGGTTGCCGACACACATGACTGGAGGGGGGGCGACTTTGGTTGGTCGTCGGTCGCTCGTCTTGCCGGACGACGTGTATTTGGCCGGCGATCGCTTATGGGTTGGCTGTGTGTGTGCCGACTCGTGATTCGTCCCTGTTACTGTACGGTCCCTGCCGTTAGCATTGTCTAGTTCTTTTTGCAATTGTACGTGAAACGGTGTGTAGTTGCCTGACAAGTTATTTTAAATGTTGTCGGCTTACTGGCTCTGAGGAGTCGGTCAGATGGTGTGGAACGGCGAGGAAATCTCCCCGCAGTGCAGTCGGCCGGGCCTGCTGGCAGTGTCTACGCAGTGTCGGAGTGTGTAGAAGCTGTTCCGATTGCTACGAGCTGGCCTGGGTGGCCGAGCGGTTCTTGACGCTACGGTCTGGAACCGCCCGACCACTACGGTAGCAGGTTCGAATCCTGCTTCGGGCACGGATGTGTGTGATGTCCTTTGGTTAGTTAGGTTTAAGTAGTTCTAAGTTCTAGGCGACTGATGACCTCAGAAGTTAAGTCCCGTAGTGCTCAGAGCCATTTGAAGCATTTGATTGCTACGAGGCTCGTGGCGCACCGAACCAGGACGTGAAAGTTGAGTGGTGATTTAATTACCAAGGCCGGTCTGTTCACATTGTGCCATTCAGTTTCATGGTTGGCTGTTACGGGTATTCCCGTGAGCAACAGCGAGTGTTAGAGTTCGCGAGAGTTTGGCCACCATCCGGTGGAGTTTAACTATATTTTGGATTTTGAAGTCCAAATGCACCAGCGGAATTTTCTGTCTTGGGACCGTTAGCGTTCCGGTTACCTGCCCTGGCTGCTGACGTACAATTCAGGCAGTGTCCTTTCCTCACCGTGTTGTTGCTGTCCAACATGTGTGTGTAGTTTTGACATCTTTGTGCACAACGAAGCAGTCACCAAACGTGGTATGAAGGCAACTTTAAAATCTTCTAGAATTTTTTTACACGGCTTAAGTATGGCGTCGACCTTGTCTGTAAGCTGCTGTAGTTGCCCATACAGTCTTATTAACAAAAATACGCCGGTATCTTGCGGGAAGCAAAACGTTTTTTGTAATAATAAATACTTTTCTACATGTACTCCCTAGAATAAAATCATCAGGATTAAAGTGCTGAACGTTAAGATTTTCCATCAATTCTCCTCTCCTGGTTCTCATGCATAGTTAGAGCCCCGACAACGTCCTGACTGCGACAGCATTGAAGATGAATCACAAAGCAGCTAATTATGTGTCAAGTTAATTCTCTGACGCTGCCGTAAGGGGAGGTCTCTATACAAAACATTACTAAATCTTTTCCTTGCAAAAAATTTGTTATTTATGCACAATAGGTAAAGACATGACATCACACATACGCTTCGAAATAAGAAAGAGAGAGAGTAACTGGTAGCAAATGGCTATAGGGCACTATATAACAACCATGTATAGTAGAGGATTTGATACAGCATATGCTTTAATATTGGAAAGGTGATTGTGCTGTATACATGCATGATGACATGACAAAATTGCCATACTCCCACTAACACTATATGCATGAAGAAAGGTGTATGACTCCAGAAACTAAAAGCGATACTCACGCATCACATATTGCACCACCACAGAGGAAATCACGAGAAGCTTCCTGACAGAGAATAAAAGGGCTTTGTGGACAACAATGTAGTTCTTAACTTAGATTAGAACCTGATACTACAGCTCGCGATTTGTTTTAAAACATTTATCTTACTTTTAATCTTTTCTTCGATTGTTCTCTCTGACAGTACCCGTTGTGGGAAATATACTGCTTTTGAAACGTATGTAATTGGTTGTTTTGGAATTGGGTTATCACACCCTGGTGAGAGAAAAATCTGGAAATGCTATCACCTCGAATGTTGTCTCATACCTCATTTCTACGGTATGGATGCTTAGGTATACCTCCGCTGAATTGGTGAGGTCTCTTGATATCTCTATCTCAGGCCCATCATGTACCGCCAGCCATGGCGCTATGTTTTTCAACAACATTCAACTATGATGTATTATTATTATTTTTTTCAATTAAAATACTCTCTTGCTATAAAGTGAAATTGGTTGATGTTAAAAGAATTTTTCTCCATTAGTTTGCATTCTGAATTGTTGTGTAGCACGATGCATACAAGTAAAAAAGTAACATCAATCTTAACCTGGCCCTCTCATATCCACGTCACAGCACACTCCCAGAATAGTATAATTGCACACACATATAGGAAAAGCTGGTTGAAATCTGTAATTGGTAGCAGTGATGATGATGATGATGTTTGTTTTGTGGGGCGCTCAACTGCGCGGTCATCAGCGCCTGTACAAAGTCCCAATTTTTGCACAGTCCAAGTTTTACACAATCCAATCTAGCCACTGTCACGAATGATGATGATGATGAGGACAACACAAATACCCAGTCCCTGAGCAGAGAAAATTTCGAACCCGGCTGGGAATCGAACCCATGACCCAGTGATATAGAGGTAGCAACGCTAGCCACCAGACCTGGAGCTGCAGACTGACAGCAGTGAGATTTTCGGGAAAAATTTAAGTGTATGTCGAAAGGATGGGCAAATGGGAAATGGAGATGGTGAATTTACTGCAGTAGACAAGGAACTCAAATCCCTGGAGGCAGATATTGAAACTGTATGTGAGATTGTTCGGGCAAGGCTCGGTATCAGGGGTGGGCATAAAATGATAATTGGATCCTTCTGTCGCCTACCAGATCCATCTCCTGATGTAACCGAAAACTTTAGAAAAAACTCACTTCACTTGTACGAAAGTTCCCAAATCATACTGTAATCATTAGTGGAGACTTTAATCACCCAACAATTACTTGGTAAAATTACATGTTTTTAGTAGCGGGTGGGATAAGACATCCTGTGAAACTTTACTAAATGCCTTTTCTGAAAACTACCTAGAGCAAATAGTTAGGAACCGCACTCATATATTGAATCAAATGGCAACAAACAGATCTGACCTCTTTGAGGATGGCCACATCGAAACCAGTGTCAGTTACCAGAATGTGGTTGTGGCAACAATGATTACCACAGTACAAAGGACTGGACGGATGTATACCCAGTAGAACAGTTCATAACGGAAGGGAACCTCCATGGTATACAGTCACCGTAAAGAAATGCTAAACGAACAGACATTACTGCATAACAGGTGTAAGAGCGTAGGGCTATATATAGAGAGATCCAGACGGCAATACGTGATGTTTTAAATCACTACCATAGCAGAATACTGTCAAGTGATCTTTCACAGAACCGAAAGAAATTCTTGTCTTGTGTAAAGGCTGTAGTGGCATCAAAGTTAGAGTCCAGTCCCTAGCTAATGAGACAAGAACCGAAATTGAGAGTAGCAAAGCATAAGCTAAAATGCTTAACTCCATTTTCAAATGTTCGTTTCTAAAGGAAAACACAGAATAACTGCCCCAATTTAATCCTAGTACCATTGAAAATATGAGAAAAATAAGTATTAGTGTCAGTGGTGTAGGAAACAGCTGAATTGGTTAAAATTGAACAAAGCTCCATTCCCCGATGTAATCCATGTCAGATTCTATACCGAATTTGCTGCTGAGTTAGCCCCTCTGCTAACTATAATCTATCATAGATCCCTCGAACAACAAACCGTATCCAGTTCTTGGAGAAAGGTACAGGTCACATCTGTCTATGAGAAGGTTAGTAGAAGTGATCCATAAAACTACCGTCCAATATCCTTCGCATCGATTTGTTGTAGAATCTTAGAACATATTCTGAGCTCAAATATAATGAGGTATCTTGAACAGAATGGCGTCCTTAACGCGAAACAGCATGTATTTCGAAAACATCGATTAGGTGGAACCCAGCTAGAACTTTTCTCACATGACACACTGAAAGCTTTGGATAAAGGCAATCAGGTACATGCAGTATTTCTTGATTTCCGAAAAGCATTTGACTCAGTACCACACCTGCGCTTATTGTCAAAATTGCGATCATATGGGGCATCAAGTGAAATCTGTGATTGGATTGAATTTTGTAGGGAGGACACAGCATGTAATCTTATTTGGAGAGACATCGTCGAATGTAGAAGTAACTTCGGTGTGTCCCAGGAAGGTATGGTGGGACTCTTGCTGTTTATGTTGTATAAGAATGACTTTGCAGACAATATTAATAGTAATATCAGGATATCGGCAGGTGATGCAATTATATATAGTGAAGTAATACCTTAAAGAAGCTGCATAAATATTCAGTGTGTTCTTGATAAGATTTCAAAGTGGTGCAGGGATTGGCAAATGGCTCTAAATATTCAGAAATGTAAAATTTTTCACTTCAAAAAACGAAAAAAACGCTATATCCTATGATTGTAATATCAATGACTCACTCTTGGAATCGGCTAACTCATACAAATACCTGGGTCTAACAGTTTGTAGGGATATGGAATGGAATAATCACATAGGTTCAGTCGTGGGTGAAGCAGGTAGCAGACTTCAGTTTTTTGGTAGAATACTGGCGAAGTGCAATCACACTACAATGAATATTGTTTACAAATCACTCGTGCGACAGGTTCGTGCGGCCAGTTCTAGAATATTGCTCTAGTGAGTGGGAGCTGTACGAGACAGGACTAAAGGGGATACTGAACGTATACAGAGAAGGGCACCACAAATGGTCACAGGTTTGTTTAATTCGTGGGAGAGTATCACTGAGAGATACTGAAGGAACAGAATTTGCAGACTCTTGAAGACAGACGTAAACTATCCCGAAAAAGTCTATTAACAAAGTTTGAAGAACCGGCTTTAAATGATACTCTAAGGATATTCAACAACCCCCATACATACCGCTCTCATAGGAATCTTGAGGATAAGATTAGAATAATTGCTACACGGACAGAGGCATTCAAATAGTCATTCTTCCCGCCCTCCATATGTGAACAGAACAGGAAGAAACCCTAATAAAAGATACAATGAGACGCACCCTTTGTCATGCACCTCACGGTGGTTTGCAGAGTATAGATGTAGATGTAGCTGTATGACTAAATTATATTTTACATGAGGGATTCCAATGCAAAATATTATCTGGCTCCACATAATTTAATTATTAAATGTGGAAATCAATTATACAGACTCGTCTCGCTAGCGCAGTCATATAAAATAAAGTATTCTGAGCTGATTACTACTGCAAAGGGTGTAAAAGAGTGGGATGGCTGACCTTCTATATTGTGCATATTATTTTACCAAAATACTTGTCTTAGATCTACTTAAAACGATCTCAAAGGCACCCTTACATTATAACGACCTTCTACGCTAGGATAAAATCATTACGATCTTCCGTACAGTTTTCGGTGTTGGGGTTTGCTCTTCACTTCGGGGTGGCATGTCACATAAAGATACGTCGCTAACTATGCATTCAAACAAAACGCATGCATGATTGTGGTCGTTTGCTGGACCCAAACCCCACCCCATAGCCCTGAGATGCCCACATTGCAGCACACAGAAAATAGAGAAACTGGACTGCAAGAGGAGTCACATTTTGAAGGTATGACCAGAAGACCACGTAAGTGAAAATGTCATCATTCCCTTTACCCAAAGTTTCTTGCTACTGATATCAATAGTCGTCATTAGTAAAAAGCATTATGTTATGCTTAGACACATTCCGGTGTTTGTCCTACATATTTATGAATACTAAAACACTCCTATAAGATATCTAAACCAGCAGCTTCTGAGATAAATACTGGTGACTTGCGTGGAAGTACACACAATCCAGGTAATCAGTTACTTCAGTTACCGAACAGTGTTACTGACGGTGTATTATGGAATACGGTGTTGCTCTGCTGAATGGTTGTCTTTTCGGCGTAAGCGAATACTGTTTCTAAGTAATTATGTGATGCGCACGCAATAAAAGAATTTAGTTTTAACATATCACTTGCTAATGGCAGAAGGTATTGGCTGACTATTCGTCTAATGAATTCGTCAGTCGTCATTCATGTTAGTGGGGGCGGATACTTCCTATTGCACCAAGACTGGGAGACACGTTTTTTTTTTGTATACGGTTACTACGTCTGGCAAAAGCACCACCTTCCCAGCTGGTTTTCTAATGGGCTGCTGCTTATCAGGTTGTGCCCGCATCTTCCGGTAGATACGAACCGCTATCTGCATTATCTACCGCTTGTGTGGGCGAGCAAGTACGACAGCGTTATTTGGCGTCTTACTTGCGACCTCGCTGACGACGTTGGTATTTTGTTCTTGGCAGGTAGTCGGCGAGATGTGTGAAGACGACTACATGTGCATGCATTTTCCCATCGTATTCTATTAGCGGGGGAATCTTTTACAGTGTACATCATATCAATGCATGGAGAGTTTTTACTTGGTGAGCGTTGTCGCAGTGCAAAATTTACGCATACAAAAATAGTTCTTTCTTACAATGTGGAAATGGCTGGAACGATATGTAGCACTAATGTCAATATGCAATCGCAAAAATACCATCGTGATCAGTTAAATCTTCAATTATCTATCACTTATGTAACACGTTTCGAATTTTCAGATCTTCTCGCAATAATAAGAACATCCCTTCCAAACGAGACTGGTTGATTCGTGCTACTTTATGACGTAAACTGATTTTTTTGCAACGGAATTGAAGCACTAGGAATATGTCCTGACACATTACCTGTATGATACGCACAGCAGTTCATACTTCAGACCGGAAGTGAAGCTTTGCCCAGTGTTTACCCATCTGGGTCGTTCTAATCCATAACTATTCACCAATGGTAGAGCACATTTAGAGGATTCATACGGTTCAGGCGCTTTGGTCAAGGATCTGTGACCAATAATTTTTTACCAATCATAAGTGGAATTATTCTCAAGACAGGATATGAAGGATTTGGTGATTATCATCGGTTCGCGGAAGAAAAATCCATTTGGAGACCGTAGCTCAAAAAGATAGTATGGAGACCAAAATGTAAGATTAACGACTAATGAATGCAACTTTGTCTCTAGCTTTACGAACCGCCACTTATGTATAATAAGTTGATCATGTGACCATGACGTCACTTTGGTCATGGATCCCGAAAAGAAGAAACAAAATGCAAATTGACATTACAGATAGACATCACGTAATGGGATTCGTTTAGGCACTGCTGTAATACTACAACGGATAATATTGTATTTGGTGGTTTGATTGTTTCACCACACTACACTGATATCAACAAACTTCTGTGAAAAATATCCCTTTATAGTCAATCTAATTTATTATTCTTTATCATATGCATATTAAGTTTTGGGAAATAATTCGAATTTTCAAGTGCGTTTCCCGATGTGCGTTACATTAAAATACGGCAGGTTATGTGATCTGCTCCTCAACCTAAGACACTTACCGGGCAGTATTAAGGAATATGATATATAATTATTGCAAACACATATTCCCTAAATTAACCATACCAGTCTGGCTATACGTTACGTATGTTTATTTTAACTGTCAAATTTCGATCCTTGTTACGTACGTCAATCCCCTGCAAGTTTTCAGTCACTGTGGTAGAAATTGCTAGTGTTGCGGTTGCTGTGTGTACAACAGGATCATCAGAGTCATGAGCTTCCTAGCGTTATCCGTAAATTTATTTACATATGCTGTCAACAGAAAGGTTGCTCTAACAACCGAAGACATGATGATTCTCCATCAAGAACAGAGAATAGTTTGCTAGGAACTGTTCCATCCAATCACAAACCAGGTCTGATGTATATGTGTTTTGCGAACTAGCCGACACTGCGGAACTCTATCGAACATCTTTCATAAATTAACGAATAAGTAATCAAAGTGAGTAGAGCCGTTTACTGTAAGCTTGGGGTCAGTAGAGTTTTATTTGCAAAATCGATGTTAACTCCTAGAGATGAGATCATCTATCTACAGAGAGGACAACATGACAACATAAAACAATGTCCGAAATTCTGCAAGAGATGACATCAGTGACGTTGGCTGTACGTTTCTATTCGACGACCCTTCTTGAAAGCAGAGGTGCACTGGCAGTGTGGACAGGAATTTCGCTAACATAAGCATCAGAATTCTTGGATTTGATGATATTAGCACCAGCTCATTTCTCATAATTGCTGACACCAACATCCATGGACAACAACATTGTACCCAGAATTATCACCCTCCATCCCCCACTCTCTCCTCCCCCTGTGGCTAACTGTGTTCTATGAAGTGACCCCAGGACACCAATGACGTGTAAGTTTGGGCCCCACCCTTCGAGCGATTTTAACTAATGTAGTTCTATTGCCTGAGCGCCCATCGGTTTTGGCTATCTGTAGTCTGATATGTTCAACTGATGACATGCCTGCATTGCACAAAGAAAAATGTAGTAACACTACTTGTTGTAAACAAAGTCAGACAAATATGCTCACAGACTTCTGCATCAGAAATGGAAAGGTACAATGACAGAGGACCATATAATTTCAAACAGGAGGAATATCGTTCAACAAATGGCGAGAAGAAACATTATCTCATTGTGTCCACCAACACAACATGTTGAATTTGCTGGAATTGCATACCCCTCTTCAAATGTGAATCCAGTCTCCCACCAAAGCTGCAGTGAACTGTGATAGAAATACCTGTAAATAAGTGTTTTATCCTTCTCTGTGTTATTTTATATCTTACCAATTTCTTACCAATTTCCATATTGGCGGCCACGCCAGTAAAATTTTGCAGACTGTACTAGAACGTCTTTTTATATAATTTAAAAATTTTATGCTAACACATAAAACACCAGTTACGGCACATATACACCATATATACGTCACGATGTGGGCTCATTCCTCGGTGCTTAGCCATTAAGAAAAACAGATGCTATCGCTGGGCATGTGACAGTCATGCGTTGCTTCCTGGTAAGTCGCACACTTCTCCACAGCTGGATGCCTACCGTGAAGAGTAGTACCTGAGGATGCCCACTGACCTATCTGACTTGTCATTCGCCTAAGTCATAGAACAGCCACAGCACAAAGGTACGCAGCCCAAAGGCCCTCTAATCCGATGCTGGTGTTCCACGAGCCACAGTAGCTACCTGATACATTGAGTATATCTGTACAGTCAGTCAATCAGGAGGAATATAGCATAGCAATGAATGGCTATTACAGTGCCTCTTGGTTCTAAATTGATGCATATTTATAAATACATATAAATATGTCCTATAAATTTTTTTTACATCAGTATCAACCAAAAACAGCAAGCATCCATCTACCCTCACACACACACACACACACACACACACACACACACACACACACACACAATGCTGGTTTACATTAGTACATACATCGAACTACAGAAGTACCAGCCACAAAAAATTGAGCACTTTTTGCAGATGTGTATCTTTCTACTGTGTAAATGCTGACAAAAAATTGCGTACAGTGTAAATAATTAGCTGCCTGACATTAAGCGTAGGTCTCAAAATTATATGAACCATATATGAATTATGCACTGTTACTCTGATGCTCTTTGGTAATTGTCAGTACATTCTAGGTCTGCGTTCTGTGGTGAGAGGATTAGCAAATGAGTATCGAGAAACCATGTCTAGGACTGTCCTCTGAGCGCATTTACATTAAGATATTTGACTGAACTCACATTTTCTGCAAGTCTCGTCCTGTCCCTACACACACACACACACACACACACACACACACACACACACACACATACACACACATGCATTTCTACTGAGATGATGATAGCTAAAAAGTATTGAATATTGTAGCACATGCTGAGATGGTGAAATACTAAATTCTGTGCATAGGAAAAGTTGCACCACAGTAGTAACAATGCTTGTGGATATTGTGGGAAAAAGGATATGTTTCTCTAGCGCTTCGCTGTCGTACTTGTTTGAGTCAGTGTAATTTATTAGAGCTGTATGCAGACAGAATATGCAGACAGAACATACTTAAAAAAGTAATGGACCACAAGTAATCCTTGTGAATGTAACCAGCAGTCAAAAAGTACTGAGAAAGATCAAAATGTAAACACAAAAGAAATCATAGTAGCTGCCTGATATTGTGAGGGTTGGAACTTAAAAAGTGGCAACCATTTATTCACAACCAATACAAAAGGGTTACATGTCTGCATCTGTTACTGTCAAACGTAGTCACCGGCAATGTGTAGAACACGTTGCCAACGTAGCGGAAGGCGTAGTATACCTTTAGCAGAGCCTGTTCTGTTGATGGTGCGAATGGAGCGGTCTACTGCCTATAGAATCTCTGGAACAGTTCTGGAGCAAATGCCACGAAGTGGTTCCTTCAACTTCGGAATCATATCAAAGACACAAGGACTTAAGTCCGGGGAGTATGGTAGATGGTACAGTACTTCCCAGTCCCATCGACCGAACAGTGCAACCACAGCCTGCGCTGTATGCGCCCGCACTTTGTCGTGCAAAATGATGGGTGGGTTGCGCAGAAAGTGTAGTCGATTCTTTCGCAAAGCTGGTCGCAGGTGATGCTCCAAAAACGAGAAGTAATACTCTGCATTGGCGGTCTGCCGTGGAGGAACGTAATGCGTTAGGATAACACCGTCACAGTCGTACACGAGAATCAGCATAACTTTAGAACGCTCCAATCGCACCATCAACAGAACAGGCTCTGCTAATGGTATACTACGGCTTCCACATTGCTGGCAACGGGTTCTACACAACGCTGGTGACTAATTTGAAGGACACTAACCGATGCAAACATGTAACCCTTTTGTATTGGTTGTGAATAAATAGTTGCCACCATTTAAATTCCAACTCTCGAAAGATAACATAATGAGGGCCACTCCCTTCACTACAAAGAAAGGCAAACTTTTTCCCCCCGCAAAAGAGTCGATGCAATGACTGTAAGCATGACTACCGTCAACCTTTAGAAACGTACGGACACCAAATGCATGCAACTCACGTTCTAAATCTGCCAGCAGAACTACCATGATGAACAGGAAGAAAATGTCTGAATACGGTAATAAGGCAAATACTACATTTAAGTACGTGTCAGCATCACATCTTAAAACATACCTATAAATTATTGCAGAGACGGTACAGCGTCAGGATGCCACACTGCTGGCAGCACAATACTGAATCAGTTTGTGAGACACTCTTCGCCTGATGCAAATTCAGCATGCACTCGATGTTTGTAAGTCGATTCACAGAAGTACTTTGTGCTACCCAGCACACAGCTACCACCATCGGCGTGAACATGTCTACGCTGCCGAGTATAGAGTCAGAAGTATTCTTTTCCGCTCTGTTTGCAGGTGAAACAGGAAACTGCATTCCTGCTTTAGGACAGAAACACAGAGACGGTTGCTACACTCCGCGCCTTTCTATTAGTGCCAAGCTATGCACAGGTACCATCAGTCTTATACTAGAACTGCATTAAAAGAGGAAAAACAGCTACCGAATGTGGCAGACAATATAACATTTTCCTAACAGCTTCCGTACTTAGTATGGATCACTAGCATTTCCAACCACCTTCTGCAAACACGTAAAAGGCGGGAAATCTAATGACACTATTTGTGATTTACTGTCTATATGTTACCCACACAGACACCTATTACCAGATGTCCTAGTCACATTAAGACTTTTTTTGACGATATCTGACTATAACTGATAGCTTCCGGCTCCCATGCGGAATACATGCTTGTAGAACATTGTAAATGGAAAGCTTAGGTGTTTTGGCGATTTAGGATGTCTACCAGTTAACCACCCCCCCCCCCCTCCCAAATACACGGAAGAGTCAAAGAAACTGGTACACCTGCCTTAATATTGTGTAGAGCTCCAGCGAGCACGTAGAAGTGCCGCAACACGACGTGGCATTGACTCGACTATCGTCTGAAGTAGTGCTGGAGGGAACTGACACCATGAATCCTGCAGAGCTGTCCCTAAAGCAAGACATCCCAGATCTCCTCAATAATGCTCATGTGTGGGGAGTTTGGTGGCCAGAGGAAATGTAGAAACTCAGAAGAGTGTTCCTGGAAACATTGTGCAGCAATTCTGGACTTGTGTGTTGTCGCATTGTCCTACTGCGATTTCCCAAGTCCGTCAGAATGCAAAGTGGATATGAATGGATGCAGGTGATCAGACAGCATGCTTACATACGTGTCATCTGTCAGAGTCTTATCTAGACGTATCAGGGGTTCCATATCACTCCAACTGCCCACGCCTCACACCACTACAGACCCTCCATCAGCTTGAACAGACCCCTGCTGACATGCAGCGTCAATGGATTCATGAAGTTGTCTCCATACTCGCACACGTCCATCCGCTCGATACAATTTGAAACGAGACTCGCCCGACCAGAAAACATGTTTCCCGTCAGCAACAGTCCAATGTCGATGATTACGGGCCCAGGCGAGGCGTAAAGCTTTGTGTCGCGCAGTCATCAAACGTACATGAGTGGAGGTTTCGCTCCGAAAGCCCATATCGATGATGTTTGGCACTGAAAACTGCAGCAGTATGCGGAAGGGTTACACTTCTGTCTCGTTGAACGATTCTCTTCAGTCGTAGTTGGTCCACTTCTTGCAGGATCCTTTTCTGGCCGCAGCGATGTCGGTGATTTGTTGCTTTACCGGATTCCTGCTATTCACGGTGCACTGCTGAAATGGTCATATGGGAAAATCCCCACTTCATCGCTACCTCAGAGGTACTGTGTCCCATCACTCGTGCGCCGACCATAGCACCACGTTCAAACTCACTTAAATCTTGACAACCTGCCACTGTAGCAGCAGTAACCGATCTAACAACTGTGCCTGACACCTGTTATGTAGGCCGTACCAAGAGCAGCGCCTTGCCTATTTACATATCTCTGTATTGTGATACGCATGCCTATACCAGTTTCTTTGGCCCTTTAGTTTATAATCTTATAGCTGGAAGCAGAATGGAGTGTGTTTGACCCTCTGCAGAACTCTTTGAGTGTATTAGGCACGAATAAACAGTATTTACAATGTGCCCCATTGTACACTATTCCAATTACTTCCACGTCGTATTAATAAACGAACAACTTACGCCACAGCTGCTATGAAATGGTAACTCGCCAGAGCGACTCCATCTTGGTTCTTTGGAGTATAAGAGGAGGTTTGACAGCCGAAATCGATCAGTCTTCTGCGGTAGCGAAAGAGTCAAAATGGATTCCTTCAAAGTGCTAACCATCTCTCAGTCATATTGGGGGGGGGGGGGGGAGGGGGGGTGAAGAAGGGCGGGAGACGCGGGAAGACGAGAACAACTGACACATTCTTTGGTTTGACTACTGGTGACTATGAAGAACAACTTTGTTACTGACATTGTCAACATAAATTTCGCCGAAAATATGTTCCTTAGCAAGAAAAATTTAAAGGTGCCTACACCATTACTGAGCCGTTCTGTGATAGCATTATACAAGTTGAAGTCTCTGATTAAGTGGGCTGTAAGGAGCGATTAGAAAAGAGACGGTCTATGGTGTCAAAGGAAGGGATGTATGGATCATATAATCATTATACGTGTTGTAAATTCTCCAGGTTCGTCACTGTGAGATAATGTGTCAGTGCAAAGCTATAATTTCTAGTATACCGGAATGAAAATGTGACATCAAGAGGAATATTGGAAAAATAGGCAAGAAAGCACTAGAAATCATCCACAAGAGAACGGCTATACCGTATAAGACGGAATTAGCCGACGATGACAAGGACGTACTGATGGAAGAACTTCCTGTAATATTGGAGCAGATCCATACAGACGACTGTTACCATTTGGATAAAGTGAAGCTGTGCAGCAACTTTATATCGAAACACGGCTTCTACAAGGAAGGAGACTGCCAGAAACTGCATTGTGATTGTGAAGAACGATAAGACAGTTAAGACTGACTGTTCATTGCGGTTGAGCTCCAACTGTAAAACAAAGATATATAACAAATTTATATGTCAGAACATAAGCCCAGGAGTGAACGAAATTATTGGTAACAACCTCATAGATTGTATAAAGTGCCCAGAAACGCTACTACGAGAAAGTGTTAAGTCTTCCTTGGCTAATGATCATGGCATTGTCAGGCTACAGACTGCAGAACACAGCTACAGAATGGACGCTGTGTTCTATCCACTGCAAAGCTGTTTAAGTTTATTAAAGACTAAAATACAGTACGTAAAATGTGCTCCACTCTGCTCTGTTCCAATTGTTTCCATGTGGCTTCTATTAACGAATAACTTACAGAACAACTTGTTTGGTGGTTAGCAACGTTCTGTAGTTTGTCTGCTGGGGTACGAGGAACACTGGTACATGAAAACTTCCTGATGTACAAGTAAGCTGGTTCAAATGGCTCTGGGCACTATGGGACTTAACAGCTGAGGTCATCACTCCCCTAAAACTTGTAACTACTTAAACCTAACTAACCTAAGGACATCACACACATCCATGCCCGATGTAGGATTCGAACCTGCGACCGTAGCGGTCGCGCGGTTCCAGACTGAAGCGCCTAGAACAGCTCGGCCACACCGGCCGCCTACAAGTAAGCGTTCCAAACATTTAGGACCGAGAATGGCTTATGAACTGTGTTCTGTCTGCAAAGAGTATTAATTAACTACCAGTGAACAAAGACAGAAAAGCTAAAGTTATGGTCTAGGTGCTTTTGCAAATCCCAGCTAGTCAGGACGAACTATTCATCCACTGGTCAAAACGGATGATGTATGGAAAAAAACAAACGTCTAAGTCACTACACAAGTGCTACATTAAAGCAGCAGGAAAAATATGTTTGTCTCCACAAGTAATGTTACGTCGTAGGTCTTAAGGAAAAAGAATCAGATTATCAAATGTAAACTATCTTCCATTTTCCTATAGTTGTGTAGTGGTTATTATTAATCCGTCGCCAAGGTAGCTCCTGCGGGCCTGCAACACATCTAACATGACACTGGACCGAGGTTGCCTATGCCCAAAGGCGTAAGCAATGGTAAACATCGGCTACTTTGAAAACAGACATTCCGCGTACTGAAACTTCCTGGCAGATTAAAACTGTGTGCCCGACCGAGACTCGAACTAGGGACCTTTGCCTTTCGCGGGCAAGTGCTCTACCATCTGAGCTACCGAAGCACGACTCACGACCGGTACTCACAGCTTTACTTCTGCCAGTACCTCGTCTCCTACCTTCCAAACTTTACAGAAGCTCTCCTGCGAACCATGCAGAACTAGCACTCCTGAAAGAAAGGATATTGCGGAGACATGGCTTAGCCACAGCCTGGAGGATGTTTCCAGAATGAGATTTTCACTCCGCAGCGGAATGTGCGCTGGTATGAAACTTCCTGGCAGATTAAAACTGTGTGCCCGACCGAGACTCGAACTCGGGACCTTTGCCTTTCGCGGGCAAGTGCACTACCATCGGAGCTACCGAAGCACGACTCACGACCGGTACTCACAGCTTTACTTCTGCCAGTACCTCGTCTCCTACCTTCCAAACTTTACAGAAGCTCTCCTGCGAACCATGCAGAACTAGCACTCCTGAAAGAAAGGATATTGCGGAGACATGGCTTAGCCACAGCCTGGGGGATGTTTCCAGAATGAGATTTTCACTCTGCAGCGGAGTGTGCGCTGGTATGAAACTTCCTGGCAGATTAAAACTGTGTGCCCGACCGAGACTCGAACTCGGGACCTTTGCCTTTCGCGGGCAAGTGCTCTACCATCTGAGCTACCGAAGCACGACTCACGACCGGTACTCAGAGCTTTACTTCTGCGAGTACCTCGTCTCCTACCTTCCAAACTTTACAGAAGCTCTCCTGCGAACCATGCAGAACTAGCACTCCTGAAAGAAAGGATATTGCGGAGACATGGCTTAGCCACAGCTTGGGGGATGTTTCCAGAATGAGATTTTCACTCTGCAGCGGAATGTAGGAGACGAGGTACTGGCAGAAGTAAAGCTGTGAGTACCGGTCGTGAGTCGCGCTTCGGTAGCTCAGATGGTAGAGCACTTGCCCGTGAAAGGCAAAGGTAACGAGTTCGAGTCTCGGTCGGGCACACAGTTTTAATGTGCCAGGAAGTTTCATACCAGCGCACACTCCGCTGCAGAGTGAAAATCTCATTCTGGAAACATCCCCCAGGCTGTGGCTAAGCCATGTCTCCGCAATATCCTTTCTTTCAGGAGTGCTAGTTCTGCATGGTTCGCAGGAGAGCTTCTGTAAAGTTTGGAAGGTAGGAGACGAGGTACTGGCAGAAGTAAAGCTGTGAGTACCGGTCGTGAGTCGTGCTTCGGTAGCTCCGTTGGTAGAGCATTTGCCCGCGAAAGGCAAAGGTCCCGAGTTCGAGTCTCGGTCGGGCACACAGTTTTAATCTGCCAGGAAGTTTCATACCTGCGCACACTCCGCTGCAGAGTGAAAATCTCATTCTGGAAACATCCCCCAGGCTGTGGCTAAGCCATGTCTCCGCAATATCCTTTCTTTCAGGAGTGCTAGTTCTGCATGGTTCGCAGGAGAGCTTCTGTAAAGTTTGGAAGGTAGGAGACGAGGTACTGGCAGAAGTAAAGCTGTGAGTACCGGTCGTGAGTCGTGCTTCGGTAGCTCCGTTGATAGAGCATTTGCCCGCGAAAGGCAAAGGTCCCGAGTTCGAGTCTCGGTCGGGCACACAGTTTTAATCTGCCAGGAAGTTTCATACCTGCGCACACTCCGCTGCAGAGTGAAAATCTCATTCTGGAAACATCCCCCAGGCTGTGGCTAAGCCATGTCTCCGCAATATCCTTTCTTTCAGGAGTGCTAGTTCTGCATGGTTCGCAGGAGAGCTTCTGTAAAGTTTGGAAGGTAGGAGACGACGTACTGGCAGAAGTAAAGCTGTGAGTACCGGTTGTGAGCCGTGCTTCGGTAGCTCAGATGGTAGAGCACTTGCCCGCGAAAGGCAAAGGTCCCGAGTTCGAGTCTCGGTCGGGCACACAGTTTTAATCTGCCACGAAGTTTCATACCAGCGCACACTCCGCTGCAGAGTGAAAATCTCATTCTGGAAACATCCCCCAGGCTGTGGCTAAGCCATGTCTCCGCAATATCCTTTCTTTCAGGAGTGCTAGTTCTGCATGGTTCGCAGGAGAGCTTCTGTAAAGTTTGGAAGGTAGGAGACGAGGTACTGGCAGAAGGAAAGCTGTGAGTACCGGTCGTGAGTCGTGCTTCGGTAGCTCAGATGGTAGAGCACTTGCCCGCGAAAGGCAAAGGTCCCGAGTTCGAGGCTCGGTCGGGCACACAGTTTTAATCTGCCAGGAAGTTTCATACCAGCGCACACTCCGCTGCAGAGTGAAAATCTCATTCTGGAAACATCCCCCAGGCTGTGGCTAAGCCATGTCTCCGCAATATCCTTTCTTTCAGGAGTGCTAGTTCTGCATGGTTCGCAGGAGAGCTTCTGTAAAGTTTGGAAGGTAGGACACGAGGTACTGGCAGAAGTAAAGCTGTGAGTACCGGTCGCGAGTCGTGCTTCGGTAGCTCAGATGGTAGAGCACTTGCCCGCGAAAGGCAAAGGTCCCGAGTTCGAGTCTCGGTCGGGCACACAGTTTTAATCTGCCAGGAAGTTTCATACCAGCGCACACTCCGCTGCAGAGTGAAAATCTCATTCTGGAAACATCCCCCAGGCTGTGGCTAAGCCATGTCTCCGCAATATCCTTTCTTTCAGGAGTGCTAGTTCTGCATGGTTCGCAGGAGAGCTTCTGTAAAGTTTGGAAGGTAGGAGACGAGGTACTGGCAGAAGTAAAGCTGTGAGTACCGGTCGTGAGTCGTGCTTCGGTAGCTCAGATGGTAGAGCACTTGCCCGCGAAATGCAAAGGTCCCGAGTTCGAGGCTCGGTCGGGCACACAGTTTTAATCTGCCAGGAAGTTTCATACCAGCGCACACTCCGCTGCAGAGTGAAAATCTCATACTGGAAACATCCCCCAGGCTGAGGCTAAGCCATGTCTCCGCAATATCCTTTCTTTCAGGAGTGCTAGTTCTGCATGGTTCGCAGGAGAGCTTCTGTAAAGTTTGGAAGGTAGGAGACGAGGTACTGGCAGAAGTAAAGCTGTGAGTACCGGTCGTGAGTCGTGCTTCGGTAGCTCAGATGGTAGAGCACTTGCCCGCGAAACGCAAAGGTCCCGAATTCGAGGCTCGGTCGGGCACACAGTTTTAATCTGCCAGGAAGTTTCATACCAGCGCACACTCCGCTGCAGAGTGAAAATCTCATTCTGGAAACATCCCCCAGGCTGTGGCTAAGCCATGTCTCCCCAATATCCTTTCTTTCAGGAGTGCCAGTTCTGCATGGTTCGCAGGAGAGGTTCTGTAAAGTTTGGAAGGTAGGAGACGAGGTACTGGCAGAAGTAAAGCTGTGAGTACCGGTCGTGAGTCGTGCTTCGGTAGCTCAGATGGTAGAGCACTTGCCCGCGAAAGGCAAAGGTCCCGAGTTCTAGTCTCGGTCGGGCACACAGTTTTAATCTGCCAGGAAGTTTCATACCAGCGCACACTCCGCTGCAGAGTGAAAATCTCATTCTGGAAACATCCCCCAGGCTGTGGCTAAGCCATGTCTCCGCAATATCCTTTCTTTCAGGAGTGCTAGTTCTGCATGGTTCGCAGGACAGCTTCTGTAAAGTTTGGAAGGTAGGAGACGAGGTACTGGCAGAAGTAAAGCTGTGAGTACCGGTCGTGAGTCGTGCTTCGGTAGCTCAGATGGTAGAGCACTTGCCCGCGAAAGGCAAAGGTCCCGAGTTCGAGTCTCGGTCGGGCACACAGTTTTAATCTGCCACGAAGTTTCATACCAGCGCACACTCCGCTGCAGAGTGAAAATCTCATTCTGGAAACATCCCCCAGGCTGTGGCTAAGCCATGTCTCCGCAATATCCTTTCTTTCAGGAGTGCTAGTTCTGCATGGTTCGCAGGAGAGCTTCTGTAAAGTTTGGAAGGTAGGAGACGAGGTACTGGCAGAAGTAAAGCTGTGAGTACCGGTCGTGAGTCGTGCTTCGGTAGCTCAGATGGTAGAGCACTTGCCCGCGAAAGGCAAAGGTCCCGAGTTCGAGTCTCGGTCGGGCACACAGTTTTAATCTGCCACGAAGTTTCATACCAGCGCACACTCCGCTGCAGAGTGAAAATCTCATTCTGGAAACATCCCCCAGGCTGTGGCTAAGCCATGTCTCCGCAATATCCTTTCTTTCAGGAGTGCTAGTTCTGCATGGTTCGCAGGAGAGCTTCTGTAAAGTTTGGAAGGTAGGAGACGAGGTACTGGCAGAAGTAAAGCTTTGAGTACCGGTCGCGAGTCGTGCTTCGGTAGCTCAGATGGTAGAGCACTTTCCCGCGAAAGGCAAAGGTCCCGAGTTCGAGTCTCGGTCGGGCACACAGTTTTAATCTGCCAGGAAGTTTCATACCAGCGCACACTCCGCTGCAGAGTGAAAATCTTATTCTGGAAACATCCCCCAGGCTGTGGCTAAGCCATGTCTCCGCAATATCCTTTCTTTCAGGGGTGCTAGTTCTGCATGGTTCGCAGGAGAGCTTCTGTAAAGTTTGGAAGGTAGGAGACGAGGTACTGGCAGAAGTAAAGCTGTGAGTACCGGTCGTGAGTCGTGCTTCGGTAGCTCAGATGGTAGAGCACTCCCCGCGGAAGGCAAAGGTCCCGAGTTCGAGTCTCGTTCGGGCACACAGTTTTAATCTGCCAGGAAGTTTCATACCAGCGCACACTCCGCTGCAGAGTGAAAATCTCATTCCGCGTACTACTTCCTGCACAGGGAGTTAGAGACGGCCTGCAGGAAGTATTACTACACCAACATATGATTGGCTGACCAGTACTATTTAAAGGCTAGAACCAGCTAACGCCGAATACCGAGCTCAAGGACGTCTGCACGGAAAACTACGTCTTCGCCATCGGAATAGGACTTGGAATTTAGTGTATGTGTGTTACAACGGACTCTTATGGGAAACATAGAAGTTATCTTTTGTTGCCTCTAGTAGGAAATTCTTACTGGCTTTGTGGTTGTGACTTTTCGTTGTTATTCAGTCATTTTCGTGTAGACTCACGTGAAATAAAAGTTGTGTTGTAAAAGCTTTCAAATTGTCAGTTACAATACAAGTGCCGACGAGTTTGTGCCTGCGTGTGTCTGTATAATGGCGGAAATAGTGCCTCAGCAGCTGATCCAAAGTGTGCAAGACTTGCTACAAGGTTTTCAACAGTTTTGCAGGAAATCTCCGGATACACAGGAACGTTTCCTTACGGAACTATGGAAAAACCAACCGGTTCCGCCGCCCCCGCCGATTCCCGCTTTCACCGAGGATACTGAAGACTGGGAAACATACGAGAAGCGGCTGCTGCAGCATTTTCACATCCTTCAGGCTGCTCGTCGATCCTACTTTTTGTCCTGGAATCAGACTGGAGTGTATGTTCTCTTGACGAAACTACGACCTCGACCTCCGGATTCTGTCGAATTCTACCAATGTCGCAAGAAGGCAGGCCAATCCTATCAGCAGTGGGCAGCGGAACTGCAAGGTCTCAGCCAGAAGTGTCATTTCACGACACGGATGTCCAAAGAATCCTACGTGGACGAGATGGTCCGCGACCGCCTCATGCGGCTTTCCGACGCGACGCTCTCGGACTAGACGACCCTACCCTGGACCAGGTCATTGATCTGGCATTCAAGTACGAAGTCTCTACGGCGGCCGACAAGCGTTTGGAATCCTGGGTGGATGTGGCGGTCCTCCGAGATCACGACGCCTCGGAGCCCGTCGCATCGCTGGCGGAGGTCGAAGACGCTGCCGCCGTCAGTTCGGATGGCCGGCGCCGGCCGCCAGGTTCAGCACAGCGTCGGCAGGGCAGCCGCCCTCTCCGAGACTTCGCACCCTCGGTCGGCTCCGCGGATCCGGCGCTGACCTTCGGTGCACGGAGGCTCCCACGCCCTCACCGTCGCCGCCAGCCCCTCTGGCTGCTGTCCTGCCTGGGTTGCTTTCAGGACCATGCACGGGAAGACTGCAATGACAGGTGGGCGTATTGTACAGTGTGTAACCGTAACGGACATGTCAGTTCGGTCTGCCGCTCTCAGTAGCCTCCTCTTCTTCCGGTAAACGACTGTCGGGGGCCGCTACCTTTGGACGTCAACCAGGTGCAGTCTTGGGGATCTTCCAACGGTCGGCCGCTGCAGATGCAGGTGCATACCTGAGCAGTGGTCTCACTGATCAACTTCTTATGTGAAGGTTGGGGCGCCTCCTCTGGCGCCCGCACCCAGGCGCCTCCTTACTTATAATAAGCAAGCGATCGCTCTCTTGGGTCAGTTCACGGCTTCCATCCTGTGCAAATCGGTTCGGGAAGTTACCTTCCTTGTGGTCAACAATGCAGCCACTGCGGACCTCTTTGGCTTGGATGCCTTCCGTGCCTTTGGCTTCGTCATCGACGACAATGTTCATCTGGTGTCTTCCCAGGTTCCGTTTCCGGCAGTCGATACCTTGTGCACGGAATTCCAGGACCTCTTCTCGCCGGGCATCGGCTGTGCTCAAGATTTTCAGGCGTCACTCCAGCTGAAACCGTCTGCCTGCCCGAAGTACATCCAGGCTCGGCAGGTTCCCCTCGCCCACCAGCATCCTCTTAAATAGGAACTGGACCGTCTGACGGCGGAGGGAGTCGTCACTCTGGTCCGTTGCAGTTCATGGGCGACACCCTTGGTCGTCCTCAAGAGACCAGATGGGCTTCTTCAGGTTTATGGCGACTTCAAGGCTACGTTAAACCCTCAGATACAGGTTGCAGACTATCCCCTTCCCCATCCCGAGGACCTGTTCTCCAAGCCGCTGGGGATAACTTTTTTTCGAAGATCGATCTTGCCAAGGCCTACCTCCAAATACCTTTAGACGAGCCTTCTACTCACTTGGCCGTCGTCAACACCCGTTTGGGCTGTTGCGGTTGAACCGCCTCATGGATGGCATCGGCAGTGCACCGGCCATTCTTTCAGCGTTACTTGGAACAGCACGTGTGGGATGTGCCCGTTTGTATCAACTACCAGGACGACATTGTGGTCACCGGCCGTACTGCGGATGAACATCTCAGTAATCTGCGACAATTGTTCCAGCGTCTGCGGACTGCGGGCCTAAAATGCAACCTTGCTAAATCCTCCATTTTTCGACCTGCTATCTCGTACATGCGTCACATCATTTCCCAAAATGGCGTATCTCCTACCTCCTCCCATGTCGCCGCTATAGAGGCCGTTCCTCGTCTGAGCAGCGTCCACCAATTGCTGTCCTTCCTGGCTAAAAATGCGTACTATCGCAAGTTCATTCCTCTATCGCTCACACTGCAGCGCCCTTCCATCACCTATGCCGAAAGAACGTGCCTTTTCATTGGTCCCCGGCTTGTGAAACGGCTTTCCAGACCTTAAAGCGGAGGTAGCACTCCGTGGAGTGTCTCATGCCGTATAACCCCTCTCTTCCTCTCCTTTTGGCTACGGACGCCTCAGAGTATGGTGTTGGAGCTTTCCTTTCGCACCGTCTACCCAATGGATCGGAATGCCCGGTGGCGTACATATCTAATTCCCATACTGAGGCCCAATGAAAATATTCTCGAATTGAGAAGGAGGCCCTAGAGATGGCGTTTTCCTGTACCAAATTCCTCCTGTACCTTTACGGTAGATCTTTTCACTTAATCACTGACCATAAGCCCCTCGTTGCTTTATTTTTTTCCGTCAGCCCAGTTACCCACGAAGACTTTCCACCGCCTGCTGTGATGGGCACTATTCCTTTATTCCTTTCACGTTTTAAGTACACCATCCATTTCCGGCCCACCTCTCAGCGTGCCAATGCCGATGCCTTGGCTCCCCTCCGGCCAGGATTCGGTGTTCGATTCATCGGTCCTCCTAATTTTTCAGGTCCTTGACGACATGCAGGTTGTGTTGGCTGCATTTACAGTCTCTGCTGAGAGGGTGGCCGCAGCGACGACCGCACATCCGCTCCTCTGGCTGGTGCGCCGCTATGTTCTCTGTGGCTAGCCGACGCTTCCAAGGGGAGGGGGGCAGGGGGTGTTACGCCGTCGCCAAGTTAGCCCCTGCGGGCCGGCAACACATCTAACACGACGTAGGACCGAGGTTGTCTATACCCAAAGGCGTAAGCAATGGTTAACATCGGCTATTTTGGAAACAGACATTCCCCTTACTACTTCCTGCAGAGCGAGTTCGAGATGGCCTGCAGGACGTATTATTACAGCAACATCTGATTGGGTGACCAATACTGTTTATAAGCTAGAAGCAGTCCACGTCGAATACCGACCTCAAGGACGTCTCCACGGAAGATTACGTCTTCGTCATCGGAATAGGACTTTATGTGTGTTACAACGGACTCTTGTGGGAAACTTAGAAGTTATCTTTTGTAGCCACTAGTAGGAAATTATTATTGGCTTTGTGATTGTGTCTTTTCGTTGTTATTTAGTCATTTCCATGTAGACTCACGTAAAATAAAAGTTGTGTTGTAAAAACTTCCAAATTGTCAGTTACAACAGTTATAACAGCGGCCTTATGGAGGAAATGGTTACGCGCTGTGTTTAGCATGGACACTGACGAGTGAGTGGGCCGCAGATCTTCATAGCCTGTACAGAAGTGCATGCTTAGCGGAAATGCAGTTGTCAGCGCTGTGGCAGGATCTAGTTCTCAAAATTGCACATATAGGCAACACTGGCACCATTACATAGTCGTACATTCTACTCTAGCCTACGAGCGTTGTGTATACCTGCGATTTCGGGAAATCGATTACGTCACTGTGCTGACAACTTCATTTGGACCACAGTGTAAATGCTAAACACATCGTAAGCAACATTTCCTGCATTAGGCCACTGATAAAACCACCCAAAAATTATAGACAGGTGGGTTATAGTTTGCGTCTGATTCACTGGTTTCCTTTAAGGCTTTCGGAATAACATTGTTTGACAGTACTGTCGCGAAAAATATGCTGCCTTAGTATAGCACTTACATAGTGAGATAAGTGTTTGTTTACACACAACATCCGATTCGCTCAGCAGATGGAATGTTCGTCCTGAGAAGCTGAGGCTTGGATATTAGTTCATTTTCTACTTAGTTTACAGGTAGGTTATTAAAACTATATGCAGATGGAACTGAGCTTTTCTCAGCATTGAGTGTCTGGAACACTTATTCCACACAGTCAGTTTTTGGTATTCATATTACCCCAGCAGTCAAACAACAGACTGGCTTTCTTTAATGTACCAGTATGCACACGGGCTCCCCATTTATGACAGCAGACTGCTGTGGAGCACTTCTGAATTATCAGCAAAAGCTGTTATTCAGTCGGCTTTAAACAGTGCAGAAACCGTTGTTACGTCGATATACTGCCACTCTTCTTGCAGTAACTTGTGTCGAGTACGTCGTTTTTCGAGCCATACTCCATCATACACTCCTGGAAATTGAAATAGGAACACCGTGAATTCATTGTCCCAGGAAGGGGAAACTTTATTGACACATTCCTGGGGTCAGATACATCACATGATCACACTGACAGAACCACAGGCACATAGACACAGGCAACAGAGCATGCACAATGTCGGCACTAGTACAGTGTATATCCACCTTTCGCAGCAATGCAGGCTGCTATTCTCCCATGGAGACGATCGTAGAGATGCTGGTTGTAGTCCTGTGGAACGGCTTGCCATGCCATTTCCACCTGGCGCCTCAGTTGGACCAGCGTTCGTGCTGGACGTGCAGACCGCGTGAGACGACGCTTCATCCAGTCCCAAACATGCTCAATGGGGGACAGATCCGGAGATCTTGCTGGCCAGGGTAGTTGACTTACACCTTCTAGAGCACGTTGGGTGGCACGGGATACATGCGGACGTGCATTGTCCTGTTGGAACAGCAAGTTCCCTTGCCGGTCTAGGAATGGTGGAACGATGGGT
Source organism: Schistocerca piceifrons (assembly GCF_021461385.2). Lineage (NCBI taxonomy): Eukaryota > Metazoa > Arthropoda > Insecta > Orthoptera > Acrididae > Schistocerca > Schistocerca piceifrons. The sequence goes on along the minus strand of NC_060144.1, from coordinate 91,666,269 downwards.
TCGATGACGGTTTGGATGTACCGTGCACTATTCAGTGTCCCCTCGACGATCACCAGTGGTGTACGGCCAGTGTAGGAGATCGCTCCCCACACCATGATGACGGGAGTTGGCCCTGTGTGCCTCGGTCGTATGCAGTCCTGATTGTGGCGCTCACCTGCACGGCGCCAAACACGCATACGACCATCATTGGCACCAAGGCAGAAGCGACTCTCATCGCTGAAGACGACACGTCTCCATTCGTCCCTCCATTCACGCCTGTCGCGACACCACTGGAGGCGGGCTGCACGATATTGGGGCGTGAGCGGAAGACGGCCTAACGGTGTACGGGACCGTAGCCCAGCTTCATGGAGACGGTTGCGAATGGTCCTCGCCGATACCCCAGGAGCAACAGTGTCCCTAATTTGCTGGGAAGTGGCGGTGCGGTCCCCTACGGCACTGCGTAGGATCCTACGGTCTTGGCGTGCATCCGTGCGTCGCTGCGGTCCGGTCCCAGGTCGACGGGCACGTGCACCTTCCGCCGACCACTGGCGACAACATCGATGTACTGTGGAGATCTCACGCCCCACGTGTTGAGCAATTCGGTGGTACGTCCACCCGGCCTCCCGCATGCCCACTATACGCCCTCGCTCAAAGTCCGTCAACTGCACATACGGTTCACGTCCACGCTGTCGCGGCATGCTACCAGTGTTAAAGACTGCGATGGAGCTCCGTATGCCATGGCAAACTGGCTGACACTGACGGCGGCGGTGCACAAATGCTGCGCAGCTAGCGCCATTCGACGGCCAACACCGCGGTTCCTGGTGTGTCCGCTGTGCCGTGCGTGTGATCATTGCTTGTACAGCCCTCTCGCAGTGTCCGGAGCAAGTATGGTGGGTCTGACACACCGGTGTCAATGTGTTCTTTTTTCCATTTCCAGGAGTGTAGTAACTATGGGAATGCGACGAATAGCTGCTCATCTCTATTTGTCTACGCCATATTCTGCGGTTTTCCATTTTTTGATTTTGATGACTTCAATTTCCAGTTTTCTTTTCTGTATACAAATCACTTCAATCGTGCTTAGTGGAATGCATAGGCCTAGGTGTACAATATCTATCTGGCTACTTTTAGATGCGATGTAACATTGCTTTTCTTAAGCAATTCCAGATGTAAATGGGGGTTCGTGTGATCCTTAATGTCGTAAACAGTCTTTATGCCGAACTTTTTAAACCAATATTCCAACGCGTGGCTATTTGTGGTTACTTTGGTTAGCAACACCACCATGTTCGCAGCGGCACTATCTTAAAAAGTATAAACAAGTATTTCCGTTTCATTAAAACAAACTGCTTACCTTTCTCTTACTAGTTAGTCTTGGGTAAAGTGTTCATAGATTGTCCATAAATACGTCAGTTTTGACAGTTAAGTACGAGTATTTTTCTCACTTATGTCGAAATCACGATTGAAATAACTATAATGTGAATATGTACGAATAGCCATATTCTGTTCATATTTCACTCATTGGTATGTTAAATTCTGTACTTCAGTAATGTCTGTTACTTCCTTACTCAATACACAAGATGATTTACATTAGAAGAGCGGGTGTCCACTTGTTTTTGTCGTGGGTACCTACCGTATTTTCAGCACGAGTGTCTTGTGTAGAAGAATGCGGCAATTTATTTATAATCAGCTCAAACAATGTGAGATATTCAATCCACTTGGTATGTCGTTGAGGCACGACGGTCCTAATAAAATGGTTAAACTTTCTAAATACCCTCCCCGTCAGGTGCAACTCTGGATGATTTTTCGAGATAAGTATCGGTTAATGTCCTGGTCATGCAAAAATGATCTACATGCTCTTGAGGTAAAATCAGATTTTTTATGAGAGAGCCCCTCTTCAAATCTTGGGAAACTACCATCTTTCATTTTCTTCACAATTCGGCCAGCGTTTGGTCATTATTCCGACCTTTTTAAACCAAGACTCCAACGTATGGCTATTTGTGGTTACTTTGGCATACTCGGTAATCATATCATACAGCGCAGCAAGGTATCTAATGACGCCTCTTGCCTATGGAAGACGTTCAGCTAAGTCAATCTCCAAAATCTCTCCTGGTTTAGACAGTGGAATGAGAAGTAACTGCATTTTTTGGAAAGCTTTAAAGACCTACCTTTCTCACAAATAGTGCAGGTCTAAGGTAATCCGTATTATGCACACAAACAGAAAACTCGAAACGGAAGAGACTGAAGTCAAAAACAGAATATTGGAATATATGGCTGAAACAGTTGCCATAAAGAAAGAATATAAACTGCAATTGGAAAACAAAGAAGCTATTGCAGATGTGCAAGCAAGGTTGATATATGGCTTTAAATACAGCATATGGAGAACTCTGGCTATAGCTGGGCAGTACAAGATATTACTATTTACTGCAGACGACAATGGTTAGCGTTCATAGTTCACTACTGACTGAAAAATGATGGATTGTAACAATATGCTACATTAACGAACATAAGAAAAATCTGTTTATAAATCACAATTCTCAGATGGGTCTGCTTACACAGCATGATCACATTATATGTAAATGTGGTGGACTGGATGTCATGCACCTAGCACATAACAGCCATTTGCAGAGCTTAAAAACCAAGGAATAAAAACATTTAATATGCACTCATTTGCAATAATTGTAAACTTAAATTTCTACACAGTAAATTCCAGAGATGAGCTCGTAGCATACACTAACACAGATGTGATGCATTATAAGAATAGTTGTATGCAGGAAATTAGAGGTAAAATTAAACTCCCCAAATCCCGTAAGCCAGGAGACTTCCAGGTGAAAATGGGACTAATTGTTAAAGCAATAAAAACGATAGTTGTTAGGGAAAAAGATTTGTACTGGAATTTCAACTACCTAAGAACATACCTTGTTTGTACGAGGGTCATTCAATAATTAAAGAGACTAATTGGTCTGGAGAAAAAAGCGTTTCTTTTTACAAAACAGTCCTTTTTGCACTTTTTCAATATCATCCCCTTGAACATTTATGCACTTGTTCCAACGGGCTACAAGCTTTATTGTTCCGGCTGCAAAGAACTCTTGATGTGAACCAATTTTCCATAAACTTGTCACCGTCCTAGTTGTTCTGGAACCTCTTTCCACCTAATGCCTCCTTCAGTGCACCAAACAAATAAAAATCTCTAGGTGATAAATCAGGACATAAGGGGGATGAGGTTGTACTTTTCCCGGCCCATTCTGTTGATGGTTTGTAACGCCGGAAATGCATATCCTCCTATTTCCATCTATTGTACTATTATTTTTTTCCTTGTTTTGTTATCTGAATATATGATATTTCTGTGTCTTCACATATTGTAATTGTTTTACTATTTGTATATATATATATATTTATGCATTTATGTCGATGTATAATTGGTTTGTTGTGTAAAGATTATTTGTATTTTTACGCTGGGTCTTGCCTAGGGAAAACTGCTATCGAACGATTACATCGATGGGTCGTGTGAAGAATCAAAGTGTGTAGGATCTTTGGTAGTGTTAACTCTGCCGCGTGGAGCGCGGGCAGAGCAAGTGAGAGTCTGGCTGGAGTAGCGAGTGGAGCAGGTGTGTTGTGTGACGCTCCCGCGAGTTGCCGCGCTTTCGGGGTTTGGCAGCATGTAATTGCGCTCGACTCGCGATGATAGTTTCTGACATGGTGTCGCGGACGGGAAGCATTAGCTGGCGCACATCAAGAGCCCGTTTCGCCTGGTGACCGTGTCGAGAAGAAGGCGCGCCAACATCCAGCTTCTGCAATAGCGACGGCCGACAATGAGTGACTGTCGCCACCTCCTCGATCGACGGCTTCAAACCTTCAATCAACCAACAAGGAAGACTAAAAGCACGTAAAGTTTCAGAACTGTATGGCAGACCTCAGCTTTTCAAATTGTTCCATTTGCCTCGCAAAATTACAGCAACTTAGCATGAACCTTTGTTGCTCATTGTCCCAATTGCATTGCCAAGCAGGGTCCCTTCCTTTTCCGAAATGAACCCGAGTGTCGTTGAAATTCAAACGCCAGCATTAAAATAATATAATTAGATTTCACTGCTTTAATTTCAAAGTTCAGTAGCTGGCTACAATATTTAGGTTACACGAGCACAAATTTAGAGTGCGAGTTTTGTTAGCATATTTTAGCTTACCTGTGACTGCAGCTCAGCTTGGTACGTACTAAATTTTACTATTGTTAATAGTTCAGAATCATTTAATTCAAGTTCAAAGTTAAATCTCTTGTTTCTAAATTGCGTAGAGTCAAGTTGCTTTTGAAATGATTGTTGAGGTAGTCCAAGACTAACCGTATTTTACTGGATTTCGATGTGCTTCAGAAAGAAAGCCCACTATTAACTTCAGTCACTAAATTAACTTTCGATTTTCCGGTTTTATTAATTCTTTTGCTAAATTAAGTCTGAGTGTAGCGAAATTTATTACTTCTGACAAACTTTCAGTTTTCACACTACACGTGTCAACCTTCAGTTGCCACGCTTCTAGTGTTAATTATATGTGTAATAACCTTTCTTTTTCAGTTACTATAGTAATTGTCCTTAGGACTGGCGACCGTGATTTCCCCCAAATCTCAAATATCTAATTACCGCTAGTTAATTGTTAACGTAACGGCCGCACATTTACTTTCTTTATTAACTTTACCCCTTTTCAAAATTAATTTCCACCAGTTTCATTTGCATTTTTCCTTTCATTTAGATGTAACCCTTTCCTCCCTCTTTACCGACAGATTAACTTCGGTGACGATTGCTTTTCCCAAATTTCCATTAGGTACACGCGGTTTAATGTTTCACTGTCATTAAGGTCGATAAGCGAGGGGGAGGTTACAGGTTTCGCGGGTTAGTTGAGCAATATGAGGACGTGCGTTGTTTTATTGGAAAATCGCACCTCTCCTCTGAGATCCACGACGTCTCTCTCTCATGGCAAGCTTCACCTTGTTTAAAAGCAAATCCGAGCAGCATTGACTGTTCACTGTATACTGCTCTTCGGAATAATCACAAAAAACTGGACCTTCAGCAACCCAAAACACAGTCAACATGACTTTTCCTGCTGATGCTTAGGTTTTGAATTTTTTCTTGGCGAGTGAGTTGGTGCGCTTCCATTCCATGCTTTGTGCTTTTGATTCTGGCTCATCATAATGAACCCAAGGTTCATCACAAGTTAAAATTTTGTTGAGAAAGTGCTCAGCTTTTCGTTCATAATGTTCCTTTAGTTCTGTTCACGCTGTCAACCTTGTTCCCTTGTCTAGCTGCGACAACTCCTTTGGGAGCCATCTTGCACATGTGTCCATGTGTGTCTCTTTAATTATTGAATGACCCTCGTATTTGTTAAATTACCGGCTGGAGACAGAAATACTCGATTCAGCTGTAGACTTGAATTATAAATTAAAAATTAAGCAGGATTTCACTAGAACTACACCAAACAAACATAAAGAAAAGGTTGTATTCTGTGTACAAATGTATATGGAGAAATTAGTAAAGACTTTGTTCCAGAATATCTACTTGTTTTATTCGCTAACGCACCAAAAATCCTATGAAGTTACCAACACAAAGAATGTGTGTCATGTGGGTGGACTTAATTTTAGAATGTGAAAAGAATTGATTTTGGCTGGTGAACTTTTTACACAGTGACATGAGAATCCAGGAACCATAGGTGCGACATGAAAAATATGCTACTTATGTCATGTAATTCAAAGGTCGTAATGTATGACAGACACATACAGTGTACCAATGAATAATAAAACCTGTATTGTAAAACAACAATAACATCATGTGTGCAATGCACCACAAAAGACATGTAAATACATAACACTTGCTAAGTAAGTAACAATCAGTGTGTAAATGTTTATGAAATATGATGTCTTAGATATACTATCTCAAATGGTATCATCAACCTTTCTTAATGCAGTAAGAAGGTAATTCTTGGTTCTTTTTCATGTCCAAGGGAAATACATTGATGGTACTATAGTTCAATTCTTTTATCTTGGCGGTTCGCGCATGCCCGCCCAAACGCGGGAGATTGCTGCGTTGCCAGTTGTACGCGCAAAGAGAAGCAGCGCCATAGTATAGTTCGCAGACTTACGTTTAGGGGGGAGCGCGCAGTTTACGAAGTAAAGCCACCACGGCCGCATTAACTCTTTCGCTGCTACAGAGACGTGCTCCCCGCATTCCGCGCTGTGCGCGATTTTGTGATCACTGCACTGCTCGCCTGTGCAGACACATGGTGTTTCGACTGCTTTCACACATTTTATCATTCGATTTCACAAAAACTATTTGGCCCAAAAAATTTGATTTTTACACATCTTCTTGAATGATACCTTCCCCCCATAAATGACTTAATTTTGTTTCGATGTTCAACGCAGTTATTGTGCAGCATTAGATGTAGTAAACCATTGCACGAAATTTTGAAGAGTTTGCAGAGGTAAAAGTCCATAGCGTATACTTTCCATATGGTCGATTGTAGTTGCCACTAGTTGACTTTGAAATATCACGCAAAATACCGGCAAACACTGTTGGTATGACTATAAATTACTCACGTTTCGTCTAAGTACAATAGGAAATAAACAATTACCGCTGTTCTTTATTGCGAAAAAGCGGATAGTGAGAATGATACAAACACCTTTCCTTGCTATCGCCTGAATTAGGAGGCTTATTGCTTGTTTGGTTTAATTAATTAATAGAACATGAAGCAACTGGTATAAAGAATGCTTTTGTTCAATTACTTTATTTATGACTGAACGCTTCTAAAACTGAAGACACTCGTCCATGCTCTGCACTGCAATCGAGCTCTGGTAACGTCGTTCTCTGTTCATGGGCTGGCTGTGTTTTGTGACGTCAGATGCGCGGAACGAACCTAAACTCGGCCGCTGTCGTAAATGACGCGCACTTTAGTTACAAGATGGGCCATGAGTTTTTTGTTGCAATGTTAGGTCGATCTTACGCACAGGCATTTTTTTTCTGGGTGTTGTTAGGATATATGTTTCAGTTTGCATACACAGTGGTGCATTTCTATCAGTCATTTTCAAGTTTTTCTATTCGTACTGAGACATGTTAAGATTTCTAGAGTGTAGAACAATTGTGTTCATGGCGAAACAGATAATTTTATTCTTTGAACAAATCATTCATATGTAAAAATCGCGCCACTGTGGTAAGTAATTGGAAACAGGAGCAAATAAATTAGGAATGACAACACTGCATAGCGACACTTCTAAGAACGGAGAGAAAAACATGAAATATGTAACTAGCTTCAGTATTGTGAAAAGTTTCCCGATCTGTGGGAACTGATTAAATAAACCATGTATATTCCTTTCTGGGGACAGAAAGGCCACCGCCTGTCCTAACTTATTTTAGGGTGAGGTACTTCTGTTTGTGGATTTTGGCACCTGTGCGCCGATGTTGGACGCGGTCCTGTCAGGCTGGTTGGGCCGCTGTTCTCCGTCACTCCGTACTCAAGCCAGTAAATTCGCCGTCCCCCTCTCTGTGCGAACTACCCTTATGTGTAATATATTTGAATGTATTCAAACTTCCAACACTTCTCTGGAAAGAAATAATTTATTGTTTTATTGTTGTATATCTTATTACTACTGTGATCTCGTGCTTAGGTCTCAGAGCTTAAGCATTCCGTCTTACTTTTAAGCCTACTTAAGTGAATTTGTTTCTTTGAGGGGTCTTTTTCTGTTAAACGATTAACCGATTAATCTTTGTATTAATTATACAGTCATTGTAACACTTAAACTGTCGCTGGTGTCCGGGGTGGGGTTCGCATTTATTACTCTAGTGTCGGTGCTTGGGAATTTACTTATTTGATGATCAGTCTTGAATGAATTATACGTCTGCGTGTTTTCCCTCGGCTTCCCGAGTTGGCTGTAGCGCAGGTGCCGTTGGCAGGACCGTGCTGTTCACTATCGGCCGACGCAGCGGGCGTGCTCAGTGCGCGTCGCCTGCGTACGAGTGTGCGGCGTGGTGTTTCGCCTCCCGCCTCCTGCCTCTTTACAAGTTGTTAGTCTTGTGGCATTCGCACTTAAGGTGAAATCGAGATGTCCGCAACTGTAAGCTATCGCGTCTGGCAGCCCAGCCCTGTCTTCTATTCCTACTTCATTTGAAGATCTTTCAAATCGTAATTGTGGATTACCGTATGATTTTAAAATCTTTATTAGCTTTGTTTCAAAATTTTTAGTGCCCAAAGGGCGTTCCAAATCTTTGTTGTAATCCTGGAACTGTAAATTTTAAGATATTGTCAAATGCTGAACTTGTAAAATTTTGAATAATGTTCCTGTTTGGAAAGTTGCTAAATTGCTAGCGCCAAAAGCGCCCTGAAGTTATTTGAATGGTAATCGTGAACTTGCAAATTTTTTTCTAAATAAGGACCTCCTTCCTTGCTCGAAGTTTATTATCTAAAAAGTGGTTTTAATATTGTTTAGATACTGTTCTTTCTACAATTCTAGTGAAGTCAGATAGGCCTGGTTGCAATCTTGCGTATGTCTAAAGGGCTCTCGAGCTGTATTTTTATGAATGTTAAACTTGTTATTTTTATGGGTCATTACTCGACCTGAAAGAGAAAAAACAGTTATTGTAAGTTTGGTCTTTTTGGTTTGCCGTCCTCAAATCAGTCTGACAGTTACTATTGATTTACATTTTACTGATGTTTTTAAGTATATCTTGTTAAAAAAAGGATAGCTAACTATTGTGATGCACAACAAATGGCATTCGTCAAACTCAGCCTGCACCTTCCTCTTGCCTGTTAAGTTGTTGTAGTATCCTGGGGAGTCCACTGAGATTTCACAAGTGATTCTGGTAGATTATACAAAACAAAACGAGTAAAACATTTGAAGAAACACAGTACAATGTGAACTGCTACTCACTTTTGCTGAAATGAAATATGGAGGTAATCATGTGATGTTTTCCCAACACTTTCAGTCATATGTGTCTTCATTGTGTGATGCTGCACAAGAACTCGCATAAATACATGCGATAAACGTGGTTTTGATGCAACGAACTGCTGCCTACCATTCTGGTGGCCTACAACAATGTTTAGCACTCCACTATCGTTGGCACGTGTGACACTGCTTGTGTAACATGCAAAAAACTTTAAAGATGAGCAAGAGAACTGTGCCCTGCAAGAACGATCAACCACTGTTAATGGGCGACACGTTTGTAAATACACATAGCTGACAGCTGGATTCCACGCTACAAGATAACAGACTCTTCATTTGGACCAAGTGGCAGCCTGAAAGTGGGTTGCATGGGTACATTATATGAATAACCTGAACACATATATTAACCTAACATTTATTTCCAGCAGCCATCATACAGGTTCATGGTAGCACAGTCCCGTCACTGAAATGACCAGCAGCGCTCATAATGCCTTCATATTACGCCAGCGCGAGCTAGGCGCTGATCCTGGTGAAGTAGGGCAGAGTGTTGAGCGGCACGGGGTAGCTGTGTAGCCAGGCCGGACCCTGAATGGTGGGGTGCTCGGGGTCCGCCTCATCCCGCCACATCCCCTTCGGCAGGTAGATGTCGCGGCTGAAGTTGTTGTGCCACACCACTGGCGCCACCAGAATGTCGTCGCCCAGCAGGAATTCTGCACGCAAAGGAAACACAGCGTAACCGCACAGCATATGCCAGTTATCTAGCGTCTACGTTATGTACTGAATCTCTTCTTGTGCAACCCTAAACATTCTCGAGGATCTCATCTCCGCTGGTTGTATTTTTGTTGTCTTTTTTTACGCAACTATCGTTTCCATACAACAGTAATGTTATAGCCATAGTTTCAAAAAAATTTAATTTTTGTACCTTTTCAGGTCGTATACACTACTGGCCATTACAATTGCTACACCAAGAACAAATGCAGATGATAAACGGGTATTCATTGGACAAATATATTATACTAGAACTCACATGTGATTACATTTTCACGCAATTTGGGTGCATAGATCCTGAGAAATAGGTACCCAGAACAACCACCTCTCGCCGTAATAACGGCCTTGATACGCCTGGGCATTGAGTCAAACAGAGCTTGGATGGCGTGTACAGGTACAGCTGCCCATGCAGCTTCAACACGATACCACAGTTCATCGAGAGTAGTGACTGGCGTATTGTGACGAGCGAGTTGCCGGCCCACCATTGACCAGACGTTTTTAATTGGTGAGATCTGGAGAATGTGCTGGCCAGGGCAGCAGTCGAACATTTTCTGTATCCAGAAAGGCCCGTACAGGACATGCAACATGCGGTCGTGCATTATCCTGCTGAAATGTAGGGTTTCGCAAGGATAGAATGAATGGTAGAGCCACGGGTCGTAACACATCTGAAATGTAACGTCCACTTTTCAAAGTGCCGTCAATGCGAACAAGAGGTGACTGAGACGTGTAACCAATGGCACCCCATACCATCACGCCGGGTGATACGCCATTACGGCGATGACGAATACACGCTTCCAATGTGCGTTCACCGCGATGACGCCAAACACGGATCCGACCATCATGATGCCGTAAACAGAACCTGGATTCATTTGAATAAATGACATTTTGACATTCGTGCACCCAGGTTCGTCATTGAGTACACCATCGCAGGCGCTCCTGTCTGTGATGCAGCATCAAGGGTAACCGCAGCCACGGTCTCCGAGCTGATAGTTCATGCTGCTGCAAACGTCGTCGAACTGTTCATGCACATGGTTGCTGTCTTGCAAACGTCCCCATCTGTTAACTGAGGGATCGAGACGTGGCTGCACGATCCATTACAGCCATGCGGATAAGATGTCTGTCATCTCGACTGCTAGTGATACGAGGCCGATGGGATCAAGCACGGCGTTCCTATTACCCTCCTGAACCCACCGATTCCATATTCTGCTAACAGTCATTGGATCTCGAACAACGCGTGCAGCGATGTCGCGATACGATAAACCGCAGTCGCTATAGGCTACAATCCGACCTTTATCAAAGTTGGAAACGTAAAGGTACGCATTTCTCCTTCTTACACGAGGCATCACAACAACGTTTCACCAGGCAACGCAGGGCCAACTGCTGTTTGTGTATGAGAAATCGGTTGGAAAGTTTCCTCATGTCAGCACGTTGTAGGTTTTAATGGCCAGTAGTGTACTTAAGAGTTTCGTTCATTGTTTCACACACTGTTTGAAATTTGTGCATTAATTTGGAAGGTGTAACTTTTTTTTAGACAACGAAATTTGAAGACTAGATTCTGTACGTATAGGCTTGTGCCAAGTTATTGCTAACTGGATATTGTCTTTCACTCAGTACTGGGCTGAGCGCAAGAAGCAAGTAGTCCAATCTCCAAAGAAAAAGTGAACATGGAATGACTCAAGTGGTCCAATGTGACCAATCAAGTTAATATTACATTATCATCTGAGAATTGCATAGATTAGTTTGTTTATCTAATTTAACTCCTGAATAATGGATAATTACATGATTACCGGTTTTTATGGGCATTCTCAGTATAAACGGTAGAAAGGTTGTCACTAAATAGCAGCTCAGTCGCGGTATGACGGTTTCGAAGTTAGGCCAATCTTGAGGAAATTGACTGAAAAGACTAGTCTCGCGGTGGGTTACGGAATATGCGGCGTGCTTAATAACCAGATAACCTCGCGAGAATGTGGGCGGTCTCTGTTGCTATACTGTATCCTGAGTACTGCTGAAGTTTTCCGCTAAAAAACATCTTTTCAAAGACAGTCTTCAATTCAGATTTAGAGTTATCTCAGTTGTGCGCTAGTTTTTGGAGGAAACACGCTCTAATGGTTAGTTCTGAGACAGACCGTAACGCAGAGAGTCGAAAGTGGATTACAGACTGAACATAGTAAGATACGAACAAGTGTGCAAAATAAATGTATAGTAGGAACTGCACAGCAATCTGTCGGTCATACCTGAGTCGATTGTGAGTGCCGTGGCGTCCGTTGGGTCGATCCACCAGATTGGCCTGTTGACGGGAGTGCCGTCCTGAACGGCTTTCTTCATCAGCTCAACGATGAGCGGTGCGTACTGGATGTGCAGGCTGGTCAGGTTGCGGCAGATGTCCAGTGTCTGTAACGTAATCCACCATTACACTGTTACAGGGGGGAGCTACCCTGCTGAAATTAAATCCAATAGAGTGTTAATGAATGAGTAAACAACTTTTTGAAGATAATCGTGTACTGAACATATCTCTTGGGATAAACAATCTGAATGCATAAATTACTCAGTGCAGAGAATATTATTATGACACTGTTTTCTTGAATCATACTGGAATTTGGATTTCCGTAATATGAACGTAGGCCTCGACGCAAAACATCTCTCTCGACATGTATCTAACTGTAATTTTAAGATTTCTGTGATTCTCTTGCACTGACTGTCCGAGAAATAATTTTTATCAATAAAGGGAGTCCACCAGCATTGATGAATGGTTGCTGAAGCAGATACACGACATCCTGTGCTAAAAAACAAAAAGTGAGACATAAACGCAATGAGAACTAAAGGGAATCCGTTACACTTCTGGTACAAATAAATCATACAAACATATAGGGTGACAATTCAACCCCAAACCTAGGGATTACAGCTACGAACAACTGGAATTGGTATGATCACAAAGAAAATGTTGTTTGAAAGGCGAACCAGAGGTTGCGTTTCATTGGCAAAATACTTAGAAAATGTAACACACCTGCGTTTGTCTGTCCTCTTAGGGAATACTGCTGCGTGATATGGGATCTTTACCAGGCACAGTTCACGGAGGATATCAAAAAAGTTCAAAGAAGGGCAGCTTGCTTTCTGTTATCGCGAAATAGGGGAAAGAGTGCCACGGATATGCTACGCGTGTTAGGTGGCAAACATCAGTACAGAGGCGTTTTTCGTTGCGCACAGGTCATTTCACACAGTTAAATCACGAACTTTCTCTCCTGAATGCGGAAATATTTTATTGACTCTCAGATACATAGGAAGAAATGTTCATCTTCAGAAAATAACAGAAACCAAAGACCGAGTGGAAAGATTTTAGTGTTCCTCTTTCCCACGCACTTTGCTTGACTGGAACGTTAGGGAAAAAGTCTGAAGGTGATCTGATGATCGCCGTGCAAAGCACCCAAGTGTAGACTGCACAATAGTGAGACGTAAGTGTAGAGAGAGATGTAGATGTGTGGGTGGGCAGTTCGAAGACAGAACTACCAGGTATGAACTGCGTAGAAGACATACTTTTTAATAATAAACGATCTTCCCTTCTAATCTTAAGTTGTTATTATTTGATGAAGTGTTGCTTCGTGATAAAAAAAGTAAACATGCTGTTTTCTCGCACGAATCAGTCGATAAACCGACTAATAAAACTATGCCGACGATTTCTGCTAATATCACTGCTGTCGCCAAGTTTCAGAGTATAACAACCCTGACAATGGGAGCGTAGTTACAGGGACAGCTCCAAATCAAAACACTGTGCATCTGCACAGATATCTGTCTGACAGATAATCTTTTGTTGCAGGCAGTCCGTTCGCTTTGTATTAATTCACGAGCTAATAAATGATTGTCTCCGCTATTTCCTGGATGAGTATCAGTCTACTTGAGAAAAAGCAACTTTTTTTTTTTTTTTGAAAAGACCTACAGGTAAGTTTAATACGATCACGCTAAGTGAGATTACACGAGAAATAAAAAAGTACAAATGCTAACCGACCTCTTTGTTACGTTACGCCATTACTAATTAGGAAACGAATTACATCTGTAAATAGAAAATTATCAGCTACCTTCACCTGGCGCTGGTTTCCTGATAATCCCACACCTGACACGGACTATTTGTTTCCACAACTCGTAGTTTATGAGTGTTTTGCGTGATCTCAGTCAATTGTATATTTATTGTCTCTTGCAAATTTTCTCTATAAGAGGTATATCATTTTTCCGTATATTGAACCATATTGTTTGACTACTTGTAGATTTAGAATTCGTTTTGAAATACATGTCGATTAATTCTGCAGCTTCATCGGAAAATTCTTTGCAGGCCTCACATTCTATCAATGCTGTGAAGATATATTTAATTTTCATGTGAATCGCGTAGATAGGAAGTTACTCACCTCGTTGTCGAAGTCCCAAGGCTTGACGTGGAAGCGTAAGGCAGGCATGAAGGTGACCACCTGCAGCCAGCGGATGTACAGGTCGTAGGTGGGGTACCCGCCGTGGTTCTCGGCGCCGCCCACCTGCTCCGGCATCACGAAAGGGTGGCCGACCATGTTGAGCTGCAGCAGCTTGGGCACCAGCGTCTTGAAGCCGTTCTGGCTGCTCCACGCGGTGTCGACGACGTCCATGAGGAAGAAGTTGGGGAGGTGCTGGCTCTCCACGCTGGAGCGCAGCGTCACCATGGACCCGAACTGGGAGCCGACGCTCGAGTACTCGTCCGAGAAGACCACGGGGCTCTTCTCCAGTGGCGTGATTTCTGCCGGCTGCGGCAGGTAGCTGGACTCGCCGTAGTCGAACATGAACGTGTCCACCCCTGTCTCATTGCGAAGTGCCTGAAAAGAGTTTAGGAATAAAATGCCGTACCTGGACAGATGGAGGAAATGGCACCTCTTGGTCCAGATAGTAGGACTCCAAGTTAACATCCAGCAGTGGAGTAACAACTCTTTTTTATCAATAAAGGACATACGCTGATCACCCAGAACATAGTGACCACCAACGTACCGTCAGGCAATAGCAGCGGCACCTGGGGAGGAATGATTGCTAGTCAGACGCAGGCACGGTGCACGCAGCATCCATGAGCGCGCTGTGTGTGTGGAATGGGGAAGTTTGACCAAGGGCAGATTCAGATTGTCTGCAGGCTCGCCACGAGCGTTTCGGAAACTGCACAACGTGTCGGGTGTTCGAGGAGTGCAGCGGTGAGTATCTTCAACAAGTGGCGAAACCACGTCCAGGCGACGTGAAGCTGAGCAGCTACTGCTCTTCACAAGTTCCGGACATGATGAGCTGAGCAGATTGGTAAAACAGGATGGAAGTGAACTTTGGTGGAACTAACGTCAGACTTTAATGCTGGGCAGAATATAAATATGTCGGAATATACTCCTAACGACGGGCCTCCGCAGCCGACGACCGGCTCTTGTGCCACTGTTAACAGCACGACATCGGCAACTACGAGTCAAGTGAGCAAGGGGCTGTCGGCACTGGAGGTTAACGCGGTAACAGAGCCTTGCATGGTCTGATGAATCCCGAAGCCTTCTGCATCATGCCGATGGGAGGGGCGAATCCGTCATCTTCCAGAGGAACAACTCCTAGACACCTGTACTGCGGGACAGAGACAAGGATGCGGCGGCTCCATTATGCTCTGGGGAACATTCACGTGGGTATCAATTGGTGCAGTGGAGCTCGTGCAAGGCGCCATGACGGCTGAGGAGTATAGTATGATGGTTGCAGACCACGTACACCCCTTGTTGATGATCATGTTTCGCGATAGCAGCGACATTTTTCAACCTGATAATGCGCCATATCACAAGGCCAGGAGTGACATGGAGTGATTCGAAGAACACAGTTGATGTGCTGTCCCTCCAACTCGCCATAAATGAATTCGATCGATCTTGGATGTGACTCGGCGTCAGAATTCATCTCCCCGTCCCCGGAATTTACGGGACTTGGCTGACTTGTGTATGTCGATGCGGTGTCAACTCCCTCCAGCTACTTACCGAGGCTTCATTTCTTCCACGCCATGGCGCGTTGCCGTTGGTATACGTTGGCTATTGGGAAGGTGGTCATAATGTTCTGGGTGAACAGTGAACAAGGCACATATTATCTGCCGGCCGGAGTGGCCGAGCGGTTCTAGGCACTACAGTATGGAACCGCGCGACCGCTACGGTCGAAGGATCGAATCCTGCCTCGGGCATGGATGTGTGTGATGTCCTTAGGTTAGTTAGGTTTAAGTAGTTCTAAGTTCTAGGGGACTGATGACCTCAGCAGTTATGTCCCATAGTGCTCAGAGCCGTTTGAACATGTTATCTGCAAATGCATAAGGCTTCTCACTGAAAGTAAAAACAGAATTTAGGTACCGATAACTGTTCTGTTCTAATCACAACCGCTCAAATGTTGATATATGTGGATGGAGTGCTGTACAGTCAATGTGTCTCTAAAATCGGAAAAGTGTCTCCTCTGACGTATTTTTCGCAATAACCGGAACCAGTGTAAAAAAAAAAAAAAAAAAAAAAATGGTTCAAATGGCTCTGAGCACTATGTGACTTAACTCCTGAGGTCATCAGTCCCCTAGAACTTAGAACTACTTAAACCTAACTAACCTAAGGACACCATACACATCCATGCCCGAGGCAGGATTCGAACCTGCGACCGCAGCGGTCTCGCGGTTCCAGACTGTAGCTCCTAGAACCGCACATCCACTCCGCCCGGCGAACCACTGTAAAAAAATACGAAAAAAATAGGATTTGCAATGGCACCGACATTCCTAGGAACGTCAGTCGCAGTTGGAAACAGGTGATAGTGCCAGTGCTCGCTCACCAAAGAAAAATCTCTATAAAAATATCTTAATTCTATGCGGTTTTATTGCGTGGTAACACCCGCTGTCTTGCAATGAAACAGAATTTAGAATATTCCGCACGAAGTCGAAAAAAGTATCGCAAGGCAAAATAATCGCAATTAAATCACATAAAGATACATCAAATGAAGGCAGGAGTTCAAACTTAATGTATCAAGAAATCTACATAGGACTCCACTTAGCTCAATGCTAGATTTTAGCTACTACGTGAGTATATGTCAACTTCTTGTGGTAACGGCTGGTTAAGTGTTTTATTGGACAATATAATTATTGTTGTTGACCATGTCCTCCAAAATACCATCTCTTTCCGATTATGAAGTCTTCTCGGGTTATCAGCTGAGTCAAGGCGCCGTTCTGCGGCAACGCTTCCACAAGTTTCCTACTTATCGTCCTCAGGTGGACCGCGGTTCCTCTGCCTCGTCTGCGTCGGCGCGCCTCTGGTAGGAGTTCAGCGCCACGTCGTGGTGGCGGTGAGGGTGGGGGAGGAAAATAGCGCCCGGTGGGGGTGGGGGCTCCCTGCCTGCTGACAGGTCCGGGCATACCGTCCTGATGAGACCTGTTCGTTCCATCCGCTGCCTTCCCTGTTTCACGTTGGAGAGTTCGCGTTGTATTTTTGTTGTCGCTGACTCCCATGTGGTGGTAATCTGGAAACCGCTAATCTCGATTGACAAGATTATCCTAGACTCTTATCTCCACACCCTCATTAAATATCGAATCCCAGAACACGTTTACCCTGCTCAACAACTTTGTTTGTTCGAAATCAAACATATGGTTTTCGTTGAGACTGTATTCCTCCGCTGCAGATTTCTCCGTTTGGCTTAAGCGAACGTTCCTTACGTTTTCTGAGCATCGCTGCGATATACATCGCTGCTTCTGGCCGATGCACTGTTTGCCACACTCGAAGCTGACTACACCTATCTGTATTCCCAGTTTGTGCTTCACTGAGCACAGCATTTTCTTCATTTTGGCCGATGAGCGAAGAACAATTTATTAATTCCTGGCAATATTTGCTGTGGGTGTCCCAGGATATTGAAGGAATGGCAAGCACTTAGTGTCTTAGACACACACAGTGGCTACGGTCACTGCACCGACTTTTAGCCAGCGAAAACTTGTTATAAGGTGGCTTAACTTGCTGACAGAATTAGAGCTAACCTCGTGCAAGGAAACATTACACCACACAGTCCTGAAGGAGCGAACCAACAAGAATCATGAATTTACTCATAACACACGACAGAATAGCGAAACAATTAAACTGACAAAACTACACCCGCCATCGGGCAGTACGAGAGGAGGAGGAAAGATCACTGTCTTCAATTACACCGGTGCCGGGGGCAGGAAACCCGATCGCCGGAGGCCACAAGGCAGAAGAGACACTGGTTACGCAAACTTATTACTTAATGATTAAACCTTCCACTAACTTAACTTGCAATCATGCTCGAACAGGCAGTACACGACCTTCGATGGCAAGGATCCAGACATCCGACCACGAACGCGTCGCCAGCGTACCCAACACGCCACGGTCACGCGACAACACGCTCTGTCACCGGAGTTCACGTCTTCTCTGCAGCGTTGACGGGTAGTGACCGCTCCTTCATGTTAGGTGTCTCCTTTATAAACTCCAGTGTTGAAACGAAGGACTTAAAGAAGCTTGTTAACGTCCCACCAAGGTGAAATGAACAGCAACTACTCGTGGGGCGATTCTGTATACAACCAACCTGCGGGGAGCTCTCCCGTCAACTCGACCCGATCGTTACACAAAACCGACATACATCACGTGGCGACTCGGTACAACCGACCACGCCTGGTCCGCGCTGGCGAGCCACACTGCCCTCCCGTGTCCACCAGACTCTCTGCGTGCACCCCTTACTTCCGCGCCACCACACGATGTCACCACCGGTCAAAGATCTCACTTCCTCCATAGCAGTTTCTCGGAAGCAAAAACGCAGATATCGATAGCAGAGAGAAAAGACAACCAAGCATCCGTTTAATGACAGAACACATATCAAACAAACATGTCATGGAAAGAAAAGGAAAACCAATGCAATCTAAACACAAGGTATAGCACGAGTCGATATACGGCTCAGACTTCTTCACGAATTTCATCTCTCTTCTTCTCGCCAAAGAAGGCCAAACGAAGAAATCTGCGGAACACAGTTTCAAAGAAAACCAAATGTTTGAATTTGAACAAACAAAGCTGCTCTGTACGGCGAACGTGTTCTGGGAATCTATCTTTAAGGCGGTTGTGGAGATAGGAGTCCATGATAACTTTGGCAACTGAGATAGCGGTTTCCAACCTCATGGGAGGCAGCGATACCAAAAATACGATAAGAACGCTCCGATGCGAAACAGGTGAAGCGAGCAGATGCACTGGACAGACCTCACCAGGACGCGACACCCAGACCCGCCAGCATGCGGGGAGCCCCCAGCAACACCGGCCGCGACTCTCCCCTCCCCCCCACACACCCCCGCGACTCCTATACCAGAGGGGCGCCATTGACACTGCTGACGCAGGCGAGGCTGAGGAACCTGCGGCCCAGTGGGTATAAAGACCACGACAGGGCACGAACCCGATACTTCGCCTGAAGATGACAAATAGGAAACATGTTGAAACGCTGCCGGCCGAGTTGGCCGAGCGGTTCTAGGCGCTACAGTCTGGGACCGCGAGACCGTTACGGTCGAGGTTCGAATCCTCGGGCATGGATGTGTGTGATGTCCCTAGGTTAGCTAGGTTTAGGTAGTTCTAAGTTCTAGGGGACTGATGACCTCAGATGTCAAGTGCCATAGTGCTCAGAGCCATTTGAACCATTTTTTTGTTGAAACGCTGCCACAGAACGACGCTTTGACTTGGATGATAAGCAGAGAAAATTTCATCGTCGAGATTCGCCGAGAAAGTCTAATTTCGCATATAATCTCTTTTCAATTCGTAATTGCGGATTCGGCGGGTACAGTAACAAACAATTATCACGTCGTCCAGTAAGACACGTAATTGTACCTGTGCTGTAGGAGTTGCATCTTCTACTGTCAATCAAAATGCGTTAGGCCCCTGGATTAATCCCAGTTGCTGCTCAAATTGTGAATCAAAATCAGCAGTAACGTCGGACAAAGACTGCCGGTATAACGAAGCGCTCTCGTTCTTTCAATTGTCTTGTCAAACAGGTCGGAAGAGTGCAGACAGAATTCCGTGGTAATCCCTTGCTTTTGCGGAGGGAATCCACGCTTAATAGGTGGAGGAATCAGCCCTGCTGAACGGCATGAGGATGCAGAACACAATGGGAAACACTGCATTAAAGACAGATAATGTATGTCCACAGGACATCTGGCCTGTAATTAAAAAAGTATTATGACGGGCGCTCCATTCGTGATTCCAAATTAGTCCGCCATTCATATCTCCGGGAGACAACTACCAATGAAAAGGTAACCACGAGAAAAAGACTGAATAATCAACGAACAGGTAACAGTACAACTCTGAGCGTGGAATGTCCGGAATTGAACGTGGCGAGGAAACTAGAACACCTGAAAAGCAAAATTCAAAGGCTCGGTCTGTATAAAATAGAGATCAGTGTAGTGTAACGGAGAATGAATGATGAGTTACGGATTGTGGGAACATTGGGAAAAGATGAGAACTGAAACGTTTGACATGTGGTGCCACATAAGGATGTTGAAAATTAGGCGGACTGCTAAGATAAGGGATGTTGAGGTTCTCCGCGGAATCGGCGAAGAAAGGGCAAAAAGGACAAGGATAAGGGAAAGGACGACATGTATTAAGAGATCATGGAATAATTCCCCGTGGTACTAGAATTGTAGAGGAAGAACACTGTAGAGGAAGACAGACTGGGCCGCATCTCGCAAACATCTAAGGACGTAGGGCGCAAGCGTTACTCCTAGATGAAATTGGCACAAGAGACGAATTCACGGCGGGCCTCATCAAACCAGTAAGAAGACTGATGACAAAAATAACCACAACAGCGAATCATATTGGGATGAAGACAGAGTTTATATAAATGAAGAAAAAAAACAAATCTAAACGGCCCACCACAGATTTCTTTAGAAGGATGATTTAACTCTCCGCTACTAGAATGGTATTTTAGACTGCCCAAAATGGCAGCAGCGGTTCCTTAACATTCAAACTTTTCTCTAAATTATTTGCCTTTTTATCAGAATGCTTACACACAGTGTTTCATTCAGCGTTTCTTGTATCTCTTTCGTTCAGTGCAGTAAACAACACACCTTGGTAGCAGTGTCAATTGTCTACTGCAGCGGAGTTGTCGACAATTCGGCCGTCTCCCCTCCACCACGTAGTGGCCGTGCTGCCATGTTTGTTGCCGACCAGGTACCCGTCGGTACGTGAAGTAAAGGTGTAAATAGAAGTGAAAAGGAAAATTATGCAAACAAGAGCTATGAGTTAAGAGGCGAAACAAAGGTCTCCTGCACCAGTTGCTTCATAATTTTTAATATATAGACACGTGTATGTATCTGGTTTCATTTGAAGTTTTATCACGCGCCAGAAAATGTACCTAAGTAACTAAAACGCATACTAAGCAATACTTGACTGATAATTTTCATTCATTTCTCCTTTTATATTGTATTCCAGATTGCTTAAGTTTCAGATCTTGAGCTTCAAATCAAATTGCTGAGTGCCTGTTGCGAGTATTAAATTTCAGATATTGTAAATTCTCCTCATATGGAATATCGCCGGCCGAAGTGGCCGAGCTGTTCTAGGCGCTTCAGTCTGGAACCGCGCGACCGCTACGGTCGCAGGTTCGAATCCTGCTTCGGGCATGGATGTGTGTGATGTCCTTAGTTAGGTTTAAGTAGTTCTAAGTTCTAGGGGACTGATGACCTCAGAAGTTAAGTCCCATAGTGCTCAGAGCCATTTGAACCATTTCTTATGGAATATCACTCTGTGCTAGCTAACTATATGAAGACCACATATTCTCAGTAGATGATCGTTTGTAGGACAGGACTGCTCTGAAGTACGATTTCTATAGAGTGTATGTCTATACCTTAGACAGTGGATTTAATACGAGTGTACTTACCGATAGTCGGCCCGTCCACCAAGCTACTGCATCTGGGTTGGTGAAGTCGACAATGCCGGCGTCGCCCCTCCACCAGGTAGTGGCCGTGCTGCCAGTTTTGTTGCGGACCAGGTACCCGTTGGCCAGTGCCTCAGAGTAAAATGGCTCGCAGTCTTGGTTTACAAATGGGTGTATCCACAGCGAGACGGCCCATCCCAGTGCGTGCAGGTCATCCGTGAGCGCACGCATGTCGGGAAAGTTGGCCGTGTCGACTGTCAGACTGCCGTGGCAGGTCTCCCATATGCCGTTTATTTGGATGACACTGTATTCGAATCCGTGATCCATTATGTCGGCCACCCTGTCCCTCACGTTCTGCTCAGGTGACGACACTGTCCAGGTGGGGTTTGTCACCACGCGTTCGTCTGGGATCGCCGTCGGTTTGCCCAGGTACTTCTGGACGGCGAACTCGTGCGCCTGCCTCACGTCGTCGAACCAGCACAGCTCGTACTCCAGCACGTTGTCGGGTCGATCCTCCGCATAGGGAGACTTGTTCTCGGCAACGAAGCACAACTGATTCTGCGTCTGATCGGTGTTCTGGTCGATGAAGAGAGGACTGTTCGAATGGACACGCACGAGTCTGCCGTCGGAGAAGAGCCAGTAGCGAGCGGCGATGGCGGCGTGGTCTCTCTTGTTGGTGACGTACGGGTAGCGGTCGATCACATTCTGCTCGATGGGCCACTTCTGGTAGGTCGATTCGATACCTCCGTAGACGTGGCTTCCTAGGTGGTACTGACACATGGTTTCCGCCGCTGCCGAAGAGTTGATCCACTGCTGGGCAGTGAGACACCGGCCCGTTCTGTCTTGGCGCCGAAAGACGATCTTTGAGCTCCGGAAGTGGAAAGAATCCCCATCGATTTGACTCTCGTGACGTGGAGCTGGAGACTGCTTGTCGCCGGTAGCTTCGACGTATCCCACTTCCACCTTGCGGCCACCTACAAGATGCAAGTAACTAGTTCTTCAAATGGTTCAAATGGCTCTGAGCACTATGGGACTTAACATCTATGGTCATCAGTCCGCTAGAACTTAGACCTACTTAAACCTAACTAACCTAAGGACAGCACACAACACCCAGCCATCAGGAGGCAGAGAAAATCCCTGACCCCGCCGGGAATCGAACCCGGTAACCCGGGCGTGGGAAGCGAGAACGCCACCGCTCGACCACGAGATGCGGGCAAACTAGTTCTTGTGAGTGAATTTAAGACAATAGTAGATATCTGAAAAACATTTCATAAATACCAAAGGTGTCCAAACACAGGAAATGTGTAGCATGCTACATCATAAAAATTATTATAAAGTTATCTTCATCTTACTAGGAACAGAAACGTCAGTCAAAAGTTCTCAGTGTCAATATATATGTGTACGTCAGCGTAATATCTATGAATGATGACATGGTTGCGATCACCTCAGCAGACATTTCTCTATATCGTTGTTGGACTAACGTTCGAGCTACCACTGTCGCTCTCAAACATGCCATGTGTACTTATCAGTCACATGCCCATATTTTATATTATTATACTACCTATACGCCCGTCCTTCGCATCAGCACTTAGAGTTGGTCCTTGACATACCATCACTACTTTGTGTTCCGTATTTCAATCGATAGAAACAGAACCCTTAAAGGATCCATTTACCAATAAATTCGTTTTTCCTACCCAGGAACTCAAATATAAATGAAACTTATCGAAAGAAGAAGAGAAATTTCCTTAAGTTTTTAATACACAAATCAAAAACAGTAAATCTGTACATCATAAGTTGCGTCATGGTCGAGGATTAAAACAGTGATGCAGGAAGTTTCCGTGAATGATAACAAAACATTTGGTCCTTAGACTACCAGTTTCGGTCAGCAATGACCATCTTCAGATCTGCAGCTAAAATGGTAAGTGAAGTACTAGTCGGCAGACTGCGTGTTAAAACAATAAAATAAGTCATAATTAAAAATGCTGCTTTCTTGGATGTGGAAACAAGCACTTTAAATATGATGAGGCATAACCGTTTTATAACATATCCTAATACAACAAAGGCATAGTGACATCGTCGCAAAATATACACAAAATCAGCTTTGCATCGCCACACATACTTAAAATATAGTGTAAACCAGGCCACAGTACCGGTGAAGTCACCTTGTTAACAGCCTACTGTTCATAAACAAACTGCATTACAATAGCCACAATATATACGAGGGTTGTCCAGAAACTAAGTTCCGATCGGTCGGTAAATGGAAAACACAACGAAAATTAGAAACATTTTATTTGCAAGAGTTATCTACACTTTCCAGATACATCTGTACATAGCCGCCGCTTCGACTTAGGCATTTGTCGGAGCGGCATAGAAGGCAACCGCCTGTACTTTTCCGATAATTCTCTGCGCTGGTCTATAGCGGGTAGCCTGCGCCCAAGTCTTGTCTTCGTATCCAGCGTTTCATTTGAACAGAGATGATACACAGGACGAGCCAATTAAGAGTGTGTTGTGGGTGATCCAACACTTCCAATCGAAAAGGCTGCAGCAGCCTCTTCACTGCCCCTGCAGAGTGCGGCTGAGAACCACCGTGAAGAAGGAATTGCGTGGCAGTTGTGTTAGGTGGGTTGCGAAGCCTCTCAGCGGGCCCTCCTACTTGGCGGGAGACATCGTTGTTCTGGGCACCTTTACTCGTTCACAGTGCGCTCACAACTGAAAAGAGCGTCTCGATGCAATCGACGGTCATACTAGAGACACTACCCGAAACATCCGTGCAAAGCTTCATCGGATTTTCACTATGGTGTCCCTTTCGCGACCGATCGGAACTTAGTTTCTGGACAACCTTCGTATTTGTGTCATAAGCTGGTCAGATGATGCTGCTATAAGTCTACACATACTCATGAGGTATAAATTTGTACGGAACGCAGAAAGGGTGTACAGTGGACTAGGCAAATTTGTAACTTATTACAGTGATAAACTGTAATAATTAAAAAGACGAATAAAGCTAAATTTAAAATTGTTAAAAGGAAATGGTTAAATGATAAAATATGATTCTGAGGCTCTCTTGTGGTCATTTTAGATACAAATAATGAGATAAACAAGAACAAACGTATGAGGATAGTAAAATAGTATAAAGTTGATAGATTAGCTACGGAAAAAAGCGAAAAGGATGAAAATAAAAGAAGTCGGAAGAAAATAACCAACATTATCCTAAAATCCGTATTTCCTAGCGATGTAAGTTCAATGTTAATTTGTGCTAGTATAGATAAGATTGCAGCGCTTAATTTTTTCACTGACGTGTGTCTGAAAATACTTGTGACACTGAGGTACAAAAAATTAACAGCGCCATGTATTGGTTCCTTGGCGTACTATGCTGTCAGAAAGGTAAACATCCGAAACCACCAAGCTCTCCTCTCCGAACAGCTCAATTCCCATCGCTCCCTATCCCTCGACCTCGAACGCGCCTATGACCATGTGTGGCATTCCGGTCTCCTCTTCAAGCTCCACGCCTTCGCCCTTCCTCTTAACTACGTCCGTCTGATCGGGTCCTTTCTTTCCCAACGTCCTTCCTACGTCACCATCCGTAACACGGATTCCTACACGTCCTTCCCCTCCGCCGGTGTGCCCCAAGGTGCCGCCGCCCTCACCCCCATCCACCTTCTCCAGTACGCCGATGATACTGCCTTCCTTGCCCTCGCCCCCACCCTGCAACACTTCCAACACCGTCTCCAATCTCATTTTGACTGGTTCACCACTTGGTGCAACCAGTGGTTGCTCAAGGTCAATCCTTCCAAAACCCAGGGGGCAAAACCACCCCTTCCTTCCGCTCCCTATGTCACAATCTATGGCCGTCCTATCGCCCTCGCCCCCACGCTTGCGTACCTTGGCGTCACCCTTGACCGTCGCCTCTCCTGGACCCCCCATCTCACAACAATCCAAGCCAAGGCACGCTCCCAACTCCATCTCCTCAAGCTCCTTTCTGGCCGTACATGGGGTCTGGAACCGTCCACCATCCTCCACACCTATAAATCCCCCATCAGCCCTACCCTCTGCTACGCCCACCCTGCCTGGATCTCCACTCCTCCCACCTTTTACAAATCCCTTCAAATCCTCGAACACCATGCTCTTCACCTCGCCTATTGCATCCGTTTCCCCTCCCCCACGCGGATCCTGTACGATCTTATTCCGTTCCCCCACCTCCTCCTTTTTGTCGAACGGATACAGATCCTCTACACCTCCGGTAAACTCTATCCTCCTCAGCTGCTTGTCTCTCCCATCCTCTCCTACCCCCACCTGCTGCCACGCCTGTATTTCCACGTCCTGCTTGCTCTCCATCTCTCCACTCTCCTTACTCACTCCCAAGGTGGCTTCCGCCAGCTACCCCTCCCTGATGATGCCCTCCTCCCCTCCATTTACCCCTCCTATCAACTTTGATCCTCCTCTCCCACATCCTGCGTTTTTTCGTCAGGTCACCCTCTCTCCCTTCTCTCTCCCTTCCTTCCCTCCTCCCTTCCTCCCCCTCCCTACTCCCCCCAGGCTTCCCATACCCCCCGTACCTTCATTCCTCCCCCCACCTCCCCTCCCAGTGGCATCTCTGCTCACCCCTCTCACGCCCCCTCCACTTTCTTCCCCTCTTGGCAGGTGCCCTGACTCGCACACGTTAAGTGGACATTCGCGCGCCGGAGATCATTGCCATCGGTTTCTTGTGCGTGCCATTGTGTTTGTGCCTCAGTGTTTTTCGCCACCCACACTCCATCGTTCACGTGTCGTCTCCATCATCAGTGTCTGTGTTCAGACTTAACAGTTCCTTGGTTGTCTTCGCGTGTGAATGGCGTCGTGTTTTTCGTTACTGTGTCTACTGATTTTTGTCCCCCACTATGTTCTGTATATTTTGTGTCTCCATTATTTTTCTTTTGTAAAACCTGTGGCTGAAGAGCAACGTACTGTGCTGCTGCCAGCCCATCTTATTTAAGGTGTTAAATGAAAATAAAGGGGAAAAAAATCTGTCACTACTACACGACAGATGTAACACTCATCGTACACTATTTAAAACTGAATTTTAAAATGGGGCCGAGTGTAGTTTACGCGAATTCAAGTTCCAACGGCTGATTTGAGACAGATAAACATTTGATCCAGCAGGTGGAATGCACCCAGCTGTTGTTGGGGAAGAATGTCGCAAAATATTTAAAATATTTCCTGAACGTAAGCAGGAAGAAAATATACATTCGTGCAGTGAAACAGGTATCAGCTGGCTATGCACGAGGATTGGTTATTAGACCATTGGAAACACTGTACGACTTTTGACGGATCGTTACAAAATTTATGGCCAAATACATATCAAAAGGAAGGGAAAGAGATGTCATGCCTTTGTTGACCCCTTTCCAAATAATAGCCTAAGCTGGTAGTAGTGCCGTCGCGAGGCGTAAACCGAATCATCGGCGTGCAGGTTTTTATTTGCGGGGCAGCGAGGGGTAAGCGGAGAGAGAGTGGGGCGAGGACGAGTGGACCATCACCGGATGGTGGACGATTGCGCCTTCTGTCTCGTGAAAGCGCTGTCAGCAGCTGGTCTGGCGACTTGCACGAAGTTTGACAACCGGCAAAGTGTATATCCTCTGTCAGGGCCTGTGGTACGGAAGAGTGTGCAGATGTGCTGTGTGAAGCCACCCTGGGTTACTCAAGCTATTCGTGTTATGAGGTACCTTTGTACTTTCTGGATTCTGTGGTGGATGGCAACTAGGTGTATTGGGCCCACTGCCATACTGTATTCTTGTGCTTGAAGCACATGGAATGTTTCTATTTACTCTGACATCACTACACATATTTTCTGAATCCAAATTCGGCTCACGTAATTGACGGGTAGTTACTTGGATATGTACTTGTATGTTCACGGGGCCGCATTTCTAGTGAACAAGACAAGCACTGAACGGCCTTTATTATAGGAAAAGCTGTTGTGAGATATTAGTTACAGTACGTTTCAGATTTGATTCCCTTGTACATGTAGAATGAAGGAGGGCTATGCCATTGGAACACGCAGTGAACAAGGGAAGCTAACGTTGTTTACATTCTTATGTCTACGTTTACATCTACATCTACAACTATACTCCGTAAACCAATGTGAAGTTCATGGCAGAGGGAAGTCCGATTGTAACAGTTATAAGAGTTTCTTCCGATACCATTCACGTATGGAGTGCGGCAACAATTATTGTTTAAATGCCTCTATGCACGCTGTAATTTATCTAATTTTGTCCTCGCAATCCCTATATGAGCAACACATAGAGAGTTTTAGTATACTCCTAGAGTCATCATTTAAATCTGGTTCTTGGAACTCTGTAGTTTATATTATGAATACACAGTCAAACGTCTTAGATAGGTAATAGGGAACACCAACCAACGTTAACCAAAATGTACTGTCTCTCGTCAAATCGTAATTTACTCACGTTTGTATGGAAGTGAAACATGGACAACAACTAGTTTGGACAAGAAGAGAATAGAAGCTTTCGAAATGTGGTGCTACAGTAGAATGCTGGAGATTAGATGGGTAGATCATATAACTAATGAGGAGGTATTGAATAGGATTGGGGAGAAGTTTGTGGCACAACTTGACTAGAAGAAGGGATCGGTTGGTAGGACATGTTCTGAGGCATCAAGGGATCACCAATTTAGTATTGGAGGGCAGCTTGGAGGGTAAAAATCGTAGAGGGAGACCAAGAGATGAATACACTAAACAGATTTAGAAGGATGTAGGTTGCAGTAGGTACTGGGAGATGAAGAAGTTTGCGCAGGATAGAGTAGCATGGAGAGCTGCATCAAACCAGTCTCAGGACTGAAGACCACAACAACAACAACAGTTGGATGTGTTGACAAGACAGTTTTTCATGGCTATCGTATCAATCTCTGAGCAATTACATTCCCTGTATTTCGCTAGTTATCGTAACAAAGGGAACTACATGACAAAAGTATTTTTTTCTTATTGCTCAAAATCGTCGTTTTTAATATAGGCTGATTTTTGCACTTAATCTTTTCCATCGAAGTATGATTTGCCGGCCTGTTTTAAACATCCAAAGTATACTGTTTCATCAGTTTCGTGCTTGCGAATGTGCTATATAACTAAAGAACATGTTAGCTGATACATATCATCTAAGTCAAGGAGGCTGGCAACTTGCGGCCCGTGGAAAATTTAAATTTTATTTCACGTAAAATCCCCAAAGGGGCATTCCATTAAGCGTCTTTCGTATCATATCCAATTACAGTAGGAATATCTCACTTCATTGATTCAACTATCTTTAGATTTTCATCTACACTCCTGTAAAGAAAAAATTTGTATGTTGGTCATACAATGTAAGCTTTCACGGCAGTTACTGACATCACTTAAAACTTTCGGGCTAATAGATCGTGGTCGATGTATAAAATTTTCTCCTAACGTTTAGACATCTTCGAGGTAAAGTGGCCAGTTTGTTTTATTTTCTTTAAAAAATATATTACAATTTCTTGCTTTTTTGGTTCACAAAACAAAAATTGGTCATGTGACATAAGGTAAAATTCTCTTTCAAAAATTCATTTCGCCTGCCGAAAAGGTTGGCCACTCCTGATCTAAGCGTTGCTTCATAGTCTGTTTCAAAGACATAAAGCACAACTGTAGTTTCTAATTTCGTCTTATGTGCTACCCTATTTGCTAACAAACCTTTTTGAATAACTGAAAGCTATATAGGCTAATGCTGTCTTATTGAATGTTACTCGCTGGGCTGTTGAATAACTAGAGATTAATGTTTTCTTAATTGAGTGTTAGTCATCAACTTACTGAAACAACTCTAGGATTAAGATTTGTTAAACAGTCAGCATCGTGATTGGAACACTGACTGTTTTCTCAGTCTGCCCTCCTCATTGTGGCCTGTGAGTACATGCCGAAATGGATTTTATTCTGTTGAATTATGGTGATGTCAAATTTTGCTTGAAGCTTTCAGTAAATGTGATTATGCAAAATGTTAAACCCTAACTCAGTCAATTGCTCCAGCCTTTTATTCTAATGCCCCAGTATCCATGTACTATGTGAAAGAGAGTTTTTAAACGCGCCCAGTTATCGTACTATTCGTGTGAGGACGATGAACGAATTCTGAGAACGTTTACCTTACTTTCATTCCAAAATTTTGTATTTTGATGTTTAGTCACTTAATAAGTCATATTGGTGGGTTCATTCCGCCAGCCAGTTGCTTGATTAGAAAAAAAGTAGTATAAACTTCAGATCGTTCAACGCTGAATACTATGCACATTAATCAGAAGGACAGCAGTAATTATAGCAAAGAATTCCACTGGTACTAGACGCACACTGCTACTTTTGCCTCTTCTTCTAGTGGTTGATTACAGCACTGATCGTGTACTGTGAACGTCCTGTGTAGAAACTTTGACATATTACGGTAGCTAAGGATGGCTGCTCCGAGCAGGTGGCAAGACAGCCATCTGTTGGCGCGCCACACACTCACCCCTGTGTCCCAGTATCAGGATTCGTCCGGTGGTCTCGTCGTAGCGGGTGCTGAGTCCAGTGGAGGATGCGGCTGGCGCCACCAGCAAAACACCCAGCAGCAGCAGCAGCAGCGTCGGGGTCGACCACATTGCTGCGGCAGACGAGCATACAGGCTAATTAACTGATAGTCCCGCACCACTTCAACTGGCGACGACAAAACAGATGGCGCTGTAGGCACAGTCATAAAAGCTATGGGGAAACAGTGCATTGCTTTTACTGTCAATGAGGAACAGTCTTGCGCTCTGACATAAGCTTTAACCTGTTTTATTCGTTTGCGGAATAAATTATTGCCAAATTTTAGATTAATCAACTTACGTAGAATCCGTAAAAACGTTCTTATATTTTTGCCCCAGTCTGCTTTTGATGCGCATAGATTGGCCTGATAACCTGCTACAACATTTTTAAATGCTAAGAACGCCTTATTTATCTTGGAAGCGTATTGGTATCAGACGCAGCGGTAAACACGACTTCTGATAGTAACTTATCTGTGCTGACTCCTTCAATGAAAGTTTACTCGGACAGCATGAAGTCTGTTAAAACTGAAGTTAACGTTTCGAATGAGACGCTCGTGTATTTTTATTTGTTTCGCTTTACTATAAACGTCTATAGTACAATTAACAACACTAGTAAATCTTCATGTAAATACTGTTTCTCTTCCTTAATTTCTGCAGCGTTTTGCACACCTCATTAAGACACAGAGCAAGAAGGAAAGCAAACTCTACTGAGAAAACGTAATGTGCCACGAAAATGTGAAACTCTCACGGCTTTTGACAACAGCAAATAATCGAAGAAAGGGTTTTGCTTATTGAATTCTTCGGTAATCTGACAACCGTATGAGGTTAGTAACTCGCATATCGTTAATACTAATGTTTCAGTGTTTAGTTTCTTTTGAAATACCGTAATGCCAGATACCAAATGTGTGCTCCACAGTTGCAGAAAACCGTCGAATGCTGTTCTAGGTCAACAAACAATAATTATGGTGTCTTGTCTAACATCTAAGTAGCCTACAATACTGTACAATGGAGATAATCGTTTGCTGTAGTTATCAGCTACAGTTTGGTAACATATACAATTTTCTAATCGCGTCCTAGGGTGTCACTACCTGCAAACAACCTTTTGACATTCGAAATCTAAAATTTTTTTGGTTGCTTCCCCAAAAAATGCATAGCAATCTTCAATGAAAGAATGAAGTAATCTTCGAACATTCAACTTTTAAATTTCATTGAAAAGTATTCTGAAAAATTTGTTATAATGACGGAAGCAAATAAACTGACTTATGTAGTCTTCATTTACCTTGACCCTAATAACTACCGGGTTGGTTCAAATGGCTCTGAGCACTATGCGACTTAACTTCTGAGGTCATCAGTCGCCTAGAACTTAGAACTAAGTAAACCTAACTAACCTAAGGACATCACACACATCCATGCCCGAGGCAGGACTCGAACCTGCGACCGTAGCGGTCACGCGGTTCCAGACTGAAGCGCCCAGAACCGCACGATAACTACCAGGAAGAAACAGTTTCCAGTACATCTCTTCTCCGGAGAAATTGTGTTCAGTTATAAAATGTGAGTGCTTTACACCCAGTTGACTCTATTTGTTGCAAATATTTTGTGGCATCTCCTGATGAAAACAGCAATTAGTAATGCACGCATTTTACTTTCACACAGCGTAATTTTTTTCGTTGTGCCTTTCTTCAGCCTTTCAGCTGCGTCGTCCAGAAGACTCATCCCGGCTTGCACCCGCCATTCGCCTAAAGGTATTGGTAACACCCCAGACACTGAAGCACCACCGGCCACCAATTCGGATGTGAACAAGGTTTTGCTTACCCGGAGTACGTGGGTCACGACAAGGACGACAGACGGCAGTACAAGCGCCACCAGAGGTCCTCCGTGCCAGGGACCTATTTGCTCCACCGTGTCACGCGTGCGGAATTGGACCGGCACGAATTCCTCCGCGCTACGGCTATATAGAGCGACGCAAGCTTGCACTTCGCCAGTTCGCTCCACCGGAGTTCTGGGCCACTGCATGCTCTTAGCAGCCCACCAGTCTGAGCCCGGTCGGTAGACACCACGGCGGGACCTGTGACTTTCCTGTGATATCCCAAGACGTACCTGTCGCCCAACTACGCCGAATGCTCAGTCTCAGTCTCACCGTTGGAGATTAGTACATCAGAATGAGATTTTCATTCTGCAACGGAGAGTGCGCTGATATGAAACTTCCTGGCAGATTAAAACTGTGTGCCGCTCCGAGACTCGATCTCGGGACTTTTGCCTTTCGCGAGCAAGTGCTCTACCTGTGGTGTCACCGCCAGACACCACACTTGCTAGGTGGTAGCCTTTAAATCGGCCGCGGTCCATTAGTATACGTCGGACCCGCGTGTCGCCACTGTCAGTGATAGCAGACCGAGCGCCACCACACGGCAGGTCTAGAGAGACGTATTGGCACTCGCCCCAGTTGCACAGCCGACTTTGCTAGCGATGCTACACTGACGAAGACTCTCTCATTTGCCGAGAAGATAGTTAGCATAGCCTTCAGCTAAGTCAGTTGCTACGACCTAGCAAGGCGCCGTATTCAATTGATATTTATTTATGAAGCATGTATCATCAAGAACGATGTTCTACAATTATGGATTAAAGTTAAGTATTCCAGAAGCTACGTACTTTTCTTTATAGCATTCATTACGTATCCTGTTTCAGACCTCACGCCAGCCTGCGTGAGTTTAAGCGCGTGCCTTTCGGCTTCCTCTCATTGTGTCTAGGCTGTCTTGTCTCAACACAACACTACCAACTGAGTTACCCAAGCACGACTCACTCCCCGTCCCGTGAAAATCTCATTTTGGAAACATCCCCCAGGCTGTGGCTAAGCCATGTCTCGGCAGTATCCTTTTTTTCAGGAGTGCTAGTTCTGCAAGGTTCGCAGGAGAGCTTCTGTAAAGTTTGGAGGATAAGAGACGAGGTACTGCCAGAAGTAAAGCTGTGAGGAAGGGGCGTGAGTCGTGCTTGGGTAGCTCAGTTGGTAGAGCACTTGTCCGCGAAAGGCAAAGGCCCCGAGTTCGAGTCTCGGTCCGGCACACAGTTTTAATCTGCCAGGAAGTTTCATAGCACATCCTTCCAGTAAACGTGGATATAAACTCACAATATCATAGGGTAGTACCTCCAGACAGTACCTGGGGGCTTATCTGGAACCGCCACCAAGAAGAGTCAAAATGGACCCTACACGAGTGATATTAGTCATCGTTCACTGGATCTGGAACTGCAGCGAAGATTACAGAGCAAGACAAGTAAACACTGCTCTTTATTGTCACAAACAGTCTTCATACTCCACGTAAGTAGAGTAAGTATCGTAAAACCTCTTTCAATAGATCATTGTAAATTGTTGCTACTATGTTTTACGAGCAATTTTTGGAATAGTTGTTGCGTAGTGTGCTTGGCTCTGTGGTGTGGCAGTACAGTTTCTGTGGGCAAGCAAACCACCACATAACGGCAATTATTTTCGTTGGTAGGTAACTCCTTTCCTGCCGCTTTTGTATGTTGGACGTCAAGTGAATACAGCACTTTCAGTATAGTCTCACAGCTTCTCAGTCTCCGGCATTCAACGTCTAGGGAGTATTACACTTCCGGTGATGACAATCGTTTTCTTCTCTCGAATATCCCGCCAGTGGGCGCAGTATGCTCTCAATGATTAGGAGAACGATGTCGGCGTGTAGCCTGCTTTTAACAACTGGGAACACATCGGTGACATGCAGAGTTGCGTCTTCACTATAGGAGAATGGAACTTCCTGCTGGGCTATTCCAGTGTGCAGGTGAGCGTTACTTGACAGTGAGCGAACAAACCTAGAACAACTGAGGTCGTATTTTGTTCAGGTTTCTGCGCAGTTATTGAACGAAGCTATCTCATATAACTATGGTGACATTTTTTCCACTTGGATGTCTGTCCTTCATGATGTACCCTTTGAGCCGTGGCTGGCTCAGGATATACGCTGGATTAAACCTCTATTGCGATCCTGTCTTAAGTCTCTCGTGGTTATCGCGATTATGCTGTTATCCTCTCCTTCCGCCGGTGGCAGCAGCGGTGTGTATCGATATTCGCACCTTGATCTATCTTTGACCTGGCACTTATAGTTTCCGGCTGGGCGGTGTGCGACCAGTCGGTCGGTTGGCGTGGAGCAGTGAGGAATTCTCAGCGGGGCGTGGTTTGGCCGGCGCTGCTGGCGGTGTCTACGCGCTATCGGAGAGTGTAGTGCTGTTCACATTGCTACGAGGTCCGTGGCTCACAAATTCTGGACATGAAAGTTCAGTTTTGATTTAACCTACCAGCAAATCATGACTGTTCACATTGTGTCGTTTGGAGTTCGTTGTCGGCTGTTGGGATTTTCCCGCAAGCAACAATGTGGTTTTCAAGTTGGAAAATTCCAGCCATCATCCAGTGGATGGAGTATCACTGTATTTGGTTCATTGGATTGAAGTGCACCGGCGGGGTCTTCTGCCTTGTGGCCGTTAATGTTCCGGTTACCTGCCCTGAGTGTTGTAAATTTCAGGCAGTGTAATTTTCTCATCGTGTTGTTGCTGTCCAGCACGGTGTGTAGTTTGACAACTCCATGTATGATTGGTTGTGGGCGCCAATATCTTCTACGTTGTTCCGTTGAATTCCCTGTTGTGCCCTGGTCGGGTGAAGTGGAAGTTATCTTGTCGGTGGGTCTGCTGACTGTCGGTCGGTTGGGTTGTCGTCGGATCGTGAATGGTCGGCCCGGCTGCCTGTTTCACCTAAGCGAGAGTCAGTGTTTGAATTACAGGTCGACCCTTCTGTGTACTGCCGTATTTTTCTTAATTTGTTCTTATTGTTGGTACTTGTATGGCTTCTAGACGGTTTTGTGTTTTAAATTAGAGTTCCTTTGCTCTTAAGGCCTTGAGCCTCGTTTAAAGTACAAAATTGAATTCTTGTCTTTCGCCTTCAGCCAATTCGAATTTGTTTACTTCAACCAACTGAATTTTTAAGTCTTCGGCCTTCAGCCGGTTTGAGTTTGTTGTTTGTTCTTAAGGCCTTCAGCCTAAATTAAAGAACTGTTTCACATAAGGACTTTTGAATTTAACTGGTTTACTTCAGCCTAACTAAAGAACTGTTTTAAGATAAGGCTTGCCTTTTAAATTTCTGATTATACTTGCGTTTTAAGTTATTGGCCTTCAGCCGTTTTTAAATTAAAGTGGCTTTCAGCCGGTAATGAAGTCTCAAAGAGTAAAGCTGAGTGTTTAAAAAAATTTTGGGGGCTCTTGTAATGTTTGATCAAATAATAAAGTATGTTCGAGTGTAACTGACAGTCCCTTATTTTGGCCCCTTCCCACTATTTATTCTATCTGTCCTGTCCTGTGGGTTTAGCGGGGCATTTCACTCTTGCTGGTCATGGCCAACACCCTCACTTATGAAATCTCAGACAGAGCTTGCCGAAGTGGTTTCCGTCGTGGGAACGCTGCACCTTTGCGCTCCTTAGAATGTGACTTCCAGTTCGGCCTAAAATCTATCTCTCGCATTTCGCTGTTCCGTACGGCGTTATACGTGAATGCTTGATCTTCATTCCCGAATATTTATTTTAGCAAGACCAAAATGTCCCTTTCTTTCTCTTTCTGTTCAGCTGTCAATTAGGGAGGGAACAGCATTGTTAGTTGCCGGTCGTGCAACGATTTCGCCTCCTTTACACATTTCTATGTTGATGTGATGAAGGTTATTGCTTCTTTGGAGCTGGATCATCTTTCACACTCACGAGATCGCCATGATTAGAAGCTGTTCAACGTCCACTGACCTCAAAAATCGATTAAGGAAAACTTTCGAAGCGCATTCTCTTTTTCTCTGCTGTCGTAGCGAATCCAGATCGCTACAGTAGAAACAGATGTTATCTCTTCACAGAAACAGAAAGTTACCTCTTGCACTATGGATGCCTCCCATTTCTGTGATTATGGTGCCTTGTGGCCTGTTGTAATACAAAAAATGGTTCAAATGGCTCTGAGCACTATGGGACTTAACATCTGAGTTCATCAGTCCCCTAGAACTTAGAACTACTTAAACCTAACTAACCTAAGGACATCACACACATCCATGCCCGAGGCAGGATTCGAACCTGCGACCGTAGCACGTAATACAGGTATCCTCAGTATTTGCTACTACAATTTCCCTTCCTTCCTTCGTCACTGTTGCTAAAACACTCCAGAAAAATACTATACACTTCCCGTAATTTTCGTAGTTACTAGCGACAACGGCATCTCACTATCACTTCACAATATTCAACACTTGTAAATTACTCTAATTTACCTATTTGTCTGCCACAAAATCCAAAAAACGTAAAAGCTCACCTGTAAGCACGCTGCCAACTGCTACGAAATACAGAACTGCAGATATTCCTCTGCCACTGTTGTCCTCTATATATACAGCTAAAATAATCAGTTGGCCTTTTTAATCGTTGCGATTCATGTTTGTTGCGCCAAATGTGTAATTATCTGTTAATAGTACAATGAGTGGTTTCTTATCAAATTAATTACAACTGCGACTATCGGCACATCATGTGGATCAGGTGATATTAACATCGCAGCTATCAGCTGTCTTATCTCTTGCTCCAAGTCCATTCAAAGTAATTAAAGTTTATCGTAGTTGTTAACGCTAACATGTTATCTTAATCTGATTGTATGTAGCGTCACAGCAATTGACCACTTTATCTCTTGCTTGAGAAAAGATTTCGAATTTGATTATACTCGTCAAAAAATAATTTTAGTTTCGTAAGTGAATTTTTGTTTTTGAGATTTGTCACATCTGAACACACTTTAATGTAACGGAATGTAAAATCATAATGGTACTCTATGTTGAGAAGGCCTTCAAAATATTATCTACTGCTGATAGAAATTAATTTGTTATTTTGAGAAGTTGTAAACAATATTCAAATCGAACAGAACACTCAAATTTTGGAAGTGTTGTGGTTCCGAGCTGCCCATTGAGCATATTCCATCTACGTCACAGAAAAGAAGACAAATCGTAGAACTGAGAGGAAATGATTCAAATTTTGAAGAGAAACTTGCTAGGATGCAAGAAGAAGTAGATGGAAAGAAAAAGGGTGTAGAAGATTTATTTTATGTTTATTACAATTACGTCCCTGCTGCAGGTGTTGACTTTACTGCAAAGGCGACAAGGCAAATAACGATATTTCAATTCCTTTTGTTTACAAAGGAAAAATGAATTTTAATGGGATTCAAAAGAACCAAATAAACATAGACGAGTATTTGGTGATAACGTAATCGGAGAATACTGGATGTAGCAAAGGCTGTTAAAAATTAGCGTGATAATCCTAAGATAGAGGATATTTGTTCTTTGATGTTTGATGATGAACTCATAGAACTAATTGTGAAATAGATAAAAGTTAAACAGGGTCCGTACAGAAACAGGATTGAAGTAGATTAGCAAAGAAACTACAGATCTACAAATCTGTATGAAATAAAAGAGGGAGTGCAGTCTCTGTCCGTACCAGAACCACAGAAATACTGCATATATGATTGTGTGTGACTAGTGATACATTTGTATACCTGTAATGTTCCAGAGAAATGTGTGTTAAGTGTTAAATAGATTAATTGACTAAAAGTCAATTTGAAGCTTAACCTACCATTAATTTTTTATTTACGCAATTCATGTATTTTTGTAGAGTTCCTTTATACGAATACTCATGAAAGTAACGCATACTAGAACCCTTAGTTGATGGGGATGTATAGTAACTTATTGTTCAGTTTGTTCATTGTATTAATATATTAATTTACTTTGAGAGAGGAGCAACGTTTATTTATTTACTTTATTTCCTGTTAAGTAATAAAAATCATTCCTCCTATTAAGGGTTAATTTGCTAAGGGAACAACATGTAAGTAAAATGGAAGAGATTTTGTACAACGAACGATCACCGATAAGTACAAGGCAGAAGTAATTTCACGGGATCGCGCGGGATTAGACGAGTAGTCTAGGGCGTTGCAGTCATGGACTGTGCAGCTGGTCATGGCGGAGGTTCGAGTCCTCCCTCTGGCATGGGTGTGTGTGTGTTTGTCCTTAGGATAATTTAGGTTAAGTAGTGTGTAAGCTTGGGGACTGATGACCTTAGCGGTTAAGTCCCATAAGATTTCACACACATCTGAACATTTTGAATTTCACGGGAAACATCGCAATAATACAAAATCCCTGTGGCATCCATAGCCAGGGCCAGGCAAAGGGTTCACTCACGGAGTAGTTGTGAAAGTAAGAAAACGCGGAAAATTTTGATGAATGAAGAACCTTTTCACTCACTTCGATTACCAATGAAATAGATCGATACTAACGACCGACACATAAGGACCCGTTTCCAGGCAAAATTATGCTCCTTACTGTTAACTGTGCGTGCAGGCAGCATTCCGTCGCTGCATACGTTCTGGCAGTCCCCTGCAGTACTGGAAATGGCATCCGATGGATGATGCACCCCCTTTCCCGTGTGACGAACGCTTATTTGGACGTTGCTTATCCCGATTTTTGCTGCGACAGTCATGCACCTTGGGTCCAACTTTTCCAAACTTGTAACATTGCGGCAGATGGCATTGCTTCCTGATGTGGCCCGTGTGCCCATACCGATAACACTTGAACCCGGAGGAGAAATTGCGCTCGTTCGGTCTCCAAGTATGAATAGCAGTGACGTAACCTTCCAGTTGTGTGGCGATACTAATAGCAGCACTTAAATCGCCTGGGTTTTTCCATCCTGATGCTTCTGGAGACGTGAATAGAAGTACCCCACACAAACACACCTAGAACCCCATTCTCTGCCCCACGCAGGAAGACTGTGTCAGTCTCTGCGTTTCATGTCACCTCATTAGTACCACATTGATCGTCCTAATCCCGTCCGAGAAGGACTCCACCGGTTTGTTATGTTTCTGCAACAACCTGCTGAGTTTTTCCCTAAAAGCCTTGCGCTGTATTTCGTAACGCTGGACAAGTCCGTCAGCCAGCTCATCAAGTGTTTGCGCCTTACTCAGTGTCTCATGGTGTGTAATGTACATCTTTCTGTAAGCCATTAATAGTAACCTAGCCATATTTAAGGAAGTTTAATCCGACCGGTTCCTAAATTTGGCGGCAGTCCTCACATCACTAATAAAAACAGGCACTTCCTCGGTCGTTTTCCCCATAAATGGAGCTATGAGGTTAGCTGCTTCGGGATCAAAGGAGGGGACGGGTTTATTCAACAAGGCCTTGATCCCTCCCATAACAGATAGTGCTTGCCCACCATGGCCTGCAACGCTTCTCTGTGCCTTTGTAATGGAACTTTACTCCGTTTTTGTTTGAACGTAGCATCCAAAATGCGGCTATCCGCCCATTCAGTGTTTCCACAGCCTCATGCAAAGTGGCTGCACGAGTATCTGGCACTTGTGCAAACTCCATTTACCGTCATGTAAGAAAAATACAAAAACTGTATCAACAACGCACAAACAAGAAACAAATTGTACTAACCCTTGTGTTTTATCATAGTCCAAAATGTTCAAATGTGTGTGAAAACTTATGGGACTGAACTGCTAAGGTCATCAGTCCCTAAGCTTACACACTACTTAACGTAAATTGTCCTAAGGACAAACACACACACACACACATTCCCGAGGGAGGATTCGAACCTCCGCCGGGGTCAGCCGCACAGTACATGACTACAGCGCCACAGACGGCTCGCCTAATCCCGCGCCGCCATCATGATCCCAAAGGCATTCTGTTCACTGCTGTGCCTCGTGGTCAAACCTTCTAGACGTACTACAAACAGCTCACACCATCTGAAGTGCTGATGAGTACAGAGGTGACCTGATTACTAGTAGATTAAAAACGGGCACCTACTCGTGGAGAATAAGAGAATGGAGGGAAGGGAAAGAGGAATCAGAAATGACAAAGTTGAAAGGGAGAGGAACAATCTTCTGTCTAGTTTGGTAGTCACTGTAGTATGTCCAACTACCATTGATGCAGTT
Source organism: Schistocerca piceifrons (assembly GCF_021461385.2). Taxonomy (NCBI): domain Eukaryota; kingdom Metazoa; phylum Arthropoda; class Insecta; order Orthoptera; family Acrididae; genus Schistocerca; species Schistocerca piceifrons. The sequence goes on along the minus strand of NC_060144.1, from coordinate 91,626,236 downwards.
AACCGTGTTATTCTTGTGAAAAGTAGGACGATACCCCACAGCTGGTGGGGTGATCTTTGAAGTTTAATGAAGATAATTAGTGAAGATGGCTCTCATGTCGTGCGGACTTGATTCAGTACAAGGGGTACTAATTTTGTGGCCTTTAGGGGGAGTAATGTAGAAGTATCAGCTCCAGTATCACGTGGGATTGTGGAGTCTGAGGTAGCTGTATTCCCGGAGTAAGAGTGGACAGTATCAGAGTGAATAAGCGCGTGGGCAGTGACGTGGGTGATTTAAGTGTAGTAGTAGTATCCACTCCACAGCGTGATAGTAGGTGTTGTTTAGAGGCCGGGGGGCCTCGACTCGATGTACGGAGAGGTACATGTGCCACTGATTTCTGCGCAGCTCGCAGAGGAAATGCAAACGATGGTGCTATTGTGGGTACTAAGGGGAATGCAGGAGAAGCTGTTGATCTCGATGTCTGTGTTACTGATGTTGTGAAAGAAACGACAAATACTAATGTATTTACCGTCTCAAGTGGGCGTGGACGTAATGTAAAGGAAGATGAAAAGTACAAGACGGATATGAGGATAAACTTTCTTTCCGAACATCATGCCATAGTTAAGCGACACACTCTGAAACCTGTAGGGACTAAATCCCAGTGGGGGGGGGGGGGGGGGGGGGTGGGGGGGGAATCCAGTTACAAGAAAGGCCCCAGGAAGTTGTTGTGAGTTAGGAGGATTATCAGAAAGCCGAGAGCACTTCGGAAAGACTTCAGTTTTTATTAGCACTATAGCGAGCGAAATATGTGCGACTATCTATTGACATATTGAGTGTGGTAGTACTGTATGTAATTCACGTGCGTCGATAGGTCTGCGATGATGTTGTCAGGGAAACAATAAGCTGAACTGCTGTAGCAGGGAGAGAGTTCCGAATGATGTTCCAAACCAACGGACTATAAATCCACCTTGTAGAGGCGCTGTGTATAAGAGCTTCACAACAGAACCAGGCCAAATGCTGTTAAGGAAGGTTTCTTCAGGATAATTCATTAAGAGCAAAATCAGAACACATGCTGTTAAAGAAGGCTTTTTCAGAATAATTTACTAAGAACAAAACAGTTTTTCAGTATCATTCTTAATCGTAAGTGAAACTGATTGAATGTGCGCCATTGTGACGTGCGTGCTTGTATGAAATGTACTTCCTAGCATTTAATATGTATAAGACTATTCAGCAGGCTAGATGGGCTTGAAAGTGAGATGAAGTGTTCTGCTCATTGTCATGAGTACTAATGGACTGTTAATTAGGGCGACAATGATGTAATCTAATAGTTGTAAGAAAGGATCAAACGAACGATAAATTTGACCCACCGAACTTTCTGTTCATGACATCTAGAATTTAGAGAGTAAACCGTTGAGTGAATATTGTACACTGATGTCCATGCATATTGTGATCTGTTGCAGAGCAGTCGAGGGTGGAGAACCGGGGCCAGGTCTTTCAAAGAAAGGGAGAAATTTAGCGCTGCCACTACTTTTTGGCAAGCACAGGAGGGAAGCATTGCAGAAGCCACAAGCAGCCGGTGGCCACACAGAATGTTGGCATACGACTGCAGCAACATAGCTGTTGTCGTGAGGCAGACTAAACCCAGCGGCCATAAGCGCACAATGCGTGATCAATGAAAGAACATGCGTCTTTCCAGAATTTTGTTTCCGAAGTCTGATCCATTAAAAAATTATTACTTTTCTGCGACAATACCAGCGTTGAGATACCTACATTACTTACCAACGTCATGCATCACTGTATTATTAGCGGACCAACAATTAAAGATTGTGCTGATGTCAAGACAATTGGTTCCATTATTAAGATAACTCCTTCTTCTCCCCTGTTTGCTAATCATATCGAACAAACAACATCCAATGACTTATCCAAAGGGAGGAAAAATTATAACAGATATTTACATGTGTCACCAAACATTACTATAAATTATAATAAATTTGTGAACATATTCCACACTTCATTTTTCAGTACACTGCATATTTTCTCTCATAGATAGCTTGGGTTGTAACCACGTCTTTGTAATTCTGTCTAGGCCTAATTCTGCTAATCACTACATCAGTCTGCACTCCGTTACATTATCTATACCAAACGCATTACATTGAACAATGTCCGCAGCTCGTGGTCGTGCTGTAGCGTTCTCGCTTCCCACGCCCGGGTTCCCGGGTTCGATTCCCGGCGGGGTCAGGGATTTTCTCTGCCTCGTGATGACTGGGTGTTGTGTGATGTCCTTAGGTTAGTTAGGTTTAAGTGCTTCTAAGTTCTAGGGGACTGATGATCATAGATGTTAAGTCCCATAGTGCTCAGAGCCATTTGAACCATTTTAACACATTGAACAACATACCCTGTACTACTATTTGACAGTAAGTATATGTTATGAATCTCATCAAACCTTTTTATATTATTCAGTGACTCATTCCTTTCCTCTCTTACACTGTAATTAGTTGAAGCTATCCAAAACTATTCTAAAGGTAATGCTTCATCGTTGCAATCATTCACATAGAAAACTCTGTTATATTCCAATAAGTGTCAACAGGAGGGATAAAAACATTATCACTTGTTATGCAAGTCAGTTTCAAATATCTAAGCAATAGATCCTAGCGAGAACCTGAGAAAATTCTGGTACTACGTAAAATAACTAACTGGCTCTAAGGCTTCTATGCAGACACACATGGACAATTATGGTGTGGCTGTAGAAGATAGCAAAAGTAAAACTGACGTTTTAAATTTCGCATTTAAGAAGTCATTCAGGCAGGAGAATCGAGCAAGTATACTGTCCGTTTGGCCATCACACAGACTCCCGTCTGGAGGCCATAATAATGAGCATCCAGGGTGTAGAGAAACAGCTAATAGAGTTGAAAGCAAATAAATCGCCAGATTCTGATGGAATCCCAATTCGGTTTTAAATAGAGTACTGTACAGTATTATCCCCTTAATTATCTTGCTTTTATCGCGAATCTCTCGTCCAACGCAAAGTACCAAGCGACTGGAAAAAAGCGCGTTTGACTCCCGTATATTAGGAAGGTAAAACAACAGACGAGCAAGATAGCACGCCAGTATCTTTAACACCGATTTTCTAGAGAATCCTTGAACATATTCCAGGTCGAATATAATTAATTTACTTTACAGGGAAACAGCTTCTGTCCACAAATCACAATAGTTTTACAAATCACGCGAAATTCAGCTCGCCCTTCTCTCACATGAGATCCTGAGAACCATGGATGAAAATAAACAGGCGGTTTCCCTATTACTAGACTTTCATAAAGCATTTGACACTGTGCCACGATGCTGACTGTTAACGAAGGTACAAGGATATGGAATAAATTCTCAGGAATGTGAGTGGCTCGAAGACGTCTTGAATAATAGAACCCAGTATGTAGTTCTCGACGGCGAGCGTTCGTCAGAGACAAGGGCATCGTCATGTGTGCCCCAAGGATGTGTGATACGACTGCTATTATTTTCTATATATACAAATGATCTGCAGACAAGGTAAGTGGCAGTCTGCTGCCGTTTGTTAATGATGCTGTAGTGTATAGGAAGGTGCCGTCGTTTAGTGACTGTAGGGGCATACAACATTCTATCGCTTGAACCTTGTCCCGCAGTTACGCAGGGTCAGCAATTGTTAATTGGATTTGGCGTGTTAATGTTGAAGGGTGAAACACGTATGTAACGTAGCAGCGATGGCGAGGCATTGCAGCGTCTCTGACCAGAGAGTATGCGCTTGACCGCGCGAGTGTTGCGAGCAGTTCGCTAGTTGTCGCTATGCAGAGCGGTACTCTGTCAGTAGTTGTTGCGAGCGGTTCGCAGTCAGTAGCTCTGTTTAGTGGCGTGCAGTACGCTAGTTGTCGTCATGCAGAGCAGTCGGTTAGTAGTAGCAGCCCAGTGCGGTTGTGTGATGTAGTCTGTCGGCAACACTGGTCAAGATGCTGAATGAGGTATATTGTTAATTAACGTAATCATCAGCTAATGTAAAGTTTATTTATTGTAATTAATTTCCAACAAGTGCCCCAATAATAATTTTGATTTCAAAAGCAATTTTACACAAAAAATTTTTATTTAATTGAACTAACGATTTCGTCCCACTTCCCTTAAAGAAAAGTTTCAGTTAAATTACAAAAAAAAAGGAATATTATTATTTGCAATGCAGTTCCTCCAAGCCGTGCGCAAGAATAAGAGCAGAAATTTGACTAGCAGTTACAATGAGGTAAGAATTTAATTCTGATTTTTGCACAGGGCCAAAGACCGATACTTCAGTTTAATTGAATTATCATTATCACTGAGATTTTCTTATCACTGAATTGACTTTCCTTACTTTCGTGAGGAACTTATACTTGGGTCAGATCGCGATTCTCACTTTTATTGTCATTAAATTTAATTGCTAGGGAGGTGACACTTGGCTCCCATTCATTTATTATTTCTGTCTTTAAAATTTCGGTGGAGAGGTTACACTTAGCGCAATGTCCATTAGCATTCTTAATTAAATAATATTGTCATTTTTAAAATTTTTGTGGGGGAGGTTACACATGGCGACACCCAGTCCAGGATCGTATTTCGTTGAGAGTCTTTTGAACAACAGTCAGATATCTGCTCTTATTTGCTTAGATATAATTAGGATTTGGCGCAACGCTTTTACTAATCTTGTGACTTTCTTTCTACAGGTCAACGGCAATTCGTTGCTCTGTTGTATTTGTTTGTTGCCTTTTTGTATTTGTGCTTATTTCTATTGTGAATAATTGTGAGTATTGTGAAAATGCAGCGAAAGACTGTGAATAGTGTATCGCGAGGTATTACGAACGAAATTACCGACTTAAACAACGTGACCGATTGTAATTGTGACACGCAGTATAATGATGACAATCCTGCGTTCACTGACAATCAGTGCATTCCAACCACTAATGATGTAGACCTTAATCATGAACAAACGAACTCGATTGTGTCTTGTGTTGATTTGACGACAATTGGTGACGCGGGGCGCACTATTATAATGAGCGCTGCCGAGCTTAACACACCCGATTTAGAAAATTCAAATAACGTACAGACAAATTTTTCGAATGAAAATGGTCAGTGTACTGAAAATTCGACGGATTCATTTAACGCGACAATTGCAGGTACACAGTCAAACAGCACAGATCATGGAGTAGGTAATGTTACTTGGGATCAATTTATGGCATTTTTGCTACAAAATTTCAAACAACTTAATGAACAGTATAAACAACTTAATGAAAAACTTGATGAGCGGAACAAACGACTGGAAGAAGATAACAAACAATTTTGTGAAAGTATTAAACAGCCGAAAGAAAAACAAGACGACCTTAAAGAACAGAACAAACAAGTTAGTGAGCAGATTACAGCTGTTACCGTGCAATGTCAGGACAGTAAAGAACAATTACGTGAGGATACTAAGGCTTGTGCTAATAACAGTAATGAAGAAGTTGGCACTGTTGCACAAGAATTAAGTAGCACACGTGTAGGCACAACAGAATCACATAAAGACAAGATTAATGCAGTCACTGAACAATGTTCAGCGAACGAAACACAGATACACGAAATTAATGCAGTCACTGAAGAATGCCCTAAAAACGCAGTACAGATTCGCGACGAAGTTAATTTAGAGTCAGTGGAAGTTTCACACACTCCGAATACGGAAGCTGACGAGAAATCTGCACGACAGATCAACCAAATTGACGAAAGTTTTACAGTAACAGAATTAACAATTATTTCAGTCACCAATACGTCACAGAATCCGCCACTTTGCGAGCATTTGTCAGAGTCACGCAGCGTGTATAATGTGTAGCAATTTACAGCAACTACGCGACTTAAAAACCGAAAAGCCACGCGACTTAAAATCTGAAAAGCTACGCAACTTGAAATCCGAAATGACACAGACAAACAGATTCACACACAAACCCGAACGTGTTTTCAAATTCAATGACGAGAACGTAGATTACGAGCAAATTTTATCCGCCAGAAAACGTAAAGAATTTAATAATGACAGCGTACAGGCACACGCTTTGCGCTGTATACGACAATTCATCTTTGTATATTCACCGCTATTACCTGAAATGCGGAAACTAGCTTTGAAACAGATGCGACAATTTATTTTTGTATTTACAACAGCATTGCCTATAATACAGAAATTTGAATTAGCACGGATACAACAATTTGCCTTTGGATTTTTACCGCTATTGCGTGCAACGCAAAAGCTGAAATTTATTTGCAGTGCATAATTGACCTCAGGGGATTCATTACGCTTTAATGAATATGTGCCGTAGCGAGCATAGGGCCCCGAGCTGTAGTAGTGCCGTTTCATCTTTAGTTTTCTACACTGCTGCCTTTTCTTCTACTATCCTTTATATCTATCAAAACTGCTCTTTAACTATTGCTCTATCTAGTATTAAGAAACATGTAATGAATATCCGATGTGACAAACTTTTACCGAATGTGACAATTTTCAGTAGGCACTCCCGTAATGACAACTACCGCCGTAATTTTAATAACAGATAAAATCGCAATCATCAGTATGTGCGAAATTATCAGCAATAGCAAACCACATTTTAGTAACAATAGATGTTTTTCACTACAATAGCATGAAAGTCAGCCGCTTAGCATACCTAACCAACAATGCAGTCTACAAGGTTAACCAAACTTTAATGTTTCGCCGCGTGCACGTATAGTCCCAGCTCCAACAAATAGTAACGCATGGCAGTAAAGAAATAACTACGTACAGACAACACACTATTTCAACTCGCATCGCAATGCGCCGTATAGAAGTTACTATCATGACAGACGTAAAAATAACGAGCACAATTTTCAGCGTACATTTAATAACAGTCGATCTTATGAGCAGCAACAACATCAGCAACAACAACTAATCATGAATGAAACAGACAATAGGTGTCATCCATAGCGTAACACGTCAGTAAGAAATAACAGAACAGTTCATATAGTGGATATGCCACAACATTCTCCCGTAAATAATAACACATACGATAGATTTTAACCAGATACAGCACAGATTGCATATTCCAGTAACGTAAGCAATAATTTTGACACGCAGAATCTTCTTCACGAAAATGTTATTAATTTTGACGCCATCCGACACACGTTTGCATTAAGGACAGAATCACGACGTATGTGGACGATATTCTTATTGCAGAAGCTAACTGGTCTGAACACAATCTGATTCTTGAACAACTGTTACAAGCTTTTCATGCACAGGGACTTACAGTTAATCTTAGTAAATCGCACTTTGGCAAAACTTCTATAAAATTTCTTGGACACGTAATTTCAGCAGAAGGCATTGCACCAGATCCGGAAAAACTTCAAGCTCTACGTGACATTACTGTTCCTACAACAAAAAAAGCAATTACGCAGTTTTTTGGGCTTAATTAACTTTTTTCGTAAATTTATTCATCACTCTGCTTTAGACACACCCAGATTATGCCAATTAACAGGTAAAAACAGTATTTGGTCTTGGGATAAGCAAGCACACTCTGAATTCATGAACCTGAAACATGCTTTGTTGAATGCTTCACTTTTATCGCACCCAGATCTTACCAGAAATTTTTCCATTGCCACCGACAGTTCCAACACCGCTGTAGGCGTACATATTTTCCAGGAAATTGAAGAAGATGGTTCAATAGTAATTAAAAACATCGCATTTGCAAGCCGCATTTTGTCACCTGCTGAACGAAATTACTCCGTTACAGAATTGGAAACATTATGTGTTGTATGGGCTTTCACGAGGTTTAGACACTTTCTTTATGGCAGACATACCACCGTTTACACAGACCACAGAGCGATACAATTCTTGCTTTCGGCTAAATTTACTCATGACAGATTAAGTAGATGGAAACTATACTTACAGGAATTTAATTTTGCAATAGTTCACATTCCCGGTACACAAAATGTTATAGCAGACGCACTATCGCGTTCTCTCGGCAACAATCAGCAAGACGTAGCAACCAACTTCTGCAAAACAAATTTCAGTGTCATGTACATTCAGCAAGTTGCATTTGAAAACTTTATTTCATCGTCATTACAGGACATAGCAAAGGAGCAAAATAAAGACAATGTGTGGAAGGAAATTAAACACCTTTGGCATGATAGAAAAAATGTTACGATTAGGAACCACTACACTGTACGCAATGACATTCTGTTTCGCCGCTCTCATCCTGACAGCAACAATTGGTTATTATGCATTCCTGACGAACTGGTCAACAAATTAATCTGGTGCACTCATTTAAGTTACGCACATTACGGAGCACGAAAATGTTTTCTTACACTGAGACAGAACTGTTATTTTACTAACATGGAGAAACGTATACGACGAGTTTTAGCGTCTTGTAAAATTTGCCAGAAAGCTAAATCAGACACCACTTCACATATTCCTCCTTTATATCCCATTATACCTGTTAAATTAAGACATATGGCTGCAGTAGACATTTTTGGTCCGATTCCCAGAACTAACAGAGGTTTTTGCTACATCTTTGTCGCTGTTGAGCTCACTTCAAAATTTGTTACTTTCACTCCATTACGCAAAGCTACTGCTAAAACTGTTTCGAAAGCATTTGTAAAACATTTTCTATTTCATGTAGAGCATGTGATGAAAGTAATTTCCGACAATGGATCACAATTTCGTAGTAGCGTATGGACACGCATGTTACGAGCCAGAAACATTTCTCCGATCTATATATCCAAGTACCATGCTTCTTCGAACCCCTGTGAAAGATTAATGAAAGAAATTGGTAAACTGTGTAGAATATACTGCCACAAAAGACATATTGATTGGGATACACACATACTCTCATTCCAAGACGTAATTAACTCCATTCCGAATGAATCCACTATGCTATCTCCGTCTGTTATACTGAAAAACGTTGAACCACCAAACAAAATTAAAGAATTAGTAAACTTCCCTACCTGTCGACGACTAAGACACCACGAAATAATTGACATTGCGCTGAACAACATCAAACGTGCCGCAGAGCGCCGGAGAAGACAGCAAAAACAGGTTTGTAGACGCCGAGACTTTCACGTTGGACAGAAAATATTAGTACGTACACACTATTTATCCAGTAAAATAAAAGGTAAGTGCAGTAAATTTGAACTTCTATACGCAGGCCCATATCGGATTCGCAGCATCCCTCATCCCAATGTTGTACACGTCGAAACTTTGAGAACCAGAAAATCGAAAGGCAACCACCATATCTCAAACATTAAACCGTTTATTGAATGAAACCACTTTATGATTCAACACACTATGATGCCATTTACTAATGCAATTATATTCACCTGACTAATTACTGATGATTATCGTATTTTTTCTTGGCAAGTGCCCGGCAAGGTAAGGTTAGCAGGTCGCTTTTCTTGTCGTTACACATCAGACCGTGCACATTTTCCATTTTTTTTGTGTATATGATTGTATTCCAGTTTTGTTTGTATGTACTGTGAAATAGTGAAGATATAACACACCAGTTGACTTTGACATTTTTTTTTTTTTGCCTTATGACATCTCAACATCGTGACTGTTTTACATTTTTTGCTGCTGCATTGTATTATTCTGTGTACATTTTCGCATCTGAACACTGTCAATGTCTTTGACATATTACGTTTTCTGTCATGTTATGCTGTATGGTTAATTATGTCACCATAACCCAAACATTATTTAGTGGGTATATGATTTAAATGCAAGACATTAATCTCTGTTCATCAATTTCAGAAAGAAATGATGCGTCTAAGAAATAAATTTAACATAAATGGGAATTTCACCTACGGAATAAACGAAAGAGGATGCAATAACTTTATGAGGAAGAGTAAATGGATCAGGATTAACAAGCATTAACAAGAATATACTATACTCATCCTAGAATAGCAGTCTTAACTAATTTTTTCTTTCAGAATACAAGGTGATTGATGCAGGCTGTCAGACAGAACTACACATCTTAGTTTTAGTGATGAAATATGCTAGAGATAAGGAATAGTTGTATAATGAGTAATGAAGTGATTTTTTTTTGCAGATGATAATGAATACTGATGAATAATGATGAAGGATATGGTATTATGAATAATGAAGTTTTTCTTTACAGGTGATGATAATAATGAAGTTATGATAATATGGATAATGAATAATGAAGTTGCTTCTTTACAGATGAGGATAATGTTGAAGTTATGTATTTATGCTACGTAGTTATTTAAGTATTTGTTGCAGTTTACTTTGACAGCAGGTGTTATATTGCATAGTAGGATGACGGAAAGTTTTGGAAAGGACAGCTATGGAACACATTTTATACACATTTCACTACCTGTTAATTCGAAGTTCACTACTTTTCAGCATAGTGTGCGTTTCTTCTTTCAGGTCAATAATCCATTTTGTATTTTTTCCAGGAGAAGCTTTTCATGATACTTACTAAACCTGTTACTTATTATACCTGTTCTAGTACTTGCATTTTTTATTTTTTACCCATTTGTGTTTATCATTTATAAATGTGATCACATATACTGCCTTATTACATAATCTTGCTACAGCTGACTCATGACGAATGACGTTACCTATCCTCATTTGCAGCAATAGGTCAAAAGCAAGTAGTGTTATGCCTCAGCAATTAATTATCGATCCCAACGCAATGCATTGCTAACAAAAAAAAATGTATTACCAGTCCCAAGTAGTGATACCAGTTTGAGAAAATTCTGAATAATACTGATTAGCTCTGAATAGTATGTCACATGAGTAATGACATCTTAATGAGACAAAAAAAGTATATATTTAAAATAATGCTTTGTCACTAGCTAATAACTGCCACTGTTTATTGTAATGAGACTACTTGTAATGCCTGTGATTATTAATGCTTTGATTGTAATTAGCTGATTTTCAATAATGACTTCGTAATGATCTGAATAATACTGAATGATGAACAATGTTTTATTCTATTCAATACTTGCTGGCCACTGAGTGCCAATAATTAATGTCACTCAATGAATTGTTATTAATTATGCCATTAATTAGCTCTTGTTTTCAATGTTGATACTTTGTAACTGGAAAGGGATGTGACTGTTTAATAATGCTTTGTAATTAGGAGAAAGCTAATGATTCTTACTATATTGAAATGACAAATGATTAATTAACTATGCCATACTTTGCAACCAGAAAGGAATGTGACTGTTTAATAATGCTTTGTAATTGGGAAAAGGCTAATGATTATTAATATTGGAATGACAAATAATTAATTAACTATGCCATACTTTATAATTGGAAATGAATGTGACTGTTTAATAATGCTTTGTAATTGGGAAAAGGCTAATGATTATTAATATTGGAATGGCAAATAATTAATTAACTATGCCATACTTTATAATTGGAAATGAATGTGACTGTTTAATAATGCTTTGTAATTAGGAAAAGGCTAATGATTATTACTATTGGAATGACAAATGATTAATTAACTGACAAATAATTAATTAACTATGCCATACTTTGTAACTGAAAAAGAATGCGATTGTTTAATAATGCTTTGTAATTAGGAGAAGGCTAATGATTCTTACTATATTGGAATGACAAATGATTAATTACCTATGCCATACTTTGTAATTGGGAAAGAATGTGATTGTTTAATAATGCTTTGTAATTAGGAGAATGCTAATGATTATTACTATTGGAATGACAAATGATTAATTAATTATGCTATACTTTGTAACTGGAAAAGAATGCGATTATTTCATAATGCTTTGTAACTAGGAAAAGAAGGTTACTGACTCTATGTAAAACAATTCATGAACATTGTTCTGTAATACTACATACTTGGTACAGAAATGTTCAATAACTGGGCTATGAATGCCACAAACTACTAATGAAGTCTGTAATTGTCAATATTATGTGACTTAATGTCCTTCACCTCATGAGTTAACTACCCTGAATTACTGCAATGTCCATTTGTCCTGTTTATCCCAGTGATCATGGAGCACTATATTTGGTTTTGCACTAATTCTACGTTGGTGTGCCTTGTAAGAGCGTGGTGTTGACACGACATGCTGTCCACCACCGTGAGCGGTGAAGATGTTATTATGGTCCCACTGTTTGGTGTACCTAACGTACTGCCAAAATGAGAACATGGAACATTACTACGACAGTTCAGTGTCTTGGCTACACTGATAAATTCTGATGTGAAAAGAACTTCAAGTTGTGTCACTTGGTGTTGTACTTCTGTGGAAAGATATGGACTTTCAGAACAGCTGTGTGCAATCTAAAGTGCTACAACCATGATGCAATCCTTCCCTTTCCTATCCTAATTCTTGTCACATAGTGAAAATCTTTTTTTGCTAACATCATTTATGTTCATGGGTTATACATTTTTTTTCGATTCGCTGAACTCCAGTGCGAGTACACTTATGTCACTGGTCGACATGATGTTTTACCATTATGTTTATTTGTTGTGAAAATGCTAAAGACATTTTTTCAGTGCGCGTGCACTTTGGACATGAGTTTTTTGCCATTATGTTTATTTATTGCGAAAATGCTAAAGACATTTTTTTGATTTGTTCTGAAGTACAGTATATGTACACTCTTGTCTTTTATATTGTATATACATTTTTTATTTTTTGATGATATGTTCTGAACTACAGTGCATGTGCATTTCTGTTAGGTGTTAATATGTTTTCTACTGAACTTCAGTGCCTGTGCACTTTTCTCATTTTTCAATATGATTTGTACTATTCTGTATATTCAATACTTCAATGCATATGCACTTATGTCATTTGTTACTAATTGTATATACATTTCATCATTTACTGATATGTTCTCAACTGCAGTGCATGTGCACTCATGTCACTTGTCAACATAATATTTTTTGCCAGTCTGTTTATTTGTTCTGAATATGCTAAAGAATTTTTTCAGTGCGTGTGCACTTTGTTATCTGTCAAATAATTTGTATATACATTTTTCTGATTTGCTACTATGTTTTGTACTCATATCTTGTCTTTGTCTGAAATGTTTTGTACTCTGTGCATGTGCACCACATTTAATTCATGTATCTAAACATTCTGTAAATTGTACAAGTTGAATAATTAATGAAAAATTTTGCCGCACTTGGCAAGTCCAAATGACTCACCATCGCTGCAAAATTTTTGCCCCCCCAGTGGAGGGTTATGAAACACGTATGTAACGTAGCAGCGATGGCGAGGCATTGCAGCGTCTCTGACCAGAGAGTATGCGCTTGATCGCGCGAGTGTTGCGAGCAGTTCGCTAGTTGTCGCTATGCAGAGCAGTACTCTGTCAGTAGTTGTTGCGAGCGGTTCGCAGTCAGTAGCTCTGTTTAGTGGCGTGCAGTACGCTAGTTGTCGTCATGCAGAGCAGTCGGTTAGTAGTAGCAGCCCAGTGCGGTTGTGTGATGTAGTCTGCCGGCAACACTGGTCAAGATGCTGAATGAGGTATATTGTTAATTAACGTAATCATCAGATAATGTAAAGTTTATTTATTGTAATTAATTTCCAACAAGTGCCCCAATAATAATTTTGATTTCAAAAGCAATTTTACACAAAAAATTTTTATTTAATTGAACTAACGATTTCGTCCCACTTCCCTTAAAGAAAAGTTTCAGTTAAATTACAAAAAAAAAAAAAAGGAATATTATTATTTGCAATGCAGTTCCTCCAAGCCGTGCGCAAGAATAAGAGCAGAAATTTGACTAGCAGTTACAATGAGGTAAGAATTTAATTCTGATTTTTGCACAGGGCCAAAGACCGATATTTTGGTTTAATTGAATTATCATTATCACTGAGATTTTCTTATCACTGAATTGACTTTCATTATTTTCGTGAGGAACTTATACTTGGGTCAGATCGCGATTCTCACTTTTATTGTCATTAAATTTAATTGCTAGGGAGGTTACACTTGGCTCCCATTCATTTATTATTTCTGTCTTTAAAATTTCGGTGGAGAGGTTACACTTAGCGCAATGTCCATTAGCATTCTTAATTAAATAATATTGTCATTTTTAAAATTTTTGTGGGGGAGGTTACAAGGGATGGCCGGATGCCCTTCCTGCCACCACCCCGCACCCCTTGGGACGGAATTAGTGTACCTCAACTGTCTGCGTCGAGTGTAATCCAGGGAAGAGTGCGAAAGTGTTCAGATGTCTGCGAGCAGTGTAACTGAGGCGGAAGGAACATGGGGACCAACCCGGTACTCACCTAGCGGGGTGTGAAACCGTCTAAAAACCACATACAGGCTGGCCGGCACATCAGGCCTCGTCGTTAATCCGCTGGGCGGATTCGATCCGGGGCCAGCACGCCTACCCCAGTCCAGGAATCAGCGCGTTAGCGTTCTCGGCTACCATGGCGGGTGAGGGGGATACAACATGACTTAGACAAAATTTCTAGTTGATTTGTGGAATAGCAGCTAGCTTTAAATGTAGAAGAATGTAAGCTAATGCTTATCCCTACGAAAGCAAATCCATAATGTTCGAATACAGTGTGCTGCTCGACTATGTCATGTCTTTAAATATCTGGGTGTATCGTTGCAAAGCAATATGAATTCTAATGATCATGTAAGGAATGCAGTAGGGGAGGCGAATGGTCAACTTCAGTTTATTGGGAGAATTTTAGGGCAGTGTAGTTCATCTATAAAGGACAACACATGTAGGATGATAGTGCGACCCACTGTTAAATACTGTTAGAGTACTTGGTCTCCAGACCAGGTCGGATTAAACGAAGACATCGAAACAGGTCAGAGATCGGTTGCGAGATTTACTACCAGTAGGTTCAAACACACGTATTATCTAGATGCTTCAAAATTCAGTTGGGTATCGCTGGAGTGAAAGCGACGTTCTTTTCAAGGAGTACTGTTAAGAATATTTGGAGAACAGGTGTTTGAGGTTAACTGCAGACTGGTTCTACTGCCTCCAACATACATTTAGCGCAAGGACCAGGAAGATAAGAGATATTTGGCACGCTGGCGGCTACAGCCACCCACAGAGACTGGCTCTTAGCAAAGCACAGCAAGTGCCGCCAAGAGTTTTTACAACTTGCTCTGCACTGTACGGCAGACTGACGCCCTGATAATTAATTCCTGTTGATGGGAGTGTATTCTTCAGATTCTGCAGGTATCTAACGGACGTTATACGTGCACCTTTCTGTGAAACCCATATCTGTAATGACCGTGAAAAAATTTCGCTTCTGTCTCTGAAACGAGCTGGCGTGGAAGGACATCCGACACACTGTCTTCCAGTTAACCACTGCATTTTTCAGAAGCCATGTAGGCACCCATGACAGATGATTTTCTACGCTGATTGGAAACCCATGTCGGAGGGCGTCTGTTCTCTTTCACGGAAAACGACAGGAATGGCTCAATGATTTTGCCTGTCTTGTGGATGGAGGCTGTACTGAGAGAGAAGAAGGATGCGAGTAGCCTAAAAAGGGCTGTATTTTGATTGGTTGTTCTAATGTTTTCAAGACCACACCATGTGGAATATTTTTGGAAATGCTAGGGAGCGACTGAGGAATTTTTATTCAGGCGAGTCAGATCGAGATTCAGGCTTCGGCTGTCAGTCGCATTAGATGGTGATTATGTGTTCCGATCTGGAGACACGGTCGTTGATCCTAGGACGAAAGAAGGAGGTCCACCATTCATGTGAATGCAGCGTTGCAAACTCCGATAGGTGATGGTGAGCGTTTTGTATCTACAGCGGCTAAGGAATCTCTAAGGAGAATTTTCACTATCCGAAATGTGATCGTTCAAACAGCGGCAGGAAAATGCAGTTAGCTTCCATTAGTAACGTGGGTACACTCAATGCTCATATTATCTTTGATACTATCTTCTTATATATGCACCAAGACGGTTCGTAGAAGACGACATTATCCACAGTACACGGAGATAGTCCTCATATATGCGAAGCGTAATAACCAGAACAGCAAGGTATCAAAATTAAATGGGTTGGATTTACTGCTCGGGAAATGCCACCTGGCACACTTACCTAGATACAACATTCTGCTGAAGCTATTTTCCTGATAATTAGCCAGTGTGCAGTGATGTGTGCTGGGTTTCATTCAGCTTATAGCAACGATATGTTAAAGAACTCCATCGTAAAGTACAGATAGGAGTCAGTAGCTGGAGAGATTTGGCGTGCACATATTGCGGCATCACCCTAAGATACCCTTACACCTGTACAAATAGCAAGATACAATATGTTGACTTGCTTTATGATTACACATCCACGTCAAGTCTATAAGTCTTCGACAGTATGAAATCAGCAGTACAGTAGATTTTCAAAGTTTAAAAGAAATGCACCCATGTTCGTTAGTCAAATGATAGAGTATAGCAATCGTTCGTAATTTTCTTGCAGGTTTTATTCTGTTCATACGGCTCAAATGGCTCTGAGAACTATGGGACTTAACATCTGAGGTCATCAGTCCCCTAGAACTTAGAACTACTTAAGCCTAACTGACCTAAGGACATCACACACATCCATGCCCGAGGCAGGATTCGAACCTGCAGTCGCGCGGTTCCGGACTGAAGCGCCTAGAACCGCTCGGCCACCGCTGCCGGCTGTTTGATTCGGCAGATTTAGATTTCGGATAGTATCTAGCCTTTATCAGTGCATAATTTGATTGTATGGATGCATGTTCTAGTACATCAGACTCCCTGTTCTTCGGCCGTGTGTCACAGTTCGTTCAAGACCACTCATTGAGACGCTGGCGGAAGTAAAGGTGAGATGTTGATCGTAAGTCATCCCTGGTAACTCAATTGGTAAAGCACTTGCCTCCAAAAGAAAATGTTCACTGTTTCGGAATCAGGTCTGGCACAGAGCTTTAAGGTGCCAAGAAATTTCAAATCAGTGCATACTCCACTGCAGAGTGAGAATTCCTTCTAGAGCACCTTTACTGCATGACGCTTTGTCGAACCTTCTTCGTTTCTGAAATCCAGCGTAAGGAAATCAATGTAAGGATGCACAAACACCATTGAAACGTTAAAAATGGGCATTCCTGTTAAATGTCTTACGTTGACTTGACCAGCCTCCACGCAAAAGTTTTTTGGCCAAGGCCATCTCTCATCTATTTTTTCTCCATAAAGGGGAAAACTTTGAAAGGCGCACCTCCTACCTTTGTCCATTCCTCTATTGTACCCTTACGGACGTGCTTTTGCGTAAGTATATAAGTTATTTCGGGATAACTTGTTGACACAAACACATTAACAAGTTCGTTGTTCAATGAACACTTGCGGCATGAGATTATAAACCGTGAGAAAGACGCAGACGTTATCATAACGAGACTGCAATTCAGATTAAATCGACCTCTTAAAGCTCCAAATGTGTACTATCAACAACGATCTGCTGAAGATAAGAAAATCGATTTCAGCTGTGTACAGCATTAAAATTGATAAATTTGTGTTCATATTTCCTGCGCCACAGGTTTTTAAGACGAAACACAACGGACAGGGACTGATTTCCGGAAATTCTCATATGGTCTTTGATACTATCTTCTTGTATATGCACCAATATATTCGTAAATGATGACATTATCCACAGTACACTGTGATCGTCGTCATATATGCCAAGCACAATTACCAGAACTGAGCCTTGAACTACTAACAACAAGGTATTAAAATTAAATGGGGTGGATTTAGTGCCCGTGAAATCCGACCTTGCATTCTTTACTAGATACAGGGTGCACGCCAAAGCTATTTTCCTGATAATTAGCCAGTGTGCAATGATGTGTTCTGGGCTTCATTCAGCTTATAGCAAGGATATGTTAACCAACTCCATCGTAAAGTACAGATGGGAGTCAGCATCTGGAGATGTTTGGCGTCCACATATTACGGCATCACCCTAAGAAAATCTTGCACCTGTACAAATAGCAAGATGAGATGTGTCTTTGACAGTATTACATCAACAGCACTGTAGGTTTCCAGAGATTAAAAGGAAGGTATCCATGTCCGGTATTCAAGCAAAATTGGCGATCCCCCTCTCTTTACGAGATGGAAATTCTTAAGCGGTCTATGTGTGTTGAGCATCGGATCCTCTATCAATCTCTCATTACAATAGAGGTTGCCCTTATCAACAAACACTATCTAGTTATGCTGGCCAAAGGTACCCAAATCCCTACTACCATAAAATGCTGGAAGAGACACAAGTAAGATGTTAACATAAGTTTCACAGAGGAGGCATAAGACAATTTACATCGCATCAAGATAATTATTGTTCATTATATATCTGGCAGAAAGTCCACATCCTCGAGTGACCTGAGAGTATCTACGCTGTAAGAACTGAATCTCTGCTGGCATGACTGGTACAAACTGTTAGTGTTCACAGATGGCACTAAAATGTCGTACAATTGTGCCACGGTAGTTCTTTTTTTGTGATTAAACTCGTTGAGGACAACGCTTCTTGTTAATTATAGGAGCTCCAGCAGTATATGTTAAGATGGTCTCCAATTCTAACACATTCGATCAACAAGTATGTACTGACTTGACAAGTGCTCTACCGTCCTTAAGATGGCAGCCAAAGGCACAACTGTAGATCCTGTTGTGCCCCAGATGAGTATTCAAGGTGGGCCTTAAACCATTGTCAAAACTCTTCTCTGGCAACGCCAGAAGCAGTGCAGAACGCTTCAACGACCAGCAGGTCAGCCAGAGAGACCGCCGATCGAGTAGCTGGGAACATGGAAGCAATTGCGAAAATCCGAACTGACCCAGTGATCAAGAAAGCGAACGTAGCCCTATGACATCACGGCAACAGGACACCGTCATAATAGTGACTGTACAGAGCGTCGCAAGAAAGCGCAGATCTATCGTAAGAGTAATTATTCTGTTATCGCCGCAGAATAGAGTGTCTGAAAGACAAGCGACCAAGAAAGCTTGCCAAACGGGAAAACGAAGATGTACGGTGTCACAGCTGCCTCACTATACCAGAACACACGAGCGCGCCCAGCATAAATACTACTCCTATCCTGGTGGATTTCTATTCAGTTGGAGCGGTCCTGCCAAGAGGTGAGGCCTATATTGGTCGATCCTCTATTCGCCTTGTGGCCTTCGAACTTTCATGGAACCTGCTGGATCGACAGCCCCTGTGACTTGCTGCGCCCAATATCGAGGCAACACTGATGGGGTTCTGTGATTGTCACTATTCATCTGGGCTTCTGGAGCCCTGACCAGCGGGATCTATGAGTACATCGTCGTCCATCATTGTCGTTGTGAACCCTTTCGCTTCTATGAGCATACATGCACGCCTGGCAGGTAGACTGTCCAGACGGCTACAGGCATGCTTGTGCGCCAAGAAAATTAGAATGGCCAGACCGCTATGGGCAGTCATGTATGCCTCCAGGCAGGAAACCCTGATGGATGTGTGCGGGAGTAGGTAAACTTGCACAGTAGAATGGTGACTCTCTGTTGTCCGCACTTCTTTCTCAACGCCGTCGTTAACTGCTCTTTTTTATGTCAGAAAGCGCTACAGCTTTCACCTACTCCTGTTTCCTTTTTGTTTGTGATTTGATCCAAAATATAAAATTTCATTTACTAACGTACACCAGACGAAACGCCGACAATCTTCGCCAGGAACTGTTCTCTTTCAAAAAAAAAAAAAAAAAAAAAGCAATTTGTTATGAATTGCTGACGTTAGTGACCAACTGATTCTACTGCAGCATCTACCAGAAGTCTCAGAACTATTCAAAATCATAGAACTGTGTATTTAATGGGACAGCAGCGGGTAATCGTAGTATACTGATTATAATAAACAGTTTCTCCATGTTCTTATGGATGACTGCAATTCCTGACCAACGAGCAAGTGCGTAACACAAGCAATGGTAATCAACTGGTTGCTCGTATTTGGCGTTCCACAAATTTTAATCACAGATCAGGGCAATAATTTTATAGATGATGCGATAAAGGAGTTGTGTCAATTACTTCACATTTGAAAGTTGACATCAAGTCCTTTCTACCCTCAAACCAAGGGGAGGACAGAGAGAACTCATTGGATGGATTCTAAGTTGATAACCCTTTATGCGAATAGTATTCACAACAACTTAGGACTTGTACCTTAACAACATAACCACTGCATACAATTCCAAAGTGCACACAGTTACTGGCCTTTCGCTGTATGAGATAGTAAATGGTAGGAAAATGCCTCCACCTTCCACCACTCAACTTTCTCTCACATAAATGCAAGTGTTATGGAGGACCATTAAACTCCATATACAGATGTAATTTAATCATCATTGTTCATACACTTGGGCACACATTCTCCCATAAGTTATTGGGGAGTAATATCGAACTGAACATCTTATGATCAACATGAGACCTATCAATGTAGATGGCGACAGATTTCAAAATACATCGTACAGTAGTATTAAGATGGTAGATACACTCAAGCGAAAGTTCAATGAACGTGTTTTGGTGCATATTTCGAAATAAAAACCTGCATTCAAGAAGTCTTACTTTCTGCAGCAAATGGTTCAAATGGCTCTGAGCAATATGGGACTTAACTTCTGAGGTCATCAGTTGCCTAGAACTTAGAGCTACTTAAACCTAAGGACATCACACACATCCATGCCCGAGGCAGGATTCGAACCTGCGACCGTAGCGGTCGCGCGGTTCCAGACTGTAGCTCCTAGAACCGCTCGGCCACTCCGGCCGGCTTTCTGTAGCAGGTCGGGGTTTTGTGACACTAGATATTGGGCGTCAGTGAGAGAGGGGAGCAAAGGTCGTTAGTTTGTCAGGGATGGCGGGAGGGAAAGCGACACTTTGTGGGCTGTGGAGTGAGCTCTTTCCTTGGCTCAGTGGATGAGATGTGTGTGAAACATTGGTGGTTTAACTGTCAGTCATTTATTGAGACATCCTTTAAACAAACAGAGTGATACAATGTGTTTCAACTCGATCAATTCCTCGCAGCAGCGGAGCGGCGCGGGATCGTAGCGTGCAGATTCCAGTGACCGCTGATACGGCGACGGCTAGTGTTGCAGCGGAGAACCAGGCGGCATACTCTTCCATCCAGTACCACGCCCGTGACCCTCTGCGGTGGTGGCGTGGTCTCCTCCTGAATTCGCTCGTTGCGTTATTAACAAGCGGCTAAAGCGTGGTGCGGAGTGCTCCGTGCCGGAATCGAACCAGCGACCCCCAGGTTTCGCGTCTTCTGGCGGAGTTCATCAGCCTCTAGATCCACAGGTGACCCATTTGGTGAGCACACAGTCCCTTCATCCTCACCAGCCACCTGGGTAAGTACCATGCCAACTTGTTTCTCGTAACACGTGGGATGACATCTTCCTCGTTGACCTACTGGCGCGGAACCGACATCTTCTGTCGAGCAGCGTAGCGTAGCGGCTAAGTCGTTGCAGCGAAGTATCACGTCCGCTGACTAACCTTCAGTTCGTCGGTCCAGGCGACGTACCTTTGTCAATTCTTTCTCTCCTCCAAGGTTCAAAATGGTTCAAATGGCTCTGAGAATTATGGGACTTAACATCGGAGGTCATCACTCCCCTAGAACTCAGAACTACTTAAACCTAACTAACTTGAGGACATCACACACATCCAAGCCCGAGGCAAGATTAGAACCTGCGACCGTAGCAGTCACGCGGTTCCGCACTGAAGCCCCTAGAACTCCTCGGCCACCCCGTCGAAGGACCCCGTCATGCCCATTTGTAGGAGGTATTTATGCTGGGTTTTTGACAATGTCACGAAGTTTCTAGGGCGGCGACTGACTTTTCGGTCGTTGATGTATGCTTCTCCCATTGGGCAGTAATGTGACCAACGTCGACACACGTGCTGACTTTCCACTGTTCTATGCTGGCGTGCTCGGGCATTGCCCTTTCGTCCTCCTCCGCATCGCCATATATGTCACGTATGTGAGTTCAGTATGGTGATGGTTCCTAGAGCATAGACCACTGAGATGCGAACTGCGGTGGTCATCTCTTTAGAAGAATTGTCCATCTGCTCAGTCGTTCATATGTCGAAGTGCTGACTGATGCCGTGTAAACTCCGCTGGTCATGACTGCAGCCGTTTCCGAATATTGTCGCTTAACGTATCAAAGTCTCTAAAATGTTCATTTAACCTATAATAAGTATTTAAGTACTTTTATGCTGGACGTCTGCTTTAAATAACCATAAATAAAACATAATTGTTATACACAACCATATATAACGCATAATTATTATACAACCTATACTCCCAAACTGATTAATCGAAATATTCACAGCGTCCAAAATATGGAGAATGTTCCAAATAACTTCCACTTAAAAGGATAGTGACAGTGAATAAATCACAGGGAGTTTTTACACGTAGGAATTACCGAAAAGCTCTGAACTGGACTTGTTCCTCATAAAGCATTTCAAAAAGCATTACAAAATAGTTGGGTGAATGCTAACGATGTGCCATATAACATGGTGTGCAAACCTCAGAGCGTGCAGTACCACTCCATGAGTGTTATGAAGCGCATCTGCTGAGGTGATGATGGTGTTCTCAGTAAACATCTGCTGAGGTGGTGATGGTGTTCTCAGTAAACCGTCAGTTTACTTTCTGCTGCTGCTTGAACTTCTTGACTGTGTGATTTATTTTCTGTAGCACTTGGAAACTGATGAGTTCCTGTTTGGTATTCATAATGATGTACTCATTATTCTCGAGGTAACCCATAAATCTGTTGTGGGGGATGTTCAAATGTTCGAATGTGTGTCAAGTCCTATGGGAC
The DNA here is from genome assembly GCF_021461385.2 of Schistocerca piceifrons. Classification (NCBI taxonomy): domain Eukaryota; kingdom Metazoa; phylum Arthropoda; class Insecta; order Orthoptera; family Acrididae; genus Schistocerca; species Schistocerca piceifrons. The sequence continues at coordinate 91,603,544 of NC_060144.1, read as the reverse complement.
CAAACTGCTGAGGTCATCGGTCCCTAAGCTTCCACACTACTTAATCGAATTTAAACTAACTTACGGTAAGTACAACACGCACACCCATGCCCGAGGGGGACTCGAACCTCCGGCAGGGAGAGCCACGCGGACCGTGATAACGCGCCTAAGACCGCGCGGCTACCCCGTGCGGTGAGAGGGATGTTCTGCCTTGTTTTGCACCATACGCAAACTCATTATTCTTGCAGGCTTCGTCAAGTAGGTTACCAGATCGAGCCAGACGATTTTTTAGTTTCATCGTAGGTTGCTGCACCCCACGTATATGCAGTTCAACTATTGGCTTCCGCGAATAGCATTGCGAACTCTGGTGTGCTACCTAGCACTCATGTTGCGCTACTGCACAGTCTTAGGTTTGTGCACCCTGTTATACACAAAGGCGGGAGTATTCATCCAGTTGTTATGAACTGATGAAATGCCATGTCACTTCATTGAAGCTTTATTTCCCCAATGTCTTATGGCATACTCTACGAGAAACAAAAATGGTTCCAATGGATCTGAGCACTATGGGACTTACCATCTGTGGTCATAAGTCTAGAACTTAGAACTACTTAAACCTAACTGACCTAGGAACATCACACACATCCATGCCCGAGGCAGGATTCGAACCTGCGACCGTAGCGGTCACGTGGTTCCAGACTGAAGCCCCTAGAACCGCACGGCGACACCGGCCGGCTACAGGAAACACATCCACCTCAGAACTCACCTGTAATTCCTCTGTGTAGGAACTCCCTGCAGTTTCTTCACCTTCACTGTCCTATAAGTAAGTTCACTGGTTTGTCTGTTGCACTTTGAAAACTGTAAATGTCTCTGTTCACGAGTCTTTCAGGTAAGATTTTTCAGATGGGGATTTCTATTTTCAAATACACACCAAATCACCTACGGTGAATCTCTGCTTGCATGGATCCCTCATTTTCATACCACTGTGTACTGCATTTAGTGGCTCATTTGCATGACCATCAATAGGTCTTATTTTAAATTTGTGATGTTTAGCTCGATTATGTTCCCACTAATTTGTGAGAGAATGTCTAGCCATAATCATGAGCCACAAGGACGAAACTGCATTCAGATACGGTTTTTATGGTACAGTTCAGACGCTCCACAATACTCATTCATATGGGAGAATATTGATTAGTGGTTTATTCTGTATCGCTCCATTACTGATTTCAAACACTTATTGTACATTTCCTTGAGACTTTTGAGTCTCACCCTCAGCTACGATAGTAATAGAAACTGAAGAAATGAATTAACATTTGTGCCATGGTTGGGACTTGAATCCAGGTCTCTTTGCTTACTAGGCAGGTGTGCTAGCCATTACTCCACAGTAGCAGTTCAGGTAAGATAGTTGCACGGACTATCCAAGCCGAATGCTCTCCCTAACAGAAATTCCAAGTCTCGTCTTCAGCTTATTTCCCCCTTTTTAAATCTGTTGTCGAGGCCCTCCGGTAATGGAAAAGCACCCTAGCTTTGGATGTAATGGGGAAATACTTCCTGTAAATCAGGTGCAGGTGCAGGTGATCCACAGATCTGATAGAATTAAATTTTCCGTGAGTATCAAGTTTATCTGCAATAATGATAAAAGCTGAAGAAATGAATTAAAATTCTTGGCACAGCTGGGGCTTCAACAAAGGTCTCCTTGCTTACTAGGCAGGCATGGTACCCATAACATCACAATATCAGTCCAGCTATGTATCAAGGAAAGTTTAGTTATATCAAATCTACAGATCACCTACAAGCAGGATTTCCCCATTATGTCCAATTCTGGGGTGCTATTCCGAAACTGGAGGGCCTCAGCAATAGTGACGATTTAAGCAGGGGAAAATAAGCAGAAGACATAAATGAAATTTGTGTTAAGGAGGACACTGGTCTAGTGTAGTCAGTGGAGCTGTGTTAGCTACACTGCTACTGTGTTGTAATGGCTACCACACACATAATTAGTAAACAACGAGACTTGGGTTAAAGTCCCAGCTGTTGCACAAATTTTAATTCATTTTTTCAGCTCACAACATTATCGTACTTATTGTAAAGTTAGTCTCCATAGTCAGTTTGCAGGTTGTCAAGACACCGATTGATCCTGACCTGCAGCAGTTATTCAACACCTGGACAACTTTCTTTCCAGTCTTTACCCTCACAGGCAGGACCCAGGAGAATTTGTGATATGTTTCTATGATAATTTACATACATCTGAACACTTTATTTGATCATGAACAGTTTCTCATATCCACCGGACTTGGCTGCCATAAATCAGCTAAATGTTGTACTGTGGTATGTGGACAGGCCTTTGGAGCACTGTCTCCATAATTATTATTCAATGAAGCGTCTTTCTCGAATCTCTAATACACGTGATATTTCTTTTGCGTGAACTACATTCCCTGTGGCAGTTAAACGTTCTGTATAGTCGTCATCGTTCCATGATTTCTTTGAGTACATTGTAATATATAAAGGGGAAATTTGGGTAAATTGATGAGGAGTCGAAGATGATGAATTCTGAATCTGTCCAATAACTCTACATATGCACAATGGTATTGCTTCCTTAGCGATCACTACAGGCTTGTCTGTTGGACTACATTTGCTTGGCCATTTTGTTTTCTTGAGATTAGAGGCTTGGAAGTGGGCACTGCTTTTGAAACAGTTTTTCCTATAAGTGTTGTGTAAGTAATAGTTCTATATTAATGAATGTAAGTTGTTTCCTCTTATGCCTTATAGATGCTTTAATGATGGTTTAGTGAAATTATTCTGTAAGATTTTGTCGATATTTAAGTCTGTATCCAGAATGTCGATTGCAGTTAAGGAGACCAATTATGCAGACGCTAAGATCGTAAAGCCAGCCGGAGTGGCCGAGCGGTTCTAGGCGTTTCAGTCCGGAATCGTGCGACATCTACGGTCGCAGGTTCGAATCCTGCCTCCGGCATGTATGTGTGTGATGTCCTTAGGTTAGTTAGGTTTAAGTAGTTCTAAGTTCTAGGGGACTGATGACCTCAGATGTTAAGTCCCATAGTGCTCAGAGCCAATTTTTAAGATAGTAAATTCGTCATCTTACCCAGTTCTGTCCGTTGCCATGCTTCTAATTCCTTTGTGATAGTATATACTTATCGTTTTCATTACAGGATACATAATAAACATGGAGAACGTTCTATGTAAGGGAGACAGATCGACAGATATGGGGCAAGGAACTGAAGAAAGAGACAATGCAGTATGTACGAAATGGAAATCCTGTTAATTCCTCCAATAGGAAGTACAATCTCACTGAAGCTACTTTATGTAGCTATGTAAAAAAGTACTGCTGAAGTAGGCTCAGCACTCTTTCATATTGAATGTACAGAAAATCTCATTTTCAATTAATATTTTATCTGAAACTTCCTAGAAGATTAAAACCGCGTGCCGGACTGGTTCGAACTCGGGACCTTTGCGTTTCGCGGTAGCTCAGTTGGTAGAGCACTTGCCCGCGAAAGGCAAAGGTCCCGAGTTCGAGTGTTGATCTGGCATACAGTTTTAATCTCCCCGGAAGTTTCATATCAGCGCACATCCTGGAAATATTTTATCTCATAACTTTTCAATAAAAATAAAACAAAATCTTGTCATTTAATTTTCCGAAAATCTCATTGTTGACCTAATAATTCACACTACTTACTTTATTTCATGAATTACCACAAAATGCAGGCAGGTTTAAAATGACCAATTCCAAGAATTGGAACAATATCTCATTGATTTGGACAGAATATTTTCGACTGACAAGATCTGTCTTAACTCGAATTATCTGTGGTTATGCTGAATTTCAGAATATATAACACAGATTTAACGAAGCTAAAAAGATGGCTGAAAAAGATTTTGGTTAAATGTCATGGAATGGTTAAAGTTTTCTTTCTCTAAAGCAGAACCCACGTGGAAGGATTTTTTAAAACATACACAAAATAAGAACAAGATACAAATCTGAGCCCCATCAGACGTTTTATGTTGATGAGAACACGTATATATACGACAGGAACAAACGCCTGGGCCGTAAATGATGAACCCCCTCACCACAGCATCGATTGTTCCTCTACGCACAAGCCTCAGCGCACCACACTGCAGAAATGGGATGAACACTTTTATTGGCTTTGGATAAATAAGTGAAATTGTAGCACTTTCATGAACAGCTCAACTTAACTGCAGCATTAACAAACTCAAGTGCACGAGGGACAGACATCAGGCGAGGTGGGTGAGCTGGAAAGTGCCGCAATACCAGTGGTAAGATTCCAATAATCAAAGTAAAGACTCTGAATTGAAATGCGCCTGTTGACGTAACCGTTAAAATTTTTTGTAAACAGTAGCAGTAATACTTTGTAAAGTGTACATTAAACGAAATTAGATATATATGTTATGTAATGACTCCTCCTGGGAGTACACAAGACAACCTTGGCGACGAATAAAGGTCTCAGTACCCCGACAGGTCAAGACTTTGAAGTACAAAAACGGTGCAAATAGTGTAATGCATTGTATACTGATGTCCACTGTATGGATCACGTTAGTATACAGTGTGGGAGGGCGGAAGGAGCAGGTTTGTTGGTTCTTTAAATGGCCTACACATATAAATAAATATTTGTAATGATTCTTATCCGCGCCATTCTCGTACAGTATGGAGATATGATCATATCTGAGTAAGCTATCAGAAACTGGAAACTGTACTATCAATTATTTTATACACCTCGATTGGTGTTCCATCGATTTCGGTGTCTATCAGTCTTTTGATCTGGTGCGATGAAGACATATGTACTTGCACTCCCCCAGTATTGTCTTAATTGAAAGTTATAACAAGCGGAGATCGCAAATTTTTCTCTTTCCATCGAGCTACGTTGTAAACTCTACATCCCGATGTGACGAGGACTTGCTTTTCGGAAAGCACGTAAATACGTGGAGTGTACAGCCGAAGCAGCCATGCCGGCTTTGTTGTACGTTGCTGGGGAGTCGAGGTAAATATCAAGCCTTACACAAAACTCAAAGGAATTAATCTTCAACCAGTTGCAGACGCGCAATAACGTTTCTTAATCCGCGCGCATCCATTCCTGCCTGCGTTTCTGGATTTAAAATTTCTGGTGCGACTAAACGTGCATTAGCATAGTTATGTCAGACGTGAACAGTTAACGTTACCTCTCTTCCTAACAGTTACACAACACATGAAATGTGACTGAAAGTGTCCCTAAAGGTGTGAATAGAGGCGTGATATCTGAAAATGACTTTGAAGTGGTTGTAGAAGTAGACGACCGAATTCCTCGTAGTCCTTGTCATATACTCATTCTCTCATTATCACTGGCTCTTACCTTCCTCCACATTCCCTTTCTCTTTATTCCTCCTCCATGGCACTGTCTCCTTCTATTACCAGTGTTCTGCTCTCCTAGACTCTTTTACAAGCTATGTTCTGTCACTGTCAGCTATGTTCCATTGCCACTGTGTCCCTCTCTCTCACACACACATTGCCACTGTCTCCTTCGCTCGTTCTATAGTACAAGCACTGTGTATTTACGAGTGTGTATTTATTACTTTTCCGTTTCATTCCCTCTGCAGCTGTCGTCTTCTCTCTCAGCATAAAAAAGCGCGAATATGCTCGCATGCCAAGCATTTTGGGAAAAATTTTAAATGTGTTTAGGAAGGTAGAATGAGGCAGCTGGTACGACACTTCTTACTCAGAGACTTTTGAATAGATATAAACATATTTGCCTTTTTTCTGCTCCGGCGGGAGCATTTTCTCGCTGGATTTTTGTTTCCCTGTCCTGCATGGCGTGTAACACTTTTGAAAGGAAATGTATTGGTCAGTAAAATTTAGATAGTTTCCTTACGTGAAACTGAAATAAGCAAAACTAACTGTACACCTCTGAACGGATTTTACATACAAAAAAGTTTTGCAAGTGCTTCAGTACTATAACTTGGGTCCCAGGTTATAACGGACACACTAAACAGAATATTTCCGCCTGGTACGTCACTTTATAAACTACGTTTTCGCTTCACACTGAATTTTACGTGCGTATTTTCTATGTATAAGTAGGGTAAATTTGAACCTATGTGTCTCGGAAATGGATAAAAATACGGAGAAAGTTTTTATTGTTGTTCGAGATCGGTATCTTAGGAATGAAACGTAAAAATTGCAGTCATTTGCCGTGCGTAGCCGTCTCGGAATTCGCAACAGTGTTACTGTACACACGAAACAAGTTGTGTGTGGTGTTTCTCGATCACGGATGAAGACTTTTGAAAACTGGGGTGGCCTAGAGAATAAACCGTTAAAATTTGGGCACTCAGCAACGCTTATTTATTATTTAGATTTCGCCTCTTACTAGATTTTACTTACAAAGTAGGGTTACTTTGAACCTCTGTCTGTCGCATGCATACCGATAAATATTTTGTGATTAAAGCTAGTGCGGATTTGTAACTCATTTCTGACTAAGTAGGGTGTGTATGAGGGCTCACTGTTGTAAAATAAGTTGTTTAGGAAGAGTCACTGCTGTGTAATAGGAACAATTTTGCCAGTATGTGGTACTTCAGGCTTCAGAATGATAGAAGTGCGTCTGCCGAGCTCCTTTCTTTTGAACTTTTCAGGTGGTGTGGCATTGTCAGTCCTTGTTTGAGTAAAGATACTGTATCTTTGCTTTCGTTTCTCATATACATGAATAGGAACTGGGCATTAGTGGCATACAGAGGCTGTTTATTGGCTGAGCCATGCCAGTATATCTTCAAAGTAATGATAGATGGCATCATTGCGCAATTTATGAAAGCGGTATCTGTTTAGAAGTTCTTGGATATAGTCACATGAATTGGGATTAGATTACAAGATGATCCATTTGACCATCAACAGAAACTATACGTAGTAACCGACTAGTCCTGCAATGATACTGAAAACCAGAAGATGAAGAAAAACAACGCAGCATTACTTCCCGTATCATACGTGCTGTATTTGTCGGACGCTCAGGTTGCAGAAAGCCTATTGTTGTTCTATCGTACTGATCGGGAGCCGCTCCAAGCATTTGTTTTGTTTTTCAAAAACATTATTTCAGCCGAAATATCAGCTATTGTAGGAGATTTAGCATGACATCAACGAAGTGATGTACCAGGCTTTTAGCGATATTCCACTGTCTGGGAAAGTAAAGCCAACATCTTATATATACTTGATGATGTCGCAGTGGAAAGGCACGTCGTGATTTGTAAATATTCCTATTTTGACCGCCATATGAAAGTCGATACCTTCTATTTGAACCACACATACTCCAGGATACTGAAGCAGTTGGTGAGGGATAACGCGGATCTTATTATCGCTTTCATACAGAACAGTGTGAATTCAGAACATATTACCCAAGTGCATGAGGGAACAGACATGCCATTCAACGAATTTGTTACCGTATGTGTGGATTGCTGGAATAATTCACGGCATTGATTTCTGGCTATTTATAAAATGAAGGAAGTGAATGACAGCCAACGTAGAGGAAACTAACAGGAGATACCGCATAAAAGGTAACGTGCAATTACGTAACCGAATCAGTATATTGTGGGTTATGAATAAATTAGCACGTGTGTAGTGCATTCATTTCCATGGCATGAAGCACAAGCCAGACATACGTTTATACATCGACAGGAAAAATGAACGCAAGATCAACGGAATTCTATAGTGGTGTCAAAGCAGGTATTGTGAAAGGTGAATTGCAGTTGGAGCAGATGCATGACAGAATACAGTGAAACGATTCATGTATCGAAGAGATCGGCACTGGGTTAGCAGAAATGGATAGCATTGTCAAGGCAGCAGCTACCAATGGCGAGACATTTGATTCCAAGGTGGCACAGCAGAATGACAGAATCCAGCGACATGAGGCATGTGTATAGGGAAAATTTGAAGCACTCAACAGAACTCTCAATGTACGATTAACAGAACTAGACGGTGTTATCAAACGAATGGCTGTGAAAGTCAAGTTGTATGAATCCCTGACGAGAAATCGAATGAAGGAGTCCACCGAAATGAGTCCGAGAGAACACACGGAATTGCAGGTTCGTAGAACATTTTCGGTTATTAACTCACATATGCATTTCTACATCTACATCTACAAGGATACCCTGAAAATCACATTTAAGTGCCTGGAAGAGGGTTCATAAAACCACCTTCACAATACTCTATTATTCCAATCTTGTATTGTGCGCGGAAAGAACGAACACCTATATCTTCCCGTACGAGCTCTGATTTCCCATATTTTATCGCAGTGATCGTTTCTCCCTATGTAGGTCGGTGTCAACAAAATATTTTCGCATTCGGAGGAGAAAGATGGTTATTGGAATTTCGTGAGAAGATTCCGTCGCAACGAAAAACGCCTTTCTTTTAATGGTGACCAGTCCAAATCCTGTATCATTTCAGTGACACTCTCTCCAATATTTCGCGATTATACAAAACTTGCTGCAATTCTTTGAACTATATCGACGTACTCCGTCAGTCCTATCTCGTAAGGACCTCACACCTCGCATCAGTATTCTAAAAGAGGACGGAGAAGCGTAGTTTAGGCATTCTCCTTAACAGATCCGTTACATTTTCTAAGTGTCCTGCCAATAAAACGCAGTCTTTGGTTAGCCTTCCCCACAACATTTTCTATGTGTTCCTTACAATTTAAGTTGTTGGCAATTGTAATTCCTAGGTATTTAATTAAATTTACGGCCTTTAGATTTGACTGATTTATCGCGTAACCGAAGTTTAACGAATTCCTTTTAGCACTCATGTGGATGACCTCACACTTTTCGTTATTTAGGGTCGACTGCCAATTTTCGCACCATTGAGATATCTTTTCTAAATCGTTTTGCAATTTGTTTAAATCGTTTGATGACTTTATTAGTCGATAAACGACGGCGTCATCTGATCACAACCTAAGACGGCTGGTTAGATTGTCTCCCAAATCGTTTATATTCATAAGGAACAGCAAAGGGCCTATAACACTACCTTGGGGAACGCCAGAAATCACTTTGTTTTGCTCGATGACTTTTCGTCAGTTACTAGGAATTCTGACCTCTCTGACAGGAAATCACGAATCCAGTCACATAAAAAAAATGGCTCTGAGCACTATGCGACATAACATCTGAGGTCATCATTCGCCTAGAAGTTAGAACTAATTGAACCTAACTAACCTAGGGACATCACACACTTCCCTGCCCGAAGCAGGATTCGAACCTGCGACCGTAGCGGTCGCTCGGTTCCAGACTGTAGCTCCTAGAACCGCCCGGCTACTCCGGCCGGCCCAGTCACATAGATGATACTCCATAAGCACGCATTTTCACTATAAGCCACTTGGGTGGTACAGTGTCAAAAGTCTATCGGAAATCCAGAAATACGGAATCGATCTGAAATTCCTTGTCAATAGCACTCAACACTTCATGCAAATAAAGAGTTAGTTGTGTTTCACATGAGCAATGCTTTCTAAACCCATGTTGACTGTGTGTCAATAGACAGGTTTCTTCGAAGTAATTCATAATGTTCGAACACAATATATCAGTTCTTGGGTGCGGATCATTCGTCGAGCGAACGGTCGTATATGAGTGTTAAGTTTGGAGCTAATGCGTCAGCATACTCTGAAAAGAACCTAGTTAGTATACAGTCTGGACCAGAATACTTGCTTTTATTAAGTGATGTAAGTTGCTTCGCTACTCCGAGGATATTTACTTCTACGTTACTCATATTGGCAGCTGTTCGTGATTCGAGTTATGGAATATTTACTTCGTCTTATTTTGTGAAGGCATTTCGGAAGGCTGTGTTTAGTAACATTCTTTGGCAGCACTATCTTCGATAGTATCTCCATTGCTATCACGCAGGGAAGGCAATGATTGTGTCTTGCAGTTAACATACTTCACACACGACCAGTATCTCTTTGGATATAAAACTTTGAATATAGCTGCTAAGGTTCAGTGACCGTGTCAGAATTGTATTAGAACAAATAAGCCCTCGGTCATAAATATTAAGTCAAAATTGACCAAGTTTCGACGCTACTATGAGCGTCGTCTTCAGAATTAAACTAACTGTTCTAAACCGTATTAGATATATAATACATTAATAAAATGAAAGTTTGTACTGACTGGAAAAAGATGCAGTACTTAAAAGTCACATTAAAAAAAAAATCTAAGCCGGAAAGGCGACGTCATTAATGGTTGTAAATAAGATGGCGAGCCGCTAAGGGCTGCTCGTACTTGAGTGCAGAAGGTTTGCGGCTCGCCATCTTATTTACAACTACAATCCCAAAGAAAGGTGTTGACAGATGTGAAAATTACCGAACTATCAGTTTAATAAGTCACAGCTGCAAAATACTAACGCAAATTCTTTACAGACGAATGGGAAAACTGGTAGAAGCCGACCTCGGCGAAGATCAGTTTGGATTTCGCAGAAATGTTGGAACACGTGAGACAATACTGACCCTATGGCTTATCTTAGAAAATAGATTAAGGAAAGGCAAACCTACATTTCTAGCATTTGTAGACTTAGAGAAAGCTTTCGACAATGTTGACTGGAATACTCTCTTTCAAATTCTAAAGGTGGCAGGGTAAAATACAGGGAGCGAAAGGCTATTTACAGTTTGTACAGAAACCAGATGGCAGTTATAAGAGTCGAGCGGCATGAAAGGGAAGCAGCGGTTGGGAAGGGAGTGAGACAGGGTTGTAGCCTGTCCCCGATGTTATTCAATCTCTATATTGAGCAAGCAGTAAAGGAAACAAAAGAAAAATTCGGAGTAGGTATTAAAGTCCATGGAGAAGAAATAAAAACATTGAGGTTCACTAATGACATTGTAATTCTGTCAGAGACAGCAAAGGACTTGGAAGAGCAGTTGACCGGAATGGACAGTGTCTTGATAGGAGGATATAAGATGAACATCAACAAAAGCAAAACGAGGATAATGGAATGTAGTCGAATTAAGTCGGGTGATGCTGAGGGAATTAGATTAGGAAATGAGACACTTAAAGTAGTAAAGGAGTTTTGCTATTTGGGGAGCAAAATAACTGATGATGGTCGAAGTAGAGAGGATATAAAATCTAGACTGGCAATGGCAAGGAAAGCGTTTCTGAAGAAGAGAAATTTGTCAACATCGAGTATAGATTTAATTGTCAGGAAGTCGTTTCTGAAAGTATTTGTATGGAGTGTAGCCATGTATGTAAGTGAAACATGGACGATAAATAGTTTGGACAAGAAGAGAATAGAAGCTTTCGAAATGTGGTGCTACAGAAGAATGCTGAAGATTAGATGGGTAGATCACATAACTAATGAGGAGGTATTGAATAGGATTGGGGAGAAGAGGAGTTTGTGGCACAACTTGACAAGAAGAAGGGACCGGTTGATAGGACATGTTCTGAGGCATCAAGGGATCACAAATTTAGCATTGGAGGGCAGCGTGGAGGGTAAAAATCGTAGAGGGAGACCAAGAGATGAATACACTAAGCAGATTCAGAAGGATGTAGGTTGCAGTAAGTACTGGGAGATGAAGAACCTTGCACAGGATAAAGTAGCATGGAGAGCTGCATCAAACCAGTCTCAGGACTGAAGACAACAACAACAACAATTAATGACGTCGCCTTTCCGGCTTAGATTTTTTAAAAATGTGACTTGTAAGTACTGCATCTTTTTTCCAGTCAGTACAAACTTTAATTTTATTAATGTATTATATACCTAATATGTTTTAGAACAGTTAGTTTAATTCTGAAGACGACGCTCGTAGTAGCGTAGAAACCTGGACAATTTTGACTTAGTATTTGTGACCGAGGGCTTATTTGTTCTAGTATAACTCTTTGGATGTTCTGCCAGTGACCGAGGGCTTATTTGTGCTAATATAACTCTTTGGATGTTCTGCCAGGTTTCGAGACAAAGTTTCGTTGTGGAAACTGTTATAAGTACCTCGCATTGAAGTCTGACTACATTTCGAGCTTCTGTAAAAGATTGTCAATCTTGGGGAATTTGCATCTGTTTAAATTTGCCATGTTTGTTTCGTTGTTTCTGGAAAACAATCGGCTATACATTGTGTTATATACATAGTTTTTACATTTCATCATTGTTATGATAACCTAAGTATTTACATTTTAAAATATACACACCTGGAAATGGAAAAAAGAACACATTGACACCGGTGTGTCAGACCCACCATACTTGCTCCGGACACTGCGAGAGGGCTGTACAAGCAATGATCACACGCACGGCACAGCGGACACACCAGGAACCGCGGTGTTGGCCGTCGAATGGCGCTAGCTGCGCAGCATTTGTGCACCGCCGCCGTCAGTGTCAGCCAGTTTGCCGTGGCATACGGAGCTCCATCGCAGTCTTTAACACTGGTAGCATGCCGCGACAGCGTGGACGTGAACTGTATGTGCAGTTGACGGACTTTGAGCGAGGGCGTATAGTGGGCATGCGGGATGCGGGGTGGACGTACCGCCGAATTGCTCAACACGTGGGGCGTTAGGTCTCCACAGTACATCGATGTTGTCGCCAGTGGTCGGCGGAAGGTGCACGTGCCCGTCGACCTGGGACCGGACCGCAGCGACGCACGGATGCACGCCAAGACCGTAGGATCCTACGCAGTGCCGTAGGGGACCGCACCGCCACTTCCCAGCAAATTAGGAACACTGTTGCTCCTGGGGTATCAGCGAGGACCATTCGCAACCGTCTCCATGAAGCTGGGCTACGGTCCCGCACACCGTTAGGCCGTCTTCCGCTCACGTCCCAACATCGTGCAGCCCGCCTCCAGTGGTGTCGCGACAGGCGTGAATGGAGGGACGAATGGAGACGTGTCGTCTTCAGCGATGAGAGTCGCTTCTGCCTTGGTGCCAATGATGGTCGTATGCGTGTTTGGCGCCGTGCAGGTGAGCGCCATAATCAGGACTGCATACGACCGAGGCACACAGGGCCAACACCCGGCATCATGGTGTGGGGAGCGATCTCCTACACTGGCCGTACACCACTGGTGATCGTCGAGGGGACACTGAATAGTGCACGGTACATCCAAACCGTCATCAAACCCATCGTTCTACCATTCCTAGACCGGCAAGGGAACTTGCTGTTCCAACAGGGCAATGCACGTCCGCATGTATCCCGTGCCACCCAACGTGCTCTAGAAGGTGTAAGTCAACTACCCTGGCCAGCAAGATCTCCGGATCTGTCCCCCATTGAGCATGTTTGGGACTGGATGAAGCGTCGTCTCACGCGGTCTGCACGTCCAGCACGAACGCTGGTCCAACTGAGGCGCCAGGTGGAAATGCCATGGCAAGCCGTTCCACAGGACTACATCCAGCATCTCTACGATCGTCTCCATGGGAGAATAGCAGCCTGCATTGCTGCGAAAGGTGGATATACACTGTACTAGTGCCGACATTGTGCATGCTCTGTTGCCTGTGTCTATGTGCCTGTGGTTCTGTCAGTGTGATCATGTGATGTATCTGACCCCAGGAATGTGTCAATAAAGTTTCCCCTTCCTGGGACAATGAATTCACGGTGTTCTTATTTCAATTTCCAGGAGTGTATTAACACCCCGGATTTGCGTATTTCTTATTCTGCGCCACGACGCTGTAGAAAATTGTTAATCGTCGAGAGTATTTCACCGCAACGGTTTCTTTTAACTGTCGATTTTCTCGACAACGGCTGAGAAGTGCATCTTGGTGCTTTGCCACATTACACCTCTGGCCATGAGCTTTTATTATGCGCAGTATGAATCGAATCTGAATTTCACAATTGGCGGCCTCTCCTTGTTAGTGATTTCCTTTCCAGTCTTAAGTACTCTGTGTGACCCTCAGTCGAGTTTTAGCTTATTAAAATTGCAAGGCTTTTCTTATTAGGCCTTAAGGTGTAAAAAAATTGTTTCTTGTTTGGTATCTGGTCTTCAACCGAGTTTCAGCCTTTCAAAATTAAAATTGAAAATTCCTTGTGACTAGATCTAAAGCCGTAAATTTGTTTCAAGTTGGTATGTGCCCTTCAGCCGAGTTTTCAGCCTGTTCAAATCAAAAGTTGAAAAATTTTGTCATGGCCTTAATCCGTAAAAAATGTTTTCTGGTTTTATGTGCCTTCAGCTGTGTTTTCCAGCTTAAACAAAAAAACTGGAAATTTCTTTGTCTGAGCTTTAAGCCGTGAGATTGTTTGGGTTTCGTATGCTGCCTTCAGCCAAGAGGTATGTGAAGCATTTTAGGATAAAGGCTTTAGCCTATCTTAGTTGAAATTTTGAAGCTCTTTCCTTTAGGCCTTAAGCTGTAAAATTGTTTTTCGCGTGGTGTGTGGCTTTCAGAGGAGTTTTAATCTCTCGTAAATTAAAAATTCAAAATCCTTGTCTTGCCCTTAAGTCATAAGATTGTTATTCTTTAGTATGAGACCGTCAGCCTTTTCAAATTGAAAGCTCTTCTTCCTTGGTCTTATGAAATTAAATTGTTCTGTTGATATGCGACCTTCAGCCGAGTTTTCAGCCTATTTAGATTAAACTTTGAAGATCTTTGTCTCAGCCTTAAGCCGTAACACTGTTCTAGATTAATGTGAGGCCTTCAGCCGAGTTCTATGGAAAAAATTTAATCTAAGGTTTTCAGCCTATTTATATTGAAGATAAAAAAAAATTTCTACAGAAGTGAAACCACCAGAAGAACTCCTGTACCTCATTTCCTTGCTTAGGCCTTGTGCGTTGGATTTTTGATGTGGCCTTTAGCTGATCTAAATTAAATCAAAGAAGGTCTTTCGTTCAAACTTCGTGAGTTTTGATTCTTGCTTGTGTGATTATGTGTTTTAAGAAATAAAGTTTATATGCAGAGTGCAGCTGACAGTAACTTATTTTGGCCCCTTTCCACAAATATAACCGCATCCACTCTGTCCTGCTAGCCCAAGGATTTCACATGAAATCCCGATAAGCCTGCATGACTGCATTTAGCTACGTCTCGGACAAGTTTACTAGGATGTTTCTACTGGTCTACTTGATACATTAAAGACAGGAAGAAGCATTCATTTTTACTCAATACTGTAATGCTTCGTTTATCACCAAGGAACTATCGAGTCCATCATTTCACGACTGTCAACTCATGTTAATCCATTTACTTCATGATTATTCTGATATTACAATACTGTTATACAAAAGTCATCATTGACTGTAAACAGTGTACTTATACTTCCTTTTGCTGCATTATATCACTCTTTTGTATTCTGTTGTGCATGAATATATCTCTACGAGAACTGTGCCATTGAAGAAGTGTAAAACGATGTTGAGACAACTTGTGTTCATGCGCAAATGTCCTGCTTGGCGCTTTTCTCAATCGCATGGACTTGTAATGTTTGGTCTGATCCGTTTTTACTATGTACCCCAAGACCTAAGTTCAACATTTTCATACACCTGGCTTAGTGCAGCTTTTCATGCACACATTCTCACCATCACACTCACACATATTTTTACTCACATAATTACTTATTTTCGGTGCAGCCCTTATGGTCTGGTACAAAACGCCTATTTTATCAAGGACATGACCCGTTTGCTGGAAGGACACTTAAATATTAACTTCAAACTAAGTGAATAGTTGCTCACTGGCTACTAATCCATCACACTTTCAATATTCAATTTCCATCACTATGCAGTTCAGTCTTTCTCAGTGTTTTTATGACTTGTAAGAGCACACATGTTTGTACTGCAGTTGTCGTTTTCACTCACCTTTCTGCACCTGAAAAGAAAAGTGTTGTCATACATGGGGCACAATCCTATTTCTCATACTATATTCAAGAATTGTTTGTATTTCTTCATTCCTCATGTAGATATCCCCTTTCATGTAGCTTGTAAATACCCACTTGAGTAAATGTAAATAGCTTGTGCATAGTATCACAGTGTGTAACTAGTTTTCTGTAGATAGCATTTACTTTGTCCTCCGTATATTAGCTTAGTTCTTCTGAATTTCTCAATCTTAGTTTTGTTCTGTAATATAGACGTTTTATTTCCTTAGCAGTTAACTCATATTACAGAGTTGTCTCTAACTGTAGACTAATTGGCATTTTTTTGCTAACGTATGATTGTCGTCTAGCAGCAGTCTGTCAGCTTACACTGTGCTGTGCACATGTGCAGAGGTTGCCAACCTTAAAGCTGGCTACTGCATGTGTGCAGTTCTGTCCTGACTGCTCTACTCCACTTCCATGCACCGCATCTCAATCACACAATTACTTTTGTTTAAACAGTGTAGTGTCACATTAAATAATTTCTCACACTCAGTGAGGATAATGTTTTCTGAGCTTCTATGGCTCGTAAACACACAATGAAAATCTTATATAACTAAAACTTACATTCTGATAAGGCAACACACATGAAATAGCAAAATGAAATCTTTCCTAAATACCAAACATCAATTAATAAGTATATTCAATCTCTTATATACATTTATAGACATTGCTCCAACTCATGGTTGACCAGTGTCAAATTCTGTTTAGCACACAGAAACTCATGTGAATCTCTGTATGGGTATAGCCCTTTTTCCTTATCACTTATAGGCTTCTGGGTGAGGGATTTTTGACGTAACAAATGGCCCAGTGTACAGCAGTTGTCACTTGTGAATAGCTTCTGCCCCCACATACAAAGGCAGTGTACTTACAGCTATCTTCATGTAGTGCAATTTGCCAGTACAATGCTCAGAGATCTATTATGATGAGGTACTTAACGTTATGGAATTTTAGAAGTTGTTGCTCCACACACTACCATCTGATTTGCTAACTGCTAAAATGGGGCTACAGTGTGGGAATAATGATGGTTGTATTATTTCTCCATTTAGCATTCTATTGATCTCTTTCCTGACACCCTCATTCTCGGCTGATGGAATGGGAGAAGACGAAAAGCAGAAGGTTTCATGTTGGTACACCTCCATTTTGTATTTGTATCCTTTGATTATGCCAGAGCGTCACTTGATACTCACTGCCTCACTTACCTTATTGTGCATGATGTCAGGGCCGATCTCCACTTCCTGTGATTGCCCAGTGCCCTGTGTGTTAACAAACATGACGGTAGGATAGAATTGTATTTGAAAGTCAGTAATGTGTTTTGGTTTGCTTTCTCTTGTATTTGACTTAACTAGGTTTAATGAATATTGTTGGTTGTTCATGAAAAAATGACACTTCTCCTTATCAATGTCAATTTCTGCTTGGTGCCTCCTAAAGGTGTCCATGACTATAAGGCAGTTTACTGCTAGCATTTCAATCACAAGAAAAAGGTACTGTGAAGAGAAGCTGTCAATTTGAATAGCAATCCATTACTGCAATTTTGCGGCTTTAGTCTTACATACTACAGCTGTTTCGATTTTACAGTCTTGGACTGGAAGCGTTGGTATGTGACCTCGCTTTTGTGACTGATCAAACAAACCCTGTAAAACCATATTTATGGTAGCTCTAGTGTCCAGTAATGTGGGGACCCTTAAACCAAGTATTTGTGCATTGATTACTGCCTGAGTAATATCTTCTTGATACAGGTCTTCTTGAGATACCACAGCTGCCGTATCTAATAAAACTGCTTTTAACTCGTTCCATGCCCTAATCTCTATTACTGGTCATTGAATGGGGACCTATTGAGACCAGTTCGAGTTTTCCGAATTACTCTGAGAACTAACTTCCTCGTTAGGAATCTGGTTTTGCCAGTTAGTATCCTGCGCGGCCCTTGATTCGAAATTTCGTGGGTCCTGCCTGCTATTCGAAATGTAGTTTTGATTCCACTGGTAACAGTCAGGCGATAGTAGATTATTGGGTCGCCTTTGCTAGTGGCAGTTCGGGTCATTGTCCCCAATCAGCAGTGCACTGTACGCTTGCTGACTATAACCTCTCTGGCCATTAATCCTGACGGATTGAAATTCTGTCCTTAGTGATTTTTATATCCTCACTTCAATTTTTGTCCCTTTCCGTTACCCAGTTGGTTCCCATTGGTATTGTTGCGAGGGGGGGATTTCGCTGCCAACTGTAATGGTTGATATTGCCATTCCCGCTGTGTTGTTGATTAGTTCTTATGAGGTCTGCCTGCACGCTGTCATTTTGTGGTTGTGCAGGTTTGTCTTCGTAGATAAGATCAATGGACTAGACTGAAAGGAAATTCTCTAAATCGCACTCAGGAGTGTTGATTAATTTCTCATGTATGTTAGCTGGTAGTCAGCTTTTCAAAATTTTTACGACATCTACGTGGATTCTCCAGTGACAGGTTTTATTTCGATACATTTCGAAGTATCTTCTGAGTCTGCAGTGTTCGCTGCAGAATGGCGCGGATTAAACATTTTGCGCCTCAGTCTCTCTTGTACTGCGATGGACCTGAATTTGTCAAGGAATGCCGTTTCCAACTGTTCGTAGGCGTGACATTTTTCTGTCATGTCTGTGACCCACAGAAAGCCGTCACCCTGGGTATAACCTACCACATAGCCTATCTGCTGCACTTCAGTCCAGTTCCTTGGCAAAACGTTCCGGAAGGCTCTTACGAACACGACTTGGTTTGTTCCCTAACCTTCGAAACAAAAAAAACCGGAAACTGACTGTGTTCATATCTTGTGACAAATCAGTGAGCAATTGTGTTTTTAGACCTTTTCCCATACTTACAAGCTTATCCGATAACTCAATTCAAAGATCAGCACGCAAATCTTTTGCCAAGTCATTGAACTGGTGTATTATGTCAGTTTTGAAAGCATCAGAAGTTTGGTTTTGTTGTTCCAGAAATTCCTTTTGTATATCAATGCTTTGTTTGACTTTTAAATCAGGTTTGCATTAGTCGTAAGTGTGGCAAGCAAAAAATGACTTAATAAGACCGCGCTGTCGTGTTACATTTTCACCAAGGAAAAAGTACTCCCTGAAAAAAATTGTGACCCTTTCATCATCGTATAATTACGAATGATAATGTTACCATCATTTTTGCCCATGTCAACTGAAAAATGTAACTGATCGTCGTCACTGCGTCCGACAGTTTCAGTTTCGATTTCATTTGTTGCCACGTTCATGTCGGCGAAATCTCGTGCCTGGCTATCCGCCAATGGACTGGCAACAATGTTCCCAGCTTTTAAACCAAGGAAACTTTATAGTTTATATTTTAAGACAAATAATCATTTATAATGATGTTACGATGTAATTTAATTATAACGCACTTTTTAATCTACTTCTTGTGTTTACCTAATAATAGACGTCTTTCTGATTAGCTAGCAATGATGTCACACTCAGGATGGTGGGCGTGAACAAGCCTATTTAATAATCGTCCCTCCTTGTCCGATTAGCAGTTATTCCAGCGTCGAGGGTCGGCTCAACTTGCTTCTCGGAGTCCACCCACCGATCTGCGTATATTTATTTATTACTACATTTTGCTATATGTACTTACTATTATAACGATCCCTCTATCTGGTAATATGTTTTCTCAGAGTCTGAAGATGGTTCTTAAATAGAATCGAAACCGGTCATAGTAAAAAGTTGTGATCAAGACTGTTTTTAATTTTTAAATTTTAATTTTAAGATCGCTGATAATGTTTTTAAAACAAAATTATAAAATTTTACAATTTAGGTGAGGTTTGAACTCACGACCTTCCATGCAACAGTCTAGCATCATAACCGCAACACCACACTGACAATACCAATAATGTGAAGTATCTATTACAAAAAAAGAGTTTGATAATTGAATGTGATATTTAACTAACTGCCGTGATGGTATTGGATATAAGCGTCTCCAATGCTTTACGTTTAGACCACAATCGGCAAACGCAATTACCTTTCTGTAAGTGGCGTGCGTTAAGGAAGTAAATGGATTCATAAATGTTGATGAGCCTTTCATTATTTAGATAGCAAACCGAGTTTGGCGAAATAATAAAACTTTGATGCGATCTTCAAATGATATTTTCTGTGCTGAAAATCACGTATCGTGAGGGAACGTTGCGTCATAATTACTTTTAAATATCACATTTGTCAGATACTTCAAAACCTGAAGTTCTCCTATCTTAGTTTACTTCGTGATTGAGAGTGTCGGGATCAGATTAGCAAAAGTGCTTTAGCAGTTGCGTAAATCGGCCGTGCGTGTCTTTCTAGAAACTGAAATGAAGAGACGCTGAAACGAAGAGGCGCTTCCAAGCGGAACTTCTGCGAACATCAGTTGGAAACATGTCTGTTTTCACAGCCTCTTGCGCTTAATTATCTAGCACTGTCGCTCTGCAAGCCAATACAGGCTTTAAGTTGAAAATCTAACTGTAGATGTGGATAAAGTATGTTTATGAATGATTTTCATCCTTTAGTAACGTATTTATTGGACTAGTGCCTCATTACAAACATTTATGAGGACAGTATAGACACAAAACGTCTTCACATCAATCCACAGGAAACTCCGGTTGTGGACAAATTTCGTATTTCCAGTAACTGAAAACTGGTGCGGACATACCTTACGACCGTGGTTATGATGTCATGGCGGTTTCAGACGATTGCCTCCATTGCTTCCTATTAGACCACCAAAATACACAAGAAGACTATGAAACGGTTCTCATTTTTGGGAAATTAGTTTTTGGGTGTTTATTGTTTAACAGTGTTGGTTGGACACAGTTATGTTGTAGGCACATACTAAGCCCCTAAGGTCGAAGAAGTATGTGGTATATGCATACTTAGAATGGCTCACATGAAGGCTTAGACATTCAGCTAAAAGTGTTAATGAATGGATAAAAATAGTAAAACTTCATTTTAATCCAGTATCATGAACTTTTATTCACTACACATACAAATAAGAACAGTTTCAAATTTTTAATGGTTGCACCATGTCAGTTATAATAAGGCATTGACAAAAAAAGAGAAAAAAGGAAAAGGAGAGAGAGAGAGAGAGAGAGAGAGAGAGAGAGGGGGGGGTTGAGCATTGAGAATACAAGATCGAATGACACTGTAAACTCCGTATATGTATAGGCCCTTGGTGGGTTTGGAAATCGTTAGAGCTGCAATTCCGTGTGCAGAGTAGAACAGTAGCGTTTCTCGTCATAGTATTCCTACCATACCTGGTAGGGAAAATAAATGTCACATATTGAATGATCACCACAAAAGACATGGAGATGCCACATACTTGCTTGAGACAGTGTTATCACTATCTCAACGATTTTAAAAGGAGCCTCATTGTGCGTCTCCATTGGGCTCACTAGTCAAATGGTGAGCAGTAAGGTACGGGCGGCATGAGTGCAATTTTGATATCCTATTTATATTAAATTAATATGCAAATTAATTAGATTCAACAACTAATTACCCCCTGACCATGCCTATACCCACCCCCACGCCTGGATGACGTCATGTGTTTTCCTCAGCCTGCACTTGGGTCCCCATAATCTCACTCCCACAGCCCCTTTTCCTCCACCCCATCCCACACTTAACCTATGGATGAGAATTTCGCTTTTCGCTGGCAGTTTCGAATTTCTGCGGTAATTTGGAATTTTGATGTGAATTTCTTTTTCCCAGGGCTATGCTGACGTCACATCCCCCCAACCCTGGAATCAGTGGGAAATTAAAAATTGTGATGCCCTTTCTAGCGACGATGCCACGTCCTTATGTATGAAAAACCCTTGTTCACCCCCCCCCCAAAAACGTGGAAACTACCCATATGCAGGAGAGGAATGCAGGTTACTTTACTTTAGCTAATTTAGTGGGGAAGCTGAAGTAAAGATCCATCATCATTACTTAATTAATCATAAAAATCGACCCTAATTACGCATCTACAAGCACAGTACTGCACGAGCATTGCCTAATATCACAATAAAGCTCAAAAATTGACAGTACCATTCAACTGGGTTTCCCTGCTGGGAAGAAGTTTACAACACTACACAGAACTAGTGGCAGATGCACTGAAACTCTACCCTTCATCTACAAGCTGATGGGAAAAAATTCTGAAGTGGGAACTACTATCTTTATTAATGTGTTCAACTGACAAGATTCTGGTGCTGGATAGAGAGGAGTTTAGTAAGTTTAATAACATACAGCTGAGGACTCTCCATATCACTGTTTGCCAGATTTCGCTACAGACATCTCCTTAACAATCACCCTGCACTCCAAGTAATCAAAGACAATACACATTACCGCAAGTGATGGAAAATACTTCATTGCTCTAATTACACACTGAAATTATTGTGAAATAAAACAGGACTCATAATCAACACATCATAATGCAACACATGTACTGGGTACTGGGAAAACTCTTCATAATAACATAGCTACCGCAAAAACTGAAACCAGAAGATTGCAGCAAGGGAGCAGCTGAAGCTGTTTCCTTCTCAATGGGCAGTCACGAACTAACCAACTTGAAGGCAATCTTACCCTCCCACTCAGCCAACCCAGATTCCTCCCTCTCCTCACCGTAGGTACAGATAGGGGCCTGTTCTGTCTTGCAGCTGATGGTCCACAAAGAGTGACTGATATAATGTCTCCAGTTTACAAAAATCTGTCTCATACAGACAAAAGTCAAGAACAAGACACTAAATTGAGAGAACTCTACAGATTGCATTTTCAAACGTCTGCCTAAACAGCCTACTTATTTTACAAACTGTTTTTGGCAGTGGCCAATAATGATTTGATAAAAATTTTTTTGGCGAGCATGGGGGCTATGTAAGTAGGCTGTTTAGTTTTTTATGTTGGTAACACCACGTAGCGCTCTATGAAAATCACTGACTGTGCTGTGTGCAGTCTGTGGCTGGTTGGCATTGTTGGAATATTTGCTATTGTAGTGTTGGGCAGTTGGATGTGAACAGCGCGTAGCGTTGTGCAGTTGGAGGTGAGCCGCCAGCAGTGGTGTATGTGGAGAGAAAGATGGCAGAATTTTGAGAGCGGACGATCTGGACGTGTGTCTGCCAGAAAAAGGAAATTTGTAAGACTGGATGTCATGAATTGATGTATATATATATTATGACTTTTGACCATTATTAAGGTAAATACGTTGTTTATTCTCTATCAAAAGTCTTTCATTTGCTGACTATACCTATCAGTAGTTAGTGCCTTGCATAGTAAGAATCTTGTCGTTAGCTGGCAGTATTCGCGCTCGCTGTATTGCAGTAGTTCGAGTAACGAAGATTTTTGTGAGCTAAGTGATTCATGAATGGTATAAGTTATTGGCAGTCAGGGCCATTCTTTTATAGGGATGATTGAAAGATTGCGTTACGCTAAAAATATTGTGTGGCAGTTTATTGATGATCAGAATAAGTAAGGAGAGAAATGTCTGAGCACATTCAGTTTTGCTCAACTGTTTGAAAATCAGATAACGTAATAGGTTTACTAGCATTGTCAATCACAATTTTCCAAAGGGGACACTTCAAGTTTTATAAACAAAATCAGTAAAGTTTTTCATTCGACCGCAGGATGTCATTCACATCTCATTATTTTGCGACGTCCAACTAAGTGCATCGCAGTCGATAACAGATGACCAGACTGCAGAGACATGTCCACCCTGCATGAAATTGGGAGAAAAACTTCCACCAATTTGCTGCAAAAACTACCGAGCAACGCAGAATGTCATCATTATTTTTAACCCATTAGCAGAGTAAAGATAAAGCGATAATTAAAGCTCTGAAGAAGAAAATCTATGTTAGGCAGTGTCTCTCGAATTGAAATCAGTGTCTTTAAATAAAATGACAAGCACATGTGGGTTACAGACCTTTCTGACACATTAAATAACATTACAGAATAAAACATTTCATGCAATTTGCTCATATGTCGGGAAAAAGACAATCATTTTATATTCAACAATAACATGCTGTAAATCAAGAGGATGCTACTGTTTTCTACACTACGGCAGATCCCATTTTACCAATGCAGTGCTAAATCACTCTGGAGTTTACGAAACAAATTGTGAGAGCCTGTTTTGTAATAGCACCTCCCACAAAATTTTACTCCATGTCTCCTTCATTACATGGAAAACAGTTACCACCTGTGTGCTTACATTTCACATTTTTTATGCATAGCTCACCTCTACCGATGTGTATGTTTCTAACATAAAGCAGACGCTTGCACTCTAGTTGTGTAAGCAGTTTGAACATCACACCTTGTTTCACACCATCAACTCACATGTGGGGAAAAAACTCTATCATTTCTGGGTTCCACAATAAGCTATAATTCAAACAGTATCTACTTTATAATTATAGTTTATGAAGTGTCAAATAACACAGAACTTGTAGTAACTCCCTTTTTTAAAACATGCTTTCGTGAGGATAATAATAAAAAGTCATGATTCCATGAGAATAGATACAGCCAATTTCTATTAGTTTTATGAGCAAAATCGGTGTAGTTTTGAGAAACATATCTCCATACAAACTGTAACCAGTTCTACTAGTCTTTGTAATAGATCCTCCTATGAAATTTTACCAACACTCTCTCTTTTGATATCTCGAAAAACATGTTGCGATTGAGCATATCACATGTACACGTATCGCTCCAGCGGAGCATGTGGCTAGTGCTTGCCCAGATCCGTGTAATATTTTGACAACTGCACTGGAGGATGACCATATCCAGAAAACTATCAATCACAGGAGAGGTTTTCTTCATAAGCAGTTTGTTTTTTTTTTCAGCTGTAACACATCCAAGCACTGTACAGCTACATCTTTGTACATCTCCATACAGTTAGTTTTTCTACTATGATATTGAGGTCTGTGTCAGCTGCTAAAAAGCTGAATATCGCTAGGTGTAAATTCTGCAGCTCCCTCAACTCACAGGTTGGTAGAAGAAAACGCAGAGGCGATGTTTATTGACAAAAGTGTGTAGAACATGGCCACATATGGAAACTGGAAGAGTTTGTGGCAGACATCTTCCACGGCAATGTGGTAGCGAATATCTGTGTGTTCCATTTCGAAGAGAGTAGTTTAATTTTACAGTCATGTACATGACTACTGTTCCAGTATAGACCATCGGCAGAAGGTACCGAGATATTACAAATGAAAAGATGCACTGTTATCTTATTGGTGAAAAAAATAAAAATAAAAATATGTGGCTATCATCGCAGCATAAGGAACAAGGACAATTCTGCAGCACTGAGGAACGCTTCCAAACAGCTGTCTGAAGGTGAGGACCTCTACATTTAATCCCTTGCACCACAGTGACAGGTAGCAGATATCTAGCTTCCTACAAGGATCCCACCATCTCAACCAGGTGACGTCACTAAATCATTATGTGGTATCAACAGCATGCCAGTGGACGGACGGGATAAGAAAGACAGTGTTGATACGGGACGATGTACAGTAGAACACACTGCAATTGATAGTGCGATCAATTTATTCAATTTTACCAGATGTTCCGTAATTTCAACACCAGCCAATGTCACAGTAGATTGCTTCCCAATTTCTGCATCGTCTCTAAATCACGCCTCCACTACTCTGTAAGTATCATATACTAGATTCTGAATGCATATAAATGACTGCGCAATACGTGCATTCAGCCATATGTATCAGTCTACCAGTTGTTCTCTAATTTCAACACCAGCCAGTGACATATCAGAATGCTTACGAGGGAGTAAGCACTACGATCAGTAGCCAAAAGAGATGTAACAGTTTTATTGCTGTTTACAGTAGCATCACCACAGCTCTTGTAGCATACGCTTTGCACAAATAAATCCTGTCTGGTGTTAGGCGCTTTTCCTCATGTGTAGGATAATACAGCAATTTCGTACTAATACCATATCTCTCGAGTACACTCGCATCACACTATCAAAAGTGATATATGTGACATTGGTCCACTCTCCTACCGAACACTCTAGGGAATGGCTTAAGTCTGATAAACGCTTTCATTCTTCTCCTTAGTACTTAAGGATTAACACTGTTTGTGAGAACCAGCCATAATTCGGTAGTATCTGTATTCAGCTGCATATGTGACAACACAGTTATGGATTGGGATACATACGTTATGCCTGCTTTAATATAGCACCTCTGTGTAATACCTGCGTCGACCTTGTTGGAGTATGTGTTACGAAAACCCGTTTAGTTTACGGTGTACGGGGGAGTGTTAAAAGCGATTGCAGCCAGAACATAATTTTTAACTTTTCTCGGTCTTGAGTGTCCGGGTACTTCCAACCCACATCAGTTCCCCGTCTTTCGTGGTACTTTTTCTCTAATTTTATGTATTCTTAGTCGGTTTCAGTAACTCTGCAAGTTTCTCCGCGTTTCTACATCTTTTGTCGTATTGTCCTTATCTGACGTAATTAAACCAGCTTTTCCTCGATTTTTAGCGATTTTATGCTGCTTTTCATGTTTTTTTTTACGTTGTTTCGTATGTATATGGCCATATTGCCAATATATCAACACATTATTTAAACTTTTATGAGGATATTTGTGTGTCCTATACACCAGCCTTCTAAAAAGTCATAAGAATTCCCCTCTTCCTGATGATCTACATGCATGAGTTATGGATAGGAAGATCGTGAAAAGTATAGTAACTCTCGCCTCATACGTAGATGTCCCAGCAAGTGGTGTAGATTGGAAACTGGTATTAGGGAAACAAATGTGTGTAGCGCTATGGCACATCAGAGATATTAAACTTCCTGGCATATTAAAACTGTGTGCCCGACCGAGACTCGAACTCGGGACCTTTGCCTTTCGTGGGCAAGTGCTCTACCATCTGAGCTACCGAAGCACGACTCACGCCCGGTCCTCACAGCTTTACTTCTGCCAGTATCTCGTCTCCTCCCTTCCAAACTTTACAGAAGCTCTCCTGCGAACCTTGCAGAACGAGCACTCCTGAAAGTGAGGACTGGGTGTGAGTCGTGCTTCGGTAGCTCAGATGGCTCTGGCTCTGAGCACTATGGGACTTAACATCTGTGGTCATCAGAACTACTTAAACCTAACTAACCTAAGGACATCACACACATCCATGCCCGAGGCAGGATTCGAAGCTGCGACCGTAGCAGTCCCGCGGTTTCGGACTGAGCGCCTGAACCGCTAGCCCAACGCGGCCGGCTAGCTCAGATGGTAGAGCACTTGCCCGCGAAAGGCAAAGGTCCCGAGTTCGAGTCTCGGTCGGGCACACAGTTTTAATCTGCCAAGAAGTTTCATATCAGCGTACACTCCGCTGCAGAGTGAAAATCTTATTCTGGATCAGAGATATTGTCTGCAGACACATGTAGCGATGCACTTGATAGAAACTCAGAGTCCACCACAGTTATACACGTTCATCTGACTTCCACTCTACCATGTAGGGATATACAACGGGGAGTTGACATGGGTACAGAGTTGATTTCAGCTGCTGCTCTGATATTTTTTCCCATAAATATGTGCTCTTATTGCTTACCAGATGAGCTTCGCTATTTTTGTTTACACCTTACAACTCTGATACGTCACCATAACCATGTCACGACATCTACAAACTGTAGATTTCGGGTATTTTTTTTTACCCTTGTAATAGGTTATTCGTTAGTTGACACTGTGTGACTGCACGTACCATCATGAACCGTGAGATACCCCTCCCCGTACCTATACAGTGTGCACCCCCAGCAATGTAATATATAAATGAACAGTTACCAAGTCATGCATTCGAACTGCAACCGACAACCACTGAAAGCTCTACATATAGAGATGACACATGCATATTACCAGTCACGAAGTCTCAATTTCAATCACTTGTACATTATTTTCGACAGTGCTACAGCCCCGCAAATAGCGAAAAACTCGTCGCAAAATGATTCGGTAGGTAATGTGAGCATATTTAAATTCATCCTGCTAAAGGGCCTAATATCTTCGATGCAACTTATATTACCAATATTTCGTAGCAATATTGTCTAGTTTCTCCAGTAACAATAAAAAACCATACCATTTTCTGCGCCTATCACCCTCCTTTTATAATCTTACAGATACACATTGATGGCACATAATCTTTCCATTCCACTATTTTGTGTGCTAGATGTCCGTCAGGTGGAGGGCAACAATCCTACGTGAGTATTGTTCTGGTGTACAGACGGTATACTACTGTACTTGAATGCAGCCAGTCACTCACAGACAAATATTCCACTGATGCAATGCATTTGCTCTATTTTTTGTATGTCTATGTCGATGCAAGTGTCATGGATGGCTGTCATAGACCTCAACCACTATTTCTGATGGGTCCACAGTCCATTATATCTGGAACAGTGTTTAGAAGATGACCCACAACGCTGTACATCCAGGATAGGCTTCAAAGGTGGATCTTAACTGTTTGTTATAGCACCATAACACTCTCATGTCTACTATACACCAAGAAGAGTTGCTACCTCCATGCCATGCACACATCTGGCGAAATCTTGTGCTTTTGAATTGGTGCTGTGCGTAAGACTAGTGTTGCAGGGAGGATTGGAGAAGGACAATGTGGGAGAGATCTATCAATCTCCGACTTTATCCTACAAATGTGAGAATAATCTGTGACGCCCATCCACACATCGATAGATAGCCAGTCGTAATCGTAAATTCGGCGCTATGATCAATGGGCTGGAAGTATGTAAATATCCTAATTCCATTTGAATAGGACGCTGTCTGGTATACTTTGGTGTATATGGCCAAATGGTCATGCTGCAAGGTCATCTATCAGCCTTCGCAATTTAGTATATTGTACATGCAGGGTAGTGGAGGGGTGATTTAGCGATGATGCAGAAATTGGGAAGCAATCTGCTGTGTCATTGGCTGGCACTGAAATTACGGAACAACTGGTAAAATTGCATAAATTGAGCGCACTATCAACTGCAGTGTGTTATACTGTACATTGTCCTATATCAACAATGTCTTTCCCTTCCCATCCGCCCATTGGTATGTTGTTCATTACCATATAATGATTGGAAGACATCACTTGGTTGGTTGAGACAGTGGGACTCTTGGAAGAGCACTTGATGTCTGCTAAGTGTCACTCTGCAGCATGGGATTTAATGTAGAGTTCATAACTTCAGACAGCTGTTTGGAAGGATTCCTGAAAACTGCAGACTCGTCCTGTTTCCATATGCTATGATGCTCTCCACATGTTTTTTTTAACCAATAAGATAACAGTACCTCTTTTTTATTTCTACTACCTCGCACGTGTTGTGAACAGCACCTTCTGGCGATGGTCAACTCCAAAACAGTTATCATGTACATGACTGCAAAATGAGGAAACAATGCCTTTTCAAACAGAATACTGAGACATCAGCTCTTGCTGTTGTGGAATATGAGATTAATTGTATAGGAATCACCTTTGGATAGCTGTTGGGAACGCTCAAAAATGTTGCAAACTCTTCCAGTTCCCACATGTTGCTATTCTTTCACATTTTTGTCAATGAGAAACATCGCCCTTACATTTTATTACTACCAACTTGTGGGCTGCGGAGCTGAAAACCCTACACCATATGACGCTCAGCTTTCTGTGATAGTCAAAGGATCAAAATGTGTTTTTGTCGGTTTGTGGTAGCAGCTGAAACAAAATGTATGGCCGTGACACTGCTTGGATGTGTTACAGCCAAAGAAACAATGTCCTAAAGTGCTTATGGAGGACCAATACAGGAACGCTCTCTTGAGGTTGATAGACTGCTGGATATGGTCTTACTCCAGTACAGTCGGCAAAATATTATGCAGATCTGTGCAAGTGACTTCGAACACTGAGCATGTGCTCCAATAGAGCAATGCATATACATGTAATATGTTTGACGTCAACATGCAGATGCATATTTTTTCGATACGTCAAAAAGATGTGATAAAATCTTATAGGAGGTTTTATTAAAAGGAGTGATATAACTCATTAAAAGTTTGGGTGTTGATAGTTCTCTCAAAACTAAACCAACTTTTCTCATAAAGCTAACAGAGATCGACTGTATCTTTTCTCATAGAACCATACTGTTTTTATTAATATTGTCATGAATATGTGTTTAAAAAATCGGTGATACCTCAAGTTCTGTGTTATTTCATACCTCATAACCTATAATTATAAAGTAGACACCACATGTATTATAGCTCACTGTGGAACATAGAAATGATAGTGTTTCTTTCCGACATGTGATTAGGTTGTGTGAAACATGCTGTGACGACCAAACTGCTTACAAACTAGAACGCAAGTATCTGCTGTATGAAAGAAACTTTACAGACCTTTTAGACAAAAATCCAAAGCCAGGATAGCCCTCATTTTTCTCCGTTTTGTTCTGAAGGATGCTGGCATGTAGCTTTAGTCAGCGTTGATAACTCTGACCTCCCAGCTATGTGCTCATTGAGGACACATTGTACTGAGGATTGGTGGGAGGCTGCTCTGGTACCCATGGCTGCTTTAGGTGGAGGACTTCCTGTTTTCCGAGCAGCAGACAATTGAAAAAGCAGTCTGGTGAGTTCTCCCGAATTTATTTGTTGTAGTTCCAAGAGGGAGGGGGGGAGGGGGATCCCATCTTCCTGAGAAGTCGTTTAACAGATTGCATGAAGCATCTTCTTCTTGTCGTTTGTGTGTGTGTCACTGATTCTTGTAGACTGGAGACAGTATACCAATGCCACCAGAAGGATCTCTTCGTGGACCGTCAGCAGCAAGACAGAACAGGCCTCTGTCCCTATCAATGGTGAGGTGAGGGAGGGATAAGCATTGGTGGAGTGGTACGGTAAGACTGCCTCAAGTTGGTTAGCTAGTGATCGGCCATTGAGGAGGTCACAGCAGCAGCTAAAGCCCATCAACAATCTTCTGGGTCAGTTTTTGCGGTAGTTTTTTCCCAATCCCCAGCGTATTTGTTGCATTATGACCAATTGATTATGAGTACTGAATTTTTTTTCAAGACGGTTTTGATGTTTAATTAGAGCAGTGAAGCATGGTAGCACCTATTGGCTTTGATTACCTGGACTGCATGTGATTGTCGAGCAGGGGTTTGCAGCAAACTTTGATGTCAGACAGTGATAGATAGAGTCCTGAGCTGTATGCATGTAGGTAATACACTTATTAAACTCTTCTCTACCCAACACCAGAATCTCGTCAGTTGAACACATTTCTCACCAAAAAATAAATGAAAATAGATAGTGCCTCCCACTCCAATCTTCTTACCTGCGAGCTTGTAGGTGAGTGGTATAGTTTGAGTGCATCTGCCATTAGTTTCAAGTCGTATTGTGAAATTTTTTCCCAACAGGATGTCATCAGTTGTATGGTATAATCAATTTTTGAGCTGTATCACGGTTTTAAGCAATTCCTTCATAGCGCAATGCAAATAGGTATGTCACTACAGCCGATCTTTATAATTGATTATGTAATTTCCATCGATCTTTACTTCAGATTACTAGCCAAAATAAATAAGGTACATTAACTTAACCTTCCTCTACGGCATCTGGGTATTTTCCATGTGTTGGTGGGTGCACTTCTACTTTCTGTCCATAAGGACCAGGGTTCGAGTCCTAGAAAGTGCATCACCAGTTTTAATTGCCCACTAATTTCTTAGTAGGTGTAGGTGGGGGCGGGGGGGGGGGGGGTGGTACGTCGGCACAGCCCTGGGACAAAGAAATTCCCACCAGAATTCCAAATTCTCTCCAAAATTCGTAACTGCAGTCGAAATTCGAAATTCCCACCATTAGGGTAGGTGGGGGCAGGGGAGTGGTGGGGAGGTGGGAAGGTTTTGTAACCTACATGCAGGCTAAGGAAAACACATGACGTCGTGTGTAATTAATTAGTCAGTTTAATTAATTCATATATCAATTTGATATCAAAATTGGGATTGTGCTCGTGCCACCCTCACCCTACTACTATCGTGTAACATTCAGTTTTTTGGTGCTTCTGATGTGAAAGTTCCCCAGTGTTTAACAGCATGGAAACGTGAGGATAGGTATGCTATTCTCAAGGTTCTGAGTGGCTACAGCTGACCGCCACAGGGGAGGATCACTATTCTGTACACCAAGCACTCCAGATCTTAGCCTGCCATCCAAGAAGAGGTATTGAGCTCCCTGCAGTATTCATCCCACACCATTGGTCGGGACCTGTCAGCTGTCGGTTATTTCCACCCCCTACCTACTTTGTTGCTTACATCACAAGCAGCTGCTTGTGGGGTGGATCTGTGACCAGGACGTGTGGACTGCTGATGAACAGAATCACACTGGGTTCAGTGATGAATCATAGTTCTGCACTAACCTGAATGACCATCATCGTCTAGTTTAGCAGTGACTTGGGAAGATATTCCATTCTTCTAATGTTTTATAGAGACGCTACTTGTTACTGCTGGCGTCATTATGTGCGTGCCATGACTCCAGGCTGCGGCTGGTAGTGATGGAGGGAAATCTGACGACTCAACGGTACAGCAGCGGCATCTTGCATTCTCATGTGCAAAATTCCATGTGATAGTATTGTGGTGCCATTTTTCAACAGGACACGTGGCATGTGTCTCTATCAACTGTCTGCATGATCTTGAGTACTCCTGTGACCATCAAAATACCGAGGTCTGTCTGCAATAGAACATTCGGCACCAGTTGCGATGCAACTCCATCTCACTTCCAGTGTCCGGGATGTCAGGACCAGTTACAAAAGTAGTGCGCCAAATTACCCCAGGACAGGATTCAACAGCTTTGTAATACCTTTTGCAGCTGAATCACTGCATGCATCCAGGTCAGATGGGTTTTTAGTCATACTGAGAAATTGGCTCATATTGCCAGCTCGCTGGCCGAAGTGGCCGTGCGGTTAAAGGCGCTGCAGTCTGGAACCGCAAGACCGCTACGGTCGCGGGTTCGAATCCTGCTTCGGGCATGGATGTTTGTGATGTCCTTAGGTTAGTTAGGCTTAACTAGTTCTAAGTTCTAGGGGACTAATGACCTCAGCAGTTGAGTCCCATAGTGCTCAGAGCCATTTGAACCATTTTTTTGCCAGCTTCCTTGTGTTTGACTTGGTTTTTTAATCATTGAAATAAAATCACATACCCTCTCAACACGTGAAGTTTCATTTCCTCTCCTTTTTCCCGTCTACGTGCACCACTTTTTTTGTCAGTCAGTGTTGTTCGATACCTATCTCCTTCATCACCAAGAAAAATTTAAGGAGATTTATGGAGAGATTCTTAGATAGATATTAAGAACTTAGAACGTTTCTTTAATATCTTACCCCCTGCAATACCAACGCATTTTCAGTTACATATATTACTAGCAGGGGATACTTTATGCCTATGCAAAAAATTTTAAATATTGTTGCATTATTTTAACAACTTTTTTGTAACGAGGTAGTGATGTCTAACTAGGGTACATACACTCAGCACACTCTTCGCTAGACAAATGCACTTTTCATAACATGTACTACCAATAGATACACTTTAGGCCCACCAAAAATTATTTGAAAAAACATAAATTTAGTTAATTGTTGGTGTCTTTTAGTCACAACATGCTTTTTAAACAGGTATTGATGTATAAATATGGTCCTCAACCAGATAATATTCAAAATGACATTCTTTGTGAAACATTACATCTACAACTAAGACTTGCCTGAGTAAATTAGAATACCTTGACAAGGTGGACACAGGGTACTCGTTGCCCTTCCCGACCCCTCTGGTATAATAATATAAATCGGCTGTGTATTTATTACTGTGAAGCCGGCTGTTATAAATGTTAGGTCTTACACTATACCTGTCAGACAATCTTAGGTGTTGTAAGTTACAGCTTATTAAAAAAAATCGGATGGGACGAAAAAGATTTTCATACTCTGAAAGAATAGTGTGTTTTAAATCGAAAATTAAAAACAGGCATTTTATTTTTTTTTATTTTTTTAATTTTTGTCATCAGTCTTTTGACTGGTTTGATGTGGCCCGACACGAATTCCTCTCCAGTACCAACCTTGCAAAGGCACTCTCGCGTTCTCGTTCACTTCAATACGGTACCAGGACGTTTAAGTACTACCACTGTAATGACGGAAGATCCGCGATTCGGAATGTCAGAACTGTGTAGTAAGTAGCGGCAGGAACACCACCACAAAATTACGCAGCACTAACACTCCAAACCCTCGACTCTCGGAGATAAATTTTAACTGTGTTCAACCTCATGGTAAAGTATCGAACTATTTTTCTCCGAATCATTCAGTTTGTGGGGAAAGCAGTGAGAACAATTACTTTTGGAAACCTTTTATCACCGGCCAGAGTGGCCGAGCGGTTCTAGGCGCTATAGTCTGGAACCGTGTGACCGCTACGGTCGCAGGTTCGAATCCTGCCTCGGGAATGGATGTGTGTGATGTCCTTAGGTTAATTAGGTTTAAGTAGTTTAAGTTTTAGGGGACTGATGACCACAGCAGCCTTTTGAACCATTTATGAACCAAACCTTTTATCAGACGAAGCCTGTTATAACAATAAACTATTTCTCTTCATAAAACGGTCGCCATCCCAAATCGGGCACAGTGTCTGCACAAAACGATGAAGTCAATTTTCGACACTGAATAAATAACTACTTTCACTTAGCACGTAATTTAAACACAACCACTTAATTTCCATTTAGAACGGTCACTTGGCAGTAAGTACTATTAATCCCACTTTCTGTTACTTACGGAATTTATCACCACTTCAGTAATTATTTAAAGAAGATACACATATGTTTCAACAAGGATACAAAAAAATACTAAAGTTATAGCTATCATTCATATGATTAAAACTATTATTTAATACGGCTTAATTTCATTTCTTTAGGACTATTACTTGTAAGCGTTTTACTAACACCAATATTTGTCTGGCTTTCTTTGACATTGAGAAGCAACACGAACAGTAACTGTTAAGATTGTTGCAGTTAAACCATTATGTTACTTTACTTTCAGCAATGCTATTGAAAACTTATCCTCATGGTCAAGCAAAGTGGTGGCCCTTAAACTGATACCTGCAAACTTTAGTATTTAATAATGATTTTCAGAATTTACTACCAAAACAGAACTATTACCAGTAATTCACTATTATTCAAGCTTCAATAAACATCAGGATACTCGGAATAAATTCTTTTAGGTAAGGACCCTACTGAGGTGAATGAAACAGGAAAATTACAGTTAAACAGAAAGGTATAGTCGTGGACAAAACGAGCGAGACACCTCGCCTTTTCGTTATGCTGATCCGCACAGCTCTAATGTCTGCTACACAGCATAACAGGCAAGGAGACGAAGTGCTACCAACATACTATACAC
Source organism: Schistocerca piceifrons (assembly GCF_021461385.2). Taxonomy (NCBI): domain Eukaryota; kingdom Metazoa; phylum Arthropoda; class Insecta; order Orthoptera; family Acrididae; genus Schistocerca; species Schistocerca piceifrons. Next base: position 91,568,533 of record NC_060144.1, on the reverse strand, counting down.
AGGCGTGAAATTGAAAAACTATCCGAACTATGTCAGACTGTTTTCAATCTTGTGTAACGCTGTATTAATGCTGATTAGTGTATTAAACACAACACGTAAATATAAGATATAAATGAAAGAAGAAACGCTAATTAGTATGAACTGTACTAATAAAAATGAATTTCAGCTTATCGAGATAACATAACCGTTTTAGTAATACAAAGTACACCAGATCGTTACGAATTAGCAAAATAATATGTGCATTCGGCCGCGAAACGGTCTGTGTCAACGTTCAGACAAGTCATACTCGATTACCGTTGCTGACTTACCATGAAAGTGTGCATATTTAGCAATGCGTGAAGAAGATTCATAACGAAATTCAGTTAAAAATCGTTCAGTGCCACACTTAAATCAGTTCATATTGCCGTACTGCGCCAATCATGTAGAACACGTCTGAGGCCAAAACCCAGTCTTGCAGGTGGAATCGGGGCCTCTAGTGCTTCCCCAACGTAATACGTGTTCACCACTTGTAGGGCAGCTACCGACTCTTTCTGAGCCACTTGCGCGCCAATTCTCACTAGCTCGCCACACCACCTTTTCCATTCCACCACAGAAAGGAGTTCCGTTCTATGTATGACCCCTACGCCTTTTCAATTTACACTTCTGCTTACAAAAATCCTAAGTATGAACCACCTACAAATGCGTGACAGCATATACCTACAAAATTGACACAATTAATTGTAGTTGTACTTGAAATATTACATAATTATTTACAAAATATGTTTTAATATATTTCTTCCTCCTACGTCAAAGAGGTTATTTTAAACTGATAAACTACTTACTCTCGTTATAGTATTTACTTAATTTTTCAAAATTATTACGGAACAAAAAATTTTTAAATATACAGATTAACGGCAGTATTATATTTACAATAGCATTACAACCTCTTCATCTCAGAGTAGCACTTGCAACCTACGTGCTCAGTTATTTGCTGTATGTATTCCAATATCTGTATTCCTCTACAGTTTTTGCCCTCTACTGTTCCCTCTAGTACCATGGAAGTCATTCCATCATGTGTTAACAGGTGTCCTATCATCCTGTCCCTTCTCCTTCTCAGTGTTTTCCACACATTCCTATCCTCTTCGATTCTGCGCAGAACCTCTTCATTCCTTACCTTATCGGCCCACCTAAGTTTCAACATTCGTCCGTAGCACCACATCTCAAATGCTTCGATTCTCTTCTGTTCTGGTTTTCCCACAGTCCATGTTTCACTACCATAGAATGCTATACTCCAGACGTACGTTCTCAGAAATTTCTTTCTCAAATTAAGGCCTATGTTTGATACTAGTAGACTTCCCTTAGCCAGGAATACCCTGTTTGCCATTGCTAGTTTGCTTTTTATGTCCTCTTTGCTCCATCTGTCATTGGTTATCTTACTTCCTAGGTAGCTGAATTATTTAACTTCATCTACTTCGTGACCATCAATCCTGATGTTCAGTTTCTTACTTTTCTCATTTCTGCTGCTTCTCATTACTTTTGTCTTTCTTCGATTTACTCTCAATCCATATTCGGTACTCATTATAATATTCACTCTATTTATCAGATCATGTAATTCTCCTTCACTTTCACTCAGGATAGCAACGTCATCAGCGAATCGTATCATTGATATCCTTTTACCTTGAATTTTAATTCTACTCCTGAACCTTTCTTTTATTTCCATCAATGCTTCTTCGATGTACGGATTGAAAGAAAAAGACTACATTCCTGTCTTACACCCTTTTTAATCCGAGTACTTCGTTTTTGGCAGTCCACTCTTATTATTCCCTCTTGGCTCTTGTACATATTGTATATTACCCGTCTCTCCCTATAGCTTACTCCTATTTTTCTCAGAATTTCAAACATCCTGCACCACTTTACATTGTCGAATGCTTTTTCCAGTTCGACAAATCCTATGAACGTGTCTGGATTTTTTTTAGTCTTGCTTCCATTATCAACCACAACGTCAGATTTTTCTCTCTCATGCCTTTATATTTTCTAAAGCCAAAATGATCGTCATCTGGCACATCCACCATTTTCTTTTCCATTCTTCTTTATATTATTCTTGCGAGCAACTTGGATGCATGAGCTGTTAAGCTGACTGTACAATAATTCTCGCCTCGTCAACTCTTGTTCCCTTTGGAATTGTGTGGATAGTTTTCCGAAAGTCAGATTGTATGTCGCTACATTCTACACACCAACGTGAATAGTCGTTTTGTTGCCACTTCCTCCAGTGATTTTAAAAATTCTGATGGAATGTTATCTGTCCCTTCTGCTCTATTTGCTCTTAACTTCAAAGCTCGTTTAAATTCTGATTCTAACTCTGGATCCCCTATCTCTTCTAAATCGACTCCTGTTTCCTTTTCTATCACATCATGCAAGTCTTCCCCCCCACAGAGGCTTTCTGTGTATTCTTTCCATCTATCCCCTCTCTCCTCTGTATTTATCAGTGGAATTCCCGTTGCACTCTTAATGCTACCACCCTTGCTTTTAATGTCACGGAAGGTTGTTTCACTTTCGGGTATGCTGAGTCTGTCCTGACAATCATTTCTTTTTGTATCTCTTCGCATTTTTCATGCAGCCATTTCCTATCAGCTTCCTTGCACTTCCTACTTATTTAATACCTCAGCGACTTTTATTTCTGTATTCCTGTGTTTCTGAAACACTTTTGTACCTTCTCCTTTCATCAGTCAAATGAAGTATATTTTCTGTTACCCATGGTTTCTTCACATTTACCTTCTTTGTACCTATGTTTTGCATCCCAAGTTCTGTGATGGCCCTTTTTAGAGATGTCCATTCCTCTTCAACTGTACTGCCTACTGAGCTTTTCCTTATTGCTGTATCTATAGCCTAAGAGAACTTCAAGCGTATCTCGTCATTCCTTGGTACTTCAGTATCCCTCTTCTTTGCGTATTGATTCTTCCTGACTAATGTCTTAAACTTCAGCCTACTCTTTACCACTACTGTATTGTGATCTGAGTCTATATCTGTTCCTGGATAAGCTTACAATCCAGTATCTGATTTCAGAATCTCTGTCTGACCATAATGTAATCTAACTGAAATCTTCCCGTATCACCCAGCCTTTCCCAAGTATACCTCATCCTCTTGTGTTTCTTGAACAGAGTATTCGCTATTACTAGCTGAAACTTGTTACAGAATTCAGTCTTTCTCCTCTCTCATTCCTTGTCCCAAGCCCATATTCTCCTGTAACCTTTTCTTCTAATCCTTCCCATACAACTGCATTTGATATCTGCTGTTGGAGATAGATTTCCTCTAGACTTAAGTTACTCTTGCTTTTCTTCTAATCTCACTCTTTCAGCTTCCATGGTATCGCCGCCTTGGTCTCTTCTTGTTCCTTGGAATCTAACAGCGTGTTGTCGTGGTCCATCTGCATATGTATTCGCTTGGCTGACTTTCATTTCCTTCACAGTCATTATTGTACATCGCACTCCACTACGTTCCTTAAGCCCTTTGTTACTTTTCTTACTAATTACGCGTTGAGAAACACCAAATTTTTTAATAATTTTCGTATCGAAAGTCCACGCCTCGTTGAAGACACTGTCCTACGCTATTTTTTGAATCCGTTTAGCCCAACACGAGCTTTCAAACGATATTTACAGTTCTATCAATTTTTTTGGAGCCCTCCAAAACGTTGTCTTCAGTTTCCCTGTATAAACTTATCATTGATTGTCACGACCATTATCGCAACTAAAGTATCTCGTGACTGGATACGTGAACAAAAATATCTGAAAAATGGCTATGAGACAGTAAGTCATTGTCTTCCTGAGTTATTTCAGCCGCGAATCCCCGTAAGCATCGCCGGGCAGGGTAGCCGTCCGGTCTAGGGGCGCATTGTCACGGTTCGCGCGGCTACCCCCGTCGGAGGTTCGAGTCCTCCGTCGGGAATGGGTCTGTGTGTTGTCCTTAGCGTAAGTTAGTTTAAGTAGTGCGTAAGCCAAGGGATCGATGACCTCAGCAGTTTGGTCCCATAGGAACTCACCACACATTTCCACTTTCCTCATAAGCATAAGATGAAGACAATATTTTAGGTTACGATATACGTAAAGTCTAAAAAGAAACACTTTCAGTCGCAAATATTTTTGCTTCACACAGCGCAATTTAGTGTCTGCGGGTCAGTCATCAGATGTCATTTACTTTTCATATCTTTCTTGCTGTTGAGTGAGAAAATAGCATAGAAAAATGCATTTTATTTTCTGTTAAATTTTGAAAATCATTTATCAACGAAAATAAAACAATAGAAAGAGTATGAGCATGTGTGAGAAAGCAAGGAACAATTGGGTGGAAATAACTTTCCTTGATGTTACATTCGTGTCCAGTACCGAGAACTGTAGTCCACAATGACACATCACTACACCGGAAACTTTACATATTTATTTGTCGATCAAAGCACTTTACAGATATCGAAAAAATTGTTTCCGTCTATGCCACGGGGCGCACACGGGTTCTACCTCAGCAGTGATAAAATATTAAATGTCTAAATAAGGGCCACAACGTAGCTTCCACTCGTGAGACAAGAATATTGCCAGCCCTATATAAAACAATCCTTGCCGAAACTCTGTAACTTCCAGAAGACTTTCAGATCCGGCCACTAGACTAAAAAACGATCACCGTAGACATGTGAGTTCAGCGTCCGTATAAATACCGGAACAGTCTGGAGTCAGAAAAGAGAAGTACACATACGAAACCACCAGGCTTTAACTTTCCACTGGAAGATACGACATTTATTGCCTTTAACTAATCCTCGTGAAGACCGCCTCCTTCGTCACACAACGTCCCGAGCTAGCGGTCGCTTCCTGCAGAACAGGTATACACCCGCTAAATTACAGCATTTGCCATGGAAGCTGACAGACGACAAAGCCAAGACCCACAACCAAGATGAACATGCAGCCTGTGGGTCACAGTACAGCGCATGTTAAAGAAGAAGCATTAAGAAAATTATTGAGGGAAGCATACTGTTGGGCCAATGCATATTAAAAGTTATCCACAACAGGAAGAAGACCCGTCGCTAAAGTAACTGCCGCCGTATTACGCACGACAGCAGCTTCATCTGGAGTAAGACTGTACTATCACGGACAATTACAGCTGTAAATGACTTGCCAGTGCAGCAGACTCATTCTTTGGACAATGTATACCGCTCGGGTGAAACTTTAATTGTAAGCCGATGTTAATTATAAGGAGCAGTCAAATGAAATCATGACACATGCAAAAAAAGTATGTAAACTGTTTATTATTCCAAAAGTAATTCGCCACATCTATCCCACAGTCAGCCAAGACTGTCAATGCCTTTATGGAAAAACGTTTGCAGTTGCCTACAAAAGCATGATTTTACCCACAGCACAACGACGCCCACAAATTGGCGAGATAGTTTAGAGTTCGCTATTGTAGTTTCTCTGGGAAGCTGTTACACTTCCTCCATACAGTCTCGATCTCTCTCGAGGTGGTTTCCATGTTTTGGTGTCGTGGAGAAAAACATTTGTGGCCGTCGATTTGCATTGATCGAAGAGATGCACGCCTGGGTACAATTATGATTCCATGAAGGCATTGTCCGCCTTGTCTCACAGTCGGGTAAATGTATTAAAAGTTATGGCGATTCATTTCCAAATAATAAACAGAGTACTCATTTTTTTCATTTGTCTCTTTCTCATTTAACAGCCCCTTATAATACCAAGAAGCGAATGAAATGTGAAACAGTGGTAAAGTCAGCAAGATAGGTGCCTTATGATACTAAAGTGCTTGTTACGAGTATTCTGGCAAAATGCATAGACTCTGTACAGGAGAGCACGTGCAAGTTCCTAGTGAGATCAGTTCCTTATTAAGTAGACGTGACAGCAATCATACAAAATTCAGCACTCCATTAGATTGCTATTGTTCATCTGAAAATGTAGCAGGTATGCTCAGGGAACTAACATGGAAATCTTTGGGTTAACAGCCACGTGTTTCTCGTGTAAACTTCATGGGTACGTTTAAGCACCTAGTCTTTCAAAGATGACTTTTACAATTGTGTGATAGTCCGCCCCCGGTAGCTGAGTGGTTAACAGTTGGCCTTTGGCTGTGCTGCGGTGAGGACGCGCTGTTTGTGTTCCTGCCGCGGAGCGAGCGCTCGTGTTGTTTACATCGTACTCGGCCGTTTCGCGCGTGCCGTACTCAGCATATAGATCACTATGGCGCACCAATACAGAAAATCTACGCTCAAATTTACGTTCCGCAACGAATTTGCACGGCCCAAAGCACTCGAAGTCGAACGATTTCTACGAGAAGAAGTTAAAATCCCGGCGACCGACATTCTCGGCATTACTTGTCCATTGTGAGTAGCATTGTATATGTCAAGATCATCAACGACGCAACATGTGAACGGATCCTTCGGGACACGAATCAGGGCCTCCGTTTCTGCCATGCTGACGGCAATGTGGGGACTGTGCACGTCGATTATTCTGGCATGGGACTTCGCACGATCAGAATTTTCGAACTTCCTTTCGAACTACCGGCGGAGGCCGTCGTGACATTTTTATTTATTTATTGCCAAATTATAGACCTGTTACCTGATGTTTAAAACAGATCGTACATCTTACAATTTTCGTTTTCATCTTTTTACATTTTTCTTTCCTTTTGTTTTATCTACAACATTTACAAAGAATGATTCAAAATAACAATAATTTGAGGTTGAAATATAAATAAAATTTTGTTGTTTTTAAGAATAATATAAAAAGAAGATAGGATAGATGAGAGATTTGTTCGTGTGACAGCACTGCGCCCCTACGGCACGGTGCACGATCATACTGCGGAAAAATGGACGCAATTCCAGACATATCCTGTGCTGAACGGAGTCCGCCAGGTCCGAATAGAACTTAAAACACATGTACCTCCATATCTGAATATTGGTGGACGCCGTGCCATCGTCATTTACGATGGGCAACCGAAGACCTGCTCTGGTTGTGGGAAGGAAGGACACCTCAGATCCGAATGTATCCAACGTCGCATCACTCAACTGCCACCGGCTGACGCGGACCCGCCATCGCAGCCGACGCTGCTTCCCGTGACTTACGCAGCAGCCCTCACGACAGCTACCACTTCACCACGACAGCCGACATCCACTGTTGGATCGCGGCTCCATCCTCCAATGCAGGGCGATGACGACACACCCGTTCCACAAGCTACGGATTCAACTCCGATGCCGCCGCCCCCGTCGACGGATAACAACATACATGACGATAGCATGGCCGTAGACTCGCTTATTGTGCCTACGGCTGCCTTTGTGCCGGAACGTCGTGAATCTTTGCCATCGTCTGACACAGAAGGACACACCAGGAAGCAACGCTCTCCGAAACGGCGGAAGCGGAGGCGTAGAGCAAATTCCGAACGGGATGCGACACAGCCTCCAGAGGACGACGACTCCGCCTTCAATGACGACGCTACCACAGAGGCAGGCGCCATTTTCTGCAGTTTGGCACCACCGAACGGAACTGAGGACAAACCACACATATCTACAGTGGCAAAATCGGATGCCGATATGCAGGACAGATGCTGCCCACCACCTTCTGGAATGCAAGCACCCATGCCGTGTCCTGAGGAAGCTAGGGAAGCCGATCTTGCTTTGAGTTCCCCGACGTGGGCGGATGACCATGACGACGACGGCACCATGCAAGTTACGCCAAAACAGGGCCCACGCCATTGGCGCCGGCTCTCCAGAAAGGAGTGCAGGTGAGGTTTGGGGGGGATGTGGAGGTGTCAATACAGTCATAAGCGTCATAGGTAATTCCAGTCTTAATGGATAACTTAACACCTGCGGTTCGGCAACATGCTTATCGTATCGCCACGCTTAACCTCAACACGATACGAACGGCAGTGAAGCTCCAGTTGCTGCGTGAGATGCTTCGTGCTTCGGATGTTGACATTGCCCTGTTGCAGGAAGTGTATATAGCGGCCCTCCCCGTTTTCGACGGTTATGTGACATATATGTCACCGGAAGACCAAAATGGCAGCGGTACGACAATACTAGTGCGCGACGGAATTGCCATCGAAGAAGTGACTTACCTTCCGTCAGGAACGGGGCTGGCGATCACAGCACTGGGCACGCGCATCATTAACATTTACGCTCCATCAGGCACTGACCAACGCCGCGAACGATCGCTGTTCTACTCGGAGGATATCGCCCCCCTCTTTATCAGCCGCGTCGATCAATACATCTTCGGCGGCACTTTAACTGTGTGCTCCACCCCAAAGACCAAGTCCCACATTTCTCGAGTTGTCAAGAACTTCGGCTCCTGGTTCGAGATCTGCTTCTCACCGACACGTTGGAGACAGTGCACGGTGACCGTCCCGGGCCGACATACTTTACTAGTCACTCAGTCAGTCGCCTAGACCGCATTTATGTCTCTCGAGCTCTAGCGCCGGGAGTATTGGACGCCGAACGTTGGCCGCTTGCCTTCTCCGATCATAGTGCTTTCATATGCACACTCACTCTACAGCAGCAGCGGATATGGCGCAGCCGAGGACCCAGGAAGCTGAATGTGGCACATCTCCAAGCCCCGGAATGCCGTCAGATTATCGCCAACACATGGATGGATTGCGAACGTCGTCTTTCCCGATACCCTTCGACTCTAGCATGGTGGGTGGAATGTGCAAAACCAGCGTTTCGGCGTGTGCTAACACAATTCGGAAAAGATATCGCAGCTTGGCATCGTCACACATTGGACATTTATTACACGATGCTCCGCGAATTCGCCAGCCGACCACCATCTCCAAATCGACAAATTGAAAGCCGCCGAATTAAAGGTAAAATATTATCTCTTACGAGGGAAAGTTTGGAGGGGGTCGTCGTGCGATCGCGACGTCAAGACCGAGCGGAAGGAGAAAACTCGTCTATGCATCACATCGTGAACGACAGCCGCCAACGGCAGCTGATCACGGACCTCGTCTTGCCAGGTGGTAGGGTCGTAATGACCCAAGCGGCGGTTACGGAAGCCTTTGCAGATCCCTATCGCAGGTTTTACGACGAGGTGAATACAGAGGAAGCGGACGATCACGACATATTGCTGCACGTGTCGCACACCCTCGACAATGCAGCAGCGGCGACGCTGTTACCCGGACTTACACGGGACGACATCGAGGACGCCCTTAACAAGGGAGCACTCAACAAATCTCCCGGGCCAGACGGACTGCCGCTCGAGTTTTATCGGACTTTCCGCGATCTAATGATGCCCCGATGGATCATCATGTACCAAGAACTGATGACCCCCGGTTCCCACGTGCCACCTGCATTCGTGGAAGGACTCCTTATACCGATACACAAGCCTTCCAGAGGTCGGACGGTCGAGGACTACAGGTCAATTACAATGCTAAACTCGGACTATAAAATCTTCGCCCGACTACTCGCCAGCCGCACAAAGAAGGTTCTGCCCCTACTCATCTCCATGGAGCAAACGACACAGGGCGGAGTGACCAACATGCAAATGGCAACCAGCGAATGCAGGGATTTAATAGCCATCGCGACATCCTGTCGCCTTCGAGCTGCTCTGATCTCCGTTGATTTCGACCACGCCTTCGACAGAGTTCACCACAAGTTCCTTCTGTCCGTTATGGCCCACATGGGCTTCCCGCCTGACTTTCTCGACATATTTCAGCGACTTTTCCGTGGAGCTGTATCCCGTGTATTGGTGAATGGACGGATTGCTGGTCCCTTTCCGATCTGACGGTCAGTTCGCCAAGGATGCCCACTCTCCATGATGCTTTACGCGATCGCACTCGAAACACTTGTCGGAGGGTTGAAAAACAGGCTCTCGGGCATGTCATTGAGGGATTACACCTTTCACTGCAGGATCTATGCTGATGACCTTCTATTACTTGTCCGATCTGGTGACGAGATACGCTCGGTGATACAATGGATCAATCGCTATGGATTGGCAGCGGGCAGCCTCATGAATGTGGCCAAGTCGGCAGCGATGCCCATTGGGAGAGGTCTACAGGAGGACGCTTTAGCCCCACTCCCACTAGTCAACAAGATCCGGTTCTTGGGCATAACATTTACACAGGATGTGCGCCGCACGGCTGCCATGAACTATACACGATTACTACAGGCAATACGCACAGAAGTTCGCCGGAACCTACTTCGACGGATGGACCTCCTCCAGCGTGTGGAATACCTCGACCTTCACGTGGCGACTACATCTACATCTACATCTACATCTACAATTATACTCCGCAAGCCACCCAACGGTGTGTGGCGGAGGGCACTTTACGTGCCACTGTCATTACCTCCCTTTCCTGTTCCAGTCGCGTATGGTTCGCGGGAAGAACGACTGTCTCAAAGCCTCCGTGCGCGCTCGAATCTCTCTAATTTTACATCGGTGACCTCCTCGGGAGGTATAAGTAGGGGGAAGCAATATATTCGATACCTCATCCAGAAACGCACCCTCTCGAAACCTGGCGAGCAAGCTACACCGCGATGCAGAGCGTCTCTCTTGCAGAGTCTGCCACTTGAGTTTGCTAAACATCTCCGTAACGCTATCACGGTTTCCAAATAACCCTGTGACGAAACGCGCCGCTCTTCTTTGCATCTTCTCTATCTCCTCCGTCAACCCGATCTGGTACGGATTCCACACTGATGAGCAACACTCAAGTATAGATCGAACGAGTGTTTTGTAAGCCACCTCCTTTGTTGATGGACTACATTTTCTAAGGACTCTCCCAATGAATCTCAACCTGGTACCCGCCTTACCAACAATTAATTTTATCTGATCATTCCACTTCAAATCGTTCCGTACGCATACTCACAGATATTTTACAGAAGTAACTGCTACCAGTGTTTGTTCCGCTATCATATAATCATACAATAAAGGATCCACGTGGCCCAGGTCCTACCACTATCGACAGCGATGGCCTACAGACTGCAAGCAGCGTTTGGATATTCAAAGTCCGCTACGAAACACTCACTCTCCCTCCGCGTGAGGGCGGACTGGGACTTACAAACGTACGAGCGAGAGCTACAGCGTTATACTTGTGCACCATGATGAAATTGTGGACCCACAAAGATGCTTCCCTTACGGGACGTCTGTTAGAGGAATTGCTGCCGGCGTCTCTTCTGCCACCTGTCACGGTCGCGCACATTACACCTTCACTCTCGCACCTCTCGGCATTTATTCTTGAGTATACTTACGTGCACCCAGACCTTCCCAACACTCGCACCCCCATGGCGAGAGAGGTTTACAGGCTGCTGCAAAGGGCCATCCCTCGCAATGTGATTGAGAGGAAGAGCCCTAAGACCCTATGGCCTGCAGTGTGGAGAGCGGTCCAGAAGCCGTTCCTCCCCACGCGGGTAGGAACCGCGTGGTACCAGGTGGTGAACGGGAAGGTTGTAACACGACAAAGGCTGCACGCTATTGCGATGACGGATTCCCCCCTTTGTCCACGTTGCCACCTCATCGATACTGACGAACACCGTTTAACATGTGGATCGGCGTTAGAGGTATGGCTGCTAGTGCAGAAGATCCTCGCCTGCTACCTACGTATCGCGCCTCGCACAATTGAGCCACGGCTCCTCCTTGTCCAGAGAATACTTATTTCCCACCTGCGAAGACTCACGCTCTCACATGGTTTAAAGGCATGTCCATATACTACCTCTTTCAAGAAAATGAGAAGATGGTACAGGATTATTGGCAATTTCTCCAAGACAGTCATAGCACACTTGAGTGTACACCCCGATACCGACAACTATTTGGGAACTATTTGCGCAATGTCTTCGATAACCCCCCTCCCAGTTGGGGAGTACCGAGCAGAGGATGACCGCCGCCATGGAGCTCCAAACGCTGCGAAATGTTGTACCACTTTGGAACATGGCATCTGTATGCCGATGGGCCATGCACATGGAATGGCGTGCGGGATTTGGTTACATTTCCTTTCTTTATTCACTGTCATCACACTATTAGTTTCAATTCTATTTCATTGAATAGGAGGAACTCTTTTTCTGTTGTTGCTACGGATGTACATTCTAATGTTGTTTGCCGTAACTGAAAGACGCCTTTTCCATATAAAACAGTCGGCAGAGAAAATAATTTACAATTTAAAAAAATAAAAAAAACAAATAAAAAAACACAAAAAGAGAAAAAAACAAAAAAGTTTAGAAGACAGCACAATCTCGTGGTGCTCCGAGGTTCCTTAAAATAAAAAAAATAAAAAATAAAAAAAAGTTTTTAGAGCACTTGCCCAAAAAAAAGTGGTCAGTGCGACAGAACGTCAATCATAAGAGCCCGGGTTCGATTCCCGGAAGGGTTGGATACTTTCTCCTCTCAGGGACTGGGTGTTGTGTTGTCCTAATCATCATCATTTCATCCCCAACGAGGCGCAAGTCGCCGAAGTGGCGACAGCTTGGAAGACTTGCACTCGGCGAACGGTCTATCCGACGGGAGGCACCAGTCACACGACATTTTTACTAACCGTGTGATTACTATTTTATGCCCCGCGAGGAGACCATTTCAATACAATATATGGCAAGGTTTATAGACCTTTTCCACGACATTATCCTTCTTATACACAAAACGCTGCAGTGACATTCACTCCCAACAGAGAACATTCCTTTCTGTCCTATTGAGACTCATAGAACCTACTTCTAAAATTTTTTTATCTATGGCAGAAAGATAGCTTATGAGTTCCCTCAGAACATGAGAGAACGCAGTCACATTTATATCTTAAAATATACTGTCTCAGTCTCATAGATACTGTGCCTTGCATGTTTATTTACTTTCACTGGGTGACCGTCATGTGCAGCCGTTTTTGATCAAGTTGAAATTGAAATACTCTTGTTCAGTACCAGGTGTTTCGTTGCTGTCTTAGTGTCGTGGACCTTGAAAACTGCTTTAAAACTCTACCGTATTCGGTTGTTTACCGTATTCAGTATCTCTCTACTTAAAATAGACGTCCATAATCTACTGAATGGCTGTCTTCTTCTTTTTCCTCAACTTTATCCGGCGTGTTTAAGCAGCCTGCATGTTAATTACCTGACTTGACAATGTCAGCAGTAGAGAGTGCTCAAAAGCCATTTCTGGTGCGAACGATTGCTAATTGTTTGCAGTTTTTTAAAGTAACGACGAAGGTTGCTATAAGACCAGTATTCACGCAGTCGATGTGGGAAACAGTCTAAGTACAACGTCAAAATGGTATTTTATAAACCTGTTACTCCACTGTGAAGTACTTCGACCTCTGCTATTAAGCGGTTGTGGTGAGGAGGAGCGAGTGACAAACAAATGGTACGTGCGAAAGTTTAAGAGCTGTACTTTCAGATGGTCATACTTGTATATTATCATAATTTTGGCCCCTATTTTCGACAGGATCGGCTTAAGGGGCTGATATCGAAATAGTATGCTTTTTTCTCCTTGAAACATGAGGTCAGGTCCAAATGAACTGAACACCGCATGCTGCACACTAGCTGCATAACAATTTACCAACCATACATAACCAACTACGAACAGCGCAAGATCAATAAAGCTACTTTGGTTCCTCGACTTTTGTTGTGTGAACAACCGTATCCAAAAACCTCCACCATCGTCAAAATCTTCTTAAGAATATACTTGCAGTTTTCCTGCTGAGCTGGCCGGAGTGGCCGATGTTCTAGGCGCTACAGTATGGAACCGCGCGACCGCTACAGTCGCAGGTTCGAATCCTCTCTGGGGTTTGGATGTGTGTGATGTTCTTAGGTTAGGTAGGTTTAAGTAGTTCTAAGTTCTAGGGGACTGATGACCTCAGAAGTTAAGCCCTTAGTGCTCAGAGCCATTTGAACCATTTTTCCCCCTGCTGAATAACAAAAAAAAAAAAAAAAAAATACAGTGTCTTTGGCTTTCTTAGCGTGTGGCTTTGCGATCCGAGACGTCAACGTGGTTTTTCTGACCACATATATCGCAGCCGTGGGATTTCCGACAGTCACAGGAATCTGTTGATTGATTTGTAACGAGAGCAAAACGTCCCATTTTTCCCAAGGTTACGACTAGCTGTGTACCTAGCACATACCTTTTTTCCTACAACATTACGGTAGCAAATGATTAAGCTTCTTGCCTCAGTTTGTGAATTTTAATTTATCAATTTTTTGAAAGGAACTCAGAGATTTCAAATATCACCTTAACACTCCTCCCCCCCCCCTCCCCGCTTCGTTATAAATTCTTCTAATACCTTTTCACCTTTGTCGAGATCTGTGTATTTTTTCCTTCTTTTTCGAAGAGACTGTCCAATGAAATCTTTTCCTGATTTCAGATATTGCATTTATTGCTTCGTCCTTGACCTTATTTATCGGAAAAGTACGCTCTCAGATGTTTTTGATTTGATGTGGAATTTAGTTTCCTATGTCAACTTTCGACGACACTCGTGGACCTGTGCCGCTGGTTAAAAACTTTCCAGATTTCAATTAGTATGACAGGATTTTGTATCCATTGATTGACCATATACTCTGCTGTTCTCACTACCTCTTCTCTACGGGGATTTTCCCGAATTATAACCATCGACGCTTCGTTAACACTGTCCAATAGAAGACGTGCCACTGCTGCAAGCATGTGGCCAAAAAAAATCGAACTTCTTCTCTATCCCTGTATTCTTCCGTTAATCCCAGTTCTTGTATTTACATTCACAGATATTGGATGAAGTCAAAATTGCACCCGGATACGGATGTTTCGTGGAACATTGTTTGTATAGCTTTAATTATAGCCATATCGAAGCCTACCACTGCGGTTTTCAACGACCACCCAAGTATTTATTTTTAATCCAGAAAAATGTCATTCATATGTATTTTGAATTTTCTGTGTGAGAAAGCAAATAGAAATAGGAAATACCTATGTCTATTTTTCTCTTCTTCCAATGTCAACGTGTACAACACTCAAGTGGCCCGTCTGTAATAACAATTCCATTTTCCACACAGAATTTTATCTTCTTCTTCACATCCGATCACCAGCATTCTTTCATCAGCAACGGACCCATCGTGAGTTTTCAAGAAAACCATTACCTTCAGCCAAACGTCTTTGCTCAATTGAATCTCCGAACTAATGCCCAGTGCTGACAGCTTTCTTTCTTGATTTGCAGAATGCAATCTTCGAGCGCTCTTAATCTTGCATATTTTAGACGAAATCTAAATCTTTACGCTTCAGATCTAGAAATGCGACTTTGAAAATCTGAAAAACAGGCACTGTCTTTTCTTTGTGATCTGTTTTCCTGCAATCATGCAATCGTTGCTTCATTTGCAAATCCGATCCGTCAGATGGGCATGACAGTTACTGTTAAGCTATGACCTGCTATTTGCAACTTACAAACGGCAGCCAGTTCCTACACTCAACTCATTTGCTGTGCTGTCAGGAGTGATGAATACCCTTGAGAAGACACAGTTCTCGTTCTGTCCATTACTCACAGTGTGTAGAAGCCAAGCCGCTTAGGCCTACGAAACTATAAGGAAGCAACGACTGTTGGCGAGGAGAGTGTGACACACCCGCTGCTGATGAACAACTGTCGTCGGAAAACCCATGCTGAAAAACTGCTTGGTCGGAAGTCCAACGGTACTTGCAGCACCTAAAAAAGTGCAGCGCCTACTCTTAATTGAAGTTAGTGAATTTGACCATGAGCTAAGTAATGTTGGCCGCTTACCTTAGGGGCAGAGGAAGAGGGATAAATATCCCGACCACTGTGGTTTTACGAGGTAGAGGACGTTAGTGGGGGAATATTTTATTTTATGTCTTCCTGTACTGACAACTCACAGGCGTGTGCACTGACATCTCACAGGTGTGTGCGACTTCTACCATACAGGTAGCTTAGGAGAAACTTCAGACGGAAGTAACACGAATTCGCAAAAGCACATTACAGAGATGGCCATTTTCAAATGCGGTCCATTTTTCTAGCAAGGAATTTGAAATTAATTAAGGTGTATATATTACAATGCAAAGAGCAGAATAAAAATAACATTTAAAAAAATTAGCAAACGTCTGTGGCCGTACGTCATATTGCATAATACTTTTAAAAATGAGTACAGTTATTATCATTAAACAACTAATCATCTGCTCACAAAGACGGCATAACAACTCTTCGTCATCCAGTTACAGTGTCGGCAGTCTGGGACCGCTCTACGGTGCCAGTAAACTGAAACACAGAATAGTCGACTCGAAGTCTTCCCAGTGGTGCCGACTTTTAACGGTCAGTTTTATGGGCCAGTGGCTAACTTATCGTGACCTTAGTCTACCAAGAGCACCAATTAATAATGAGATCGATACATATGCGAACCAAGGTGCCACTCCAATACACCAGCACGGCTCTTGAGGAAAAATATTTGAAGACACTGATGTAAAGAATATCTGTATTTCAGATAATAAATCTCGAAGACTTAAGTTTTTAGAAGTTTTAAATATTCCAAATGAACACGTTCAACAACTGCACTTTAATATCAATCCATTACAATCAAATGTTGCCATATAATTAACTTAAAAATACATGAAGCGGTATGGCAATCGCTAATCAAGTGTGCAAATACGTTTTCCCTCTCTGGTTATCATTACATTACTGAGCCTACTACTTTACAAATATTGATTCGCAGATTTATTATCAAAACAGTTACAGGGAAGAGTGATGCACCTTGTAACCCTTTTCGTGTGGTAACGATCTCTGCACTTTATAGTCAGCCCAGAAACAGAACAACAAACTTCGACGGACATGGTTGGCAAGGTTGCATCGATGATCAAATCTTACCAGTCGTTACTTGAATAATAACATTATCAGTACTGTCTGAAATGACGACAGGTGCGTACTGACGCCAAAGACGATGTCACCTTCTTCATATAATCACATTTAATGATAAGCGAAAATCCCTACCACGATTGAAACTATGTAATAAAACAATACCAACTGATAGGAAAACATAATGATATTCAATCTAGTCTGTGATTACCACGACTTGTAAAGAACCTTTAAAGCAGCCAAAGAAAGGAAGAAAGAATTCATTTCAAATGGCTTAAAATTTGTGAAAATTCAGCAAAACAACAAGTTTATATCCGATTAGAAAGAACAGGCAACGGAGAGCAGTAAAACTCATACATTCTTTGAGACTTGTTAGATTGAGGATTATTCGAAATCAGTATGATTTTTATTATGTGATACATAAACCAATTCAAAACGCAACGGATTCACACCTTTACAATACTCAAAACTTCATTTGTGTTTTTATATTGTCAAATTAATTAAATAAGACGAATGTAAGAAAATATACGTGTTGAGAACATACGCTAGTCAAACTGCACATACCACTTACAACAGAATTCTAAAAACATATCAGCACATTTAGGCACTGACACCATAAGAATTGATTTATGTACAAGATAAATTAATTTCTACGATAAGCTCTCCTTAACACTTGTGCCCGAGACTACTACTGTAAACAGTCAGTTGACTTTGAACTTATTTCAACGACCCAAGCTTTGCTGAAGTAAAACACACTTGAAAGTAAATGTTCCTGAGATCAGTTTCATGTATACTTTTCATAAAGCTTGTGCAAAGCTGTTGTGTGAAGAAATAGAATGATACCAATTATCGCCTAAAGTCATTGAAGTAGGAAGTGAGAATAAATGGACTGTTTCTTTTTTTTAAAAAAAAGAACCTGTGTATACAGTAGAATTCCCAGTGTGTCGGCCAGCAGTTGCTCGTCCGCCCCAGGTGAGTGCACCGCCAGTTGCGAGCCGCGACTCAGATTCAAAAACATCACACAACGTTGTGTGCCTCTCTGGGCATACCACTCACTTTAGCTATGGCGATAGTGCGGGAAGAAGTAGCAGAAACATGCGTAATGGGGTCAGACTCACAAGGAAGAAATACATGTTTCAAAATCGAGGGGAAAAACATGTGCATTGTGATGACTTGGGATTCAACAACAAGCATTTTACCATCATTCAGATTTTCCAGAACTATTGAGACAGTGGCAATACAATGCATTCAAAAAGTTGGCTTGCACATTATGATAGATCATTGCCACCCTCTTGGCCATTGGGATCCGAACCACCTTGGCCACTGGGATACAAACTGGAATTTATCAATGACCAAGAAAATGCGAGGTATTGCGACCACATGCAGATCGTACAAGGAATCAAGAGGAATCAGCTACTGGTCAACTGATCAAATAAGAGATTGTGGTGTGTAGGGATCTAGAATAAATGGGATTCAGGAGATATGGGAATCTCTTTGAATCGCTAGTCAAGAAGAATCAGTTCTTGGACAAGTCTTGCAGCGCAAATAAAATAATCCATTTCTGCTACATGAAGTTATAATTCAGCTATCAATAGGTACTTGCAAGGAGGTGCAGAGATAAATAGAGGCATTCAAAAGCATTCGCTGAAAGCTAGAGCTCGCATATGAAGTACACAACGCATGAGAAAAGAGAAGGAATGCTATGACTATGGACACTTCCACGAGACATTAAATAAAACCAATGATCGAAAGAATAACAATAGAAATGAATCAATATAAGAACACCGCTACAGCTGACCAGAAGCAGAAGTAACACCATATGAGAGAAGAAACAAAGGCAATGATTTTCACGTTCAACGACAATCGACATTTTGATCGAAACTGTCGAGAACAGGGTAGGATACATCAACAGCCGGAAACTCTAGAGATACCGCCTCCGAATCTGTCAAAGGAACATCGTTATAAAAATCCGTAACACAACTGACAGAACGTGGCTACTGACTCAAATAGGGTATTTTCTCTTTCTTGTCTAATAGTTTTTGTTAAACGAGAATTTATAGTCTTAGTATGTGGTCGAATTTAACTAGAAAAAGTGTGTCATCCTAGCATTAAAATGATTAATTAATTATCGTGTCAGTCAGTCAGAAAGAATCTGGGTGTGATGAATTATCTCTATACATGCTTACTGATACTATTGCGTTGATAAAGAAAGTGATATGATGTGTTGCAGAATCAGCAGAGAAATTTCTGTGATTGAGCTAAGTGACAAGGTAATTTGGAACAGTGCTCCTCACATTCTGTCGTTCTTATGATCTATTAGCTTCAGAAAAATTTTTCATCTCATCGTTTGTATCTGAGAAAAGGTAATCCATCCCTATGGAAGACATGAGTATATATTTGTCGAAGGTATGTGACCACAGGTGTATAATTATGATTTTTTATTTCTTATCAGCACAATGATGTGACAAGAATCACACTTAATCTATTCACTTAAGTTCAGTGTAAATTTGTAATTTGTTGTTGTTTGCATGTGTGAGAGAAGGTTCGAAAGTCGTGCAGCTGATACATCAGGCTCTGTATTGACTAGAGGTAACATTCGACTCCAGGGAGGTTTCAATGGTTTCATAGCGTACCTGGTTCAAGATATCGAAATTTTATGTTCCTGCGCGTCTCCTTTTATTTAGCGGAATGTTAGAATAAGCAAGATGTACATAAGTGGTGATGTTATAAGTTGCACTTAGTTCTTAAGAGATGGTGGTGAATACGTGGGGAGCTACTTTAGTTGCACATATACATGCTGCTGCCTGTTCGATAACAGGTTTCGATGGTTCATAATATGTCCACTAAACCACAAACACTCGTGCAAATTTCTCATTTTCCATACATGAGGTCAGACTTTGTACTTCTAGACCATTTTTTATCGATTGTAAGTAATTTATAAGCATCTGTATTCATGCAATTTTTTAATTTTTTATTAGGTCTTAGTGAATTCATTTTGGCAGTCTTATTCTTGCTTTTTCTAATGTAAAATGTTGCGTATAAAGTTTATTGTAAATTAGTTGTCCACCTGATTAGCTGAATCGTAACGTGCTTGCCTCTCATGCAGTGGGCCTAGGTTAGGTTTCCGGCTGGGTTGGAGATTTTCTCTGCTCTTGGGCTGGGTGTTGTGTTGTCCTCATCATCATTTTAGCACCACCGGCACCCGAGTCGCCCAATGTGACATCGACTGAAATAAGACTTCCACTCGGAAGCCGAACTTCCCCGGATGGGTCCTCCCGGCCAGCACTACCATACGATCATTTCATTTTTGTAAATTACTTGCCAATATGGCATGCATGAGGTCTTAGCAGACTTGCAGCCACTTCATTGCTTCACAGACATGTGACAGGCACATTTGGCCTGGTGGACATGGACAGGTATTTTGGCAACAGAGCTGGGGGTGCATGAGAACGCAGCTCATTACTGGCCATTGACACACATTTCAGGTAGCTTGCAGCAGCTTCCCCAGTAAGGGGGGACTCCGAGATGTGTGGCCTCGCTGCCTGAAATCAATGAGAGAGGGAGAATCTCATCGATGACAGACATTCCAGTGAGAGGATCCAGTGTTAACAAACAATCGAGGCAGCAACTGTGACACTAGCCTAATGCAATTCTGTGCTATGAAATAATCTCTAAAACACACCCGTTTTTCTCCTTGCTAGAATATCCCCCTTGTATCGAATTTGAAAATGGAACCAATCAGGACTAACTGATTACGCGTACACTTTGCTCATCATAGCGCCATGAATATTTTATTGTTTATCTCTTGAGCTAATCAAAAACGAGAAGGTCACTTACAGAAGTACATCATAAGCAAGTTGCTATCAGAAAGCGAATATGTTGAGCCAATGCGGCCGTTTCCCAAACTGTAATAATTGTAACTCCAGGACGTTGCATTGCAAGTCCTGGAGTCCACTGCATGCCCAGTCGGTCCACTGCATCTTCCATTAACAGGAAGGAAGGATGTCTATTACTGCCCACAACTGTCTCATACCCAAAGATACAACTGTGAGGAGATCCTTGTTGTGCTCACAAGTTCTGAACAATACATCTGCAATTCCAGATCCGCTTCGCTGGTCATTTAAGTGAAGGCGACTCCTAAAGTGAATTGAGGGAATTATTAGTGTGAAACGTGTGATGCTTTCATAGTGTTACAGTCGCGCTGAGCTTGAGGTTTTCAGTGTGCTCTTGCTATCCCTTACATGCTGTATCTATAAATTTTGCACTTTCAACTTGATAAAAATTTCAACAATATAGTTGTATTTTCCTGGTACATGTTCTTGTGTTTTGATGTTTGATGGAATTCACACCATTTTAGAACACTGTGATTTACAGCTAGTACATGTACTATCATGCGCAAAAGTATCCGAATGACCTGAATTGTGATCCGCCTGATTTGCGTGCAAGCAACATCACGTAGCTGTCTAGCGGGTCCTCTAATCACTTTGCGGTACAGTCGTTCGACTATACAAAATGGACACCACGAGAGACCACTAGAGAACATTGTTCTTTAAGGCAATCAGTTCAATGTAACATCACACCATGATACTGCAAAAACTAGAAAAACACGTAATTAGAGATGAGTTAGTCCCTAACGCTTGTACAGGTTACAATGATTTTCGAAAGCGTTACCATCTCTTTACAATCAAAACAACTAACTATGGTACATAAACTACGTAGCGATCCTTAAACAAAGTAAATGTTTGCATGAAAAAGATATTCTGAGACAATGTCTGGACTAATAAAAGTCTATGACAGTTCGAAGTATTTTTCCTCTGTATAAGGTTTTCCCGCATCTGCTAAATGTCCCAGTGACGATTGGTTTTTCCATAAACTGATCGTCAAAGGAAGTAGTTAAAGAAAACGCGATACACAGCGGTAAACGCTCTATACAAACCACAATATTATTGGAGAATAATCGGTAACGTCACTGTACTAATTATTCATGAATAATTGTTTGCCCAAATGTTTGAACTATAAATGGCATGACGAAATTTTTTGTTCTGGATCTGGACAGAAACCTTGCAGACGTAGCCACTATTAACTAAAATACACTTTCGAACCTGCCTGGGACTTGATCAATGCAACTACCGTCAATGCTGCTAGCTGCAAAGAGACGAGAAATATATAGATTTTCACCAGTATTAGTTAACACATCTGATCTTGAAACGAAATGGCGAAATTATTTCTACTGCATCAAAACCATTATCGCCCTGTTAACTAACCACGAAAGACTTTCAATATACTCTCCTTCACAAGTAACCAAGTATGCATGTGCTGAAAATTGGAATGCTATGATTTAAAATGTGGTGACGGGATTTTCTACCCATCACGTTATCGGATTGTTAACTAAATAAAATCAGATGTTAGACATCGAATTTATTTACCAGCAGCGAGCTGTATTAATATGAGATGAGGGTACAATTTGTTTTGCTTGCCCGGGAATCGAAACCTGTGCATACTGTCGTTGTTTCCCATCCATAAACAGACGTTAAGTATCAACTGCTTGCTCACCAGTAGTGATATGCTCCATGTTTCACTACAAATAACTGTACCCATCGTTACTGTTGAATATTCATGAACAGACATTAAATATGCAAATTTTTTCGGTGGTGGGCCAGTGTGCACATGCTAAGGCGTCAAATGAAATTATGAATAAGTTTGTGCTGGACTAGGATTGCAACCCAGATACGTTCCATTCCTAGAGATCCGAATTCGAATTCCAGTCGAGGACCAAAAATTGCAACGTCTCAAGTTAAAATTAAATATGAACACTGTAAACGAAATAACCGTTACTGAATTAAATGAAATAAACTTTTTAGTACTAGTTTACTGGCGACAGAGTTTGTGCCTTCGGTGGCTACCGCCTTTATTATGGCGCCATTTAAACCGGCTCTGCGCTGTTGGTAGTGAAGGAATATTGTGTTTAATGCGGAATTTGAACCACTGTGGGACCTAACATTCTGGACTTGGCGTTACCATAGGTGAATTAGATCTTTTCATGAATGTTAAAATTGGACTCCGTGAGTGAAAATCTAACCTATACCCCGCAAACATTAAACTACGATCAACCCAGCAGACCACTGCAACTCACAGTTGACAACGTCCTGATTGTGTTGATGTGTCCGACGATGCGCCTAGAAGCTGTGAAAAAATCCGGCTCTCTCGATTAACTGGTTAATTACCTGTTAGTTTCTAATGCGGGTATTATTCTAATCTCATGACTGCGTGTTATAAGGACCATTCTAGTCTTCATAGCACCGATTTGATGCTAATATGAAATTTTTTCTATGACAACTAACGTTTATTTCGAGAAACACATCTGCAGCGTGTGAGGTTATCACATAATTCGATGACTACTGTCATTATTGCTGTTATTATCTTCATTATGCTGATACTACACATGGGATTGAAGGAGAGGTATACGCTTTTTGATCATTTTTAGAACCATCTGCGCCGGCCGCTGTGCTCGAGCGGTTCTAGGCGCTTCAGTGTGGAACAGCGCTGCTGTTACGGTCGCAGGTTCGGTGGTGGTGGTGGTTAGTGTTTAACGTCCCGTCGACAACGAGGTCATTAGAGACGGAGCGCAAGCTCGGGTTAGGGAAGGATTGGGAAGGAAATCGCCCGTGCCCTTTCAAAGGAACCATCCCGGCATTTGCCTGAAACGATTTAGGGAAATCACGGAAAACCTAAATCAGGATGGCCGGAGACGAGATAGAACCGTCGTCCTCCCGAATGCGAGTCCAGTGTGCTAACCACTGCGTCACCTCGCTCGGTTCGCAGGTTCGAATCCTGCCTCGGGCATGGATGTGTGTGACGTCCTTAGGTTAGTTAGGTTTAAGTAGTTCTAAGTCCAGGGGAATGATGACCTCAGATGTTAAGTCCCATAGTGCTTAGAGCCATTTGAACCATTTTTGAGAACCATCTGCCCAAATGTATTAATTATGTAGTTCCTTCCATGTATTGTGAATACTTTTCGATTTAATGTCGAAAATCACCAATTCTGCGTTAATCACAATAAAAATAAATTAGTTGCAAAAACATTTATTTGTGAGCAGAAATCGTGTGCTTTTCTTTCTTTATTCGCGCTTAGCAACAATGCTTGTAAAATGCGAAATCTGGAGGTAAAACACTATTCAAAATGCAGGGATATTAATGTCTACAGTTAAATGTCAAGTGTATGCTTTACAGATGACTTGTTCAGACTGTTGTGAATCATATGGGAGTTACATTGCTGCTGATAAATATCTGTCTCAATTTTGTTGTCGTGTTTAATAAACTACCGAAAAGACCATATGCAGTATGCAATATATCAATAAAAATTGATTACAACGTATCATCATAACGGTAAAACAAGCCTGCCATCTTAAGGCAAAACAACCCAAATCATTACGAGTTAGCAAGAGAAAGCTAAAAAAATCATTCAGTGACAAACTTAAGTCAGTATTATTGACAGATGCAAAATAAAAGGGATTAACATGTGTCCAATTCTGTAAATGTTGTGTCTATACATCTAGGGACTATAGAATATTGGTACCGATATAATGGCGGAGAGGTTTTCATTCGATGTCTTTACTGATAGTTGATCTGCCTTCGAGATTCTATTTTACAGAGGAGGACAAAGCACTGTTGCCACCAGTATGTGAATCGACAGCATGCGCTGTTTGGAATTTGATGTCCAAACTCTTTACCCATACGCTAGCAGCCATCTGCAACAAACCTTACCTCCATGTTGCCTCAATTGAAGTTAAACAGCGACACAAATAGCGAAACCAGCTGCAGCTTCTGTTGAAACGAGCTTCCTGGAATCAAAATTATTCATTTGATACCGTCTATATCATCCTCTGAGGGAGAATCATTCAGGATATTTAATGAGAATCATAAGATATTAGTGAGTGAATTTAGAAGGAAACTTTTGCACCAGTCCAAGAAGTAATTCGAAGGCCACAGTGCTGTCAAATGTGTGCTGCAATGTCGCCAATTCTCCATTACACTGGTGACAGGCAGAAGACGCCTGCTAACGCGAAAAGTCTCTTCAGCTTGTAACCATAGGACAAGTTCGCGCAACACAGACGTGGCAATGCAAGCGTTGGCGCTAGCGCCGGTTGCTACCACTTCGATGGGCACCTGAATTAACAAACGTAAAGGCCAATGAGCTACCGCTTGCAACTTGAACATCAGATATAAATATCGGGGGAATAATTTACGGGGCCCTCCTTTTAAGTAGCTGTAGTAGCAATTTGTTATTATGTCTTATAAGAACTGCAAACTAAAAAAAAAAAAACTTCTCCATAAGCGACTAGGTTGAGTAGTATCACCTGACGCCGTTAACAGAATGAGTAAATAATATTCTTTTTGATATTAAGTACGTGAAAATAATTTTTATTACGTAGGATTTCTTTGGCACTACTGCTGACACACAATAAAGCAGATGAAACCACAACATGAGACTGATTAAAACATGCGAACATCAACAAAGACATTTCATGAACTGCGAATAACACATTATTTCATCTACATCTATATTTCACAAGCCACATCGAGGTGTGTGATACAGGGCACTATATATACCGCTATCAATTCCCCATTTGTCTACTCCAGGCGCGAATATTTCACAGGAAGAACGATTGCTAGTAAACCTCTGTGTGCGCAAGAATCTCTCTAATTTTATCCCCATGGTCTTTCCGCGTGGTGTTAGTAGGAGGAATCCATATATTAGCTGACTATTCATGTGTCGTAAGCTCTCGGTATTATACAGCTATGCATACCACCATCTGGGATCCCTGTCTGCAACTAAAAGTGACTAAGGATCTCTCTGAAGCTTTTAGTGCTTACTAAATAACTGTGTAACGAACGGTGTTGCTCTTATTTGGCTTTCAGAGTGATGAGTAGCTTTCAAGTACTTGTCAAACGATTGATTTGTAAGCCATCAGTTAGCGCACCTGAACTTGAAACTAAATGACGAAATTTTTTGTCCTAAATCAAGACCCTTATCTCCCTGTTAACTAACCACAAAAGATGTTTAATATACTTTCCTTCAGAAGTAGCCACGTAAGCATGTTTTGAAAATTGCAATGATGTGATCTAAAATTTCGTGACAGTGTTTTGTACCCAGCACGTTATCGGATGGGTAACTAAGTAAAATAAAATGTTAAATATCGAATGCACCAGCAGCGAGATTTATCAATGTGTAATAACGATACACTCATTTTCGGCCCAGGAAACAAACCCGGCACCTACTGTCGCCCTTATCCATCCATAAACAGATCTAAACTATTAACTGCTTGCTCACCAGTAGTAAGAGGCTCACATATTTGACTGGAAATAATGGCAGCTATCGTTATTGTATCTGTATATTGAGCAAGCAGTAAAAGAAACAAAAGAAAATTTCGGAGTAGGTATTAAAATCCATGGAGAAGAAATAAAAACTTTGAGATTCACCGATGACATTGTAATTCTGTGAGAGACAGCAAAGGACTTGGATGAGCAGTTGAATGGAATGGACAGTGTCTTGAAAGGAGGATATAAGATGAACATCAAGAAGAGCAAAAGGAGGATAATGGAATGTAATCGAATTAACTCTGGTTATGCTGAGAGAATGAGACACTTAAATTAGTAAAGGAGTTTTGCTATTTGGGGACAAAATAACTGATGATGGTCGAAATAGAGAGGATATAAAATGTAGACTGGCAATGGCAAGGAAAGAGTTTCTGAGGAAGAGAAATTTGTTAACATTGACTAAGATTTAAATGTCAGGAAGTCGTTTCTAAAAGTATTTGTATGGAGTCTAGACATGCATGGAAGTGAAACATGGACGAAAAATGGTTTGGACAAGAAGAGAATAGAAGCTTTCGAAATGTGGTGCTACAGAAGAATGCTGTGGATTAGGTGTGTAGATCACATAACTAATGAGGAGGTATTGAATAGAATTGGGGAGAAGAGGAGTTTGTGGCACAACTTGACTAGAAGAAGGGATCTGTTGGTAGGACATGTTCTGAGGCATCAAGGGATTACCAATTTAGTATTGGAGGGCAGCGTGGAAGGTAAAAATTGTAGAGGGAGGCCAAGAGATGAATACACTAAGCAGATTCAGAAGGATGTAGGTTGCAGTAGGTACAGGGAGATGAAAACGCTTGCATAGGATGGAGAGCTGCATCAAACCAGTCTCGGGACTGAAGAACACAACAACAACAACAACAACATCGTTATTCTTGACAATTCATGAAGGGACATTGAAAATGAAAAATTTTTTCGCTGTTCTTCGGTGTGCACATACTATGGCTTACAAGGATATTATAAATATTTGTGTACTGGACCAGGATTCCAACCCATATACGTTCCATTCATAGAGAACCGAATTCGAACTCTACTCCATCACCAACAATTTTCTATGCGTCAAATTTACGTTAAATATGAGCCCTGTGAACGTAATGCCCATTGTGTCATTAAATGAAAAAACATTTTTAGTGCATGCTTACCCGAACAGAATTTCTATCTTCTGTGACTACCGCCTTTCTTGTGGCGCAATTTAAACAGGCTCTGACCATGTTGCTGGCGAAGGGATATGGTTTTTATGCGGAATGTGAACTAAGGTGTAACATAATATTCTTCACTTGGCGTTACCAGAGATGCAGTAGATCCGTTAGTGAGTGTTAAAAATCAACGAACTAGGTGAGAATCGAAACCACACCACGCAATTATCAAACTAGGATCCACAACTATACCATAACAGTAATTTCGTGTGCAATGGATACATTCTGACTGCAGAATTTAAGAATGTAAGGCTCTGCATCAATTCCGGTTCAGGTAGTGCAACATCATACACCAGCAGTGTGCCCGTGATGCCAACGGCTATGTTCTTTTCACTTGATTCTGTAATCACTGAAATAAAATCGCATATCTCCCAACATGAGAGGTTTCATTTCGTTCCTCCATTCCTGCTGGGAGATTTGTTTCCTTATTGATCAGCTCTTTTCCTTCCTGCCAGTGAAATGTGACAAAATGTGGCCTGTAATAGATCCACAGCCAGATATTTTGATGTTCTTGCAGGTGAAGGAATTTAGTTTCCTCTTAAAACGTCTTAAGCAACAACGTTCTCTGATTTCCCAAAAATGAAATACTCGTTGTCGAGGTAGGAAGAGTTTTAAACCAAAGTCGCCAAAGTCTGGGACAGGTTCATCTCTTCGTCTGACGGCAATGTGTAAGCACGTATCCTAAGAGGCATTCGTATATCTGTAAAAATCATTAGTTGAAGCAGAGTCTAGCACTTGTAGATACGGTACTGCTAGAAATACAGAAGTATTCTATACTGAAAGCTGACTTCATCTTGAATCTGAAGGGTATTTATAATACGGAAGCTACTGGAGATTAAATGTTCTTGAGCCAGCCGTGGTGGCCGAGCGGTTCTAGGCGCTACAGTGTGCATCCGCGAGGCCGCTACGGTCGCAGGTTCGAATCCTGCCTCGGGCATGGATGTGTGTGATGTCCTTAAGTTAGTTAGGTTTAAGTAGTTGTAAGTTGTAGGGGACTGATGACCTCAGGAGTTAAGTCCCATAGTGCTCAGTGCCATTTGAACCATTTTAAATGTTCTTGATTTCCTCCACAGAGCATTCGAAGGCGTATACACACAATACTACAAATAATGTAAACGATAAAAGTAGCTTAGTCCATATAAACTAATAACTCGCTGTTTACATCAAATTAGAAAAATAATTGTAGTGGTAGGATTCGTACATCATTCTAAGAGTTTTCGAACCTAGCGCTTTAGCCATTACGCTAACCCGACAATAGCTCAAGATCTTGTTACAGACGTGTATGCCGTGCTTTAGCGAGAGCATCATGACCTGAATCACTATATGAATCTAAATGTTGCTTTAAATCTCTGAAAACGATTTCATTATTACTATGTATGAAGATTAGAGACAAAATAATTGTCATGATACTCAAAATAATACTTAAGAGGAACTTATTTATGAAATATAGGGTGATTCAAAAAGAATACCACAACTTTAAAAATGTGTATTTAATGAAAGAAACATAATATAACCTTCTGTTATACATCATTACAAAGAGTATTTAAAAAGGTTTTTTTTCACTCAAAAACAAGTTCAGAGATGTTCAATATGGCCCCCTCCAGACACTCGAGCAATATCAACCCAATACTCCAACTCGTTCCACACTCTCTGTAGCATATCAGGCATAACAGTTTGGATAGCTGCTGTTATTTCTCGTTTCAAATCATCTATGGTGGCTGGGAGAGGTGGAAGAAACACCATATCCTTAACATACCCCCATAAGAAAAAATCGCAGGGGGTAAGATCAGGGCTTCTTGGAGGCCAGTGATGAAGTGCTCTGTCACGGGCTGCCTGGCGTCCGATCCATCGCCTCGGGATAAGGTTTCATAACTAACCTTTTTCGTAGGACTCTCCATACAGTTGATTGTGGAATCTGCAGCTCTCTGCTAGCTCTGCGAGTCGATTTTCCTGGGCTGCGAACAAATGCTTGCTGGATGCGTGCTACATTTTCATCACTCGTTCTCGGCCGTCCAGAACTTTTCCCTTTGCACAAACACCCATTCTCTGTAAACTGTTTATACAAACGTTTAATACACCACCTATCAGGAGGTTTAACACCATACTTCGTTCGAAATGCACGCTGAACAACTGTCGTCTATTCACTTCTGCTGTACTCAATAACACAAAAAGCTTTCTGTTGAGCGGTCGCCATCTTAGCATGAACTGACGCTAACGCCTAGTCAACAGCGCCTCAAGCGAACAAATGTACAACTAAATGAAACTTTATAGCTCCCTTAATTCGCCGACAGATAGTGCTTAGCTCTGCCTTTTGTCGTTGCAGAGTTTTAAATTCCTAAAGTTGTGGTATTCTTTTTGAATCACCCTGTATTTTTCGTAGCAGGTAGACGGGAATGAATGTGACTTCTAAGGCGAAGAAAGTGCTGTCCCGCTTGTATGGCACTTCGTTTCCTCTTGCCTTGTCACTAGGTTCTTACGTGCAACGTCTCAGCTCACGAAATTCGATAGAGGTCGCATTCTTGGGCTTTATGAAGATGGATACTGTATCAGCGCCATTTCCCGTGCCATAGGATGTAGCAAATCTACGATTGGTCTCTGGATAGAGAGGATGCCGTTGAAGGCCACGTCAACCGCCGTCGTCGCCCTGGGCGTCCAAGGACTACCACGGAGTATCAAGACAATGGTATGCTCCAATGCAGTGATGACGACCCATTCAGGACCAGCACAGAAATAATGAACATCCTTCAGCTGAGCGTGAGCAGGTCGACCATGCGACGACGTCTCAACTAGAAGGGAAGGTATGGACGAAAATCTGCGGTCATGGAAATGTTGAAAGAGCAACATGGGACTGCCAGGTTGAACTTCGCTCTGGAGTACGGGAATAAGTCACTTTCATACTGGGAGCAAGTTATATTTACGGATGGGATGGTGTTTTCTACTGCGCCAAATAGTTCTGTCCTTGTATAACGTCCACGTGGAGCGAGATTTGACAGAATCTATGTTCATCAGAGGCAAAGGTGTGGCCGAACTTTTGTCACAGTTTGGGGATGGATATCAGCAGACGGTTGTAGCGCTTTGTGGGAACTGGACCGTCCGCTTGCTAGTCATTACTACTGCCAAATAATGGAGAACATAATGCTTCCTTCTGTTCGTCAGAGGTTTTCGGGAGGCAGTATAATATGCCAACATGACCGTTCCCCAGTCCATACAGCGAATTGTGTAAACAATGGTTACAAATGAATTGAGACATCGATCTCTTGGACTGGCCTCCAAAAAGGTGGTTCAAAGGCTCTGATCACTATGGGACTTAACATGTGAGGTCATCAGTCCCCTAGAACTTAGAACTACTTAAATGTAACTAACCTAAGGACATCACACACATCCCTGCCCGAGGCATGATTCCAACCTGCGGCCATAGCGGTCGCGCGGTTATAGACTGAAGCGCCTAGAACGGCTCGGCCACACCGGCCAGCCGATTGGCCTCCAAAAGGTACTGACCTCAAACCTGTAGAGCACGTATGGGCAGAGATGGAGAAAATTATTGGGTGTAGAAGATCTGCACCAGCAACCAAGGCATCGCTGTCCGAAGTAGTTCATGATTCATGGGAAGAGCTGTCGCAGAATAATACTTTCATCTGGAAACTTGTTGCCTCTGTTCCCCGGCGGCTAAATGGTTTTGTAGAGGAGAATGGAAACTGGACACGATACTGAATCCATTGTGTCATTAGGGAGGAAACTTTATGTCAAAAGAAAGTTTTGTTTACCATTCGATTACTCTTATTGAGCATTTACGTTACTATGAAAAAAAAGGAAAATGTGTTTGTCTTCTTTCAAATGAAGGTGTAATACAACTAAATCGAAAACGATTGATCATCACCAGCTCAGACATTTAATTGAAAGAAGAAAACCATAATACAAACATAACTCAATTATTTTATTTCACTCTTTTTCAGTCATTCGAAGGACTATTGATTTTAAATTATTTTGTGATCATTGATCAGGAAGATCAAGACGACTATGGGAGCAATATTTTTTTCACATGGCAAGCCATCAAAGTGAAAGAATTAATTTTGTTTGACGTCAATGAAAGGGCAGATTACTTTGGTTTATTTGTGCAGGCAGGTCTCCAGCACATACGGGAGCATAAAATAGTAACTATTTTTATTTAATACTGAGTGGAAAACACAATACCGAAAGCAAATAATCAGAAAAGTGCGAGTATGACTCGAACTATGTGAGTTCTGTACAAACACAATTACGTACTTAGATAACAGTAATTCCTTTTGCTTAATGCCCTGGTGCAAGTTTTTGTATCGGACACACCACTTCGATGACTTGTGTGTCGCTAAACTACTCCGGTCATCCAAGCTGGGAGAAGCTAAGTACAGTTAAATGGGTAAACCGAAACACGCGATGTTTCTGGCCAATCGTTACATCATTGAGAGGTGAACACTAGGTAAAAATGAAGACTGAAAAATCCATAGTACAAAGGAGATTCGATCCTGTGACTTTTCTAATTGCAGGCGCGCACTTTACCGCTAAATCAGCAGGCCCAATAATTCGGAGCCATATTCGTCAGTAGCTTTTATGGAGTACCTTTGCGATTATCAGAGCGTTTGACGTACCAGGCTGTATCTTTGGAGAGAAGTAACTTTGGAGCTTAAATTTCTTTACGCAGCCACGGGACTGTAGATCTTAGCACGTGGCACAAATATCTACTACATATCTTTACATGTCCTGAGAACAAGAGGTCTTAGCAACGGAAAGACAGGCAGATGGATAACATATGGTAAAGAAAACGTATTTTTCCGTGCCATATCATTACAATTCAACGATTTTCGGATCTATTCCGTCACTTGTACTTTATTACTTTAGGTATCTGCACACACTGCTAAATTCCAAACTTTTGTGGTAGTTCTGTGATGCTCCTGTATGAATGTGGACTGAACATAGACAATGAGCATTTCGCAGCCGAATTTACGTGATCTGTTGTTAATAATGAGCGTATGGCATTGCTGGCTGGGAGACCCTTCGCGGGGCTTTTCGGCCGCCGCTCCACAAGTCCTTTAACGCCACTACGGCGACTTGCGAGTGAATGAGGATGAAATGATGACGAAAGACACACAACACCCAGTCATCTAGAGGCAGAGAAAATCCGTGACCCCGCCGAGAATCGAACCCGGGACCCAGTGTGTGGGAGGCGAGAACGCTACCCAAAGACCACGAGCCGCGGACATCTTTTGATAATCCTTAACGACCTGGGGTACTTTGAATTAATCAGACAGACGTTTTTAGTACCTTTATCGTGATAAGTTATATTTCATTTTCCTGCGTACTAAATATGGACTTTGGACACTTCTGTAAACGAAACATAGTCCCCCCTATAACTCGTCGCATGAACGACAAAATAGATTTAGAACTACGTTACCACGGGATAGTAAAGCTACAGAAATCACTCAGCAGAAGAATGGGCAGTGCACCTGAAAGTAGACCAACTGGATTATACACAAAGTATGCGAAAGAACTTGCTCCTTTCCTAACATCATTTTACCGTAGAGGCGCTGATGAGCCATTGTAATGAATGTAAAAAAGCACAGGTTACTCTCATTTCCAGGAAGGGTCGTCGGAAGCGTGCACAGAACTGTAGGTCTACATTTCTGACGTCGGTCTGTTGTACAACTTCATAATATGTTTAATGCTCGCGCATTAAACAAGTTTGGAGTTCCAAAATCTACTCTGTAAGAGTCAACACGATTTCCATAAACAAGGATCGTATGCAACTCAGAACGCTCTGTCCGCCCACGAGATTCCAGAAAACAGTAGACACAGGTGACCAGGTAGACGCCATATTCCTTGACTTCTTACAGTCTTCATTTCTTACAATCGTTTGACCAATGCTTAAATACTGCTCATCATTCTGTGATCCGTACCAGGTAGGATAGCCAAAATAGAGAAGATCCAAGTAATCCTTTAGTTACTGGATTATTTAGTAAGCACAAAAGCGTCTGAGAGTTGCTCATTAATTCCAGGTGAAGACGCTGCAAATGAGGCGTTAGCAGGCGTCTTCTGCCTGTCACCAGTGTAATGGAGAATTGGCAACATTGCAGCACACATTTGACAGCAATGTGGCCTTCGAATTACTTCTTGGACTGGTGCAAAAGTTTCCTTCTAAATTCACTCACTAATATCTTATCATTCTCATTAAATATCCTGAATGATTTTCCCTCAGAGGATGATATGGAAGGTATCAAATGAGTAATTTTGATTCCAGGAAGCTCGTTTCAACAGAAACTGCATTTGGTTTCGCTATTTACGTCGCTGTTTAGTTGACGAATCTACGATTGGGGCGACAAGGAGGCAAGGTTTCTTGCAGATGGCTGCTAGCGTATGGGTTAGGTGTTTGGACATGAAATTGCACACTGTGCATGCTGTCGGTTGAAATACTGTTGGCAACAATACTTTTTCCTTCTCTGTAAAATAGAATCTTGAAGGCAGATCAACTATCAGTAAAGACATCGAATGAAAACCTCTCCGCCATTATATCGGTACCTCCATTCTCTAGTCCGTGGATGTATAGACACAACATTTACAGAATTGCACACATGTTAATCCCTTTTATTCCGTTTCTGTCAATAATATTGACTTAAGCGTGGCACTGTATGATTTTTTAAACTTTCTCTTGCTCATTCGTAATGATTTGGGGTATTTTGCCTTAAGAACGAAGACTTTTTTGTACCGTTATCATGATAAGTTGTAATCAATTTTTATTGCTATATTGCATAGTGCATATGATCTTTTCGGTAGTTTATTAAACACGACACACAAAAATGAGGGCGATATTAATCAGCAGAAATGTAACTCCCATATGCTTCACAACAGTCTGACCAAGTCATCTGTAAAGCATACACTTGAAATTTAACGGCAGACATTAGCATCCCAGCATTTTGAACAGTGTTTTACCTCCAGATTTCGCGGTTTACAAGCATCGTTGCTAAGCGCAAATAAATAAAGAATAGCAACACGATTTCTGCTCTCAAATTGATTTAATTTTAATGTCATTAACGAAGAATTGGAGATTTCCGACATTAAATCGAAAAGTATTCCCAATACATGGAAGCAACTACGTGATTAATATATTTGGGCAGATGGTTCTAAAAATGATCAAAGAACATATTCCTTACCTTCAATCACATGTGTAGTATCAGCATAATGAAGATAATAATACCAATCATGACAGTAATCATCGAAGTATGTGGTAACCTAACATGCTGCGGTTGTATTTCCCGAACTAAAAGATTAGTTGTCACAGAAAAAAATTTCATATTGGCATGAAATCGGAGCTATGAAGACTAGAATGGTCCTTATATCACGCACTCATGAGATTGGAATAATACCTGCATCAGAAACTAGCAGGTAATTATACGAGAATTAAATAATGTTATAAACCATCCAAAGATTGTTTTGCGAGCAGACCTGTGGAATACATGCACCACCGTCTCCATGATTATTATTCAATAACTCATCTTTCTCGAAGTTTTAAATGCGTCATATTATTTCGTTCGTTTGAGCTGTATTGTCTGTGGCAGCTGATGCTCTGACTACTTGTAGAGGTTACATGATTTCGTTGAGTTCATTGTAGTATATTTAGGGAAATATCGGATAAGATGACAAGGAATCTAAAATGACGAGTTCTGAATTCCTCCAATAATTCTACTGATGGTGCTACTTGCACTATGGTACTCCTTTGTCCTGCTCTACAGGCTTGTCTGTTCAAGTGGACTCGCTTGGTTATTTTATTTTGTTGAGAACAGTTGCCTGGAGGTAAAGGCTGTTCTTATAACAATTTTTCGTACAGTTTACGTAAGTCTCATGCAAGTAATACTTTTGTATTAATGAAAATTAACTCTTTTCTCTTAAGCCTTATAGACTTAATTATGCTTTATAAGCAGTTTAATGGAATTATTCTGTAAGACTTCATGCATGTTTAAGTGCGTATCCAAAATGTCGACAGCGGTTGAGATGACGAACTATGAAGAGGCTACAATTCTGAATTCGTTATCTTACTCGCCTCTCTCTGTTGCCATACCTCTCATTCCTTTGTTATTGTGCAGTCGTGTCATTTTCATTACTAGCTACGTAATAACCACGTGGAAAGTGTATATAAGGGAGACATAGAAATGCAGCAAGGAACCAAAGAAAAGAGACAATGGAGCATGTATGAAATGGAAATCCTGTTAATACCACCGCTGGTAACTTCAACCACCCTGAAGCTACTTTACGTCGCTATGTAAAAAAACCGGCGAACTAAACGCTGCTTTTATTTATATCTAAATACACTCCTGGAAATGGAAAAAAGAACACATTGACACCGGTGTGTCAGACCCACCATACTTGCTCCGGACACTGCGAGAGGGCTGTACAAGCAATGATCACACGCACGGCACAGCGGACACACCAGGAACCGCGGTGTTGGCCGTCGAATGGCGCTAGCTGCGCAGCATTTGTGCACCGCCGCCGTCAGTGTCAGCCAGTTTTCCGTGGCATACGGAGCTCCATCGCAGTCTTTAACACTGGTAGCTTGCCGCGACAGCGTGGACGTGAACCGTATGTGCACTTGACGGACTTTGAGCGAGGGCGTATAGTGGGCATGCGGGAGGCCGGGTGGACGTACCGCCGAATTGCTCAACACGTGGGGCGTGAGGTCTCCACAGTACATCGATGTTGTCGCCAGTGGTCGGCGGAAGGTGCACGTGCCCGTCGACCTGGGACCGGACCGCAGCGACGCACGGATGCACGCCAAGACCGTAGGATCCTACGCAGTGCCGTAGGGGACCGCACCGCCACTTCCCAGCAAATTAGGGACACTGTTGCTCCTGGGGTATCGGCGAGGACCATTCGCAACCGTCTCCATGAAGCTGGGCTACGGTCCCGCACACTGTTAGGCCGTCTTCCGCTCACGCCCCAACATCGTGCAGCCCGCCTCCAGTGGTGTCGCGACAGGCGTGAATGGAGGGACGAATGGAGACGTGTCGTCTTCAGCGATGAGAGTCGCTTCTGCCTTGGTGCCAATGATGGTCGTATGCGTATTTGGCGCCGTGCAGGTGAGCGCCACAATCAGGACTGCATACGACCGAGGCACACAGGGCCAACACCCGGCATCATGGTGTGGGGAGCGATCTCCTACACTGGCCGTACACCACTGGTGATCGTCGAGGGGACACTGAATAGTGCACGGTACATCCAAACCGTCATCGAACCCATCGTTCTACCATTCCTAGACCGGCAAGGGAACTTGCTGTTCCAACAGGACAATGCACGTCCGCATGTATCCCGTGCCACCCAATGTGCTCTAGAAGGTGTAAGTCAACTACCCTGGCCAGCAAGATCTCCGGATCTGTCCCCCATTGAGCATGTTTGGGACTGGATGAAGCGTCGTCTCACGCGGTCTGCACGTCCAGCACGAACGCTGGTCCAGCTGAGGCGCCAGGTGGAAATGGCATGGCAAGCCGTTCCACAGGGCTACATCCAGCATCTCTACGATCGTCTCCATGGGAGAATAGCAGGCTGCATTGCTGCGAAAGGTGGATATACACTGTACTAGTGCCGACATTGTGCATGCTCTGTTGCCTGTGTCTATGTGCCTGTGGTTCTGTCAGTGTGATCATGTGATGTATCTGACCCCAGGAATGTGTCAATAAAGTTTCCCCTTCCTGGGACAATGAATTCACGGTGTTCTTATTTCAATTTCCAGGAGTGTATATTTGAAAATCTCATTTCACATTAATATTTTATGTATTTGCTTTTCAGTAAAAAATTAGAATAAAATCTTTATCATTTAATTTTTTCGAAAAACTAACTGTTGATCTAGTAATTCACGTCGCTTTTGTTATATCAGGATTAACCACAAAGTGCAGGCAGGTTACAAATACTTTTAACATTGGTTAATTACAAGAATTGGAACAATATATCGTCGATTAGAATTTTGGACTGACAAGGTCTGGCTTCACTCGAATTGTATACGATTAAGCTACCTTTAAGAATATAGAGTACAGATTCAGCAAAGCTAAAAAGGTGGAAAGGAAAATTTTCAGTAAAATTTCATGACATCTTAAAGTTTTCTTTTTGTAAACCAGAAACTGGGTCAGCATCTAGTTTGGCTGTATTTAGTGACATAAATTTAGACAGATTCTTTAACGGATACAAGGAAATAAAAACAAAGTACAAATTTTTGACGCCATCTGATTTTTTATCTTGATGAAGTACGATGTTCAGCTGTCCCCATGAAGGTACCACCACTGCTGATCTCTAGTGGCAAAAGAAGGAAAATAAACGTTTCCTTCGTTGAGAGGGTAACAAATGTCAGCCTTACTTACTGTTGTTTGTGCCGCAGATTAGTTTAAACATCCATTTTTAATGTACGCGAAGGTTCAAATGCAACCACATATCATGCCGCTCGACCACGTCGATATCTTTCAGTTGGCCAAGAATCTGGCAGGACGAATTCTGAGAGCCTTGTAAAATGGCTGGAGCACTTCGTGACACAAGTAAGAGAGAAACCCAATCCATTTTTATGGTTATAATACTTCATATCTCACTTTGGAAGCCACTAACCTCTGCAGTGATAATTCCATAATTCTTCTAGGCTTCTAATCTCACATGCGTCACTGAATGCAAGAGTTGGATGTCTCACTTTACGGACCTCTGCAGACTGCC
Organism: Schistocerca piceifrons; assembly: GCF_021461385.2. NCBI lineage: Eukaryota > Metazoa > Arthropoda > Insecta > Orthoptera > Acrididae > Schistocerca > Schistocerca piceifrons. The sequence continues at coordinate 91,530,524 of NC_060144.1, read as the reverse complement.
TACAGCAGAGCTTGTACTGACTACCTTGCTAATCATCCAGGCCAAGTGGTAGCAGTACAGGTCATTGCAAGGTCGTTAAACACTGCCTTAGCAAAGCTGCATCTTTAAATAACGCGGTCTTTATAGACACAGGAACTGAGCCATTAAATTCACAAATATCTCGTGACAAGACTTCGAGCCGTCACTAATAATGGACAATGTCACAAATGAAATTCTGTCCGAAACAGATGCTCTGCCTCGGATATTATCAAATCAAACTGCAGAATTTGATGAACTACCAGGGCCTTCATCTGACTCTATGACTACATCTGTTTTACCTCCATTATCGTAAGTGCAACCTTTACCTGAGCCTTCATGTGACACTACACGACTTGTCTTTCATCTTCATTACCCCACGTAGAACTTCATTTGTTATCAATGTCCTTGCCTGTCTCTAACTCCACACCTCCCTCTGCTTTATCTCCGTTACGTCAAGCTGCACCAAAAGGAGATCCAAGTAAACGAAGTAATAATTTGCCATCTCTACACGTAACCAACACACCGGGGAAAATAGATCCGGATGGAAAGAGTCAAAGAAAAGAAGACAATGAGATGACGAAACAAGAAAGATAAATAAAGAAAGATAAAAAATTAAAACATAATGCGATTTCTAAAGTAAAAAAAATAACAAAGGTCCTAAAAGTAAACTAGCGTCTTTGGAATGAAACAGAGATATGATTCTAGAACACTCTTCTGCGACTTATCTTCAAACTAATCCAACGAAACTAAGTACACCGACATTGATTGAGATTAAGCCGATGAAAGAGACCATGGTGAGGTTGGAAAGACAGGAATATGCAATCAATGCTGTCGATGCCAAGAGTGGGCTCACGCTTAGTGTACAGGCTTAAATCACAGGGAAACAAAATAGAACTGTCATATTTGTGACTTCTGTGACGAATGGATAACCATCAATGAAATGTCTTTGTATTATAAAGAAAACGTTCATTTCGTCTTCTTACCCTTAATTTACTATTCGTAAGTTGACGAATAGTACTGACAAAAGCAGTTCTGTATAAAAAATGTTTAGTTTTAAGAAATGGGTAAGAGTTTCAAATTTCAAATGGCTCTGTGCACTATGGGACTCAACTGCTGAGGTCATAAGTCCCCTAGAACTTAGAACTACTTAAACCTAACTAACCTATGGACATCACACACATCCATGCACGAGGCAGGATTCGAACCTGCGACCGTATCGGTCGCGCGGTTCCGGACAGTAGCGCCTAGAACCGCTTGGCCACTCCGGCCGGCTGTAAGAGTTTCAATCTAAAGGGCATACATGAAGTAATAATTTTTCCATAAATAAACCATTTGACTTCAGAGTAAAGCACAGAAAAATTATAATGTACCTTAATGTCATCAACTTACCTAGCTATCCCCTACTACAGAGGTAATGTCTTCAGGTTTCCATGCTAAATACCAATGCCTTCGCCTTCGCTATGCACACCGCTTAACGGTGGGCTAATGATGTTGCTGTATTTCCTACTGTTCCGGATTTTTGGTCGTCCTTTTGGAGCTATGTCTTAGCAGTGGGTGTTAGTCATGCGTAATTATTCATCATATGTTATCTTCTCTTTAGGCAAATACTTTTTGGCGTTCGATGCTTTTAGGAAAATTAGTTAAACTAAACTGGGTTTTCGCTCAGACTCCTTATCTCCAACATGTATGGTGTCCTGGGGTCATTTGTAAAAGTATAGGTAGAATTCCCAGCATCATGGTCGATCTCAGCTGATCTCATACATTGTATGTAACTCGCTAGTAATGTGTTTGATGAAGTCAGTGATATTATATTTATCTTCTTCTCCTTCTCCTCTTCTACTACCCCCATCTGCCACCGTTTGTGAGAGGTGTTTAACACTTTCTGTTAGCAGCTTACATGTTTCAGAGAAAGACTGCTCCTTCTCCAAATGCCCATATTTTTACAGCTGTAATTTTTGGCGAACAGCCTTGCGCACCTCAACGACCTTACGTTTTGTCGAGATGCTGCTGCATACTAACTGACTTGCAGATTGAATTCATCTTACATTATCTGTGATCAGGGGATGTTCTTTTTAACCCTTCTATCTTAGATTCATATCGATGGACTCCTTCATTAGATTCCCCGTCAGCGATTCACACGACTCGACTTTCGCGCCGTCCAATTCCATAAATCGCACATTGAGACTTGTGTTGACTGCTTCAGTTTTTCCCTATAGGCATGCCTCATCTCGCTAGATTCTGTCATTCAGCTGTTCCACCTTAAATTCATACGTCTCGCCGTTCATAGCTGCTACTTGATAATCTTAACCTTGTTTTGATTTCTTCGACGTATGTCTCACTTCGCTGCATTCTCTTGTTCATCTTTTTCACCTTAGACTGACCTTCAGGAGAAACTGCCTTGAAACCGCTATCCAATTTCGTTAATCTTGCGTTGATTGCCTCTATTTTCCTGTCGACATATGAACGAATGTTTGGCTTGTGCTTCATGCCATGAAAATGAATGCTCTGCACACGTGCGAATTTACCCATAGCCCGCATTATACTGAATCATTTGCGTAATGGTATATTATCTTGTATGCAGGATCTCCTGGAAGTTTTGGCTGTATCGGCTCTCATTCAATTTCCTCGTTTTATCAATAAACAGAAAGCTGTAGTGTGAGTTATTCCAGCAATCCCCACATAAGGTAACGAATTCGTTGAATGACATGTTTATTCCCAAATGCACTTGGTAAATATGTTATGAACTCATATTGCTCTGTACGAAAGCGATATTGAGGTTCGCATTATCCCCCACCAACTGCGTCAGAATCCTGGAGTATGTCTGGCTCAAATAAAAAACATCGACTTTTATATGGTGCCCGAAACAGGAATATTTCCGTATCTCAACCTGCCTTTTCTCTGCGATATCATCGAATACGAATATGATGTTGGCTTTACTTTTTCAGGCTGTAAAATATCGCTGAACGTCTGGTTCCTTCCTTCATTGACGCCATACAAAATTTCGTGCGAAAGCTGATATCTGGGGTGAAATAATGTGTTTGAAAATCAATACAAGTGCTTATAGCGTTTCCCATCATTGTGTACTAACACTGACAGAGAAACATGTCCGTCTGCATTCTAAATGCGCGACAAATACAGAACATACGTTATCAGGAAGTAATGCTACGTTGTTTTTTATCTTCTGCTTTCCACTGTCATAGGAGGACGAATCAGTTATTACGTACAGTGTCTGTTAACAGTCAAGTGTACTCATCTAAAATCGTATGAGTGTGCATGTTGTCTATATCCAAGCACTTTTAAACAGGTACCGGTGCATAAATTGCGCAATAGTACAACTATCATTATTTTGAAGATACTCTAGCGTGTGTCAGCCAATAAACAACATCCGTATATCATTAATGCCCAGTTTCTAGTCTTGTCTATGAGATAAAAAAAGTAAGTCATAGATACGTTTACTCAAACAAGGACTGACAATTTAAATAAAAGGAGCTCGGCAGAAGTACGCCTCACCATACATTTCAGAAATTGATCCTATTATAACAGTGACCCATCGTTGACATCTTATTGAAACGTGACTCCTCATAGAAATCTTACTTAGGTAGAAATAAGCCAAAAACCCTCAATAGCATTAATCATACAATGTTTATCGGTACACATGCGACAGCTTGCGTACCTAATATGTTGCAAAACGCCAAGTATAAAAATGGGTTCCGGTGCTCATAATTCGTTGTTCTATTGGGGATGAAAAGGTAGAGTCAAGTATTTTGGAGACCCGTTGGATTATGGGTCATTTGCATACCCAACAGAAAGATAGTCTTAGCGTCACTATCCTAATGTACAGGGTGAAAGGATGAATATTACACAAATCCTCCTGCTTCGGCAAGTGGAGCAAATCGATTAGTTCTTTTTTCATTTCATGAGATCCGTTGTGGGCTTGATAGAACTTATGGAGGCAGCATTAGTTTCTCGGAAAACAATAGGTTTTTTCCTATATTTTCGCTGTCACCGACTGACCAAAATCGAGCGGTAGATTACAATACGGTAGTGCAGGGCAAACTGTTGAAATTGTTACGATATCTTCCTAAGATCCCGATCTCGAAAAAACTTTTAAAAATTTTCTTGATATTTTTATCCATTGCCAAGTCACAGAGGTTCAAGTTATCCCACTTCTACACTTAAAATCCGGCGTGAGGTAAAATCTAAATAATAAATAACCACAGCAAATTGTCCAAATTTTAACGGTTTATTCCCTAAGCATTTACCTAGGAGAGCCATCTCCTCGTTTACAAACGTCTTTATCCGTTATCGAGAAGCAGCAGAAAACTTCTTTATGCATACCAAAACCGAGTTGTTGATTCCGAGAAGGCTACGTACGGCAAACGACTGTAATTTTTACGATGCATTCTTAAGATACCGATCTATAACAAGCTTTAAAATTTTCTTAGTGTTTTTGTCTGCTCACATTTACCCTACTTGCACACCGAAAGTACGTACGTAAAATCCGATGTGAAGCGAAAACGTAGCTTATAAAGTTACGTAGCATGGCGCAATATGCTGTAAAGTGTTTCCTTTGCCATCGGGGAACCCTATGCTGTACTACTGAAGCACATACAAAGGTTTTTTGTGTGTAAAATACGGCATGAGCGGTAGAATTACTTTTTCGCTATTCCAGTTTCACGTGAGTTAACTATGTAAACTTTACTGACCAGTACATTTCTTTTCAGAAGAGTTACTTAGAAAGGTGCGGCAGGGAAAATTAGGAAACCAGAAGAAAACCGTCCCATCTGAGCACAAAAAAGACAGATGAGTTCCTGTTTATTTAAAATTCCCTGACTGAAAAGTGGGGTACCAGCAGCCTCATTCTGTCTTCCTCAACACATTCACAATTTTTATCAAAAATTTTAGCGTGCTAACATATTTGCGCTTTTCTACGATGAGAGAGAAGATGACAATGGCGGTGGTAATGAGACGGAAAAGTAATAAATACTGGAAGGTATCAGACAGTGGCTGTATTACAGAACGTGCGCAGGAGACAATGACAGTTTGAGAGAACGAGAGGAACGCAGTGGTAGTGGAACATAGTTGAAAGTGACGGAACAATGCTATGAAAAGAGTGGAGACAGTGCTAGTGTAGAGGAGTAAAGAGTAAGGAGAAGTGGGAGAGAGTGAGAACCAGATATAATGAGAGACATATTGTATGACAGTAGGAACTAGGAAGTGAGAGATAGTAACGGTGAAAAGAGACAGCGGCAGTGCGATTGAAGAGCGATATTATGAACAATGAGAGATAGAAAAAGGGAGACAGTGGCAGAAAGAGGAGACTGTAGTAGTAGCATCGATCGAAGGGGACTGTGGCTGTCACCCAAGAAACAATAAGAGAGAGAGGCGCACAAAGAGATAATTGCAATCTTTAAAATAAACATGAAAATTTTTGTGCTCCGATAGTAGTATTTTTCTGCTGGTTTGTTATTACTTCAGAAATTGTTAGTCTGATTGAGGCAATGAAAATGAAATTTTGAAATAAATATCTGATTTGCTGGAACAATTTCCATGCCAAATCCTCACATAGATTAGTACAGCTCGAACCAGCTCCTATGCTTAATATAGTTAGAATCTGCTCGATTACTGAATCTGCAGCATAAACTGACAGAGAAATATTACCAATCTGATGGATGAATGAAACAACTGAAACGTCCCCTTAGTAAAATCAGTGAATTACTGTGCTGATAAACCCCTTACGTTATTTGATTTTCAAACAGCTGAGCAAAACTGAACGTACACAGACATTTCTCTCTTTACTTATTCTGGTCGTCACTAAACTGACACACTATATTTTTAGCGCAACGCAATCTGACTTTCAATAATCCCTACAAAAGAATGGCCCTGACTAACAATAAACTATGCCTTTCATGAATCACTTACCCCACAAAAATCTTCATTACTCGAACTACTGCAATACAGCGAGCGCCAATACTGCCAGCTAAATAAAAGATTCTAACTACTGAAGTCACTAACTACTGATAGGCATAGTTAGCAAATGAAAGATTTTGACAAAGAACAAACAATGTATTTACCTTAAGAGTGTTCAAAAGTCATTATATATATATATATATATATATATATATATATATATATATATATATATATATATATATATATATCAGTTCATGACATCCAGTCTTACAAATTTACTGTCTCTGATGGATGGACACACGTCCAGATCATCCGCTCTCAAAACACCGCCATCTCTCTCCCCACATCCACCACTGCTGGCGGCTCACCTCCAACTGCGCAACGTTACGCACTGTTCAAATCCAACTACCCAACACTAGAATATTCCAACAATGCTAACCAGCTACAGACTACACACAGCACAGTCAGTGATTTTCATACAGAGCGCTACGTGACGTCACCAACATAAAAACCTAAACAGTCTACTTACATGCAGTGGCTCTGCCCCCCACAAAAAGTTTTACAAGTTGATTTGGGCAGTGGCCAATACAGATTTGAAAAACAATTTTCATAATTACAATAACAAAGAAATCAAATGCTCACACTTAGCGATACAATGTCGGTCAAAAGCTAAAATTTTCTCACAGTCCATAAAGACAGTCCTGATCATTCATCACAGTAAAATTGCAGTCTTTCTTTTCTCAAAGTCTCAGCAGTAAAAGAAAATGCACACGGAAGTAGTGGCTTCCCATGCAGTCTTGAAGAAGTAGCGTTGTCCTTCCAACGGAAAGACAATGCTCACTCTTGACATGCAGACAGGTAATGGGCCACAACTGATCAAACCCACAGCAGAGTCAGTCGAAGTTTAGAAGAATATTGATAGGTAGGTCATCACAGAGCAGACCACTGTAGTACTGTTAGAGATTACTGTATTGGTGGGCCACCAGAGGTGCAGAGCCACTGCAGTCCTTGTAGAAGTAATGGTATTGGTGGGTCATCAAAGGTGCAGACCCACTGTAGTCCTTGTAAAGACAGCCAGCAGCCATCTGTTGGTGCAGTCTGTCATTTTCATACAGAGCGCTATGTGGCGTTACCAACATAAAAATCTAAATAGCCTACTTACACAACAATTTCCTACCTGCCGGACGTGAGTTAAGCTCGGAACGCCAACAAATCAGAATGTTGAGTATTGATCTGAGTCTAATTGTCACTATGTTGCACGGTCCATAAGAAAAACTGTGACTGACGCTCGAACAACAGGGACTTACATGCATCGAGAACAGAAAATAGTGCATTGAGAATGGCTAACCACTAGCCGAAATCTGGATTTGCGTAATAAAATCTACAAAAGGGACGACTGATTGCCGCACTCTATAATTTATAAGCCACATAACGGTCGCTGAGTGCACCCACTTTCCAAATGAAAGGTAACCTGATAAAAACTAATCATTTAATCATCATCATCATCATCATTATCATTTAAGACTGATTATGCCTTTCAGCGTTCAGTCTGGAGCATAGCCCCCTTATAAAATTCTTCCATGATCCCCTATTCAGTGCTAACATTGGTGCCTCTTCTGATGTTAAATCTATTACTTCAAAATCATTCTTAACCGAATCCAGGTACCTTCTCCTTGGTCTGCCGCGACTCCTCCTACCCTCTACTGCTGAACCCATGAGTCTCTTGGGTAATCTTGCTTCTGCCATGCGTGTAACATGACTACTACATCTATAGAGCTCATTCCCAGTTTTTTTTTATTTCTTCATTGTGGACACCCTCCTGCCATTGTTCCCATCTACTAGTTCCTGCAATCATCCTAGGTACTTTCATATCCTTAACCTCAACCATGATGATAAGGTAACCTGAATCCACCCAGCTTTCGCTCCCATACAACAAAGTTGGTCGAAAGATTGAACGGTCCACAGATAACTTGGTCTTGGTACTGACTTCCTTCTTGCAGAAGAGAGTAGATCGTAGCTGAGCGCTCACTGAATTAGCTTCGCTACACCTCGCTTCCAGCTCTTTCACTATGTTACCATCCTGTGAGAATATGCATCCTAAGTACTTGAAACCGTCCACCTGTTCTTACTTTGTTCCACCTATTTGGCACTCAATCCGTTTATATTTCTTTCCCACTGACATTACTTTCGTTTTGGAGATGCTAATCTTCATACCATAGGCCTTACATTTCTGATCTAGCTCTGAAATATTACTTTGCAAACTTTCAATCGAATCTGCCATCACAACTAAGTTATCCGCATATGCAAGACTGCTTATTTTGTGTTCACATATCTTAATCTCACCCAGCCAGTCTATGGTTTTCAACATATGATCCATAAATACACTCCTGGAAATTGAAATAAGAACACCGTGAATTCATTGTCCCAGGAAGGGGAAACTTTATTGACACATTCCTGAGGTGAGACACATCACATGATCACACTGACAGAACCACAGGCACATAGACACAGGCAACAGAGCATGCACAATGTCGGCACTAGTACAGTGTATATCCACCTTTCGCAGCAATGCAGGCTGCTATTCTCCCATGGAGACGATTGTAGAGATGCTGGATGTAGTCCTGTGGAACGGCTTGCCATGCCATTTCCAACTGGCGCCTCAGTTGGACCAGCGTTCGTGCTGGACGTGCAGACCGCGTGAGACGACGCTTCATCCAGTCCCAAACATGCTCAATGGGGGACAGATCCGGAGATCTTGCTGGCCAGGGTAGTTGACTTACACCTTCTAGAGCACGTTGGGTGGCACGGGATACATGCGGACGTGCATTGTCCTGTTGGAACAGCAAGTTCCCTTGCCGGTCTAGGAATGGTAGAACGATGGGTTCGATGACGGTTTGGATGTACCGTGCACTATTCAGTGTCCCCTCGACGATCACCAGTGGTGTACGGCCAGTGTAGGAGATCGCTCCCCACACCATGATGCCGGGTGTTGGCCCTGTGTGCCTCGGTCGTATGCAGTCCTGATTGTGGCGCTCACCTGCACGGCGCCAAACACGCATACGACCATCATTGGCACCAAGGCAGAAGCGACTCTCATCGCTGAAGACGACACGTCTCCATTCGTCCCTCCATTCACGCCTGTCGCGACACCACTGGAGGCGGGCTGCACGATGTTGGGGCGTGAGCGGAAGACGGCCTAACGGTGTGCGGGACCGTAGCCCAGCTTCATGGAGACGGTTGCGAATGGTCCTCGCCGATACCCCAGGAGCAACAGTGTCCCTAATTTGCTGGGAAGTGGCGGTGCGGTCCCCTACGGCACTGCGTAGGATCCTACGGTCTTGGCGTGCATCCGTGCGTCGCTGCAGTCCGGTCCCAGGTCGACGGGCACGTGCACCTTCCGCCGACCACTGGCGACAACATCGATGTACTGTGGAGACCTCACGCCCCACGTGTTGAGCAATTCGGCGGTACGTCCACCCGGCCTCCCGCATGCCCACTATACGCCCTCGCTCAAAGTCCGTCAACTGCACATACGGTTCACGTCCACGCTGTCGCGGCATGCTACCAGTGTTAAAGACTGCGATGGAGCTCCGTATGCCACGGCAAACTGGCTGACACTGACGGCGGCGGTGCACAAATGCTGCGCAGCTAGCGCCATTCGACGGCCAACACCGCGGTTCCTGGTGTGTCCGCTGTGCCGTGCGTGTGATCATTGCTTGTACAGCCCTCTCGCAGTGTCCGGAGCAAGTATGGTGGGTCTGACACACCGGTGTCAATGTGTTCTTTTTTCCATTTCCAGGAGTGTAATATGAACAACAGTGGAGACAGGTTGTAGCCTTATCTTACCCCTGAAACTACTCTGAACCATGAGCTCAATTTACCGTCAACTCTAACTGCTGCCTGACTATCCTTGTAAAGACCTTTAATTGCTTGCAAAAGTTTGCCTTCTATTCCATAATCTCGTAGAACAGACAACAACTTCCTCCTAGGAACCCGGTCATATGCCTTTTCTAGATCTATAAAGCATAGATACAATTCCCTGCTCCACTCATAACATTTCTCCATTATTTGCCGTAAGCTAAAGATCTGGTCCTGACAACCTCTAAGAGGCCTAAACCCACACTGATTTTCATGCAATTGGTCCTCAACTAATACTCGCACTTTCCTTTCAACAATACCTGACAAGATTTTACCAACAACGCTGATTAAAGAGATACCTCTGTAGTTGTTACAATCTTTTCTGTTTCCATGTTTAAAGATTGGTGTGATTACTGCTTTAGTCCAGTCTGATGGAACCTGTCCCGACTCCCAGGCCATTTCAATTGTCCTGTGTAGCCATTTAAGACCTGACGTTCCGCTGTATTTGATGAGTTCCGGCTTAATTTCATCAACTCCAGCTGCTTTATTGCACTGCAATCTATTGACCATTTTCTCCACTTCCCCAAATGTGATCCTATTTCCATCATCATTCCTATCCCATTCTACCTCGAAATATGAAACATAACTGATCGTATTTTCACCTACATTGAACAACTCTTCAAAATATTCCCTCCATCTGCCCAAGGCATCCACAGGATTCACCAGCAGTTTTCCTGACCTGTCCAAAATACTTGTCATTTCCTTCTTACCTCCGTTTCGAAGACTGCTAATTACACTCCAGAATGGTTTTCCAGCAGCTTGACTCATAGTCTCCAAGATTCTTGGATGCTGCAATTAATCCACCTCTACATAATAAGACAATCGCTGAGAAAACAATAATATCTTACCCCGCATCGGTGAGCAGAATAAAAATAGAGAAACGACATGTGCTTGTCGTCATCAGTTCTAAAAACATAGCACTATCTAAAATATAACAGCGTAGCCAATTTCAATACCAAAATAATGCACTCTTTCTCTTCAGCTGAGCGGCAGCAGAAATCATCATACAACAGCATGGCCTCTTCCAGATAGGCGCTGCCTATCCATACAAACTCACGTAAAACAATTCAGCGCCGACGCTCACAATAACATGCAGTACCACTTAGGACTTCCCACGTCTGACCACAGCAGACAGACGGACTGCGTAAAATTGCCTCTTCTTCTACCTTTCAAATTCTACGTGTTCACTTAGCACGACCCGCCCTGGACGTTCATAGACCCAATTACAGACCCCAAAGAACACACGTACCAGAGATACATATCAAAACAGGTAAACATGCGATCGTAAAATAAAGGCAAAGAGATCTCCTAGAACCAACGCGAAAAATTCAAATGAAGGGTGGTTGAAGAAACAGACACCTTACAGCTACAAGACCAATGTGATTGGGCTGTTTCGTCCACTCGGTCGTGACGACGACTACACAGTCACATTAGCATTCAGGGAACTTTGTACAAAACATATGTAGCTCTTAAACTTATGTTAATTTTTGAACATTTACATACAGCAGGGCATATGAGAAGACTTAAATAAGATCACAGTTCTGCGTCCATATCTGCCATACTGGGTTCATATATTTCTACATTCCACAATGTCTCATAGAATCAGTTGACCTGCAGTTGCCACCATAGTTGACACTCTGCTGCATGTAGTATTGCGTATCTTATACACATCAGATTTTTAAATGTCTGCTGTTGTTGATGTGACCATTCTCGGTAGTTAAATATTTTAATCGTTCCAGGCAAGCCTCCTACTGTGAATATATGACCTCCAAGTATTACCCAGAAGAGTCCACATTTCTATGGTACAAAGCAGAAATCATCTAGTCGAACCCACACAGTCGCGAGTAATATCACTCTGGCATCACTAAATAGCAAATTTTCTAAAACCACCAGATAGAACTTTCTGTCCAATATCATACCCACACTGAAGAGTTTCCAGCTGTCATTGTTGAAACTGTAGCTACCGTTAAACAACATAATTAACGTGTCATGCGACTTCATCTCACCTGCTATGCGCCTTGGCATCTTCCCCTTTGACGATTCTCTCATGACTGGATGAACTATTTATCGATTACTGCCAAAATATATATTATTTGCAACCGCTCTTACAACTTTTAAGAAGTATATTACCTTTTGTTTCGGTATAAAAGGGGTATACGCTGAGCTTTATTGGCAGGTCATCCGCAGAAATACATGAGGTTATGATCCTACGCAGAGAGGTGGTGCTATTTGTTAACACATCTGAGGGCAGTGGACGTGTATTTCAATATATGACCGCAGATGCATCTTTGAATACAGTTATTACATCGCTCTTAGGGAAAAACAGTGACAGCAAAACTTTTTGATGTACTCAAGAAATCGGCTTAACCAAGATGTTCTGGATATTCCCGAGTATGTTATGAAGCTTTAGCTGGAGAACTATGGTGTCTAAGCAAAATACAAAGATCATGCTACTGCCTGTTACCTGTTTAAATCGTTGAAAACAAAAAATATCTGTAAAGTGCTTTTGGAAATTTATAGGAAACGTACTGAAAGACATCGTGGTTTGAATGCTGTGGACTATTATGTATTTGTTCCATAGCTTATACCTTTCCTGAATGATACGGTCATTTTTGAAAGGGCCTTACTCCAAATTTTGACAAAACGAGTTAAGAACGGTACCAGATTCTGTACACACTGATACACCTTTCTGCATGAAAAGGACTTTTTTCCAGGTATTGTAAATGTGTTTTTGCGACTTCGGTACAGCGACGTCAGTTTTGAAACTGCTTTACTCCTTGAATAAACCCTTTCAATGGAGATCATCTAATCAAATGCCTAATGCACTATGCGTTACGTTTAGCTTTCGTTGTTCCACTTAATACTGCTAAACTGTGTGCATAGCATGAAAAATGATGAATCTGTAATGCACGTATACCATGAAGACATTGTGAAGAAAGGAGCAAATGAAATGTGCTTCTTCCGATTTGATCATGTGAAATAAATGTACCAGAAAATGACAAAGAACTGGGTTTGTTTTCTGACGGTTGCATTAGGCAAAATAAGAATCATTGTAAGATTTTAATACGTCCGTCTTTGGTAATCACTAAACATTTTGATAAAGTGGAACATTGTTTTCCCATTCGTCGACATTCGTATAACGTACAAGACACGAAATGTTCCCATGGTGAAATAGGTAGCCAGATGAGTTCATAGACTTTACATGGTGACGTAATACTGTAAAATCATTCCAAGTGCTTCCAAAGATCGTAAGCTCACTACAAAACTAGCAGAAACTAAACATACTCACAACTTCTCTAAATTGTAGCCAACGTACCCTAAAAACTGTTGTCGAAGAAACCAAACAAAGGCATGATCCAAACTGCCAGAAAGTCAGAGGTCAACGATGTTCCTTCATTATTTTGAACATAATACAAATAAGTTACAGCTAGGTATTGCGGCATAATTCGATCTTTTATTTCTGGAAATGTCTGTTGTTTTTCATTCTGAAAAGGCTTACACTGGACCAGTGGGTACAGTGGCTATTAACAGGTACAAAATGCACCATCTTCGACCTTTACTTTATTATAGTCAACATGTAACGATCTGTATGTAACATTGTTGCTGCTACTGCTGCAGATGATCATCAATGAAACCATTTTGTATGTACTTTGACTAAAGTTACAACACTATGAAATGGAATACATAACAAAGAAACAACTTAAAACACTACTAAAAAGGTAACTTGACCATACATCTGAATTACTTCCTCAAGCAAAGCATCTTATTCCAATACTTTTGGACTTCTTCAAACAGATTTCAAAACCTAGCAACTGCAGTAATGGCAAAATATCCATTTTATTCCGTTCCTTAAATACTGGAAAGCCCATACTATTACATTCCATACATTAACCCATAGAATGTTTTCCCTCGTTCCTGAAAACTTAAGATTTCGGTGTAAGATCCTTTTCGAAATGATTGTATCATATGCTATTTCCCACACATTTCCCTTAATGGCTCAATAGTTTGAACATGATGTGTTTCTTTCTACGTATGTGCCCCGCTATAAACAGTATGACGTTCCTGCACGATGCCTGTTTGATTAACCTCTTCCTGCCGGCCGCGGTGGTCTAGCGGTTCTAGGCGCTCAGTCCGGAACCGCGCGACTGCTACGGTCGCAGGTTCGAATCCTGCCTCGGGCATGGATGTGTGTGATGTCGTTAGGTTTAAGTAGTTCTAAGTTCTGGGGGACTGATGACCACAGATGTTAAGTCCCATAGTGCTCAGAGCCATTTGAACCATTAACCTCATCCTATTAAACCTCAATGTGCTGGTTGTGAAAAGGAAAATAAATTATTTTTCTTCTCAATGCATCTTTTTTAAACAATAATATGTGTAGACACCACACCCTAACAAGTACGTTCGGTTATAGTAATATTTAACGCGCTACTCACTAAACCACAGTGGCTTTGCCCTTTCACGAACTCATATGACACTTGACTACTACTGCTATCGAAAGGGCTGCAGCTGCAGTCACCAGGCGTTACATAGCTGGGTGGTTAATCGGCCTGCTGCTCAAACCTATGGCGAGGCCGTATCTCTAACACTGCTCCACTACAGATTTCGACGAGCGTGTGGGCAGAGACTGGAGATGTTGGTGGCGTGACAGGGGGTGGTGGTGGTGGTGGTAGCAGCAGGAGCGTACAAGTAATATGTTTTTACGACAGGGGAAGAAATAAGTACAGCTTTGTAGGATATATATTGCTTTGTTCATATTTCTTACAGTCACTGTGCAGCATAGTGTTTCACAAACAATTATCTTCTACAAGGCTTAAATTCCGAATGCATGGCATTAAGTCCAGCAGGCAGGAGAATGTACACAGGAAGATCGTCTGTGAATTCCGCCTCTACGAATTTTATAAGATCTACACTTATATAGCTGGCACTGAGGAAGTACAGGCGTTTATACAAATCCTGGTATGCCCCTAAAAAAGTGTGGATGCCAACAGCAAAGTCTGTCTTAAGGTACAATACTGGTCCTTCAGTCTTATAACACTGAATGTTTCGAATACATGTTCGTTTCCCATGAGGGCAATCAAACATTACCTATCCATATATATTAACTATGGTCCATATATATTAAGTATGGACCACTTTAATCCTACATTTGATCGGCAACATGAATGTGACATGAATCAGATTCGGACGTCTACTTCTATAACTACTTCAAAGACATTGTCAAGTGCTAGGCCACATACACACGTTTAGAATCAGTTGCTGGCCGGTGTGGCCGAGCGGTTCTAGGCGCTTCAGTCTGGAACTGCGCGACCGCTACGGGCGCAGGTTCGAATCCTGCCTCGGGCATGGATGTGTGTGATGTCCTTATGTTAGTTAGGTTTAAGTAGTTCTAAGTCTAGGGGACTGATGACCTGAGATGTTAAGTCCCATAGTGCTCATAGCCATTTGAACCATTTTAGAATCACTTTCAGTCACGTTGTCTGCGTTGGCACTGACAGTACTCCTGTGGAAAAGTAGTTAAGAGTTTGTGAGCTGTTGGATTTCCAATGGTGGCTGCTGCAGTTGCAGCGGTACTGGATAGTCGGAAGCCATGTGCGCAGCTGCTGCTGTGCCCGTGTGGGCAATAGTATATTGATCACTTGAGTTTCCTCATCCAGCAGTTCCGCTTCACAGAATCAGAGGTGCGCACTCTCCTGGAATAAAAAACGAATATAAGAATAAACGATTATATTTATAAGTGACAACATTAACAGTAATACTATTAATAGATATTTACTTTCAAATCTATCAGTCTTGTTCTTGTTATTACGCCTGATGGCACTGGCTGGCTTCTACTGATGTTTCATGGTAATCCTTCCACTATGACACACGAAATTCGAATAAGGGGGCTTGGGCAACTGGATTAATAATATGATAATGGAGAGTGCAACGGAGAACTCGATTCCCACTGTTACAGGGTTCCTAGCCTCCCAGAAGGATGCGTTGGGCAGAGGGGCGAATTGGCAGGACGAGAATAGCTCTGGGGGACCATGAATATAACTCGCACAGCTGCCATTGATTGCTTGGGGGAACAGGGGGAGGGGGCTGAGGAATGATCTTCAATATAAGTAGCCCAAGTTCGTTAAGTGACACCAGAAGTGACGCTGAGATATGATAGTTGGTGGCAAGAATACACCCTTGACAACTATTGAAGTTATCCACATATACGTGAAAAAGCGAGAAAAAGAAAGATCTGAGAATACCAATTATCTGGAATGTTCATAAGGAAAGAGTTTCGTTATTGAAGATGATATTTTAATTAACTGCTGTGATAATATCAGATATCAGCTTGTCAGTGCCTTACGTTTAGGCCACAACAATCAAATGCAATTACCTTTCTAAGTGACACGTGATAAGGAAGCATATGGATTAAGAGATGCTGAAGAGCTCATCATTGCTAAGATAGCAAACTGAGTTCGGCGAAATGATAAAACTTTAATGCGTTCTTCAAGAGATATTTCCTGTGCTGAAAATCCCCTTTCGTGATGGAATATTGCGTCACAAGTATTTTTAAATATTATCTTTGTCAGATACTACAGAATCTGATTTTCTCGTATCTTAGTTCACTTCGTTGTTCAGTGTACTACGATCAGATTAGCAAAACTCCTTAAACAGTCGAGTAAATCGGTCGTGCGTGCCTTTCTAGAAACTGAAAGACATTTGCAAGAAGAGGCCCTTGCCAAAAGGAACTTGTCCGAATATCAGTTGGAAACTTGGCTGTTTTTCCATCCTCTCGCATTTAATTATCTTTCATTGGCGCTCTGGAAAGCAGTAGAAGCTCGGAAACTGTAGCTCCTGACGTGGGTGGTGTATGTTCCTGAATGATTTTTCATCCTATAATAACGCATTTATTGTATTACTGACTCAGTACAGTGATTTGTAAGGACAGCACAGTTGCAAACTATCTTCACATCAATCAGTAGGAAATTCCGATTTAGGAGAAATTTCTTATTTCCACGTACTGGAAACTGTTGCGGACACACTTTGCCACTGTGTTTGTGGTCTCGTGTGAGATTCTGGTGATTTCCTCTGATGTTTCTTACTGGGCAATCCATATACCAAGGAGGACTCTTTAATGGTTCGTAATAAGACTATGAAACGATGCTCATTTTTGGAAACTTATTATTTAACTACATTGATAGTAAACGGTAAGTTAATAAGCATGTACTAAGCCCCATAGGGTCAAAGCAGTATAGTATCTGTATACCTATAATGGCTCAAATGCAGACCTACAGACAATCAGTTTCAACAATGGATAACAATAGTAGAGCTCCATTTTAATCTTCTTGCACGAACTTATATTCACTAAATATCTAAACAAGAATACACTGGCCAACAAAAAAAGTTGAACATAAACAACACATTGTCGGAAGCCAATGCAACTTTGTATATGTACAGGCCCTCGGTGGGTTTGTAAATCGTTAGAGATGCAGTTCTGTGTGTAGAGTAGAACATTCGCGTTTAGAATTTTTGCCATACCTGGTAGGAAAACAAAGTGGTGTGAACAGCGTAACATATTGAAACTTCCAGACAGATTACAACTGCGTGTCGGACCGAGGCTCGAACTCGGGCTCTTTTCCTTTCGCGGATGAGTGCTCTACCGACTGAGCTACCCAAGCATGGCTCACGACCCGTCCTCACAGCTTCAATTCTGCAGTACCTCGTCTCCTTCCAAAGCTGTGAGGACGGGCCGTGAGTCGTGCTTGGATAGCTCAGTCGGCAGAGCACTTACCCGCGAAAGGAAAAAACCCCTAGTTCGAGTCTAGGTTCGACGCAGAGTTTTAATCTTCCATGAAGTTTCATATCAGCGTACACTCCATGCAGAGTGAAAATCTCATTGTGGAAACTTCCCCCAGGCTGTGGCAAAACCATGTCTCCGCAATATCGTTTCTTCCAGGGGTGCTAGTTCTGCACGGTTCGAAGAACTTCTTTGAATTTTGGAAGGTAGGAGACGAGCACTAGAGGAATAGAAGCTGTGAGGACTAGTCGCGAGGCGTGCTTCGGTAGCTCAGTAGGTAGAGTAATTGCCGCGAAAGACAAAAAGGTCTCGACTTCGAGTCTCAGTCTGGCACACACTTTTAATCTGTCAGGAAGTTTCATGTCAGCGTACACTCCACTGCAAAGCGAAAATCTCATTAAGCGTAACATACTGAGTGACTACTATAAAGGAAACGGAGATGCCGCATACTCGTGTGCGACAGTGTTACCACTACCTGAACGATTTTGAAAAGAGCTTCATTGTGGGTCTCCATTTGGATCGCTAATCGAATCGTTTAGCATCCAGTTTTTTGGGCTTCTGATGTGACAGGCCCGATGCTTGACAGCATAGAAACGTGAGCGCAGGCATACTCTTTATCAAGGTTCAGATCGACTGCGTCTGACTCACATGGGAGGATCGCTATACTGTACACAAAGCGCATCGTAAACACTTCTTCTCTGCACCCGTGCCGGCCGCTAAGACCGAGCGGTTCTAGGCGCTACAGTCTGGAACAGCGCGACCGCTACGGTCGCAGGTTCGAATCCTGCCTCGGGCATGGATGTGTGTGATGTCTTTAGGTTAGTTAGGTTTAAGTAGTTCTAAGTTCTAGGGGACTGATGACCTCAGAAGTACCCATAGTGCTCAGAGCCATTTGACCCATTCTGCACCCGCCATCCAAGGACAGGAAATGAACTCCCTGCAACATTCTGTGTCATCCCACACCATTGGTAGTGGTCGAGCAGTTGTCAGATTAGGAAGTTACCGTCCCATACTTATGCTGCCGTTTACATCACAACACAAGCAGCTGAGTGTGGAGCGGTGCCGTGACCAGGACGAATGGGCTGCTGATGAATGGAGTCACACAGAGTTCAGCGATGAAATGCAGTTCCTCATTGCCTCGAATGACTACCGTCGTCCAGTATAGCGGTGAAATGGCAAGAGATCCTATTCTTCTAATGTTATACGGAGGAACAACTTGTTACTGCTGGCGTCATAGTCTGTGGGCCATGACTCCAGCTGACGGCTGGAAGTGACTGAGGAAAATGTGATGACTAAATTGTATGTCACAGGCATCTTGAATTTTCATGTGTTATCTCTCGTGGGACAGTATCGTGGTGCGAGGACACATGGCATGTGTCTCTATGAACTGTCTGCGTGATCTTGAATACTTTCGTGGACATAAAAATACCCAGATCTGTCCCCAATAGAACACCTGGGACGTCGAAACCATCCCACTTCCAGTGTCCAGGATATGAAGGAACACTTACAATAGTAGTGGGCCAGCCTGACACAGTATAGGATACATACGGTTTGTGACACCGTTCACTTCCGAATCACTGCTGTATCCTGGCCAGATGGGTTGCTATGCCATACTGAGAAGTGGGCACATATTGCCAACTTTTATAAATGTAATTTTATTGTGTAATCACTGCTAATACCACATATCCTCTGAACATGTGAAGTTTCATATCATCTCCTGGTTTCCTTCCGTGTGTTTCACTTCTTTTATCAGGCAGTGTGGTTTGGAAGCAATCTCCTTCATCACAAAGTAATTTAAGGTGATTTATTGATTTTCACACAGTTATTAACTGAAAACTCTTTTTCAATGTATTAACCCTTGAAATTCCAAGGCATTTTCAGTGACCTGTATTACCTATGCTCACCATGAAAATACAATTATTAAGTGTTGTTACCTTACATTAATAACGTACCTTTTACAGAGGTACTGGTGTGTAACTATGGTCCAGAACCTGAAAATATTTTTAAGGACACTCTTAAACATACCAATGTACTACTGTGAGGGTGGGGGAGGGAGAGGTGTATCTTATGACCAGCACAAAAAATATTTCCAAAAACGTAATTTCCTTACTGTGGGCGACCTTTACTCACAACATTCTCTCCAAAGAGATATTCATGTGTAAAGATAGTCATATGTAAATATGGTCCTGCAGGTGAAAATATTGAATACAACATCCTCATCACATTTACTACTAAAACTTACATTTCTCGGTTAAGATTATTCGAAAAATTTGGATCAGCTATGGAATCTGGTAGAAGACTTCATTAAAAATAATAACTATTTTTAATTACCGGACTAGATTACAATGTCTTCAGAAGGCGGGGATAGAGGATCCCTCCCCCCTGGTACTGAGAAGGTTAATATAAATCGGCTGTGACGCTAGCTGTTACAAATGTTAGGTCCTAGACTATATATGTTAGACAATTTTAGGTGTGATATGTGACAACATACAAGCAAAATTCGGATACGAAATTGGAAATTTTTGGCAAGGCCTTAAGCGGCCAGACTGCTGAGGTCATCGGTCCCTAAGCTTACACACTACTTAATCTAACTTAAACTAACTTACACTAAGGACGACACACACAACCATGCCCGAGGAGGGACTCGAACCTCCAACAGGGGCAGCTCCCCAGATCGGATATGAAAGAAACGATTGCCGTACTACGAAAAGAGTAAATTGTTTCACTTCTCAAATCACCAACAGGAATTTGCTATCTACTGCTTCCTCTAGACCTATGTTTCTCCTGCATTACTTCTAACCTGACACACTCAGCTTGCACGGCCTCATCGCCTTGGTCTCTTCTTGTTGCTTGGAAACCAGCAGAGTGTTGTCTTGGTCCATCCGCCTGTCTGTTCGCTTGGCTGAATTTCATTTCCGTTGCATTCATAATTACACCTCGCACTCTACTCTGTTCCCTAAACTTTTGTTGTTTTCGTCTCCCTCTGGGTAATCCAGAACATGCATCTCTAATTACTCGTTAGGGAACAGAAAATTTTAAAGGATTTTCGTATCTAAGGTCCACATCTCGTTCATGTAAGTTCAATCTAATGATACACGCTGCTTGTGACCTATGTTTTTCGGACTCCTCGGAATCTTTGTTTTGATTTTATGTAGCGCACCAAAGCCAAAGCCACATTTACATTAATTTCGTTTGGGCCCACCAAAACGTTATCTCCAATTTCTTGTTGAAAGTCACGACCATTAACACAACTAAAATTCTTCAACTCTGGATGGGTCAAGAAAAATTTCCTAACAGTGACTATGCAACGATAATTCATTGTCTCCCTCAATTATTTCAGCAGCGGCTTCTGGTAGCCATTTTAATATAAAAATAATGTTGTTAGTTAGGATATACGTAAAGTGTAAAATATAACACTTTAAATCGCAAACATTTGCCCTTCTCTATGTTACACTGCGCATTTTAGTCTCTGTGGATCAGTCATCACAGTTCATTTACATTTCATATCTACCTTACTGCTGAGTGAGATAACATCATAGAAAAATGCATTGTAGTTTCTGCCGAAGTTCTAAAAATCATGTATCGATAAAATGAAAGAACAGAAAGAAAAATGAGCATGTGTGAGAAACTGAACTAAAAAATTTAGAAGTAGCGTTCCTTGACGTTACGTTCATGCCCAGTACTGAGAAGTGCAGTCCATAATTGCATATAACTAAGTCGAAGTCGCACTTATTTATACGTCGATGAAAACACTTTGGAGATATTGAAAAATTCCTTCCGTCTGTGGCGCGGGGCGGACAGAGATTCGACCTCCGCACTGCTACAGTGTTAAATGTCTACATAAGGGTCGCACCGTCGCTTTGACCCGCGATCCATGGTTAAGAATATCACCACTCCTATATGAAGCCCAGATGCCCTGCAAAACCGAATTACTTTCATAAGACTCCAGACCACTAGACTACAAAACGAGCACCCAGTCAAGGCAGTACAAAGTCTCCAACTGTTATTTAGGAATCCCGCAAAATGCGGTAACGGCCTGAAGTCAGACAACAGTAGGACACACACAACAACACAATACTTCAATTTTCCACTGGAAGAACGGTACTTATTGCCTTCAGTTAGTCCTAGCAAGACCACCTCCTACATCAGACAACACTTTCAGACAGGGGCCGCTTCCTGCAGGCCACGTATACGCACGCTAAATTGCAGTACTTGCCTTGAAAGCTGGCATATAACAAAACCAGTATGCACAATCGTGCCCGGTAATAAACTTGACTAATATAATACGTTGAAACAGCTTTCTCGTAAGTGATTGAAAACTATTTTGCAAATGTTATAAGTCGATACGCTGAAAATATCAGGGATCTTGCACAGTATAAAAAGAAAGATGTAACGTGAGTGATGCAAAACCTGTGGAGTACCAGAGACCGCAGCTCAATTACATTTCTTTAGTGAATACCTGTTTTTGTTAAAACGAACATTTATTAGTTCACCGCTTTCACGGGGGTAAAAGACAAAATGACGATTCCTAAACACTACATGCGAAATATTTTGTTAAGCCTTTTAAAAACAATGAAATCCTTTTATATCCACAATGTCTGTTTTTACGCAAAGTAAGAATCCACATTTTATGATTGCGGCGTAATCCAAACAATATGTGTCGTAGTGTATTAGAAAACGTTGATTATAGAGAAAGCTCCTGTAGTTGGTTGGATATTAATATTCCGTCGTCTTAAAATCTTTATTCTTTTATCTAGTTTTACTTCTAAGCACTAACATTCAACCAAACTTTTAACTCACGGTAGTACTCTACAAGGACTGTGAAATAGTACACTTCTACAACTGAGATTTTCGTCGGTTTGCCTAATCTGTAGGCTGCAAAACAATACTCTTGAGTTATATGGAGTTCACTGCTTATGTTTCTACAAAATCTGATCTGAGACAAAATCTCGTGAAAAACGAGAACCTTTACGGATGTAGAATGAGTCACGATTTACATCAACAACAGATAAGGGAGCTGTAGACCTTAATCTGTTCCGGTATTAACATTTATCTACCTACCACTGTATAGATTAGTATTATTCGTGCCTACACTAGCTAAATTTAACTAAGAAAATCAAAAAGCAAGCTGCTACATCGAAAGAAGATGCTGCCTTCACAATTATACTAAACAGTTATACTAAACAGTTGTTGATTATCTCCTACTGATAGTTTGATATTTACTTGCTTATGCCTGTCATTATCAAACAAAATAGCTGATTCAATCTGTAAATTACTATTTGACATATAGCTTTACAAAGAACACTCTTGCCATGTGATAGAACTTTTTAACCCTTTTATCCAGATCTTCAGATAATTTATAAAAAGCTTGGCTGATTAAGTGATTTTTTTCGTTTACGTTGGTAGGAAGTCCCTATGCGTAACTCCACCCTGAACACAGCACGACAAGCCATAGTGTACATGAAGATTACTTTGTATCTCTTGTCTCGAGATTGTGTACATCACAGTTCACCTGAAGCTTGTTTTTGTTGGCTGCAAGAAAAACTATTAAGAAGTATATGTATTCGGGAGTATGTGAAGAGATCCAAGAGTTTTAAAAAGCATTCTCCTCAGTTTATGATTATCTGCTTTAGAGAATGATTTTGCAGTTCAATTTCGGAGAAAGAACACTTGATTCATTTTGAGTATCCTCCCTCATAGGATAATTCCTTATCATGTAAACAGCCTCAGTTTAACAGGACCATTGTCAGTTTCATAGAAATGCATTAACTTCTTTAGGATCTGCAGCAGGCTAGGTGGTATGTGTTAGAGAATAAAGAGTACTCTCTTTTCTAGTAAGATGTCAGGGACAATGGTTTCTGGTTACTGAAACTTTTACTGTTGCTGGCATTTTGAAAAAAAAAGTTCAATAGCTTCCTTAGGACAGCGATGAACACAACAGAGAAATGAAAGAACTATTGTTAATAATAGAAGCATTTAATTTATGAATATTGGTGTCATACAAAAACAGCATTTATGCAAAACTTATATCCTTGTACTGCGGAAATTTATTACTGTATCACTTAACACACATCTTTTAGAATCAATTTAATTAATTCAGTTTTTGCTGCAGTAGAAATATTGTATGAGGGGGAGAAGAAAAAAAATTGTTCAGTTATCTTAAAAATTATGATATAACACGGTTGCATACTGAAACAGATATAAGGCGTTAATTTCTCACTTGTCAGAAACAGAATTTAAGGAAAATAAAAAGAAAGTTTGCAAAATGGCACTCCATTTCATTAATTTATTTCACACAAACAAAAATAAAAACTACATTTCATTTGTAGGTGACTTGACTTCTGGACCTCTAGGTGCCACCACACATTTACGTAATTCTATTTTCAAAACACTCGCTAAATCACTGATCACTGAACATAACTATTTTTGTGTGGACACTTCTAATGAGGGCATGGTGTAGCTTCTTGCTGTGGAGTCTCACTGCATCATGTTACCTTATTTTGAAATGCTCAATGAGTACAGCTTTTTCTCAGTTGATGAATGCTGTTATCAAGAGGACGACTGTTTGAAATATGGTTATTCAGCAGAAGGAAAACATCATCCCTTATATCCTGTATAACTGAGGCAACAAAGTTCTTAAAAGGGTTTTTCACATTCAAAATGGACATTTGTTTAATAGTTTCTGGCCCATATTGCACAGATAAACATGATCATTGGATATAATAGGCAAGCCACCTCTGTTTTTCTTTTCAAGGTACCAGTACTAGAAACTTCAGAACATGGTGCAATTTGCTGAACGTGGCACTCCAGATTTTGTTCAGTTTCCTAGCTAAACACAAAGTGTTAGAACGTGGATGATATATAAATCGTAGTCGTTATTTATTACAATGGCAGATTAATTAGCACTAATAGTTGAACCAATCTGAAAGAGTATGGAAAATCTCTTGGAAGCAGCATCAGACTGTTGGACTGATATTCTGCTCCTCCAGGACTAATCACAGCATTGAAAGACGCTTGCAGCAGGTCTTGACTGAGTTTATATGCCAGCACTAAAGTCCTTCGCGGTGCAGATCTGCTTCTGATAGTGTCATACACAACTAAAGACAATTAGTTATACCTATACCACCTGTTCTTGGTGGGTGAACCATTATAGTTCCCTCAGCAGATCCTTTTAACGTAAACTGGCAGTCTCTTACTTGCTTCACATACCGCCATCATAAGCGGCAAAAGACGTAAAATATATATTTGCGTAAAAACCGGGCATTATGGTTATAAATGGATTTCATTTATTATAAAAGTATCACAAAACATTTCACACGTTTTGTTGAGGAATCGCTAGAAAAGTAATGTTGCCCGCCAAACTGATATTTTGTCTTCCACTCACAGTGCACTAAAAACAGGTATTCAGTGAAGAACTGTAATTCTGTTGCTTGCAGACGGAACTGTCAGTACGTTTCACATGACCACATGTAAAAACGATAGCCATCCCATTAATGTTAGGAATTTCAGACAAATCTGGCTGACTGCACTGTTACATGTGTAACAGTAACAAGGCAAACTATTTTATTGCAAAAACCACTGCGTCATTCCAGCTATAAAAGAAAAAACTTGAACTACCAACTACACTCCGCACAGTGCGTAATAACGGAAACTCGGCTTCCTGCCCTGAGTCACATGACTTACATGTTGGGTTCGGTGTAATGACGTCACGTGCAGTCAATATTATCTATGGTAGCGAAGTCTCTGGAGTTACATGTGAAAGAGGTTGAGCTCCATGTGACTGCGAGAAAAGCGCAAGTATATCAGTGTAGACGTCGATGGAATGTTGACTACGTAAGTAGCAAGGCTCTGTTGATGCAATTAGCCACTGTACAATGTACGTTAAAAGAAAAGATCTTTAAAGAAAATATTGTGGGAGGAGTACTATTGGGCCAAATCATATTAAAAGTTATCCACAATGAGAAAATGAAACTTTAGTCCTACTCCCGTGATAGTCACAAGGAACAGGCAAAAGAAAACGAGATAGATGGGAAAATAGCATGTAAACTGTTTATTATTTAAAAGTAATTCGACAAAAAAAGTTAAAACATTTATCCCGCTGTGAAACAAGACTGTCTATGCCTTCAGGCAAAAATGTTTGCGGTTGCCTACGAGACCGTGATTGTACACGCAGCAAATGGACGCCCACATATTGCCAAGGTTGTATCCAGTACATAACTGAAGTTTCCCTTGGAAGCTCTTACACATACTCCATACAGTCCCGGTCTCTCCTAACGCGATTTCCATATTTTGGTGCCCTGAAGAAAGACGATAGCTGTCGATATGCTTCGGACGAAGAGATGCACGCCTGGGTACCATCATGGTTCTGTAGGAAACCGCAAACATTTTTCCATGAAGGCATTGTCCGTTCTGTCTCACAGTGGGATAAGTGCATTAAAAGGTATGGCTAGTGCTTTTGAAGTAACAAACAGTTAACTCACATTTTTCCGTCTGTCTCGTTTTAGTTTGACTGTCCCTTATAATACCAAGAAGCATTATGATATGTGACACACGGGCAAAATCAGCAACAAAGGCTCCGCGTGGTAAGCACGTATTTATTATGATTATTCGCAAACGGAAGAGTGCGAAATCTTGGTGAGACCAGTTCCTTATCAAGTAGACACGACGGCAGTCATCGACAAGTTCAGATTGTACCAGATTGGTATTGTTCATATGAAAATGTAGTGGGAACTTAAATGGAAATCTATGCATGAAAGGTGATGCGTTTCTCGCGTAAACTTTATATGAAATCGTATGCACCTGGTTTACAAAAATGACTTTACGACAGTTATGTGGCTAATATTTTATGCCTAGCGTGGAGACAATGTAAATAAGAAAAATGCCGAGGATTTCGACCTTTTCCTTGACTTTATTTCTCTTAGACACAAAACGTTACAGAAACATTCGCTACCAACGGAGAACATTCCTTTCTGTCCTACGAGTACTCAGACACAACAGTCCCTATTTCTAAATTATTTTTTCCACAGCACAAAGACATTTGTGGTATAAGTTCCCTCAGAGCGTGAGAGAGCAGATTCTTATTTATATATTCAAAACTTTGCAAATGAATCTGTTTCTAACAAGGGAACCTCCCCATCGCACCCCCCTCAGGTTTAGTTATAAGTTGGCACATTGGATAGACCTTGAAAAACTGAACACAGATCAATCGAGAAAACAGGAAGAAGTTGTATGGAACTTTGAAAAAATTTAGTAAAATATACAAACTTAGTAGTCCATGCGAAGATAAATGAGATCAAGGACATTGGGAGACTAGGTGCGCCGTGGTCTCGTGGTTAGCGAGAGGTTCTAGGTTCAAGTCTTCCTTCGAGTGAAAATTTTAATTTTTTATTTTCAGTTTATGTGACAAACTCTTATGTTTTCATCACTATTTTGGGAGTGATTATCACATCTACAAGAAAACCTAAAACGGGCAAGGTAGAAGAATCTTTTTACCCATTCGCGAAGTGTACAAGTTAGGTGGGTCGACAACATATTCCTGTCTTGTGACGCACATGCCGTCACCAGTGTCGTATAGAATATATCAGACGTGTTTTCCCGTGGAGGAATCGGTCGACCTATGACCTTGCGATCAAATTTTTTCGGTTCCCAGTGGAGAGGCACGTCCTTGCGTCTACTAATCGCACGGTTTTGCGGTGCGGTCGCAAAACACAGACACTAAACTTATTGCAGTGAACAGAAACGTCAATGAACGAACGAACAGATCATAACTTTGCGAAAATACAGAAAGTAAAATTTTCAGTCGTGGGATGACTTGAACCAAGGACTTCTCGTTCTGTAGCTACTCACGCTAACCACGGGACCACGGCGCTGCTAAGTTTGTTTTTTCCTTGATGTTGCTTATCTTACATATGAACTACTCAGTTTGAATATTTTACTAATTTTTTTCACGGTTCCACAGAACTTCTTCCTGTTTTCTCGATTGATCTGTGTTCAGTTTTTCAAGGCCTATCCATTGTGCCAACTTATAACTAAATCTGAGGGGGATGCGATGGGGAGGTTCCCTTGTAAGCAACAGTGAACAACGAAAGAGGCCATATTACAAGTAAGTGTTTTACTTCCCTCTACCCACCCAAAAAATACTGTCTCAGTTCTCAAAGTTACGGAACCTCAGACGTTTATTTACTTTCACCGGGTGATTGTCGTGTGCAGCAGCTTTTGAACAAGTTAAGGGTGAATTAGACTTGTTGAGAACGGGAAGATTCCTTGCTGTGTCTTAGTATTCTGGACCTAGCAAACTGCTTTACAATTCTCCCATAATCGGTTTCTTACCGCATTCAGTATCTATTTAAAACACACTTCTTGTCCTCTTTCTTTTCCTGAACAATATCCGGCATTTTTACACGGTCTGCATGTTAATTACTGGATCTGACACTGTTAGTGGTAGAGGGTGGTCAAAAGCCGCTTCTGTCACCTCACATTCCCAACCGAACCAGAATTGGCGTATCCCACCTGTGTCCGTCTATTGATAGTGAAAGTGTGCGAACGATTGCCATATGTTTGCAGTGTGTGAAACTGAGAACGAAAGTGGCTACCAGCACAGCATCCACCCAGCTGAATGTGGGAAATAGCCTAAAACGTCATAGATGATATTTCATAAACCTGTTGCTCCACTGTGAAGAACACTATGTGACGGAAGCAAATGGACACCCCCAAAAACATACGTTTTCATATTAGGTGGTGTCACCGCCAGACACCACACTTGCTAGGTGGTAGCTTTAAATCGGCCGCGGTCCATTAGTACATGTCGGACCCGCGTGTCGCCACTGTCAGTGATAGCAGACCGAGCGTCACCACACGGCAGGTCTCGAGAGACTTACTAGCACTCGCCCCAGTTGTACGGACGACGTAGCTAGCGATACACACTGACGAAGCCTCGCTCATTTGCAGAGCAGATAGAATAGCCTTCAGCTAAGTCAAAGGCTACGACCTAGCAAGGTGCCATTAGCAGTATATTGTCTGAAACTATAGAGTCTCACTTGTATCGTATGAAGCATGTCTCACCAAGAACGATGTATACAAAGGATGGATTAAAGTTAAGTATTCCAGAAGCTACGTACTTTTCTTTATAGCATTCATTACGTATCCTGTTTCAGACCTCACTCCATCCTTCGTGAGTTAGCGCGTGCATCTTGGCCGCCTCTTTCAATTAGTGTGCGTAGTGTTGGCAAGTCTGCCAACACTACAGTCGGTACGCGATATTTCCACACCCCAAAACATCCCTAGGTCCATTGTTTCCGATGTGATAGTGCAGCGGAAACGTGAAGGGACACGTACAGCACTAAAGCGTACAGGCCGACCTCGTCTGTTGACACACAGACCGCCGACAGTTGTAGAGAGTCGTAATATTAATAGGCACACATCTATCGAGACCATTACACAGGAATTCCAAACTGCATCAGGATCCACTGCAAGTACTATGACAGGCGGGAGGTGACAAAACTTGGATTTCATGGTCGAGCGGCTCCTCAGGAGCCACACATCACGCCGGTAAGTGCCAAACGACGCCTCGCTTGGTGTAAGGAGCATAAACATTTGACGATTGGACAGTGGAAAAACGTTGCGTGGAGTGACGAATCACGGTATACAATGTGGCGATCCGATGGCAGGGTGTGGGTATGGCGAATGCCAGGTGAACGTAATCTGCCAGCGTGTGTAGTGCCAACAGTAAAATTCGGAGGCGGTCGTGTTGTAGTATGGTCGTGTTTTTCATGGAGGGGGCTTGCACCCCTCGTTGCTTTTGAGTGGCACTACCTCGGCACAGGCCTACGTTGATTTTTAAGCACCTTCTTGCTTCCCACTGTTGAAGAGCAATTCGGGGATGGCGACGTGGGTTCTGAACAGCATTCCAGGGAGCTTACCAGCAGTGGAAACTCATTGCCAGCGGTGTGTGGATTGTCAAGGCACCTATTATGAAGAATTTTAGTCCGCTGAAAGTATTCAATAAATTTTGTGTTCTGAGACCAGTCTTGAAACTTTATTTACACACTCTGCGTATGACATATGGACAGTTAAGTCATATTTCGTCCGTCGTGCACCTCGAAACAGACTAAGGTCTTTTAGCGCGGATACTTACAAATGAATTGAGTTTCTTTCGTGTTTTAACTCTTTTACATGTCTTTAAAGTGGAAATTTTACCTTGTTTTCAATAGCATCTATTTAAAAATGTATTTACGCTGTAACTGCATTTCGATAATACTCCTCCAGCTTAATTTGATTTCATTTAATGATTATTTACGTGCAGCAGAGCAGTAATATAAATGTAGTAGAGTAATAATGTGGCACCTTGAGTATTAAATGCAGTACTGACAACATTTTCTCGATTTCAATAAGTAAATTTCAATCTAATATTTGTTGATAGGGACATGACTGTGTTACATATGTTTCACACTTGAAAAACTCTTAATTTTCTGGAATAATTTGAGGAAAAGATTGCAACACATAAAAAGTGAATGCCATTATTTCAGAACAGAATAAGAAAATACTTTATACTTATATTACATGGCTGTCTAGTGGAGCATAACACAACTCTGTCCCTTACATCCATGCAGAGAGTGCCGAGCGGCGTAGCCGCGCGGTCTGCGGCGTCTTGTCCCGGTCCGCGAGGCTCCCCCCGTCGGAAGTTCGAGTCCTCCGTCGGGCATGGGTGTGTGTGTCGTCCTTAGCGTAAGTCAGTTTAAGTTAGATTAAGTAGTGTGTAAGCTTAGGAACCGATATCACCATCACACACAGAGGGTAAGCACTTCCTATAATTGTGAGGAACTCTACGTTTTGGCACTCGGTAATATTATTTCTTGATTCTGCTATTTGTTGTTCATGTAAACGTCAGTAGCTTCATAATATTTTTGTATAAATATGGTGCAACTTTTATTGAACTTATCTCTTTGTTGCGGTTTCAGTGCTGTCACATGACCTTCTGTAGCTAGTCTGGAAGCGATTCTAATGTTTCTAGTGAATATATGTAACTTTAGTTTTTTGATGAAGACAGAATCTCGCCATGTTAGTCAGCGTCCACAACCACGCGGAGGTTCAGCCCCACCCCTGGCCACCCCCACACACAGTTCGCTGCAGTCCCTCACAGTCTTCATAACATTCCTCTAAATTTATCCAACAGAGCTTTGACGGGACAACGTCTGCTTTTTTTATCATCTCTAACGCCCTTTAACTTACTACAAACCTAGTAATATCCCACCATAGAACCAAGCCTGTCATCCGACTTGCCTACTATTGAGCCTATGTGATTATTCCATTTTATATTCCTACAAATTTTACACCCACGTATTTGTGTGACTTGATAGATTTTAAATGTGAGTAATTTATATTTTAACTAGAGGAGACTACACCTCTTGGTTGTTTAAAGCACATAATTTAATATTTTGGTACCATGAAACCAAGATGATTTATTTGCATCACTTTGAGAACTTATCTCGATTTGGCTGAATATTTGTGAAGCTTTTCTCATACAGTAATTCAATACAACAACTGCATCATCTGTAAAAACTCTGAACTTATTGTCGGTACAGTCTGTTTAAAAAGACATGAATCTTCCCGTCAATCCAGAGGTGTTCTCAGAGGAGGACTTCATTCCAATGAATGAATCGCCTGTGGACGTATAGACTGCTGAAAGAAAAGACCGATCAAACCCAGATGATGAATCTGGTTGCAGCGGAGCGGTGGCCTCAATTTTACGCATTTCTCTAATATCTACGATGACAAGAAAACCATTAGAATCAAGCAAGGCCTAAACAACGTTCGGAAATTCTAACGTCAATTCTAAGGAAAATGATTTTGGAAAAAGCGAAAGTGAGGAATAACACTCGGAAACATTCTGCCAAAGCAGCAGAAAAGGGAGTTTTAAAGGGTAAGTAACAGAATAAGAACATATAACGATAGCATCGCGCCGAAAAATTCTGAGAGATCACATTATCAGTCGCGTTTATGACCTGAAGCGATTAACAGCAAAAAGAGAGATGTATTTTCATAGCAAGGAGAGTTAGGATAAAATTGACTAATTTCTTCAGCAGTTTGTGAGGTTATGTTCACCAACAAAATCACAAACAACGTTTATTTACGATAAATATTTAACTCTTGTGGAAAGAGGAAACTAAATGCAACACGATATGTTACTTACAATATGTGCTACGAAAACTATAAGTCAAATATGCCAGTTTACTTTGGAATATATTATGCACAATGCTCGCAACTTTTTAAACGAGGGTACTGATGCCAAACGTTCTCAAATGCACTAGTTAAGTTTCCAACTGACGATATAAAACGAATTTACTGTGGCGCTTCCAAATATTCGAAAATACGCAATATATCACAATACATACGAGTCTTGACACAATCATTGAAAGACTACATTAAAGTTGTACCGGCAATAAAATATTAGATTCTGTAATTGTTAATCGGACCCATCTGGCACTTGCAGTCTCGTTCAAAGGAAAAGTCGGAAGTCGGTTTACGAACGTAAATAAATGTCCGAAATGCGCAGATTTTTTTGCTTAGCTGAATTTGAGGCACCTTGCGCATTACAATGCCAAAGATGAACACTATATTCTTTCAATATTATTGTCTGAAATTATTTTCCTTCTTAAGCTCTTCGATACATTCCTTCCACCTATTAGCTTTCTCTTCTTTACCTAGTACTGGAGTGCCATATGTCCTCTTAATAATCACATCGATTCTACTATTTTCCACAAAAGTCTCTCTAACTGTCCCACAAGTGACATTTACGTTCCCCATAGCCCTGTGTGGTTCTATAGCTTTGGTTCTTCTCCTCGAGCTACTCATTCGTTTTCATTTTGCATTTTCTGTCCTCATTTTGTCGACGTGTGTGTTCGCTTTTGCTGCTTATCCATATCCCATTTTTTTAATTTCTTAACTTTTTAGCATTTTATTCAGGTTTTAACTGCAATTCCAACCAATAAACTATGTCCAAAGTCTAAATATGCCCACGGATATGTTTTTCAGTTTGAAATTCATATTCTGGATATGTGTCTTACCTTCTTAAAATACTGTTTTTCGGTGTCTGCAGCTCTTTTGCACGTGTACAGTCTTCTTTCACGATTCTCAATCCAAGTGTTAGCAATGATAAAATTATGCACTGTACGAAATTCTACCAAGTGGCTTCCTTCGTCCGTGTTTTTTCCAGCCTAGTCTCCTACTACTTTCCCCTCACTTCCTTTACTTTCTACCGAACTCTATTGCTCCAACACAATTATTTTTTCGTAACCACATAAATGCAGTATAGAGAAGAAGCTGTGTAGAAGATACGCATCAGTACAGAATGATTATTTAATAAATATTTGTTATTAATATCTTACGTCCACTGCGTTTTTTGTGTTTTTTACAGACAGATAGTCTGTCAATAATACTTACGACGTAATTTATTGTGTTGACCAATTCTAGAATATTATTTTACCAAATTGCATGCATTTACACGGCAACCAACGCTAATGTAAAAATGCATAGACTACTGGACTTCTAATCTCTCCGATGCTAATTGATGATGCTATTGTTCGCTAAGTTTTTTAAAATCAGGTGATACAGATAAGTTACCCACGTACAAAAAATGTGATGTCTTTCACGTGACTAGCTGATAGTAATTGTGAGTACCCCGGAGCTAAATACCTTTCAGCGTAAATACTGTAGACGTGTGACGATAAGAGCTGCCTACATAGGTGTATCCGAGTAAGGGGAATGCACATAAGTTGTACAGTGCACCTGAGGGAATGCGTAAAAGTGATTTGACGCTTTCTAGTAATAATTTCGCTTGGCCGGCCGGAGTGGCCGTGCGGTTGAAGACGCTACAGTCTGGAACCCAGCGACCGCTACGGTCGCAGGTGCGAATCCTGCCTCGGGCATGCATGTGTGTGATGTCCTTAGGTTAATTAGGTTTAATTAGTTCTAAGTTCTAGGCGACTGATGACCTCAGAAGTCGCGTAGTGCTCAGCGCCATTTGAACCACTTGAATAATTTCGCTTGGTCTTACAACTTACGTTGATTTTTTTTTGTTTCCTCTGACGTTCACAAGTTTGTGTGGTCAGACATACCGTCCTTGTTCTCCACTTTCTTCAGTGGACTACCAGTGTGGATGAGTGGTCACGTGTTTGTTTGCTTCATGTTGCTAGGATGACTAGTGCACTGTACTATGAACAAGCACGTTATGCAGTTGTAGACGTCAACTAACGGTCCCGCGTTTTTTTTTTTTTTTTTTTTTTTTTTTTTTTTTTTTTTTTTTTCCAGCTTCGTGTGTGACGTCACTGGTGCTGCTGGGGGCGCTGGTGGCCTACGCCGCTGCCACGGCCAGCCTCAGCACCCGCTACGACCAGACCAGCGGCCGCCTCGTCATCTTGCTGACAGGAGGTGAGCCGGCAGGCGGCTGGTCACCCTCCTGGTGCCGAGCTGATGTCGGATCGTTGTCATTCGCAATAATATTCGCACACACCTGCATACGTTCCCTATCGTGAGGTGATGGGACAAAATTGTTGAAGGTTTCCAGGAAGGTACGAAGATGAGGGTTTCACGTCCCATCAACACTTAGGTCATTCGAAGAAAGAACGGAAAATTAGAGGTTAACTTCCCGTCGACAACGAGGTCATTGGAGTAGAAGCTCGGACTGGTTAACAATGGGGAGGGAAACCGGCTGTGCTCTTTCAAAGGAATCATCCGGTCATTTACTTTAAGTCATTTAGGTCGTCAGAAGACGAAGCGCGAGGAAGGATAAATTCTTTGTGTTCGTTCTACAGTAACCGCTCCATTGTTTGCCTTGAGCTCTAGAAAAAGCATGGAAAACAAATCAGCGTGACCGGAGAGGTTTTCTAACCGCCATCCTCTAGTTTCTTTATCAAGCCCATTTGCTCGATGTAAGGGTTTCCAATGCACACCAAGCAAGAATGGTCTACCGTCACTGGCAACTTGCAGACGACATGGTTGTGATGGCAGAGAGTGTAACACACATGGAACAAATGTTAGAGAGTCTAAACACAAAATTAGAAGAATATGGAATGAAGATTAACAAGAAGAAAACGAAAAGCATGGTAATTGGAGGAAAGGGGAGAAAATGCCATATGAAAATAGGGGGAGAGGAAGTAGAGCAAGTGAATAACTTCAATTACTTGGGAAGTGTAACAATGGATGATACGTATTGCTCATCAGAAATTAGGAAAAGAATTGGAATGGCAAAAGAAGGATTCAAGAGGAAAGGTATTACTTTGTGGACCACTAAACAAAGATCTGAGGAAAAGACTTGCCAAATGTTACATCTGAAGCGTTGCACTATACGGTGCGGGAACCTGGACATTGACTAAGGAAGATGAAAGAAGATCGGAGGCAGTAGAGATGTGGATATGGAGAAGAATGGAAAAAGTGAAATGGGAAGACCGAGTAAGGAATGAAGAAGTATTAAGAAGAGTTGGAGAAGAAAGAAACATGCTGCAGGTCATCAGAATGAGAAAACGAAACTGGATTGGACATTGTTTGAGGAGGGACTGTTTATTGAAGGAAGGAATAGAACGAATGGTGGAGGGAAAAAGGGGAAGAGGAAAAAGAAGATATCAAATGCTGGACAATATCAAAGGAGGCAAATTTTCAGAAATGAAAAGACTGGCTATGGGCAGACAAAAGTGGAAGAGGCTTAACCCATGACAAGACCTGCCGTAAGGCGGAATACCATACTACTACTACTGGCAACTTTCAGTGTTTCCTCCACGGCTATAGGAAACAGTCATTGTACCAGAGTGTGGTTTGGTCGACTTAGTACCTAACATTAAGAGAGAAAAGGCTACAAAAATTATCTGCATGCAAACTACCTGACAACATATTGCGTATAACGATTCTACATCCGTTACCAGGTATCGTTGATGAACCTGCGTAAAAGACATCAGAAAAGGGCGATAACTAGTCGTCTGTCCCAGTGGTAGACATGTTAACGCTACTACTTTAGACTCGGAGTTTGGGAGCATTGGGATTTTCCATTCTTGATAGCTTCACTGGAGTGAATTTAGCATAGACTCGGAGTTTGGGAGCATTGGGATTTCCCAT
This sequence comes from Schistocerca piceifrons, assembly GCF_021461385.2. Taxonomy (NCBI): domain Eukaryota; kingdom Metazoa; phylum Arthropoda; class Insecta; order Orthoptera; family Acrididae; genus Schistocerca; species Schistocerca piceifrons. Next base: position 91,494,799 of record NC_060144.1, on the reverse strand, counting down.
TCTTGATAGCTTCACTGGAGTGAATTAAGCATTTATTTGGAAAGACACGAGGAAAAAACTGATTTGGGAATACTCCTAAACATTCATCAGATACACTCTACTGTAAATTTTATCCTCACCAGAAATGTGGAGAGCGATTTAGGTAGAGTATTTTTATGAGGCGACATATCAAAACACTGAAGATTTGCATAGTCGTAAAAAGCCTGTTTGAAAGTTGTGCACCGATTTAAAAGAATGATATGCTACCTCTACATCCATTCTCCGGAAACAAGTGTGAAGTGCATGGTAGAGGTCACTTTTCTTTGTACCACTTACTAGCATATTAACCGAACCATCAAAGATTTTGCCCAGTGCAGTGATACTGGACAAGATTAAATATTCATTACATTTTCACTTTTGTGTCACAAAGGAACCAACACGTATTCAGGAAATATCGATCTAGTGAACGTAACTAGATCTTTTTTCTCACGGAGTTCTATCCACAGGGGCTCTAAAATTGATTCCATAGTTTTAGATTTCCAGAATCTGCTAAACCGTTCCTCACAAGCGACTTCTAATCAAACTGTGTGCATGTGGAGTATCGTCTCAGTTGTGCGAAAGGTTTTGTCATTTGCTGTCAGAATGGTCACAGTTGCTGGCATCTGACGGAGACTCAACGAGAAAAACTGAAATATTACTTGGCGTTCCCCAAGGAAGTTTTGCAGGCTCTCTGCTCTTCCTAATCGACGTTAATTATCTAGGGGACAATCTGAACAGCCACCTTAGACTGTTTTCAGATAATGCTGACAGTTACCTTACCTTAAAGTCATCAGATGATTACAACAAATTGCAAAATGGTTTAGGCAAGATATCTGCATGGTGTGAAAAGTGGCAGTGAACTCAAAATAATGGAGAAAATTTTGAAGTCATCCACATGAGTACTTAAAGGAATTTCGGTTGCACGATAAATCATAAATCTAAGGCTCTAAATTCAATTAAATACTTAGCGATTACAATTGCTAATAACTTAAATTGGAATGATCACATAGATAATGTTTTGAGAAGAGTGAACGAAAGACTGGGATTTATTGACAGAACATTTATAGAATGCATCAGATCTTCTAAAGAGACAGCGACACTACGCTTGTCCGCCCTCTTGTGGAATATTACTGAGCGATGTGGGATCTGCATTAGATACTACTGACAGAAGACAGCGAAAAAGTTCAAGGAATGGCAACTCATTTTCTATTATCGCGAAATATGGGAAAGAGTATAACTGAAATTACATGAAAATTGGGGTGGCCATCATTAACATAAAGGCGATCTTCTCGTGAAGCTTAATTCATCGACTTCCTCCTCAGAGTGTGAAAACATTTTGTTTGCGCCCACCTACCTAGGGAGCAATTGACATCACAATAAAATAAGAGAAATCGGAGGTCTGAAGAAAATATTTAAGTGCTCGTTTTTCCATATCGCTGTTAGGGACTGGAACGGTAGACAAATAAATTGAAGGTGGTTCGGTAAACCCTCTGCTAGGCAAATAATTAAGAACTGCAGAGAAATCATGTAGATGTAGATGCATCTGCTTTCAGTTTGCAATTAAAATGGCTTTGTCTAGAGAAAATGTCCTTTTCCAATCACTTACTAGAAAATAAAATATCTAAATGACAACATTCTTACCAAGTAGCATTTCCCATAACTCATGTAAAGCATTTGATCATGCTAGTCAGAAACTTTTTAAAGAAGAGAATGTGTTCTGGTATTAAGTATGCAGTGGAGAATTGGGTTCGCTTACGAACCCAACAGACTACAGAAGTGCTCATTTAGACACACACACACACACACACACACACAAAGAGAGCTTATGAAGCAGCTGTTTCAGAATTTGTCGAGTGAAGATAATCGATCGTATGTCGATCAGGCAAGGTTTCTGCATGGAGAGCAGTCATAGAAACTTTAAACATGAGAAGGTTGTGTACTTCCGCGAGTATTCCACTGAAGATGGCCAGAAGACTCCGCACCGAAATATCTAGGCACCGTGTTTCTGATATCAAGCAAATCACCAGAAATTTCATGGAACTATCTACACGCCAAAAGGTCACAACCCAGATACAGCTGAGTGCTTGGTCAGTGCACGATGCTAAAGAAGCACATTAAAAGTTAATAAAATTTTGACACTTTTTCTGCATCCTAACTCATCGTCGTTTAAATCAGCCAATAAAGTACTCTGAAAAGTAACGAACTGTAGGTATTCACGGGCAGAAAGTTTCAAACGAGGCTCTGAGATCGTATGTTGGCACTATAGAAGAGCGAGCATTAACCCTGTGTTACATACCCATTCTTATATCGATGGCACGTGTTCAATATCTGGGTGGTGTAGTGAACAGAAACTGAGAGGCATTATGTTTCCTATTCCGATGGTGAAATGACGCCCATGAAATTTTTACCGCCAAAAATTGAACCGAATAACTTTAAGTGGATCACAGCAGCATTTGTGCGATTTAGTAGCTTCAAGCAAGCACTAAAGGAATACTCGACGCGTTGTACTGCGCGATGTTGGAATTAGAGGATTGCAAGTGGAGCAAATACCTTTTAATGATCACAGACCTTAATTTCTTATTCTTTTCACGCGAGTGACTGTAGTAAAAAATGGGTCTAGATAACCTGTAGGTGTTGCGGCACCAACGGCTGACATCTAGTGTTTGGAACCTGTCATGTTTCAGCTCTCTTATTAATAACGAAAGTACCTCTCTCGTACCTTCCATTCGATGCAGGGCATTTGTATGATAGGGGAATGGGACTTTCGAAAAATAAGCAAGCTTCACGCTCAAGTGTGATGTGCAGTGTATCTCCCTTGTGACAGGACCACCTCTCTGCTTGTACTAGGAACTGAATATTGCCCTGTGTATGGCATCATTGGAGAATGACAGATTTACATAAAGGATGTATACAATGTCACTAACAAGTAAACATTACCCATTTAACGTCAAATTTTAAGGACAAGACGTACACTTGCAAGGTGTCAGCCCCAGAACTCGCTCCCACCAGAAAATTTGCATCATAATCCTGTCATCATGCAGTCATGACCTTTTGAAGGTAGAGCTTTTAAATATGAGCGTGCACATGTTCTTTGTGACTCGCGCCGCCCTGTTACAGGCGCTTTATGCCCGAGCGCGAAGTACTGCGCAACCGAGTAAGATGTTTGCGAGGTACTGTCTTGACATTGGCAACATTATTTTTTTACTGTGTCAAAATGCACGGTTTCTAACCTATAGCTGGTGTCAGAGATCTCTTTGGCTCTGACGTTTTTATGTTGCGATTCTCTAATGCAGTGTAAATTCATGAAACGAATGAGGGAGTCATTACAGAAGTAGCGTAGCGATATCCAATTATTTACATAACTGGTGTGTGTTATTTTTCTTCTATTTTAAAGCTGTCACACTTAAAATGAACTACCTTTGCAACAGGAACATTATCATTAAACGTAACTGGCATGGTTAAATTGTTAATTGAAACTCATTAACCACATTTCATAACAATTCTTAACTTCCTTAGGTTGACTTATTTTGCTTTTCACCGACTATCAATACGAGAATACTATTAAAATAATATTGGTTGTCTGTGTGCATCATATCACATTGACACGTTACATACGTCTATTGCCTATACGTTGCCTATTTCTCGCGCACTGATGTGACAAAAGTCACGCGATAGCGATACGTACATATAAAGATGGCGGCAGTATAAAGTAATGTATAAAGGCAGTATAAAGGGCCAGTGCATTAGTGGAGATGCCATTTATAATCAGCTGAGTGATAAGGCGCCCGACGTGGTTACGGCCATATGATGCGAATTGACAGATTGAATGCGGAATGGAAGCTGAAACTAGACGCGTGGGACATTCCATTTTGGAAATCGTCAGGAAATTCAATACTCCGAGGTTCAGTGTCAACAGTGTGTCGAGAATAACAAATTTCAGGTATCAGCTCTCCCCATGGACAACGAAGCGAGAGAAGCGTCGTTTGCGTAGTTGTAAGTGCTAACAGACAAGTAACACTGTGTGAAATAACCACAGAAATCAACGTGGAACGTATGACGAATGTATCCACTCGCTCAGTGCGGTGAAACCTCGCGTTACTGGTCTACGGCGGTAGACGACCAACGCGACTTCCGTAGTTAACAGCACGACATGGCTTGCAGCGCCTGTCCTGGTCTTCTGGCCGTATTGATTGGGCCATAGACGACTGAAAAACCGGAGCCTTAGATGATTCCCGATTTCAGATGGTAAGAACTGATGGTAGGGGTCGAGTGTGGCGCAGACCCCATGAAGTCATGGGCCGAAGTTGTCTACAAAGCACTGTGCAAACTGGCAATGGTTCCATAATAGATAGGCTGTGTTTAGAGGAAGTGGACTGGGTCTTCTGTTCCAACTTAACCAAACTAGAAGTGCTTATGTTCGGCTACTTGGAGGCCATATGTAGCCATTCATGCCCTTCATGTTACCAAACAATGATGGAATTTTTACAGAAGACAATGCACCATGTTACCGTACCACAACTGTTTGCGATTAGTTTGAAAAACATTCTGGACAAATCGAGCGAATGATTCGGCGACCCAGATTGCCCGACGTGAAACCTATCGACCATTAATGGGATATAACCTAGAGATCAGCTCATGCATAAAATGCTGCACAGGCAACACATTCGCAGTTATGAGCGGCTATAAAGGCAGCATGGCTCAATATTTCTGCAGCTGAGTTCCAATGGTTTTTTGAGTCCATGTCACGTCGAGTTGCTACACTATGTCAGGCAAAAGGAGATCCGCCATGGTATTAGGAGGTATTACTTTTCCCACCCCAGTGTCCATGTGTTCTGCAATAAGATTTCAAAACGTTTTAGACAAATTGAAACGTCCCCTTTGAACAATTTATATAGGACTGTGCTTAACCTGACACACAGTACTTTGTTAGCGCAACGCAATCTGACTTTCAAAATTCCCTACAAAAGAATGGCCCTGACTAACATTAAACTATACCTTTCACAAATCACTTACCTCACAAAAATCTTCGCTGCTCAAGCTACTGCAATACAGCAAGCGCCACTACTGCCAGCTAAATAAAAGATTCAAACTACTAAAGGCACTAACTACTGATAGGGATAGTTAGCAAATGAAAGATATTAATAGAGAACAAACAATGTATTAACCTTAATATCATCACAAGTCATAATATATATATCAGTTCATGACAAATTGCAAACCTCCGCCATCTCTCTCCCCACATCCACCACTGCTGGCGGCTCACCTCCAACTGCGCAACGCTACGCGCTGTTCACAGCCAGCTGCCGCTGCCCAACACTACAATGGCAGACAACAATGCAAACTAGCCACATACTGCACACAGCACAGCCAGTGATTTTCATATTGAGCGCTACGTAACGTTGCCAATAAGAAAACATAAACAGCCTACTTACATAGAGAAAACATAAACAGCCTACTTACATAGAGAAAACATAAACAGCCTACTTACATAGAGAAAACATAAACAGCCTACTTACATAGCCCCCATGCTCCCCACAAAAATTTTACAAAATATTTTTTGGGCAGTGGCCAATAATGATTTGATAAAATTTTTCATAATTAAAATAACAAACATGTCAAATGCACACACTTATTGATACAATGTTGGTCAAAAGCTAAAATTTTCTCACAGTCCATAAAGACAGTCCTAATCGTACATAACAGTAGAATAGCAGTGTTTTTTCTCAAAGTCTGAGCAGTAAAAGAAAATGCACACGGAAGTAGTGGATTTCCATGCAGTCTTGAAGAAGTAGTGTTGTTCTTCCAATGGAAAGACAGTGCTGACTCTTGATATGCATACAGGTAATGGGCCACAACAGAGCAAACCCACAGCAGAGTCAGTCGAAATTTTGAAGAGTATTGGTAGGTAGGTCATCACAGAGCAGACCCACTGTAGTCCTGGTAGAGATTACGGTATTGGTGGGCCACCAGAGGTGCAGACCCACTGCAGTCCTTGTAGAAATAATGGTATTGGTGGGTCATCATAGATGCAGACTCACTGTAGTCCTTGTAGAGATAGCCAGCAGCCATCTGTTGTGACTGTGCAGGTGCACAATCACCACTGAAGAGTCTTGCGGAGAATATAGCAAGTCCATAAACCACCGCTTGTGCACTCACAAAGTTTTTGGAATTGTCCTTAGAACCAGCAATGCTGTTATCCAGTCCCTTGCTGAATTATTAACACACTTGCAAACACTAACAGTCCCTACTTCTCACATATTGTCCATATACTATGACCAACAGAAACGTGTGCAGTGAAATGTAACTTACAAGTTAATAATGTCATGAACTGGTGACAATTACAATTTTATAACAGAAGAATACAATAACAAAGGTACAAAATACATCATTAAAGAACATAACAATACAGATAACATTTGTAGTAAAACAGGCGTTACAAAAGAATAGAAATAGACATATACGTCAGTGTTACAAAAATAGTGACATAAGTACATACATAAAATAATGAGAATAGTTTTCGAAACATTAATTTCACACATGAACATTGAAACAGAACAGAATTGTAAACAACTTTACAAAGAAAATAACATATTATTAATGCAACTTATATTTGAGGATAACAGTATTCCTCCTCATAGTGAATATAGCTTAGTATTAGAAGAGAAAAAAATTCTATGAAACAATACACAGAGACAGGATGAAAACAAATACTCAAGGGTACACAAACACATAGTGGGATAACACCAATAGGAAAGGACAGGGTTCGTTTTCAGTGTAACATTTGGTACTGCAGTCCAACCCAAAACTTCATATATCTTTCCTCTTATTTCATCCTTTGTTTCCACCAAAAAAAATTCTATCTAAGCATGCTTTCTGTATTTATATGTTCACACATTTCTTAGCTCAACATTTATTTCCAAGAAAATCCTACCTAAACCTGTTTTCTCAATGCATTTCTTCCAATTCATCGCAACTCATTCTCTTAGAGGCTACCCCCTCCTAAGCTAACTTAAATCTACTGAGCTCAGATGCTAAACTAAGGGACGAGGCAATGCAGCATCACATAACAAATCAACACAAACAGCAATGCAAAAAATGCAAATTGGCAAAGCTAGCAGCATAAATGAGCAAAAGTCAAATTCAATAACACTATGCCTGGCAAACAGCAGCAACTTATACCTAAACATGACATAGCGCAAGCAGAAAAAATATTACACTAAACAACAATGCAGATAAGGGAAATGTATATTCACATCTTAATGTCTATGTAATTAAAGTGGTGCACCACAAGAAGTTATTCTACCAAAAAGTTACCAATTACTTGAAAAGAAAATTATGAATGCAGTTACTAGTTCCTTCTTATTGTTCTTTCCTTTCCAAGTGCTCCTTTTTTAAAGAATGTGGATCATAAAATAATTATTTAATAGATCTGTTGACAGAAAGTGTTCACATTAGCAAATGCATTTTATTTTATAAAAGCAATGCTGCAACACAGCTGGAAAACAGATGTCAAATGAAATAAGCAACTATGAAAAGCAAAGCATAAAAATATCATTCAGTAGTCATGTGACATTTCGTAAGTTAGTAGAAATTCTCTCAACTCTCATAGAAAGACGCTTGTCATAATCAGGTGTGCAGATGTAAAAATATTTCTTGTCATTTTATTAGGCATTTCAGTAAATATCGTAAATTAAGAGCTAGTGTAATCATATGTTTTCAAGTTCGACCGTGTCGTTTTTGCGATGCTTTCTCTAAAGGAATGACAATGGCCAGGATAATGGCCTTCCCTTTCTTTTTTTTTCTTCCTGTGCTCTGAAGGGCACGCGCTAATGACTTTTTCTCCAGGCGTCTGACACAGCTGGGTGCCCGCGACGCATTACGTGCAGGTGGTCACTTAACTTTCGTACGGAAATATTTACGACAGCAATTTTCGCTAAAGTGACAGTCTCACATAAAAATACTTCACAGGTCAAGAATTAGCGTTGCAAATCTGTAGAAACAAAATCCTATGAATATAACAGTGTCCAAAAAATGTTCAGTGGCATTGTGATACATTCACACATGATTCACACATGTCATAACTCTTAAAGTACGATTCTTGGTTTCCAACATCCTTTTTCACAAGTCAAGAGTCCCTACCCACTATTCATTACTCCTTACCTCATTATACATATACATGTTCGTCGACACTTCTTCAATATTTCATCGTGAGAAATACGTAGCATAATAAACATTCCTCAACAACATAATACACATCGTCGTCGTAATAATATCATCATAACACTTCAGTCAAATCTCAAAATCGTCGTAACTTCCTCCAATAATTTCTAAGCCTAAAATAATTCTCTGCTCATGTCAAAAGTGTCAGCTGCCTCAAACGTACTTTAAAAATCATAATCCCTTTACCAAATACATCATTCAAAGCTCTCATAGTATCACAATGGTTCCGAAAAAATATGAACAGTTTACAATGCACAGACAAAATACAGTTTCATAAGTGTGAAGTTATCCAGCTGTGTAATTACGTAAACATCTGTCACTGACGTAGTAAAAAAATGTTTATCTCTCAGTTAAATGATCAGATAGCTGTGTAATTTGTGTGTTAGAGAAATATGGTACCGATGTGTAAAGTTGTATAAGCAAATACCATATTAGCTAGGGTTCCTTGTGGTTGCCACACACATGGTACACAAAGTAAGCGTGTACCCCCCTGAGGATTAATGTAATTATACCCTCAGGTGTTACAGATTACAGCAATGAAATGAAATGTATCACTGAAAACTTTCTTTGTAATTCAAAAATCTTTAAAAATAAATGTTTTAAGTACAAAATTAATCACTGAAATACATGTCCTGTAGCGCTAAATGTGCGTCTTGCTGTAAGATAATCTCTGGGAAGTGTCGTAGTTATTGTCCTCCGAAAGCTAAGTTCTGCAGAAGTCAATGTACTTACCTCATGATAAACAAAGTGAAATGCTTTGCGTATAGATATCATACTTATTACGCTTATTGCCGTGATGAAGAAAGTACTGTCCTGTAACGTATTGTTGTGCTACAGAAAAGGCTGTTTCCTTGTAGCTATACCACAATAGTCACCACTAAAACATGTCTCACTTTATAGAAGAATTCAGAAAAAACTGTGCAGATATAAAACAGATACACCGCAAAAGCAACATTGTAAATTGTCACGCATTAGCAGCGTCCTGATAAAATCGTGTAGCTGTCACATAAACTAACCACTGTGTCATCTGGCATTTCACAGAAAGCACCTCAAATCCAGGATCCACTCTCAAGCAAACCAAAATGTTGCATGAAAATTTCATTAGCAGTGCTGGTATGTTCTAAGTATGTGAGCCTTATAATCGTTACATAATCGTGCAACTAACAAGCAAGAATGTACAAATACAACACTGTGTCGTCAGTTCACTATAACAATGCTTTCGTAATTTCTGTTTAAATAAGTTCTCTTGGTTCTTGACTGGATATTTCACTTCAAACATTGTTACATGTTAACAGATTCTAAATCTGACAAGCATACTAGTAATGTAAAGTGAAAAGTTTTATGGCAATGAAAAAGTTAAAAAGCAGATTATCTTTCAATAAACGGTTTTACATGAGAAACGTGGTGCAGTCCTTTACTCTTCAAAGTACTCAGAATTTCAGCTTGAACGCAATTATCATGCAGTATACGTCGGTAAAGAATACTGAAATTTTTCACAAGGTTAGCGTCAATGTTATTTTTCTCTGAGCCAGCCGGCGCAGGTGGCTGCCTGCGGCGCGAGTCATTGTCTGCCTCTTTGTTGGCGCGCGTCGTTATTGGGATTAGGAGACCTAACTTCTACAAATTCGCCTTGCCGAGAGGGCCCAGCTCTGTTAGAATCCCGCCAGTTCTGATGAAATTCACGTCTATCGTTATGATTATATCGTCTGTCGTCATGTCGGTAGTTCCTGTAGTTTCTTTCTTGTCGGTCATGTGGTGGAGAATTTCTCCCTGAATCGTAACTGCGCGCTGAACCGTTGCGTCTGAAATTATTCTGTCTCCCTTGATAATAACAGTTCTGGTTACCATATTGTCTGTTTCTATGATTGTCTCTGTCATATTCATTACTACGGAAATGTGATCTTTCTTTGTAACTATTATTACTCTGCCAGTGGTTGTCATATGGGTGGTGTCTCTTTTGGTCACGATTTGCATTGTAAGAATAGACCAGTCGTGTCCGGTTGTTGTTTCTGTCGTCACGGAATTGTGACGGATGTGACCTGTAGTGATTGTTTTCCTGTTTTCGCATCCCGCGACGGTCTGTGTCAATTTCCAGTTCTTGTAACAGTCCCTGAAATGCTTCAATGTCGTCTTTGCAACGTCCTGCTAAAATAATGTGTCGTAAATGTTCAGGCAATTTGAGTAAGCAAATGCGGATGAGTTCTGAGGTGCTATATGGGTTTGACAGGTACTGATTCTTGTGCAACATGTCTTCAAAATATTTCACAAGACTGGAGAATTCAGATTGTTCGAAATGTTTCATCATTATGATACCATGTTTTACGCGGTCTTGTGTGGCTTGAGACCAATACGCTGAGAGGAAGGCATGGTAAAACTCTCCTTCACTGTGGCAATCGTGAATGACCGATCGCATTCTTACAGCTGGTTCATTCTCTAAGTAGCCACACATAAATTCTAATCTGTGTTCCAACGACCAGTTGGGAGGAAAACAATGAAAGAATTGATGGAGCCATGCTTGTGGATGAATGTCGTTGCCAGAATTCTTAAATGTTTTGAATTTACGTGTAGTAATGAACAGCTTATAGTCAAAATCGTCATGTCGGCGAGTCGCATATCGGTCATTGTTAGGTCGTGTCGGCCGTTCCATCTCAAAATTCGGTGCACATTGCCAATTTCTTTCATAACTTCCGAAATGCCCTGTGTTATTATTTTGTGTCTGTTCCGTATTTGTAAGTCCCTCTTCCCGTGTTGGAGCGCGAGTGTCCTCTGAAATACGTAATTCTTGTATTACCTGTGTCAGCTGATCTTGTACTTCCCGGATTTCTCTTTGGTGTTGTGTATTAATATGATTCTGATTTTGTTTGAATTTTCTGATTTGTTCATACTCTTCTGTGTCAGTGAAGGCTACGGGTCTTGTGTCATTCAGATCATCATCTACCTTTGTAGATAAGTTAGTGACCTGATCCGAAAGTTCGGCTACTTTCTCCGATAGTGTACTTATTTCTTCAGTGTGTTTTTCTGAACCAAGTTTCAGAATATCTACTGTGTCCTTAAAGTTTTCCTGAGTTTTTGCAAGTTGCGTAACCGAATCGGTAGATGCAACTGAGTCAATTTTAGCCCACAAGGTCTCATGATTTTCATGAACAATGGCTTGCAGTTCTTTTATGGCTGCTTCGTGATTCTGTAATGCATTTTCATGCCGCGAAAAAATAGGTTGAAAATGCTCACAAATTTGTGTTTTTACGTCATTACAGACTTTTTGACATTTCGATTCAATGTTATGTAACTCAGTAGTTAAATCCTCACGTGTTTGTTCAATAGTTTGCTCCAATGAGTCTAACTTTTGAAGATTTTGTTCCATTGTGTCTAACTTTTTGCAGCTTTTGCTGTGTTTGTCTCTGATTTTGTTCCATTTGATGCATTAGTTGTAATAACAATGCATTAGTGTCTGGAATCTGTTCCTCTACTCTTTTCGGCAGTGCATTTGCACCGGCAACATTCACATTTTGACAAGCAGAAAATGCGTCTTGACTTATTTGAGAAAACGGTGATAACCCAAAACCTGAATCTACAGTATTTGCGAAATTGTGTCCTGTCATTTCGGATTCCTGAGACGAGCTGTTGCCGACCGATCGATCGATAATGCTTCCCTCTTCACTAATTGTTTCACTGTCCGTGCCATTGTTTGCCGCCCGCTCCATTTCCCTATGCACGATTACCAGATTACTACTTTGAACATCAGTTAATTCATTACTCTGCGGCGCTAACACACTGCCTTCGTCTTCACTGTCATTTCTCAGTTTACTTTGGAGCCTAGTATTACGTTTTTCACACGCCATTATTGTCACAGTATTTCACACGACAACACAGAAAAACACAATTTGAAGAGCAAAATAAAATAACGTAGCAATGGAAATAATGTCTAGTTAATTGCAGCTGCGAAATACTTGGTGCAAATCTACATGCATGCCACAACTGTTTTACTCTACAACAATGAAAAACTACAACTACAAAGGAGATTCTCTCTACAATTACGCGCTAGCAATAAACAAAAGCTACACTAAATACACAAACTACAAGAAAAAATCAGAAGATTCCAGTGAGGTATCCTAGGCTAAGGGTCGACATATGAAACGTCCCCTTTGAACAATTTATATAGGACTGTGCTTAACCTGACACACAATACTTTGTTAGCGCAACGCAATCTGACTTTCAAAATTCCCTACAAAAGAATGGCCCTGACTAACATTAAACTATACCTTTCACAAATCACTTACCTCACAAAAATCTTCGCTGCTCAAGCTACTGCAATACAGCAAGCGCCACTACTGCCAGCTAAATAAAAGATTCAAACTACTAAAGGCACTAACTACTGATAGGGATAGTTAGCAAATGAAAGATATTAATAGAGAACAAACAATGTATTTACCTTAATATCATCACAAGTCATAATATATATATCGGTTCATGACAAATTGCAAACCTCCGCCATCTCTCTCCCCACATCCACCACTGCTGGCGGCTCACCTCCAACTGCGCAACGCTACGCGCTGTTCACAGCCAGCTGCCGCTGCCCAACACTACAATGGCAGACAACAATGCAAACTAGCCACAGACTGCACACAGCACAGCCAGTGATTTTCATATTGAGCGCTACGTAACGTTGCCAATAAGAAAACATAAACAGCCTACTTACATAGAGAAAACATAAACAGCCTACTTACATAGAGAAAACATAAACAGCCTACTTACATAGAGAAAACATAAACAGCCTACTTACAAAATGAGTCCGCCTCTCTCCTCCTGTTCCTTCATCTTCAACATCAAATGAATAAGAGGGCTCTGGTTGCGACTCCACTACACACTATTTTACGCTCAGGCTCAAAGCCGGTGCAGTGGGGTGGTCCGAATGACAAAGAACAGGTGGCGCGAATGTTTATTAAATCTATTCATTCGAAGGGTCATAACTCCCTACCATCAGAATTACTGCCGAAATATTCACGAGGGATCGATTGGTAGAACTGATATCTTGGAAGTGTAAGTTGTCCTCTTGAAAATGCTGGCTCAAGCTGGTGATGCTTCCTCGTAGGACTTTATGCTCTCAAGAAGTGGTCATTGCTTTGCAGATACCATCCCAATATTTTGTAGTGAACAACACCATGAGAATCGAAGTATGAAAGATTACCTTGACTATCAGGATCTGGAGTCCTTAGTAGCCAATACAGCGCCTTTATGTTTTAAAATGAAGCAGTATCCGATTTCTATTTCCCGGAATTAAGGTTAAGTGATGACGATATCAAAAAACTTGCACTCATCACATTTTTTATTGTAAACTTGAACTGAGCATATCGGTGGCGACACGCCTGTTCCAGACGGCGAGGAGGAGGAGGTGGGCTACGTCACGGCACCGAGCGACGGGTACGCCCCCACGGCGTGTGAGGATGGCCGCTCCGACGAGGACTGCCTGCAGTTCACCGACTCCAGCATGGCCGTCCGCCACAGGACTCTGGACGACCGCTGCCTCGACATCAAGGTGTCTGCCAAGTCTTCCACGAGGTCCATCAGAGGCTGCCTCAACCACCGCGGCGCCCACATCTACGGTGGAATCCAGAAGGCCCAGCAGACCTGGCCCGCAGAGTCCGACGTGTTCGACCACTTCTCCTACGTCCCCAAGAAGGACGGGAAAGTCGGCATCGCCGTCCGCTACTGGCTGTTCTCCGATGGCAGGTTCGTCCACGTCCCGCCGTACGTACCGCTTTTCGTAGAACAAAATACGAACGACTCGAAGGATGCGCTGTGTTTCATTGCGGAGAACGCCGATCCCTACCCCACACGAAGAACAGGCGCACGAATACGCAATCGAGAACTTCCTCGGCAAGCCGGAAGCAATCCCAGACGAGCGCATGGCCACGCACCCCGTCTGGTCGACGTGGGCGCGCCACAAGAAGGACATCGACGACGCGACGGTGAGGCAGATCGCCGCAGACATCATCGCCCACGGCTTCAACGAGAGCCAGCTGCAGGTGGACGACTACTGGGAGAGCTGCTACGGCAGTCTCACCTTCGACACAGACAAGTTCCCCGACGTGAAGACGATGGTCGACGACCTCCACAAGCTGGGCTACCGAGTCACCCTGTGGGTGCACCCGTTTGTGAACCAGGACTGCGAGCCCTACTACTCGCAGGCACTGGCCAGCGGATACTTCGTCACCAGCTCCAACGGCACGGTCGACACCCAGTGGTGGAGAGGTGTGGGCGGCGTCATCGACTTCACCAACTCCGAGGCAGCAGCCTGGTGGGCGTGCAGAGTCTGGGTGAGTACTTCAGCCTTGGAATATCTCTTCTCAGGGATATCTGCTCTAAAGCGGTGCTCTGTAGAGAATGTGAGCATTCTAAATAAGGATGTTTAACTTTTGAAAAATCTCAAAACGCCAAATAGAGTGACCAAATTGGAGTTTCGCCGATTAGACGATCCCTATCAAAGAAGGCAACAACGTGTCGTACACGAACGAGAACATCAAGAGAAATGCTTTTCACTTACCACTATGTTATCGATAAATGCATTGTGTAACTAGGCAAACACGTGGAATAGCTCCTCTTGTTTCTGAGACAGCTCTAGACTTCTAGCGAAATATTCACATCCCGAAACATTGATGTGCGCCAAGACGTAACAGGTCTCACATTCATGGTACTTTGAGAATGAAGCAGAAACTCCTTCAACAATCAAACGCCGTGACTTTTCTGAAATGTTTCGTTCTGATGAAAAGGAAAGAAATAAGACTGCTACACCTTGCACTGTGTCGATCAATTCGTTCTTCGTCATACAGGACACTTCATATAATTCCTATTCAAAATTAGAGAGAGAAATAAAAAAAATATCTTGTTTGACATTTACTACTTCAGTATGTCAATCAGTTGAGCTAGCATGCACCAAATTTTTGTCCTGCTGTAAAATAGGAGTATCTTGTTGCTTCTCCAAATTTATTATTTCATTATTTTGAATTTGAGACGCATTAAGCTGACTTAGTAAAAATATACAGTTTACAGTTTGTTCTTGTGGCTGAGATAAATCTTATATTGATGCGAAAGGATGGTGACAGCATTACAGTCTTAACTATAGAGAATTATTCTTCCTGTTTGGACACTCAAACTGTATTACTCGACGGAATTCGATCTAAGCCCCTGTCTTTCACGGGTAAAGACCTTACCAGATGAGCATCTAGGCATTCCCATCAGCCCCATCTGGATCATTTTGTTGATGCCAGCACTTTACACAAAGCCAAGGGTCCATGTTGGAGTCCAGCGCTGAGTAAATATTGTTCCGAGTACATCTCTTTGGCTTGCACCCTGTCAAAGGAATCGATTTTTTTTATCTTCCGACACAAGCACAATTATCTTTACAGATGAACCGTTTCACCACCTTCAGATCCTGTTGATGCACAGGTAGACCATATGAGTGACAACTTATGGTCCTCTTGTATAGCAGTTGGATCTCAAGATGACGATACCGGTCAGTCGGGAGGACAACAGTTCAATCCCGCATCCGGCCATCCTGATTTAGGTTTTCAGTGATTTCCCTAAATCGTTTCAGGCAAATGCCGGGATGGTTCCTTTGAAAGGGCGCGGCTGACTTCCTTCCCCATCCTTCCCTAATCCGATGAGACCGATGACCTCGCAGTTTGGTCTCCTCCCCCCAAATCAACCAACCAACCAACCAACCAAACCGGTCATCATAAAAGATAATTGTGATTGTACAAATTTTTTAAGGCTTCCATGCCCCCTTGTTGACGAATTTCCTGTTAGCTTCTGTGTCGGGTTCTTCGGCCAACGTCTGTTTGATGATTTCTGACTTTGCCCCAGAACGAGTAGCTGGCATTGTCAAACCCGACAAACAGTTTGTCAATTGTGATTATGTCTAAAAATTAAAAAAAAGAGCATTGTAACTGTTTTAGCAATCTCAGTCTTCTCCAGGAGATGTAAAAATGTCAGAATTTGTACAAAGAAAACCATTCAACGCTACTGGTGCATGAAACAGTGCACTGGATCACAGAAACTAAATATGTATACAAGCACTCATCTTGAGCTATAGCGCCATCCTGAAGATTAATTAATTGTCACTTCATCTCGCCTGTCGTATTATTTCTCTGGTGGGCTTCGTTTTACCGTAACACATTCAAAGGACCTGTGCGTAGTGGGAAGGGAACGCAAATGGTTGCGCTTTTTTTCTGAAAATTACGCCTCAAACTCATAGTCTAGTGGCTACTCTCGTGGCTTCTAGATCGCGGTGTTACGGGTTCGATTCTCGGCCGGGTCAGAGGTTTTCTTCGCTAGGTGACTGGGAGTCAGTTTTGGCTTATATATTTCATAACATCTTCACTAATGCGCAAGTCGTCGAAGTGATGTCAAAAAGAAGACTTGATCCAGGTGGCGACGAAATCATTTTTAATTTTAGTGCAAATTATGCCCAGTACCAGAGTAAGAACCTCATTTCAGTCAACAATAACACCGAATTGCATCCCATTTCTGGTACACTACTAGATCACAACACTGCAGCCACAAACACGTGAGAATAAGTTCGGAATCAACAGGCTCAATCACTCTCGATAAAAATATACTATTTTTTTTCTCTTGCTACTGCCCCGTGATATTTAGATAGATACAGAACTAAATTTTAGCGGTACTTTAACACGTCCTCGATGACAAATCATCTTGCACTAGTTTCATGGATCAAAGCTAGTTGACGTTAGCGATCATCTTCAGCTCACGAGAGCTGTTAGAAGAGAAAACGGCACATCTGCAGCATGCCTCAATACATGTCTGAGGCGGCGTGGAAACGAGGATCCTAGGCACGGTGATTCAGAGACTGTGCAGTATCGCAGCCGTGCTTCACGCTACTCTACCTTTGTGGTCACAAACAGGACCCTCTGAGGCCGGGTTAGTATTTATACATTCCGGCTTACCTTGACCGTTGAGTGAAGAGTTTTCCCATGTAATGCTCTTAATTCCGTATGATTCTGCTGAAGGCGAAAGCGGTACGGTCACTGTACAGATTTTTTTGTAGAAACATGCTGTAACCAAAGCACTACTCTTTGGCCTATGCTGCACTTCCTCTTTGGGCCGAGTCCATTTTCTTCGAAAAGTGTGTTCCCTTCACACTTTATATCATGCTCTCGTCTCCGAAGAAGCTACCACGCCATCGTTCCCCGTCACTGCAAACCACGCCGCGTCACGCCTCCATGAAACAAATTTTGTGCCACATTTCTGTAGTACTCGTAGTGACTAATCGAATCACCAGCTACAAACTCTGCCATTATGACGATACTCCTTCCTACGCCGTCATAGCTGGCTTTAATATAGGTCACATTTATGAAAACTGGCGGAATTGATCCTGACGACTATAATTATTCAACAGTTGGCATTCAAGATGAAACTGAGACTTATTGAAATTATTAATTACAGAGAAATTTGTTTACAGAGGATCGTTCTGAGGAGTATTGTTTATATTCATTCTCTACCAGTTTCTGTCTTGAACAAGTGATAATCCTTCAAGGTGAAAGGTTAATGTTTTGATGTTATTGATTTACTTATATGTAAAATCAGTGTAACGTGCGAACCATTAGGAATATATAATGGACAGTGGACAAAAAATTATACTCAATTTACTGCAAATTATAAGCGTAATGCTTAGCTTGTGGAGGCAGATAAGTGTTTCTGATTCCATTAAATCCACTGCACGTAGTCACTGGATCCACTGCTCGTCGACTTTGCTCATGGGGATGAAAATTACAAGTGCTCAAATTCTTAGTTATTCAGTTTCTAGCGCGAGACATCTGGGGTGAAAGTACAGTTAAAACTCATACAACATGCATAGCACTGCCTGTTTCAGGCTTACGAAAACATGATACAAGTAGTAAGCGAGAAAAATGGTAATAAATTTTTGGAAAGTAATTCACATTTGGACGCGATAGATCATCAATTCACTATATTTTCATGAAAAAGAAGGATGGCTATTGAATATAGTGTTCTGATAGTCGAAGATAAGGCTCAATAGAAAGTTTCATGTAAATGAATGAATGATGAAAGACCGGATGGATTCCTCGACCATGTGGGTAGAAAGCTCAAACCCACTCGCAAAACACTGAGTTCTGGTTCACATGAGTCATCAGTAAAATGAATGAGTATCTTCTTTGTCCTTGCCCTGACCGTGCGACTGCAAGGTCGGCAATTTCCTAACGATTAAAGCAATGTTAGTGACAGTATGTGGCTGGACACCTTTCCTGAAGCCATCCCTTCCCCCTGGGACGAATATCGTGTGGCCAGTCTGTCTGGGTCTAGGCTCCAAGCCAGCAAACAGAGTACAGCCCCGCCTGCTTCATACCCTCGTGAGTCTATCGGGACCGACAGACCATCTTGTCATCCCGTCATCCTTAGCCCAGGGCGTCATTGAATACGGTATGGAGGGGCTCGGGGTCAGCACACTGAACTCCCGGCCATCTCAATTGGCACCATGATGCTGGGTGCACATTGTACCTGTCCTGTCACCAACGAAAAAAATCCGTGGAAGTACTGGTCTAAAGCCCATGTTCAAGTGTGAGATCGTTTTCTAGATCGTTGCGAGTCTGGACATGGGAACCAGCTCGCTCTTAAACTAATGGGACGTGGGACACAATCTAGGAGCAACATCTACTTTTGCTGGCACCTATGTCGTTATTCTGCCAAGCAGCTGCGAACCATGCCTGGCGCGCCTCGCTGAATCACGGAAGCCACTTGTTAACGAGCTTGACTATCTAGGTAGGTTGTAAGTAGGCTGTTTAGGTTTTTTTATTGGTAACGCCACCTCTGTATAAAAATCAATGGCTGTGCTGTGTGAAGTCTGTGGCTAGTTTGCATTGTTGTCTGCCATTGTAGTGTTGGGCAGCGGCAGCTGGCTGTGAACAGCGCGTAGCGTTGCGCAGTTGGAGGTGAGCCGCCAGCAGTGGTGGATGTGGGGAGAGAGATGGCGGAGTTCTGTAATTTGTCATGAGCTGCTATATATATTATGACTATGAAGGTAAATACATTGTTTGTTCTCTATTAAAATCTTTCATTTGCTAACTATGCCTATCAGTAGTTAGTGCCTTCCGTAGTTTGAATCTTTTATTTAGCTGGCAGTTGTGGCGCTCGCTGTATTGCAGTAATTCGAGTAACCAAGAGTTTAGAGGTAAGCGATTTGTGAAATGCATAGGTTAATGTTAGTCAGGGCCATTCTTTTGTAGGGATTTCTGAAAGTCAGATTGCGTTGCGCTAAAAATATTGTGTGTCAGTTTAAGCATAGTCATGTACAATTGTTCAAAGGGGACGTTTCATATGTCGACCCTTAGCCGAGGATACCTCACTGGAATCTTCTGATTTTTTCTTGTAGTTTGTGTAATTAGTGTAGCTTTTGTTTATTGCTAGTGCGTAATTGTAGAGAGAATCTCCTTTGTAGTTGCAGTCTTTTATTGTTGTTGTGGCATGCATGTTAATTTGCACCAAGTATTTCGCAGCTGCGCTTGCAATTAACTAGATATTATTTTCAGTGCTATGTTAATGTGTTCTCTTATTTTTGCTCTTCAAATTGTGTTTTTCTGTGTTATCGTGTGAAATATTGTGACAATAATGGCGTGTGAAAAACGTAACACTAGGCTCCAAAGTAAACTGAGAAATAATAGTGACGACGAGTGTAGCTTGCCAGCACCACTGTGTAATGAATTAACAGACGTTCAAAGTAGTAATTTGGTAACTGTGCATAGGGAAATGGAGCGGGCTGCAAACAATGGCGTAGGCAGTGAAACAGGTAGTGAACAGGGAAGCATTATCGATCGATCGCTCGGCAACAACTCGCCTCAGGAATCCGAAAAGACAGGACACAATTTTGCAAATACTGTAGATTCAGGTTTTGCGTCCTCACCGTTTTCTCAAATGAGTCAAGACACATTTTCCACTTGTCAAAATGTGAATGTTGCCGGTGCAAATTCACTGCCGAAAAGCACTGAGGAACATGTTTCAGACACCAGTGCATTGTTATTACAATTAATGCAACAAATGGGACAAAAGCTTGAAAAGTTAGACACAATGGAACAAAATCAGAGACAAACACAGCAACAGTTAGACACAATGGAACAAAATCAGCGACAAACACAGCAAAAGCTTCAAAAGTTAGACACAATGAAACAAAATCAGAGACAAACACAGCAAAAGCTTCAAAAGTTAGACACAGTGGAACAAAATCTTAAAAAGTTAGACTCATTGGAACAAACTCTTGAACAAACACGTGAAGATTTAACTACTGAGTCACATAACATTGAATCGAAATGTCAAAAAGTCTGTAATGACGTAAAAACTCAAATTTGTGAACATTTTCAACCTATTTTTTCGCGGCATGAAAATGCATTACAGAATCACGAAGCAGCCATAAAAGAACTGCAAACTATTGTTCATGAAAATCATGAGACCTTGCAAGCTAAATTTGACTCAGTTGCATCTACCGATTCGGTTACGCAACTTGCAAAAACTCAGGAAAACTTAAAGGACACAGTAGATACTCTGAAACTTGGTTCAGGAAAACACACTGAGGAAATAAGTACACAATTGGAGAAAGTAGCCGAACTTTCGGATCAGTTCACTAATTTATCTACGAAGGTAGATGATAATCTGAATGACACAAAACCAGTAGTCTTTAATGACACAGAAGAGTGTGAACAAATTAGAAAATTCAAACAAAATCAAAATCAAATCAATATACAGTACAAAAGAGAAATCCGGGAAGTATAAGATCAGTTGGCACAAGTAATACAAAAATTACAAATTTCAGAGGACACTCGCGCTCCAACACGGGAAGAGGGACTTAGAAATACGGAAAAGACGCAAAATAATAACACAGGGCATTTCGGAAGTTATGAAAGAAACTGGCAATGTGCACCCAATTTTGAGATGGAACCACAGACACGACGTAACAATGACCGACATGCGACTCGCCGACATGATGATTTTGACTATAAGCTGTTCATTACTACACGTACATTCAAAACATTTAAGAATTCTGACAACGACATTCATCCACAAGCGTGGCTCCATCAATTCTCTCATTGTTTTCCCCCCAACTGGTCATTGGAGCACAGGTTAGAATTTATGTGTGGCTACTTGGAGAATGAACCAGCTGTGAGAATGCGATGGGTCATTCACGATTGTCACAGTGAAGGAGATTTTTATCATGCCTTCCTCTCTGCATATTGGTCTCAAACTACACAAGACCGAGTAAAACATAGCATCATAATGACGAAACATTTCGAACAATCTGAATTCTCCAGTCTTGTGAAATATTTTGAAGACATGTTGCACAAGAATCAGTACCTGTCAAACCCATACAGCCCCTCAGAACTCATCCGCATTTGCTTAATCAAATTACCTGAACATTTACGACATATTATTTTAGCAGGACGTTGCAAAGACGACACTGAAGCTTTTCAGGGACTCTTACAAGAATTAGAAATTGACACAGACAGTCGCGGGATGCGAAAACAGGAAAACAATCACTACAGGTCAAATCCGTCACAATTCCGTGACGACAGAAACAATAACTGGACACGACAAGTCTATTCTTACAACGAAAATCGTGACCAAAACAGACACCACCCATATGAAAACCACTGGCAGAGTAACAATAGTTACAGAGAAAGATCGCATTTCCGTAGTAATGAATATGACAGAGATTACAGAGATTACCTTAGAAACAGACAATATGGGAACCAAAACAATTATTATCAAGGGAGACAGAATAACTTCAGATGCAACAGTTCAGCGCGCAGTTACGATTCAGGATGAAATTCTCCACCACATGACCGACAAGAAAGAAATTATGAAATCTACCGACATGACGACAGACGAGATAATCATAACGACAGACCTAAATTTCATCAGAACTGGGGGGATTCAAACAGAGCAGGACACTTTCGACAACGTGAATTTGTAGAAGCTAGGTCTCCTAATACCAATAACGACGCGCGCCAACAAAGGGACAGACAATGACTCGCACCGCAGGCAGCCGCTTGCGCCGGCTGCCTCAGACAAAAATAACATTGACGCTAACCTTGAGAAAAATTTTAGCACTCCTCACCGACGTATACCGCATGATAATTCCGTTCAAGTTGAATCTCTGAGTACTAGGAAGAGTAAAGGACTGCACCACGTTTCTCATGTAAAACCGTTTATTGAAAGATAATCTGCTTTTTAACTTTGCCATAAAACTTTTCAATTGACGCTACTAGTATGCTTAGTCAGACTTAGAATCTGTTAACATGCAACAATGTTTGAAGTTAAATATCCAGTCAAGAACCAAGAGAACTTATTTAAACAGAAATTACGAATGCATTGTTATTGCGAACAGACGACACAGTGTTATTGTGTGTGTACATTCTTGCTTGTTAGTTGCACGATTACGTAATGACTATCAGGCTTACATACATAGAACATGTACTGGTACTGCTAATGAGATTTTAGTGCAACATTTTGGTTTACTTGAAAATACATTATGGATTCAAGGTGCTTTCTGAGAGATACCAGATGACACAGTGGTTAGTTTATTTGACAGCTACACGACTATATCATGACGCTACTAATGTGTGACACAATTTACCTTGTTGCTTTTGCGGTGTATCTGTTTTATATCTGCACAGTTTTTCTGAATTCTTCTGGAAAGTAAAACATATCTTAGTAGTAACTTTTGTGGTATAGCTACAAGGAGACAGCCTTTTCTGTAGCACAACAATACGTTACAGCACAGTACTTTCTTACGTTCTTCATCACGACAATAAGCGTAATAACTAAGATATCTATACTCAAAGCATTTCACTTTTGTTTATCATGAGGTAAGTACATTGACTTCTGCAGAACTTAGCTTTCAGAGGACGATAATTACGACACTTCCACAGAATTATCTTACAGCAAGACGCACATTTAGCGCTATAGGACACGTATTTGAGTGATTAATTTTGTACTTAAAACATTTATGTTTAAAGATATTTGAAGTACAATGATACGAAGTTTTTCCGTGATACATTTCATTCCATTGCAATAATCTGTAACACCTGAGGGTATAATTACATTAATCCTCAGGGGGGTACACGCTTACTTTGTGTACCATGTGTTTGGCAAGCACAAGGAGCCCTAGCTAATATGGTATTTGCTTATACAACTTTACACATCGGTACCATATTTCTCTAAGACAGAATTACACAGCTATCTGATCATTTACCTGAGAGAGACAAACATTTATTTTACTACATCAGTGACAGACGTTTACGTAATTACACCGTTGGATAACTTCACACTTACGAAATTGTATTTTGTTTGTACTTTGTGAACTGTTCATATTTTTTTGGAACCATTGTGATACTTTGAGAGCTTTGAATGATGTATTTGGTATGAGATCACAATTTTTAAAGTACGTTTGAGGCAGATGACACTTTTGACATGAGTAGAGAATTTTTTTTAGGTTTTGAAACTATTGGAGGAAGCTACGACGATTTTGAGATTTGGCTGAGGTTTTATTATGTTATTTTTACGATGACGATGTGTATTATGCTGTTACCATATGTTTATGATCAATAAGCTGATGCTATATGAGTTATTTGATTATGCTACGTATTTCTTATGATGAAATATTGAAGAAGTGTCGACGAATATTTATATGTATAGTAAGGTAAGGAATAATGAGTAGTGGTTAGGGACTCTGGTTTGTGAAAAAGGTTGTTGGAAACCAAGAATCGTACTTTAAGAGTTATGAAATGTGTGTAAATGCGTGAATGTATCACAATGCCGGCGAAAATTTTTTGGACACTGTTATATTCATAGGATTTTGTTTCTACGCATTTGTAACGCAAATTCTCGACCTGTGAAATTTTTTTTGGTGAGACTGTCACTGGGTCGTAAATATTTCAGTAAGAAAGTTAAGTGACCTTCACGTAATGTGTCGTGGACGCCCAGCTGTGCCACCTGCCTGGAGAAAAAGCCATTAGGCGGAGAAAAAAAGGGAGAGACCATTAACCTTGCTATTGACATTCCTTTGTAGAAAGCATCGCAAATACGACACGCTCATTACTTGGAAACATATCGTACTTTGTGCTACGTACTGAAATGCTTATGAATTGATGGGAAATATTCGTACATCTGCACACCTGATTATGACAAGTGTCTTTCTATGAGAATTGAGAGATTTTCTACTAACTTATGAAATGCTTCATGACTACTGAATGATATTTTTATTCTTTACTTTGTACATAGTTGCTTATTTTATTTGATATCTGTTTTCCAGGTGTGTTGCATCATTGGTTTTATAAAATAAAATTAAATGCATTTGCTAATGTGAACACTTGCTGTCAACAGATCTATTAAATAATTATTTTATGATCCACATTCTTCGAAAAAGGAGCTCTTGGAATGGAAAGAACAATAAGAAGGGGCTAATAACAGTAACTGCATATATAATTTTCTTTTCAAGTACTTGGTAATTTTTTGTAGAATTAGTTTTTGTGGTGCACCACTTTAATTACATAGACATTAAGATGCGATTATACATTACCTTTGTGTGCATTGTTGTCTTTAGTGTACTATTTTTTCTGCTTGAGCTTTGTCATGCTTAGGTATACGTTATAGCACTGCTGCTGCTGTTTGCCAGGCATAGTGCTACTAAATTTCGCTTTAAATTACTCTGTTAAGCCAGTTTTACTACGAATTTATTTTTCTTGTTTGCTGCACAGTGCCTTATATTAGTTGTAATATTGCAATTGCTTTGCCAGTTTGAATTTTTGTCATTGATGTTTATGTTACTTGTTTTGTGCTGCTGCATTGCCTCGTCCCTTAGTTTAGCATCTGAGCTCAGTAGATTAGCTTAAAATGGGGTAGGCTATATAAGAGAACGAGTTGTGATGAATTGGAAGAAATGCATTGAGAAGCTATAAGAAACAGATTTGGCAAAAATGAGTATTGTGCACTGAGAAATAATTATTTTGAAAGAAATATGAATAGAATACAGGAAGGAGGTATAGATAGGACTTTTTGGGAATAATGATGAATGAAGGGAGATCTCCAAGAAGTAAAGAAAGTTTTGTTTGCAAAATACTGCAGTAAAACAAACCCTGTCCTTTCCTTCTGTTATCCCACTATGTGTTTGTGTACCCTTGTGTATTTGTCATTTTTCTGTCTTTATGTGTCTAGCTAATACGATTTACGTTGTAGAATTCTCTGATAATATGCTATTTTCTTTGTAAAGATGCTTAGACATTATTTATTCTGTTCTGTTTTAATGTTCATGTGTGAAGTTGATGTTTCAAAAGTTGTTCTGATCTTTTATGTATGTACTTATGTCATAATTCCTGTAACACTGATGTATATGTTATTTCGATTCTTTTGTAAAGCCCGTATTACTACAAATGTTATCTGTACTATTATGTTCTTTAATGATGTATTTTTTACCTTTGTAATTGTATTTTCATGTTGTAAATTTATAATTGTATAGACACCAGTTCTTCAAATTAAGTTACATTTCACTGCACACGTTTCTGTTGGTCATAGTATATGGACAATATGTGAGAAGTAGGGACTGATAGTGTTTGCATGTGTGTTAATAATTCAGCAAGGGACTGGATAACAGCATTGCTGGTTCTAAGGACATTTCAAACAATTTTTTTTTGTGAGTGGACAAGTGGTGGTTTATGGACTTGCTATATTCTCCATAAGAATCTTCGATGGTGATTGTGCACCTGCACAATCGCAACGGATGGCTGCTAGCCATCTCTACAAGGACTACAGTGGGTCTGCATCTTTGATGGCCCACCAATACCATTATTTCTACAAGGACTACAGTGGGTCTGCACCTCTGGTGGCCCACCAATACCATAATCTCTACCAGCACTACTGTGGGTCTGCTCTGTGATGACCTACCTACCAATATTCTTCAAAACTTCGACTGACTCTGCTGTGGGTTTGCTCTGTTGTGACCCATTACCTGTCTGCATGTCGAGAGTCAGCACTATCTTTCCGTTGGAAGGACAACACTACTTCTTCAAGACTGCATCGAAATCCACTACTTCCGAGTGCATTTTCTTTTACTGCTCGGACTTTGAGAAAAACACTGCTATTTTACTGTGATAAACAATCAGGACTGTCTCTATGGACTGTGAGATAGTTTAGCTTTTGACCAACATTGTATCAATAAGTGTGTGCATTTGATATCTTTGTTATTGTAATTATGAAAAATGTTATCAAATAATTATTGGCCACTGCCCAAAACAATTTGTAAAATTTTTTGTGGGGAGCATGGGGGCTATGTAAGTAGGCTGTTTAGGTTTTTTTATTGGTAACGCCACCTCTGTATAAAAATCACTGGCTGTGCTGTGTGAAGTCTGTGGCTAGTTTGTATTGTTGTCTGCCATTGTAGTGTTGGGCAGCGGCAGCTGGCTGTGAACAGCGCGTAACGTTGCGCAGTTGGAGGTGAGCCACCGGCAGTGGTGGATGTGGGGAGAGAGATGGCGGAGTTCTGTAATTTGTCATGAACTGCTATATATATTATGGCTATGAAGGTAAATACATTGTTTGTTCTCTATTAAAATCTTTCATTTGCTAACTATGCCTATCAGTAGTTAGTGCCTTCCGTAGTTTGAATCTTTTATTTAGCTGGCAGTAGTGGCGCTCGCTGTATTGCAGTAGTTCGAGTAACCAAGATTTTTGTGAGGTAAGCGATTTGTGAAATGCATAGGTTAATGTTAGTCAGGGCCATTCTTTTGTAGGGATTTCTGAAAGTCAGATTGCGTTGCGCTAAAAATATTGTGTGTCAGTTTAAGCACAGTCATGTACAATTGTTCAAAGGGGACGTTTCAAGGTCAACAAAATGAATCAGTATACCATACATAATGAAAACAGAGTGAAATTAACGCATAATGTAGAAGAGAATCTCACCGATTTAAGCAGCATCTGACTCCATTTATATCTGCGTCCACTGGTCAGGTAAGGTTAACCATCACAATTTCTGGAGGAACTGCCCTTCCAAATTTTCGTAGGCCAAGAAGAGACTGTCCAGCGCTTGAAAGTACTTCACAAAACTTTACCGTGGCCCCGCAATGTGTCACACCACAGATAGTCGTGCAGGGTGTATATTCTATCGACAACTGTATGCGCCTTTTGAAGTCTCTGTGTACAAAATGGAAATGGGCGTTTGGCGTCATTGGCCGGGAGGATCCTTGTAGGGGAAGTGCGGCCGCCTTGGCGTAAGTCTTATTACATTCGACGCCACATTGGGCGACCTGCGCGCCGGATGGGGATGAAATGATGCTGAAGACAACACAACATCCAGTCCCTGAGCGGAGCCAGGAATCGAACCCGGACCCGTAGGTCGGCAATCTGTCACGCTAGCCACTCAGCTATCAGGGCGGACGTCTCTGTGTATATAAACTACGTTAATCAACAAAACGAGGCGAAACAGCCACCATGTTTCAAAGTTGAGGTCAGAAGATCTGCAGCATTTGGAAAACAGGATATGTGTATGTGTAGAATGGAAATTTATATCGGGCCTAGAGTCGTTTCTCGATTTCTCAGTGGCGAAAGTATCATCACCTTCCGTTCTTTTTTTCCGCCATCTGTTTCTGCTCGCGTTATATTTAACGCCTACTCGTCGACCAGTGACAACTGATACTGCCTTTTGTTTCCAGGCACTGCACAAGGCGACCGGTATCGACTCGTTCAAGTTCGACGCCGGAGAGACCAGCTGGCTGCCGTACGAGTCGACCATCGAGCCCCTCGAGCTGAACCCGGTGCGCTTCACCGACGACTACGTGAAGACGGTGTCCCAGTTCGGCCCCATGATCGAGGTGCGCTCCAGCGTGCGCAGCCAGCAGCAGCCCGTCTTCTTCCGCATGTTCGACAAGCACAGCAGCTGGAGCGCCCAGAACGGCCTGCGCACGCTGATCCCCTCGCTGCTGCACATGAACGTGGTCGGCCACCCGTTCGTTCTGCCCGACATGATAGGCGGCAACGTCAACAGCGGCAACGGGCCCGACAAGGAGCTCTACATCCGCTGGCTGGAGGCCACCGTCTTCATGCCGGCGCTGCAGATGTCCATCGCGCCGTGGGACTTTGACGACGAGGTGCGTCCAGTCCCAGCATCGTTCAACTATCAAACTTTCGAGGCGTTCAACGATTCGTTGGCCCTGTAATGACCAGAGATATAGTGGTCATGTTTGTCTTTTTCTACCAGTGATAACCTTCCATTATCTTCATTAAAATTTAAATCCGATGACGCATACTGTGAACCAAGCGTGGACCTGACCTATAGCAATCACAATTTAGAATGACTACCTAGTTCACGATGTAGCGTGCAACTCGAGCGATAGCTTAAGTTTTCCCACTGGAATGTACGAGAAACACTGCATGCTTTCGTCAATTATTATTTCCGAATACCTTTCACTGTGTAGCTACAGGACAGCCACCACTAATCACTCACGCTTTTACTGCGTATTTATTTGAATTCACACTGGTGAGATTAAGGTTTCTGGATTACGAAAATCTACCGTTAGTTAGTGCCAGTGGGTCCAGAATTAGGACAGTAACTCTCTTTTACTAACTTTGTAATGACTTAGAATTAAATTTTATTCAATTTACCTCTCTCGATGCTTTCGATAGATCTCTGGTAATCAATATTCTGAGATGGCAATAGTCGTTATTCACCCATCCATTCATTCCAAAGACAGCTACTGTCTTTATCGCCATGCACACGAACTATTCCGTGGATTCCTTCTCTTTCAAGCTTCTTCATAATCACTTGCCGCGCGGACTAAGACGCTGCAGTCATGGAGTGTGCGGCTGGTCCCGGCGGAGGTTCGAGTCCTCCCTCGGGAATGAGTGTGTGTGTGTGTGTGTGTGTGTGTGTTTGTCCTTAGGATAATTTAGGTTAAGCAGTGTGTAAGCATAGGGACTGATGACCTTAGCAGTTAAGATTTCACACAAATCGGAACATTTTTTCATAATCACTCCTACAGTTAATGTTTGTGATTTGATAAGACCAGAGAACCTTCACGCGTTTCTGGTATCATTACATAGTAGCAAATGAGTTACTTTAGCATTTGCTGTGCGAATTTAGCTATTGATAGCATACAAAAGAGCTTCTTATAGCTCAGATACAAGGCACCTAGACAGACTACAAATCTACGAAAATATGTTTTCGCATATCTTGCCTCTCTTGAACTATTTCTATAGATTTTGGTGCTACTTACGAGGGGTAGTAGGTGTCAGTAAGTCAAGTCTCGAAAATCGAAGCCAGAAACTAGATTATGTTGCAGTACGAATTAGCAGACCAATCCTTGCCTATTGCCGTTAGCTCTGGGAAGCGTCTCAGGTTTCAAAAATTGTCACGGAAAGCAGAAAGTTCAGTATCTTTACTTACTACTAGTCACTGTGTCGAGAGCAGGCCTTCAAAGCCTAAAGTGAGTAAACGAATTCAGCATGCAGTGACAACTACCCAACGCAATGTAGAAACGACAAAGAACAGAGATATTTGCTTTTCCATTCATACCAAAGTTACGGACAAACGTTCAGGGCGAGAAACGTAACTTATTATCAAAAGACAGCTACTGGCAAACATCAGAAAGCAAAATGTTTAACTTTACAATAGCAAAAATGTTGCTGTTTGTTTTAGGAACATGTTCCAGCTATCTCTTTAGACAAGTGCTACAACTTTTGCGGCTGTCTGCAATTGCCCTGCAGAAACCGCTAAACAATGAGAATTCTGCTGTGAGTTCAAACCGTACAACAGCTTTAACGGAAAACTTTCCCCAAGAACTGGCTTAAACTGAATAGTCCGATTCATTCCACAGTTAATCTTAAGTAAGCTTTCGCTTGATACTTTGAGATTGCCGATTCGCAAACAGTCGAAAAGCAAGTTCTGCGTTCGTACACAAGCATCGTCTCACTCAGTGTCTGAACGCAGCACAGATAGCCTATAGATGGAAAGTGTGTTAATGTGCTGCGCCTTCACCGCAATTGCCCTTTCTTTGTATGCGCAGATCCCTCATGCCGTAACTAACTCATCTCATGACCCACCAAACGTTGCTCCAAGTAGACCAGAGAAAATTCTATTCACACAGAATCACTCTGCAGAGGAGTGTGATATAATATACAATTTTCTGGCAGATGGGAACAGTGTGCCATACTGAGACAGGATCTTTGCTTTTCGTGGGCAAGTGCACTACCGACTGAGCTACGCAAGCAGGACTGGCAACATGTTCCCACAGATTTACTTCCTCCAGTACTTCATCACTTACCTTCCAATACCCCTTTTTC
Organism: Schistocerca piceifrons; assembly: GCF_021461385.2. NCBI lineage: Eukaryota > Metazoa > Arthropoda > Insecta > Orthoptera > Acrididae > Schistocerca > Schistocerca piceifrons. Next base: position 91,464,214 of record NC_060144.1, on the reverse strand, counting down.
CAAGAGCGGCAGCCCTAAAAGTTTCGCAGGAGACCTTCTGTGAAGTGTAGAATGTAGATCAGGTGCTGACGGCATTAAAGCTGTGACGACGGGTCGTGACTCGTGCTTGGGTAGCTCACTCGGTGGGGCAGCTTCTCTGCATCTCATTTCTTGTGTGTGTAGTTGCGACTCTGAATAAGCTGTAGTATAAGACAAAATGAGAGCATTTGCTACTAAAGAATCTATTTCCCTTGAGTAGCTATCTTACATGTACGGGACATGACTTCACATCTGCATATTCACTAGCCCACTCTCTCCATCGATAACAGTTTTGAGAAAACGTGTGTGAAATGGGGGAAGGGTGTTACTTGTGATAAAGCTACGAGTTGGTTGTAAAGGAGAACTGCAGAAGTTTAATGATAAAGGATATTTTTCTTTCGAATATTATAACAACTACACTAGTTTTGAAGAAATTTAAGCCTGATAATCTAGAACTGCGAATATTGTTCTGTAGCAGAAAATTTAGGGTTTGCCCGCATCTCGTGGTCGTGCGGTAGCGTTCTCGCTTCCCACGCCCGGGTTCCCGGGTTCGATTCCCGGCGGGGTCAGGGATTTTCTCTGCCTCGTGATGGCTGGGTGTTGTGTGATGTCCTTAGGTTAGTTAGGTTTAAGTAGTTCTAAGTTCTAGGGGACTGATGACCATAGATGTTAAATCCCATAGTGCTCAGAGCCAGCCATTTAGGGTTTTATGGTTTAATTTTATCTTGTTCTTTGAACACTTGATGAATGTGTGGAGATATCCTCGACATACCATTGTCCCTGTCTACACTGAGGCATTTCCGTTTGCGTTTACTGCCCCCTTGTCGCTCCTGTAACTGATGTGTGCGTCCGTGTGTGTGCTGCAGACGGTTGAGATTGCCCGCAACATGACGTCGCTGCACGTGCAGTACGCGCCGCGCATCGTGGAGCTGATGAAGCGGACTGTGCAGGACGGCAGCCCCGTCAACCTGCCTATCTGGTGGCTCGACCCCACCGACGAAACGGCGCTCACCGTCGACTCAGGTACGGCCTACGCCTCTCTCTTTCTCATTCACTGGCTGAGGTTTCCGGCTCTCTTCTCCTTTCTTCCTTCATCTCGTTGTCTCTTTCTCTAAATATGATTTACTTTGCATTACCTGTCCGGTAATTGATGTTCTAAACCTGATACTGCCTCTGACGTTTGGAAGAGTACAACTTAGGCATTTCTGTCCGATAAAAATTGAACAGAAAGAAGACGTACACACAACTCATTGTAAAATGTCACATAAATAATTTGATATGTTATCTGTAACAAAGACGATAGCAAACAACGAATAGAACATAATTAACATGGATAATGAACACAAAAAATAAGTCTGTACTACTTCAATACTTACTTCAATTACCAATTTTACTGTGTCTCACATCCCAGTACTCCAGTCAATACGCCGCTCTTACGTACCACGTAAAGTGCCTCTCCAAATAAGAAGTGAAAGTGACTCACAATTCACAAAATTTGGGGGTTCTATCCAAGAAGAATTAATTATTTAATAGCTCTTGTAGATACTATACACAAATCAAAACCATCACTTTAGTACATACTGAGTGAATCGTAATTTGCTGCATAATATTCTTAGATGGTCTGGTTTCACAATAAATTCTAACTAGTGACGAGCCACCTGAGGAGGTTCTGTTACACGAAACTTAAAGGGCGGGAAAAACTGAGACAGGTACTCACTCCATTGGTACTACAGACGACTATCGCTCGTTCTCATCTAATGGATAATATTGTGTGATTAACGAAATACTTTAAACTAACTTGATTTTGAAGCTATCTAAAAGTCTTACCACTTTCCATGCCATGTTGTAGAAGAACAGGAGTGTCTGATGCGTGAATACTATTCATCTTCTATCTTCAACATAAATATTAAGCTGTGTACCACTTTGAGGCTTTAATTGCTGTCTGATATTTACAAATATATTTGTAGGAGTAAGAGTACCGTCTATTCCAACTACATAATCAAACAACTTTCTTCCATACAGCACTATAGCTTTTCTTGCACTTTATGTAGTTTAAGCATGTCTTTAACGTTGTCTTCTTCTTTATTCTGTTCTTCAAGTATGAACCTCTTTTACTATTGATGCCATTCACATTCATTCTGTTTCAATAGACCCTGTGCCTCACAATCACTTAGGGCCATAGGAATGCCCATGTTTTTTGAATTTTACTCATAATTTCACTTCTTAAATTATTTAATAAATTTCTGTAATCTGTACGATTAATCTAACTTATTCTTCATATTTTATTTGTAATTTTATCTGTTTTTGAAGATGCACAGTTGGTCCAATAGGAATGAATAAATTTTCCACTGTATCAGTTTCTTTCGAATACTATTTTACTCTTAATTGGTTCTGACCCTTTAAATATCAAGGTTTCAATTTTTTTCATCGAAATACTAAGACAGTCCTCTGACATTGCGACCAAATGGATTCCAAGAAAAGTACACTGTTCTTCATTGTCAGTAAAAATTAATTATATATTCAGCACAAGGGAAGTGGTAGGTGTAGTTATTGATATTTTGTGTTAATTACTATCATTCACTAAAAAAATAAAGTGCTGTCGTCGAAAAGTAACAGTTTTAAAATAACGCAAAAAATGAAGTTGACAAATCTCTGTAAATGTTTCTAATTAATTTTTCGCATTGTTGCCCAGAATGGACCACAATTTTTCAATGTGTAGCCTTGCCTCTAATAAATACAGAATTTCATTCTTGATCTAAATCTGTTCGTCCTTGCTTGATTTATGTATCTACATTTCGATTTTGACTATACTGTTCATTATTATTTGGCACAATTTATTGTTTGTTCTTCTTTGCAATTGAGTATCTGTTTCTTCGTTCAAGATTTTTTGTTCTGTTTCATACGTCTCTGACATCTACAAAAAGAACGAGTTGGTTTCACTCCAACACTTTTCATATTGTTCAACTTTTCATTAATGTTTTCTGCCCATTTTCATTATTCTCTCAAATGTATGATTTCTTTTCCTCCATCGCTATTTATTCACTGAGTTTTCTTTTAACAAGTAGACATTCTTTATATTTCTAAATGAGTTTTTCAGCGATTGTCCTTCAGTGTCTACATATTTCAGTACCAAGAAGTAATTTGAATTTACTTAAGCATGTTTGAAGACCCCTAGATCCTTAAAAAGATGTTGCCTGATTCTTTAATTATTTATAGGATGACAGCTATCTTCTGGTAGAGCACATACTCTTGTGGACCTGTTTGTTATTTTCATTAACTATCTTTTATGTGGTTACAGTGCAATTTTCCATCACTGTATTTCCAGTTACTACAGTCATGTCACCTCCAGCGTCATTTTTATTTTACAGTTTGTTGGTGCTTAGTAAACTATTACTAATATATTTATCATCATCCCATCATCATTCTTCTTTCGCATATAAATATACTGTCTTTAATTTATCTCACTATACTTTGAATTTCATTTATACAATGTTCCAAGATATTTTATTTCAATCATTAGGGGATCAACATATGATTTAATCACAGAAAGTATGTTATTATAATGCCATCCTACATCTAGACGAAAATACAAAGAGAATTGGCGAGTCAAATTTGCAGGATTCTGTTAAAATCATTTGGAACATTACACAGCAATTACGAATGTGAAAAATCTGGTCTGTTTGTGGACTTTTCATGCATTAACTTCATCGTTCAAGAGAGAACTGAATTTATTAATCATTTATACAGAACTGAAAAACTGCTGTGTCTCGAAAAGTGTCCTCATTATTAAGTAATGGTAGTAAACTAAACAGTGTAGCACTTGTTGATCTGCTACACCAATCACCTGTTCGCCAATTAAGGAGTTAAAAGGGATAATGAAACTTCATCTTCACATAATTTGTGTCTTCATTATGAATTACATGGACTGGTGCTACCACCACGTTTACTTACGGGCTACTAATTGGCTGTCATGAGCTGCTAACAACTTACATGTCTCGTTGCATCATTAGAGTCAGCATGGTAGGTTGCCTGATTTTTACCTGACTGTGTGCTCTCTGTGTGCAGAGTTCCTGCTGGGAGAGGATATCCTTGTGGCACCGGTGGTGACTCACAGCGCAACAACACGTGACATTTACCTGCCCAAGGGCAGCTGGAGGGATGAGGTGGACCCTGCACACCCTGTTACAGAGGGCCCCACCTGGCTTCGCAAATATCCTGCTCCACTCAACACTCTACCCTACTTCACCAGGGTCAGCTCTTCGTAAGGCTTGCTGAATGAAAGTGCTTACTGTACAGTCACGATACAAAGGAAATGAAATGATCTTTAAAATTTAAAAAATGTACATTTCAGAATATAAATAAAGCAATACAAATCACTTTTATGTCAGTTATGTCACTTAAATAGTCACATCACCTGTTAGCTGCAAAATAGGTGTATCTGAACCATACTGTATGCCCTACTTTTATCATACTGTCTTTGTTCTCCACTTTCAGTGTTTTATGTATGCCACAGATGTTAAATGAACTGTTTCACTCTAACGCTTTCTCCATTTCCATGATATTTTTTTTTTCAAGGAATGTGTTTCATATAGTGATAGCTACGTAAATGTTAAGCTTCCTATTTCCTTTTTTAAACTCAGATTGCATATAAATATGTATCCTTAAGCATGCCCTGAATGAAATGGACTCTTCTGTATAAACATAAAATGACATGATATGAAAACTTTTCCTGAATACAATTTCTTTAAGGAACAAAACTAGAGAGGAGTAGAGGAAGATTGCTTTGTCAAATGTATAATAATGGGCATATGTCAGCATGACTGAATTCCGCAAATGTAATAATCTACAGTAAGCTCATGGTCCGGGATCAATACTGTAAAAGCAATCAACCTTATATCCAAACTACGTGCAGTGAGCATGAGCTCAGCCTGTCAATTTACCTGTTCTACTTATAAATCTTAAATTTAAAGACGCAAAGGAGTTACGTCATACATAAAGCGATGAATTGGCAGCTCTCTGCATCTTCATCTGCTGACTTACCAGTAAAACAGGCAAAGGAATAGACAAAAAATGTTGGTTGATACAGTTTTGAGAAAAGTAATTACTGATTGTAGTAATGGCTCAGAAAAATTTGGTCTCGCTCCTATAAACAGAAGAACTACAACATTACATGTGACTGCATCATGTCAACTGGAAAGGGCATATGCATTTATAAAGATACTGAAATCTTAATGCAGTGACAAAGCATCACTAACAAACTCCAGAATTTTTGATTCGCAGAAATATATAGACTGTTAGCGGATAATTATGGCCGTTTTGATGCACTCAGCATCCATCAACCTTGTGGTACAATAAATCATCACAAATGATATATACAGAAAAACGTCCTTGTCTCTTAGAATGTACTGAAAAATTCTCACTAAACAACGTGAGATGAATTCAGCTATCCTAGTATTTGAATGGCCTATTGCACACAAACCTCAAAAACTGACCATCTCACCAAACACCGAACGTAGATTTGAACATAGGAAGTGATGGTTAAAGCTCTGGAAATGCTGGAAATACAACTGCACCATACCTTATAATACAGAACCGAAACTCGACAAACATTTTTAGCATGAGAATGAGCTTCAGAAAATTGATTTGAATCTTAATTACATTTCTCAGGCACAGCAATCTCTCTTTAGATCATGACATGCAGACAAGATCCCCAAAACATATGGCGTCATACTACCTGCAGGAGCAGTTTGTGAGTTTAAGCGCCGGCCTAGGTGGCCGAGCGGTTCTAGGTGTTACAGTCTGAAACCGCGCGACCGCTACGGTTGCAGGTTCGAATCCTGCCTCGGGCATGGATGTGTGTGGTGTCCTTAGGTTAGTTAGGTTTAATTAGTTCTAAGTTCTAGGGGACTGATGACCGAAGAAATTAAGTCCCGTAGTGCTCAGAGAGGAGGAACAAGACTTCTGGTCAGGTGACTACAGGGTTATAAACACAAAATCAAATAGGGGTAATGCAGGAGTAGGTTTAATAATGAATAGGAAAATAGGAATGCGGGTAAGCTACTACAAACAGCATAGTGAACGCATTATTGTGGCCAAGATAGATACGAAGCCCACGCCTACTACAGTAGTACAAGTTTATATGCCAACTAGCTCTGCAGATGACGAAGAAATTGAAGAAATGTATGATGAAATAAAAGAAATTATTCAGATTGTGAAGGGAGACGAAAATTTAATAGTCATGGATGACTGGAATTCGAGTGTAGGAAAAGGGAGAGAAGGAAACATAGTAGGTGAATATGGATTGGGGGACAGAATTGAAAGAGGAAGCCGCCTGGTCGAATTTTGCACAGAGCACAACATAATCATAACTAACACTTGGTTTAAGAATCATGAAAGAAGGTTGTATACATGGAAGAACCCTGGAGATACTAAAAGGTTTCAGATAGATTGTATAATGGTAAGACAGAGATTTAGGAACCAGGTTTTAAATTGTAAGACATTTCCAGGGGCAGATGTGGACTCTGACCACAATCTATTGGTTATGACCTGTAGATTAAAACTGAAGAAACTGCAAAAAGGTGGGAATTTAAGGAGATGGGACCTGGATAAACTAAAAGAACCAGAGGTTATACAGAGATTCAGGGAGAGCATAATGGAGCAATTGACAGGAATGGGGGAAATAAATACAGTAGATGAAGAATGGGTAGCTTTGAGGGATGAAGTAGTGAAGGCAGCAGAGGATCAAGTAGGTAAAAAGACGAGGGCTAGTAGAAATCCTTGGGTAACAGAAGAAATATTGAATTTAATTGATGAAAGGAGAAAATATAAAAATGCAGTAAGTGAAACAGGCAAAAAGGAATACAAACGTCTCAAAAATGAGATCGACAGGAAGTGCAAAATGGCTAAACAGGGATGGCTAGAGGACAAATGTAAGGATGTAGAGGCCTATCTCACTAGGGGTAAGATAGATACCGCCTACAGGAAAATTAAAGAGACCTTTGGAGATAAGAGAACAACTTGTATGAATATCAAGAGCTCAGATGGAAACCCAGTTCTAAGCAAAGAAGGGAAAGCAGAAAGGTGGAAGGAGTATATAGAGGGTCTATACAAGGGCGATGTACTTGAGGACAATATTATGGAAATGGAAGAGGATGTAGATGAAGATGAAATGGGAGATATGATACTGCGTGAAGAGTTTGACAGAGCACTGAAAGACCTGAGTCGAAACAAGGCCCCCGGAGTAGACAATATTCCATTGGAACTACTGACGGCCGTGGGAGAGCCAGTCCTGACAAAACTCTACCTTCTGGTGAGCAAGATGTATGAAACTGGCGAAATACCCTCAGACTTCAAGAAGAATATTATAATTCCAATCCCAAAGAAAGCAGGTGTTGACAGATGTGAAAATTACCGAACTATCAGCTTAATAAGTCACAGCTGCAAAATATTAACACGAATTCTTTACAGACGAATGGAAAAACTAGTAGAAGCCAACCTCGGGGAAGATCAGTTTGGATTCCGTAGAAACACTGGAACACGTGAGGCAATACTGACCTTACGACTTATCTTAGAAGAAAGATTAAGGAAAGGCAAACCTACGTTTCTAGCATTAGTAGACTTAGAGAAAGGTTTTGACAATGTTGACTGGAATACTCTCTTTCACATTTTAAAGGTGGCAGGGGTAAAATACAGGGAGCGAAAGGCTATTTACAATTTGTACAGAAACCAGATGGCAGTTATAAGAGTTGAGGGACATGAAAGGGAAGCAGTGGTTGGGAAGGGAGTAAGACAGGGTTGTAGCCTCTCCCCGATGTTGTTCAATCTGTATATTGAGCAAGCAGTAAAGGAAACAAAAGAAAAATTCGGAGTAGGTATTAAAATTCATGGAGAAGAAATAAAAACTTTGAGGTTCGCCGATGACATTGTAATTCTGTCAGAGACAGCAAAGGACTTGCAAGAGCAGTTGAATGGAATGGACAGTGTCTTGAAAGGAGGATATAAGATGAACATCAACAAAAGCAAAACAAGGATAATGGAATGTAGTCTAATTAAGTCGGGTGATGCTGAGGGAATTAGATTAGGAAATGAGGCACTTAAAGTAGTAAAGGAGTTTTGCTATTTGGGGAGCAAAATAACTGATGATGGTCGAAGTAGAGAGGATATAAAATGTAGGCTGGCAATGGCAAGGAAAGCGTTTCTGAAGAAGAGAAATTTGTTAACATCCAGTATTGATTTAAGTGTCAGGAAGTCATTTCTGAAAGTATTCGTATGGAGTGTAGCCATGTATGGAAGTGAAACATGGACGATAAATAGTTTGGACAAGAAGAGAATAGAAGCTTTCGAAATGTGGTGCTACAGAAGAATGCTGAAGATTAGATGGGTAGATCACATAACTAATGAGGAAGTATTGAATAGGATTGGGGAGAAGAGAAGTTTGTGGCACAACTTGACCAGAAGAAGGGATCGGTTGGTAGGACATGTTCTGAGGCATCAGGGGATCACCAATTTAGTATTGGAGGGCAGGGTGGAGGGTAAAAATCGTAGAGGGAGACCAAGAGATGAATACACTAAGCAGATTCAGAAGGATGTAGGTTGCAGTAGGTACTGGGAGATGAAAAAGCTTGCACAGGATAGAGTAGCATGGAGAGCTGCATCAAACCAGTCTCAGGACTGAAGACCACAACTACAACAACAGTGCTCAGAGCAATTTGAACCATTTTTTTGCGTTTAAGCAAAACATTCATAGCGGACCACATGACATGATAGCTACTGACTGGGCGCCATACCTGTTCGACAGAGAGTTTCGTCATGTACTCCTTTTGATTTTATCAAAGACAGTTACGCTATCAGAGAATGATACTTGATAAAGAGACTACACAGATAATTTTCATCATACTCCTCTCACATTTTCAAGCAGGTTTGGAATATCATTTGCTGGAAGTACAGCAGAAGACCTCAATAAATGATCATTCAGTTTTCCACGATCAGAGCTAAATTA